>NW_026294436.1:37791059-38490226 GCF_007827085.1 Peromyscus californicus insignis | reverse complement strand
AAAATAAAAAAATAAATAATAAATAAATAAATAGGAAACAAATCTCATCACTACAGCTCAGATATGTGAGGCAACCTGACCTTGAGAGTGAATTCACTGGGAGCTGCTCCAATCTACTTGAACTAAATGTATATGGCCAGTGCCCTCACATTGACATAGGCTTTATGAAGTGTCTGGGTAAAATACACATGAATAAATGCAGTGGCATTTGCCATTGGAAAGAAATAGATACCTAGCAGGATCCCTACTGTTCCAAGCCAGAATGAAGTCTTACATCATTCTCTAACAGCTGGAACCCATCCCCCAAATAGCTAAGCGTACCTTGGCCTCTGTAAACCCTGAAGCTCAGCCAGTTTCTAAAGGTCTCTTAATAGAAAATAAGCTATTTCCTCGGGGTGAGAGAAAGCGTGTTTGGAGTTAGTTCGGTTCCCAGGGGTGAGCTGTGTCAGGCAGTTACCTTGGATAGTTCTCAGACCCCTGTAACCTTTGCCCTTCTCCTCTCAGAACACGATCTGTTATTTCAACCAGATAGAACTCCAGACTTCACTGGCTGTGTGACGGAGCTCAGTCTTGAACTAGGTTGTCCACAGCACACATGCATGCCTAGTTTGCTCAGATTTCTACATTATTCCTCATTTAAAGTAAAACCATTTCAATATATGGCATGGTGTTTCCTCTGGGCAGGCGGAATCAAGGGTTCCTCAAGAACTCACCACAGCTTTTCTCGGTTAACACCTTTCTTGTTCCCTAACATAGACCAGCCTGGCAGTGTGGATGAAGAGGGGTTGATGCTATTGGAGGAAGAGCTTTTCCAAGCTAAGACCCAGATCAACAGCCAACTGCGGCCCCTGATGTCTGAGTTGGAGGAGAGGGCACGTCGACAGAAGAACCACCTCCATCTGCTGGAGACAAGCATAGATGGGATTCTGGCCGATGTGAAGAACCTGGAGAACATTCGAGACAACCTGCCCCCAGGATGCTATAATACCCAGGCTCTGGAGCAACAGTGAAGCCACCATAGAAATTTGTCCACTGAGGTTCTTGGGACACAGACCTCAGGGATCAGGAGCCATCTCATGTGGATGGGACGGGCTGAGGACATTTGAGCATGTTTAATGGGTTTGTTCAGATCTATTGGACCCGATTCTATCCCTGAGACTATGGGTAGATGGATGTCTTCCTGTGCCAACCTGGTACTGCTTGCTTCCTGGTGCTGGCAATGGGGCAGGTAGCATTGGGAATGAGACTGATCAAGGACCAGCTGACCAACAAATGTTGACCTCAGAACAGTCATAAACAGAGACCTGGAATATACAAAGTGCTGCTGCACGTATGTCAGGACAAGATATCTAATCACACTGTGGCCGGGAAAGTACTCTTGCTTCACCCACTGCAAGTTTTTGTTGACCGGATTTCCTCCATTGCCCACCCAGTAGAGTGTGCCCTCTACTTTTAAGCTGAGTGCAGTGGGCAGGGCTGGGCATAGGACCTGGAAATCTGGCCCATTTGGAGCAACAGTCCCTGCTGCCACCCTCTCGCCTTCACGCTCTTGGCCTGAGTGTGACATCCTTCTCCTAACGATGCCAGAATAACTTAGAGACGGCATTTTTATGGAAGCATCTCTTATCAGCCAAGCCATCACGGGGAACGTATTTCCTTTGAGTTTCAAAGTGATGTAAGAAAATGTGTCTTGGGCATTAAAGGAAGTGGAATTGTCTAAAAGATACATTAATCTTAATCCAATCCTCCTTTGCAAACACTAAAATTCCTATACATCTGTATATTGTATTTTATTTTTTCTCTCTCTCCCTAAATCAGGGATAATCCATCCTTCTAACATATATTTATTGAGTTCCTACTATGTGCCAGGGGTGAGTGGAACAGTACCGACATTATCTACCCTCATGGAGCTGACTATCTAGTGAGAAGGACAAACACTCAAACTAATAAATGGAAACTCCTAGGCCTTGTTCATCTCAAGTGATATTTATTGCAGTCACCCCTCAGCTTGAAACACTGCTCAGTAGAACATGTGTTGCAAGACAGCCCCACGGGGGTTACTTGAGTTAGGGCAAGGCTGAAATTGTTTTGAGTTGTATACACTTTTCTGTGTTCCAGCCGTCCCTCCACCCCTTCCCAGGACAGGCTATTGCAACAGACCGTTGCATCATGGCAATACCAGTGGGAATCGCCGAAGGGACCAGACGCACTTGTGCCTCCGCTCGGAAGACTTCTGTACTGTTTCACGTCTGCAGTCCCTCATCTTCTCATGGATGTGTGTCAAATAAAGGAGCGTTAGATGCTGGGGACGAGTTTCTGGTTTTATTTAACTCTTAGTCTGGGACGGAAGCACCAGAGCAATGGGAGGGAGCATGCCATCCTGATGCTCACGGCCCTAGAGTTAGCATGTTCGATTCTGAGGGACCTACTTCCCTTTCCAACTATGAGAGCATTTCGGAATATTCAGATGATGCTGGATCCTAAGCATGAAGAATTATCTCTAGAAAAACCCACACTGGGTGGAGGCTATAATTAATATTCTTGTCTTTTTCATCTACTATAAAATAAAGGTAAAATCTGTAGTTGGTGGTGTATACGTAACACCTTCCAATAAATTACAGTTCAGTAAGTTAGGGTCTGAATTGGCTTTTACCCAAGGGGCTGATAAAAGGATTCTGCTTTTGTCCACAGTGACTCTTAAGTTCTGAGAGGTCTGACAACTTGGTCATTTGTGAAAGTAGTCTGATAATTCTATCTTGTAATGCTCAGTTCCACAGCCGACAAACTTCCTGCTGTAATTTAAGCCCTGTCATTTATAATATGTGACTTCTAAGGCTGCCTTGGGAGGAGGAGGAAGCCAAGGGACAGAAGGGACACACCTGGAGAGCCTTTGTAAGCCAGGATGGGAAAACCTTACGCTCTATTTTCCTGAGCCCATGTTATAATTTGTAGGGGTTCCTTGAAGTCATTTTTCAGTGCCAGTTCTACACTCTGAAAGGGGAGTACACACTGTTGGGTTAGCTATGCCTCTGCAATCATAATTCCCCACCAGGTGGATGGTTAAGAAACTTATGAGAACTAGGGTGGGAATGGAGTTCAGTTGATGGAGTTCGTGCCTAGCATGAAAAATGAAACCAAACAGGCCATGACCACACAGCTGAAATCCCAGGACTCTGAAGGTAGAGGCAGAGGATCAATAGTGATCATCCTTGGCTACATAGGCTAGGCGGAACATAGTGAATTTGAGGCTAGCCTGGGATACATGAGACTGTGTCTCAAAAAAAAAAAGTTATAAGGATGTCTTTCTTGGCAAATGACAGGGATCTCAGTAGAGATGGGTAGCGAGAAGCGACTGTTGGGACTGCTGAAGCAGAAATGACATCCTCATTTTGAGGACCTGGAAAACTGACCCGAAGAAGAAGAAAAGCTATGGCTGAGAAGTAGCCTTCTCTAAGCCTAGGGCTTGTCTTGATCTGACCCGGCCAGTGCAAAGAACGTTTGGTTTCTGGTTTCTTATCATTATTCACGAAGGCCTTCTTGTATGTCTTCTCCGGGCATTTTCAGGTAATGGTGCTCTTGGTAGACTGTTCCACACAGCCTTATCTACTGTGGCTCATAGCAGATGTGAGAGGAGCAGACATGAAGCTGCCCACAGATGCTGATTCCTTAGCAGATGGAGATCTTACGTTGTCCCAGGATGTGGTTTCTTTCTAGGACTCTAAGGAGGCCAGAGAAAAGGGTCCAAAGATCCTCAGCCCTGTCCACTGTTTGGAACAAATCTCAAGGACCATGACTGTGTTTATCATGTCTTCTTTTAATGTTTTGTCCGGTCATGGGAATGTTATGGGTCTGTACTGTGTTTTAATTTTCCCACTTGGAAAATAGTAGAATTTCTCTCCACTTACTTTATACTGTTGGCCACACAGAACTTCTTGGGAAATTCTGAAATACAAAGCTTCATGATGGGACATAAGGAAAGAAATGCATATGATTGTTACTTTGTATTTCATATATATATATATATATATATATATATATATATATATATATAGGTATAAGCTAGCAAATTAAACCAATGTTTATATTTAATTTTAAACACACTCATCGTAAAGCACTCAGGGTGGGGGAGGTGCTGCGGTTAGCTTTGTGAACAAAACAGCAAATATAAACACAACCAATTTACAAGGTGTATCAAGCTTCCCTAAGATATGCCATGAAACCCCACGTGGATACACACAAATCGGGTTATTCTCAGTTTAAAGGAGGAGGAGGGGGGGAGGAGGCTAGGGAGGAGGAAGCAGAGGAGGAGATCTAAGAATCCCAAAATCAAAACGATCACAGAACAGAACGAAATGAATCTGGCAAATATGTAACCCTTGACTTGGGACAGGGAAGTATTATTTCACCTTCTGACTCACAGCTGATGGTTGGGTAACAATGACTAATGACCAGTGCTCAGGCCAGCCAAGCTAGACAAGCCATAAAAAGGAAATAAGAGGGTCAAAGGTCACAGCCGGAGCCCGCAACTAACAAATCATTCAGTTCTGCTTCTTTATGCTGCCAAAAGAAATTGGGAGCTTGACCATTCCTTAGTGGAGATCTTCTGTGCCAAAATTCTAAGCTTTTTAATCTTCATACCTATGTATATATTTTTTTCTCCATAATTCATAATTAAAGAGCCCCAATTGCCAGTCATGTTAGCACACCACTAGAATCCCAGCACTTGGGAGATGGAGTCAAGAGGACCAGGAACTCACAGTTATCCTCAGCAACAAAGCAAGCTGGAGGCCAGTCTGGACCACAGAAGACTTTGTCTTGAAAGATTTCAAACAAATGACTGAAATTAACCAAGAGTGGAGCATGTGGGCTGGTCAGGATCTTAGGTTTAATTTTTTTTTTAATGTGCATATGTGGAGATGAGTTTACGTGTACCACGTGAACACAGTGACCACGGAGGCCAGAATAAGGCACTGGACAGCAGGAACTGGAGTTAGACAGCTGTGAGTCACCATGCAGGTATGGTGAGCTGAACCCTGGTCCTCTCCGAGAGCAATAGCACTCAACTGGTGAGCCATCCACCTCTCGGCTCTGTAAGGTTTACTTTTCTTAAATGGAGAAAACTTAGCAACAATTTACAAATTTGCAAATTATCCTTTCTACATTCTTGAGTGTGGAGATGATGGTGATGATGATGGTGGTGGTGGTGTGTGTGTGGAGATGGGGGGGAGAGAGAGAGAGAGAGAGAGAGAGGAGACAGAGAGACACAGAGAGAGAGACAAAGACAGAGAGAGAGACACAGAGAGAGACAGAGAGAGAAGAGAGAGAATGAATGAATGAATGAATGAATGAATGAATGAATGAATGTCCTATGTAGCCTAGGCTGACTTTTGATTTGTTGAAGGAGGCTGTGTGTGCCACAGTGGACCTGTGGAGATCAGAGAACAACCTAGTGGCATGGCTCTCTCCTTCAATCAGGAGGATTCCAGGGATTGAATGCAGATTGTCAGGGGTGACAGCGAGTGCCTTTACCCACCAACCCCTCTGGTTTATACCGCAGTGTTACTTCAGCCAGACTAGGCGGAACTTCACTTACTCTGAGCATATTTTTACAACTGTTATTTCCCACCAAGTAACAGAAGGAAGAAAAAGTGATGACTTCTCAGAGCAACTCACAGAAAAGGTTCTGGACAAAGACACAAGACACTAGTAGCATTGTCTGGTTTATTAACATAATTGAAACATTTTGCTGATAAAACTCTTGCCCATGACTATTCTAGCAACAAAACTCTACTACTCAAAAATATTTCACTGTGAAATGGTATTGCAACTTGGAGTTTTTATTAATGAGTTGATTTCCATAAAGCAAATCTCACTCTTAAATCAGCAGATAACATGATTAAAAAAAAAAAAAAAGCTTCCTCCTCCCCGTTCCAACCTCACGAGGATCAAGCTGAGGGCCCTGGGACCCCACCAGAGGGGTGAGAAAGACTGCAACTCATTTCTAATTAACTGGAACAGGCTACTAGGACACTTCCAAACTCATACTACACAGAAACCACATAAGGAGTTAGTTGAGTGTACCAGTCAGCTCACAGGAAGGTGTGGGTCACATCAGCATGGCAGAGCACACCCTCCTCGTTACCACAGGCTAGCTCTAAGGTGTCTTAATTACATCAGCTACAAAATCAGCCCACCTCCATCCTTCGGATCCCACCGGCTGCCTCTCCTGCTGTAACCCTGGGAGAGATCCTGGGCTTTTCAGGGGCTGTTTTTGCATTGCTGTTTTTGTTTTGAGACAAGGTCTTATATGTCCAGAGGATGGGCTTGAACTCCTGATCCTCCAGCCTCTACCTCTCAGTGCTGGGATCACAGGTATGGGCCATCACACCTGGCATTGCATTTCTTTTCTATTTAAACAAAAAATACACGGGCATGCTTCTCTTAGTCCCCTAAAAGTGTGTGTGAGAATATTGGAGTGAGGAACTGGGTTTGGGCTCTCTGTATTCCTCCGGCTTTTGATGCAGTTCGATTATCCTCTCTACTTATTTGAATAGCAAGGTCGTGAGTTCTTTCAGAGAGTTCCTGAAATTGAGACTAAAACATGAGGCCAAGCCAAAATAGGAAGAGCAGTGTCTCTGGAAACTTCAGCTGTGATTTCAGGCACTTCAAGAAGAGATTCCGTTTGCTGGCTCAATGTACATTCAAAGAAAATGAAAGCCAGGGGCCCAGAGGCTACCTGGGATTGGGAGTGTGACAGACTAGCAACCTAGTGTCCCCCCAGCCCCATCCCTGGAGGAGAGACTTATTAAAGTCCTGCCCGTCTATCAGCCTCTTTCTAAAAAAATGGCAGGGGCGTTTTTTCACTGACAGATCGTTCCAGTCTGTGCCTTCATCAGCATCTCGGGGCCATGCTTGTAACGGGCTAGCTAACCTTCACAGGGAGCAGCAGATCCCCCAAAGACAACTCAGAGCCCAAAGGCTATCCTGAGGACACGTGAGGCATCCCTTAAAACTATCTTGGCTGGGGCAGGTCACAGTCGCAGTCACACCGTGATGTTCTGCATGGGAGGGTGGGGTGGGTGTGGCTCTACCTTTGCGCCAACCAAAGGAGAAAGAGACAGGGAAGCGAATGGACAATTCCGCCTGGAAGGGGACTCACTTCCGTTTGTTAAAGGAAAACCATTTTCACACACTCCATCAAGATACAATCTGCCCACCTGCTGCCCAGAAACCCACTTCTGCATCTGTCCTCTCAGCTCACCTCCCTTTCCTTCCCTGCTCCTACCTGCCTGTTGCCCTGAGGGGGCTGGCCTAGCCTGGGTTCTTATCTCAGGCTGTGGAGTAAACGACCAGAGTCCAGAGGGGGAACACAGTCAACTAAAGGAACGAGAGAAAAGTAGTCTTTCTCGGGTCTGCTTCTGTGGACCCTCGTCAGCTCCGGAGGTTTCCCCAGGCAGCCCAGCTACCGGTTTTTTTCTTGTCTAGGGAAACAACATCCTCTCATCATGCTTCCCAGGATTTGTTGCGTGGTCCTGGACCAGACACTGACTCCCCAGGGTTTCTGCTCCCTTGATTTCAAAGAACCTGGGAGCAAATGGATTCTCCAGGTTTTCTCTGTCAGTTTTTCCATGACTTTTAGCCAAACATTGGACCTCTAGATTATAGAAACAATTTCTTCCCTCTGGAGATCATTTCTACAGCCTGAGAACGACAGCTTGGGGCTGCTCTATCAGCTTGTTGACTCACTTCTTTCTCCTGGAGTCAGCTGAGGACGGTGGAACATGACGTAAAGACTATCACCCCTGTTCAGTCCCACCTGGGCCATGCTCATGTTAGAAGTTAAAAGTAGCCTCGTACCCAGGAGCCATTTCCGTGAACAGCCAGAAACCCAAGAGCTAGAGGCAGGATGGGACATACAAAACAGACAAGTCACTTCCTACTAGCTCTCCAGGCAGGGCATGAGTGTCCAAACTGTCCTCAGAGGTAGAGAGAAGGGGGAGGACAGAGGGGAGAAGTGGGGGGTGGGGGTGGACGGCTCTGTTGTGAGCCCACTCTTGTCAAGCAGACCTCCGAGGGCATTAGCTACTGCTGGGCTCTGCAGAGACCAATAGGGCCAGCTCAGGAATAAGGGTGATCGCTTTCCAAGAAAGAAGGGAACTTGGGCACTGCTGGGCAACCTCAGGTTGAGTGGATGGGGATCATGAATTCTCCTCAGGGTAACAAATTGCATTCCTAGCCAAACAGGCAATAAATAGTCCCAATTAGCAAAGAATCTCTATGGTCAAGTGATTCTTGGCGTGTTTTCAAAAGAAATGAACGGATTATCAGCTCTTGGTCTCGCCTGAGATTCCTCTCACGGGCAGGAACACATCTTACCATGGCCTCTAAGGGCTTTTGCTCTCTGGAGATGCCTGGTTGGCAGGGAACCCACACAATGCCACCAGTCAGACACAGAGCATCAGGACCACGGTCATCTGAAACCAGGGACTCAAATTCTGAGAAATCCTCCTCTTCCCAGACTTGTGTGCCAGGTTTCAGAACCTGAGAGTCTTATTCCTGACCAAAGGGGTCTGGGGTTGTTGCTGGTGTGTGTGTGTGTGTGTGTGTGTGTGTGTGTGTGTGTGTGTGTGTGTGTGTATGAATTTGTGCATGCATGCATGTGTGTTGAAGAAGCAGAAGCGGCTCCGCCTTCTTTCCTGGGTGTGGCCCTCACACACTCCGTGTGCTGAGACTGGCTAATCGTGTCCTGTCAGAAGGGAAGTAAACCACAGGAGAGCATCAGGACTACAAACATAAAAACCGCACACACTGATTCCATCCAAGTTCTACAAGAAGTGGACAAAGGGAAAGAAATAAAGAAAAATAGCCCTTTGTGGTAAAGGGCATGCTGGGAAGGCGAGCGCCTGAGCCCCGTCCCCAGAGCATGCTGGGAGAATGGGCACCAGAGTCGCCTCTCTAGAGCATGCTGGGAGACGGACACCAGTACATCTCCAAGGGCTGCACTCCCCCCAACTCCCACCCTGTCCCCTTACCCACCCCCGACCCGCAGACTAGAGGAAAATTTTATCCAAAGACGACTGTGGAATGGGAAATCACGGTTCTTCGCAGGCCCCCCACACTGTGGGGGTTAAGTCAACCAGTGGGGAGAACAGTCAAGATGAAGACAGAGAAACAGAGGCAGAGAGAAAATGGGGTCTGACAGTGGCTGGAGGGGCCAGTGTGTCGGCAGAGGACAAGGGGCGAGGAGAGAGCCGGGTGTCGCTAGCCCGAGGCGTTGATGTACAGCTGGCTCTTGAGGATGTAGTCGATGACTGGCTGGGACAGGTAATCCACGACATGGCCGTCCCCATGCTGCAGGGCCAGCCTGCAGGAGAAGAAACAGCAATCAGGTGGACATCCATGCCCAAGAAAGTGCACGGCCCTGGTCTGCCCTCTGCTTTCAGGAAAGGGTCTAAAGCACCCTGCCAGCAGCCTTTGCCTGGGTTGAGTGAACAGTATTGGCAAGATCCTCATCCCCACACAGACTGTCCCTCCGCTCCCAATGACACCTTCATCTTGTCCTGCCACCGAGTAGAGAGAGACCTTGGGAATGTTGTTTTCTTTTACATTTATTTACTTAATGTGTACGTGTGTGTGTGTGTGTGTGTGTGTGTGTGTGTGTGTGTGTGTGTGTGAGTATACATGTGCCATAGCCGATGTGTAGAGACCAGAGGGCAATATGTGGAACTCAGTTCTGTCCTTTGCCAGGTGGGTCCTGGGGATCGAACTCAGGTCGTCAACCTTGGGGGCAAGCTCCTTTCCCCACAGAGCCATCTCATTGGCCCATCAGGCAAGTCAGTTAAGTCCTTTTCTTCAGTTTTTCCTTCGGTACAATTAAGGTAACATTTGAGTGAGTTACATCCACTTGTTTAGAGGATTAAATGAGTCACGTCAGGCATAGATAGGGTTGACATTTTAGCTTTCCTAGTTTTTTCTTTTAATAAACTTTTCGTGTATTTTTAAGAACTCTTAAGTTTATCTGTTTGGGTTTGTCTGCACGCTGGTCTCATGAAAATTGGGTCTCTTAGAGGATTCTTCAGCTTGAGTTCACCTTATCCCCTCGCAGAAGCCCTTAGCCACGAGGGACAGAGACAGGTGAAGGTTCCAGGGACAAATGTCCACCTGATTCCTGCACACTTTCCCTCTGGCCTTCTCCTCTCTGCTCTTTCCTTAGACAACAGTCTCAGGATGTCACTGAGCCAAGAACGGTTTCTGGCTCTCTGCCTTCAGGGCAAGCCCTGCCTTTACCTTACAAGGCGCGTCCTGAAGTGTCTCCCTGCACATCAGAACATTCCGAAAAGTGGTCTCCAATAATAGTTCCAACTTCATCAGACTCGGTGGAGAAGCCAAGCCTGAGTCCAACCCCAGGAAATCCTGGTCTGGTTGAACCAAATGGAACACAGGCGTTTGTACGGCCATAGAGTAACTTCCCAGGGTCTAAGGAACAGCCATGTTGGAATCAAAGCCCTGCCCTCCTCTTTACCCACTGTTTGTGGTTTCTGTCCTAGCCTCCCAGTGGCTGCCACTCTGTGAATGTCTCCATCACTGTCTCCAAGGGAAGAAGTCCAGTAGACTATTTGAGTCCTTGGCTTATTTGACTTCTCGGAAGCATGTGACCAGAGGGCAATGTTGGACTCTTCCTCCTCAGCTACTAGGCATCCCTGCTGGGGACTTCTAACTGCTCCTCAGCCTTCACGGAAAGGCTGGAAAGTTTGCCATGTTCCTGCTAGCTGCTTTCTCTTCACTGCTTGACTTTGTGAGCTCATCTGGACCTGGAATATTTTCAATTAGTTGATTAGCATATGTGTATGAGAGTGTGCGTGCTCCACAGTGTAAGCATGGGACTCGGAGGACAACTTTTAGGAGTTGGTTCTCTCCTTCCGCCGTGTGTGTTCCGGGGGTTGAACCTGGGCAGTGAGACTTGCCAGCAGGTGCCCTTTTACCAGCTGAACCAGCTTATTTTACCTGACACAGATGCTCATGGCTCTCAGATTACACTTCCAAACTTCTATGGCCTATACATCTCACCATTTCACAGGACATTTCCACTTGGAGTTTATGGAGGAGACTGTTAAGAGTCTTTAATATTAATTTCCCCCCCTTTTAGTTTTATTTAGATATGTAGCTGCTGAGCAATAAATTGTGTTTTCCAGCCTTCCTCCACCCATGTGCCAGTGTGTTACTTACAACTCTGGGTTACTTCATTATTTTTTTTTAAGATTTATTTAATCTTATTTTATGTGTATGGGTGTTTTGCTCGCATAAACATATGTGTATCATATGTGTACACTGCCTGCAGAGGCCCGAAGTAGGCACTGGATCCCCTGGAACTGTAGTTCCAAATGGTCATGAGTTGACACGTGGGTGCTAAGAATCCAATCTGGATCTTCTGGAGGAGCAGCCTTTAGTCCCTATTTATTTATTTTTGAGTAGGTTCTTGCTATGAGGCCCAGGCTGCCATTGAATTTTTTTTATCTTCCTGCATCTACCTCCCGAGTATATGATCCATGGTGCCTGGGTGGGTCATCTTAAAGAGAAAACTTCCTGCCTTGGGCTTCACCTTGTTCTTTCCCACAATCTCGGCAGCAGATATGTCCCCAACCATGGAGCTTCAGACTGAAGAGACCAGACTTGGCTCCTTTGGACTTCTGTAAGTGAGAACTATACAGCTGCTTCATTGCAAACTCTGGACCCGAGACTCATTCAATGGCAGCCTGGCTTATACTTGAACTAATAATGCTTGACTTTCTCAGCATCCTCAAACTAAGAGTCCACAACTGAAAACTCCTCTTCCTCCCTCAAGCCAGCTAAGACCAGTTAGGGTGCTGTTTCCTCATTTGAAAGTAAACAGGGAGCCGGACGGTGGTGGCGCACGCCTTTAATCCCAGCACTCGGGAGGCAGAGGCAGGGGGATCTCTGTGAGTTTGAGGCTAGCCTGGTCTACAGAGACAGAGTTCTAGCACAGCCAGAGCTACACAGAGAAACCCTGTCTCAAAAACCAACCAAACAAACAACAACAAAAACAAAGTAAACGGAGATAAATACATGAAGTCCAAAGAGTGGTTTGAATGAGAAAGGCTCCCACAGGCCTTTCTTGGTCCCTGGATGGTGGAAGTGTTTGGAAAGGATTAGGAGGTGTGGCCATGTTGGAGGAGGTGTGTCACTGGGGGTGGACTTTGAGATCTCTCTGCCTCATGGCGGTATCTCAAGAGCTTTCAGCAACTGCTCCAGCACCACACCTGCCTGCCTGCTGTTCTGCTCCCTACCATGATGGTCTTAGACTCCTTAGCTGAAACTCTAAGCCCCAAACAAATGTTTTCTTCTCTTAGCTTCTCCTATTAGCCTTGGTCATGGTGTCTTATCAGAGCAATAGAAAAGTTAACCAAGACAGGTTGTCTTTGACTGAGGAAAGCTATGGAAAAATTTAAATCGGTTTGGCCAGTGCCCCTGCCCATTGTCAACCATACCTGCTCTTGGTGGAGCTGACTACAGACATGGGATGGTTGATGTCATCCTTCACCACCATGATATTGTTCTGGAAATAGAGCAGAAAAAACAGGTCACTAATCCCTCTCTTAGGCTGCTGTGGTGGTTTGAATAGGTATGGCCTCCATAGACTCACTATAGGGAGTGACACTATTAGGAAGTGTGGCCTTGTTGGAGAAAGTGTGCCACTGTGGGGGCAGGCTTTGAGGACTCATATGCTCAAGCTATTCTCAATGTGACAAGCAGTCTCCTTCTGCTTCCCGCAGCTCAAGATGTAGAACTCTCAGCTCCTTCTCCAGCACCATGTCTGCCTGCACACTGCCATGCTTCCCGCCAGGACAATAATGGACTACACCTCTGAACTGTAAGCCTCCCCAATTAAATGCTTTCCTTTATAAAAGTTGCCATAAGCTGGGCGGTGGTGGCACATGCCTTTAATCCCAGCACTCAGGAGGCAGAGGCAGGCAGATCTCTGAGTTCAAGTCCAGTCTGGTCTATAGAGCGAGTTTCAGGACATCCAAGGCTACACAGAGATACCCTGTCTCGAAAAACTAAAAAGAGTTGCCATGGTCATGGTGTCCCTAACTAAGACAGCTACTTTTGCTCCCTCACTCTTCCAGTCCCCCAGAACTTTCTGAGAAGGCTATATCACAGAAATATACCATCAGGGAACGGAAGACTTACTTTGTATTTGCGGAGTATTGAGGAGTGATTCATGATTCGGTCTGTGTCAGCTGCATCCCGGGGCACCACCACGATCCCAAAGTCCCCAACAATCACCTCCATCTGAAGATAGGGAGAGAGAGGGAAGGAGGGAGAGAGTAAAACAACTTTAGTGAAATCTGTCACCTCAACTTCCTACCAAGTGGCTACAACAGAGCAGAGTGACATTCCGTTGTTTTACAGGAACTTCAAACATTAGTTTCCAATTTACCTTCTCAGCCCTATCAGTCAGCAACCTGAACTACTGACAATAGTCTTCATAGAAGGAGTGGGAACCTTGTCTGGCACAGAAGACATGTAAGAAATACTTCTAGAATGAATGAACACCCTTTAGCATGTCTGAACAAGACCTTTCTAATCCTCGAAGCTCTTGTTTGAGTGCAGTGTCGCAAAATAGCATGAGTATCTGGAAAATACCCTCGTGGGTGAAACTGATTCTGTTGTCCAGCATGTTTACCTCGGCCCTGAGTGGGACAGCATGAGAGAGACTCTTTTGCTCCCTTCTGTCCCATGGCTCAGTCATATGCTGTGGACTCACTCGGGTGCAGCCACAAGCAAAGACACACTCAGAAGGAATCCCCATGTGCGCAGGTAGTGGTGGGGGTGCTGGTTAATTCATATGGGGGTCACTGAGATCAGCCTCTGGGGAAGCTAGACCCCTTATAAGAAACAAAATCCTGGCTGAGCAGGCTGTGGGTGGCCCTCGTATCTCTCGGTGACCGACCGCCGCTGAGGCCTGCCGCAGTTGGGCTCGGGCTCTTTTGCCGAGCCATCGTGTCGCAGAGCGGGGAGGAGAACCTGCAGGGTTCCGGGGTAGAACTGCACTTCAGCAATGGGAATGGGAGCAGTGTTCCAGCCTCCGTCTCTATTTATAATGGGGACATGGAAAAAATACCGCTGGATGCTCAGCCTGAATCTGGACGAAGTAGCTCCGAGAGTTCTCACTGTGACAGCCCACCTCGCTCCCAGACACCACAAGATACCAACAGAGCTGGAATAGACACCCACAGCTTTGGAGAGAAAAACAGCACTCTGTCTGAGGGAGATTATATCGAGAGGAGAGAAGTTGAAAGCATCTTGAAGAAAAACTCAGATTGGATATGAGATTGGTCAAGTCGGCCAGAAAATATTCCCCCCAAGGAGTTCCTTTTTAAACACCCGAAGCACACAGCTACTCTCAGCAGGAGAGACACAAGCGTTGTGAAGAAGGGAGGCGTTTTCTCAGCAGACTTCCTGGAGGTTTTTCTTCCATCTCTGTCGTGGTCTCACCTGCTGGCCACGGGGTTGGGGGTCTACACTGGAAGGCGTCTGACAACGCCCACTAGCACCTTTTGATGAAGAACTGGAGCTGACTTTGGTTCACACAGTGAGGATTCACGTCTGAGCTGTGACAGGTAACTGAAGAACTAGCATGATCCTTGGGTGTCTGCACTACGGGTGTTTATTTGTTCTGTAAATGCAGTGTTCCTTATTTAGTTAGACAGAATAGACTAATATCATGACCTATAATTATACCTGGGGATCAATTAATAAGCATGTCAGACTGATACCTATTGTAACATTTATTAGTAAATTTTCTTTGAATATTAGATATAAACAGCATAAATAATTTTAATATAGTAGCAATGGTGTATTTAAAAGTGATCTATAATCGTAATCCAGTTAAGACACTTTACACTTCAAAAGAATGAGTAAGTGATATTAAAATCATTAAAGGGTTTGTCCCAAAGGAATATTGTGGCCTTATAATCCTATTACACAGTAGAAAATACAAATGTAGTTAATTAAACAGGTGTGTCTGTAAAGACCTCTTACTTTTTTAAACAGCCAGGCGAAGCTAAAATCATCCACAACCCCTGTGTGCAGCCTCATTGTCTGCCATCCCCACCTTGGGTTGTCAGTTTGGTGGCGGGCGCCTTCACCACTCAGCTGCATTTAATCCCACTGTTTGTACTTCAATTTTGTGTGCTTTTAAAGTCAGCTGCATTGTAAGCAAATCTGTCTTACTTTAAAAGACTGGAAATGAAAAGGAAATACATCTTTGCCAAATCCTTTGGCGATTACTGGATCTGCATATGGGCTAACCAGTATCCAGAGCTTCTGTTAATCCAGGCATATTGTCAGTCTTCCTCTTTTCCATAGCACGGTTTTGAAAGGCTGCCTCCTGGACATGCTGTATATATCCATATATATATAAACATGTACTTGTTTCATTGTCCCACACTTAACTCAGGTGAGTTCAATAAAAGTAACATTTTAACAGTCAAAAAGAAAGAAAGAAAGAGAGAGAGAGAGAGAAAGAGAGAAAGAAAGAAAGAAAGAAAGAAAGAAAGAAAGAAAGAAAGAAAGAGAAAGAAAGAAAGGAAATTCTTTCATTAAAAAACAAAAACAACTTTTTTGGGAGTGCTGTTAAGAAAGGATCTTGATATATAGCCTAAACTAGCCTCAAACTCACCATCTACTTGTCTCAGCCTTCCAAATGATGAAATGACAGATATGAGAAACCACGCCAGCTCTTTATTTTTTTTTCTAATTACAGATATAATACAAGCTTGGGAAATAGAGAAAAAAAATAGAAATCAATCTCAACCACACAATCCAGGTACCCACAGTTAATCCTTCAGCGTATCCCAGGGCTTTCCTGTCTATGAATAGCTGTGTTAGCTCCACATTAGCACTAAACTGCAATGTAAGGCATGAGGCCATAGCTCAATGGTAGAATGCTTTCCCAGAATGCACTGGGTCCTCATCCCACACACTGAAAAACTAAAACTTAAAAATCAATGGCTTACATAGTAATTACTTGCATTCTCTTCTCTTTTTTGATAAGATTTATTTTAACTCTCTGTGTGTGTGTGTGTGTGTGTGTGTGTGTGTGTGTGTGTGTGTGTGTGTGTGTATGCATGCACACATGAGCACATGCACACTGGAGTGCAGGTGCCCGTGGAGATCAGAAGTGATCCCCCTGCAGTTGGAGTTACGGACAGTTGTGAGCTGTCTGATATGAGTGCTAGGGATCAAACTCAGGTCCTCTGTCAAAGCAGCACACACTCTTAACTAAGTCATCTCTCCAGCCTCAGCTTGCATCATTTTCATTTAGCATTAGATTGTGAGGATTCTGTGACATAACTGAGATTCTTTGAGGGCCAGCCTCATGGGTCAGCAGGTAAAAGAACTTGCTCTCCAGCCTGAACACCAGAATTCAACGCCTGGAACCCACATGGCGGGAGGAGAGCCAATCCTGCAACTTGGCCCTTGACCTCCATGCCATGCAACTCGCGCACTAAATAAGTAAAAATTACGTGGAGATATGGGTTTTTAACACTTTCTATATTTCACCGTAGTCAGAGAGTATGGAAAGATTTTAGTAGCTTCATAGTTACTGCAACATAACTTTGGTATAAACACTTTGATGAATATCTTTATACATAAATCTTTTATTACAGCTCGAATTATTTCCTCGGGATAAAAAGTAACATAATTGGATAAAAGGATGTAAACTGGAAGTATTTCAAGCTTTTAAGACATATTACCAAATTGCCTTCTAGAAATGTGCTGATATTCATTTTCAAGGAGCTTGGAATTCACAGCATTTGGTAGGCTTGGAGCAGGTTTAGATCCCGCCAGTTATGGGTCCCAGAGGAGGAGGAGGGATGGCGTGGCTTGTAAGCAGTTCAAGTCATTGAGCAAGATCTGCTTTGGGGTTAAAGGACTCAGAGTTTCCCCCATCCCCCATAATTCTTCAAACTAGTTTCACAAAAACAGAACTGATGAAGAACTGTGGTCTGTTGTGGAATATGATTTTAACTAGGCAAAGATGGGCTACATTTATTTATGCTGCAGAATACTACTTTAACTGTGTAAAGATGTGTTACATTTGTTTGACCATGTAAGGGTGTGTGTTTAATTATGTAAAGATGTGTTGCATCTGTTTCACCTTGCCTGCCTAAGGCACCTGATTGGTCTAAAAAAGAGCTGAACAGCCAATAGCTAGGCAGAAAAAGGATAGGCAGGGCTGGCAGGCAGAGAGAATAAATAGGAGAAATCTAGGTTCCAAAAGAGGAGGAACGAAAGAAGGAGGAGAGAATGAGGGACCCGTCCAGGGCAAGAAACCAGGCAGCTGCCACCAGCCAACCAGACATGAGAAGCAGTGAAAGTAAGATATACAGAAAGAAAAGTAAAAGCCCCAAGGCAAAAGGCAGACAAAGAGAAACAGGTTCATTTAAGTTAAAAGAGCTAGACAGATATGTGCCTAAACTAGGCCGAGCATCCAAAACTAGTAAGTCTTTGTGCCATGATTTGGGAGTTGATTGGTGGCCAAAGAGAAAAAGCCTGGTACAGTCAGTGGTCCATTCTTCTCTACCAGAAAATTTCACAGTGTGTGTGTGTGTGTGTGTGTGTGTGTGTGTGTGTGTGTGTGTGTATGGGTGTGTAGGGGGGTATAGGTTATAAGGTGTGTGTGGTGTGTGTGTGTGGTGTGGTGTGTGTGTATTTGTGTGTGGGTGTAGTGTGGTGTGTGTTTGTGGTGGGGCGTGTAGGGTATAGGGTGTGTATGGTGTGTGTATGTGTGGTGGGGTGTGTAGGGTATAGGGTGTGTGTGGTGTGTGTGTGTGTGTGTATGTGTGGTGGGGTGTGTAGGGCATAGGGTGTGTGTAGTGTGTGTGTGGTGTAGTGTATATGTGGTATAGTGTATGGTGTGTGTGGTATGGTGTATGGTGTGTGTGTATGTGTGTGTGGTGTAGTGTATGTGTGGTTAGTATATGGTATGTGTGTGGTGTGGTGTGTGTGTGGTATGGTGTGTGGTGTGTGTGTATTTGTGTGTGTGTGGTATGGTGTATGGTGTGTGTGTGTATTTGTGTGTGTGGTGGAGTGTGTAGGATATAGGGTATGTGTGGTGTGGTATAGTGTATTGTGGTATAGTGTATGGTGTGTGTGTGTATATTTGTGTGTGTGGTGTGCGTGTGTATGTGGTATGGTGTGTGATGTGTGCGTGGTGTGTGTGTGTGTGTGTGTGTGTGTGTATTTGTGTGTGTGTGGTGCATACACACCCTTGGGTGTTTCTAGTCCCCTTTCCTCTGCTTCCCCTATTGCTTAACACAGGATTGCAGCTAAAAATCTGAAGTTGTTGAAATAAAAGGTCGGTCTTGAGCACTCGGGTGGAGAGAGACTACAAGCTAGACACACAGTATCGGGGCCTCCACTGGGTCCTGTCAGTTAGACACAGAGCAGCGTGTTTATCTAGGTGGGGTTCAAACTGAGTAAGTTTGCTTCAAGGCTTTTGTCCCATAGGCCTGGCCATGTTCAGGAGGAGGAAGACAGGAAGCCGAAGGAAGACCCAGCTCCTCTTGCCATAACTTTTAGACCATGCACTGGGTTCACTATTCGGTAATGGATTCGCAAACTTGTCTATACAAGTTGCCTGAGGAGAGACAGTGAGATGGCACTCGCCCCCAAGCCATCGGGTTCAATCCTTAGTTCAATTCCTTAGACCCATATGGTAGGAGAGAACCCACTCCTGCAGGCTGTCCTCTGACCTCCACACATGAACTGTGGTACATGCATGCATGTCCACACAGACATACACAAAATAAACAAATCAAAATCAATAAATAAATGCAATTTTAAAATTGAAAAAAAAAGAATTACCCAAGGAACTTAAAAAATCCCAAACATGTACCTCATACCCAAGATCAATTAAGCTAGACTCTCTCAGAATGGGACCCAGGCATCAGCACGTTAAGAAAAAAAAAATCTCCACGTAATTCCAATGTGCAACTGAGTTCATGAGTCAGTCATATATATGTAGAATTAGAACTGGAAAAATAAGCGTGACAGGGAAGAGAAGTGGGCAGGGAAGGGAAGAGAGAAAAGAAATTCACTGAAGTGAGAGCACACAGAGATCCCTGAACTGCCTGCTCCTGTAGCTGTCTTCCGATAATCTAGTGTGAGTAATGGTGGGCCTGCCTCCCTCTGCTTGACTGTAAGAGCCAGACAACGCGCATCTGATGGGTGCTCTCTGTACAAAGTGTGCAGTAATGAAGGGATGTGAGAGAGACTGTTCCAGTTCAAAGCATGAACAGAAAGGTTCTCAGTGGCAGTTGGCGCTCATGAGGGAATTGCTCGTTGGGTGATATTAGTCCAGCTGCTGCCTTCCACTCAGGACCTAATGATCTGACGCTCAATCAGGAGCTGTGCCAAGGCTTGGTGGGTGG
Source organism: Peromyscus californicus insignis (assembly GCF_007827085.1). Taxonomy (NCBI): domain Eukaryota; kingdom Metazoa; phylum Chordata; class Mammalia; order Rodentia; family Cricetidae; genus Peromyscus; species Peromyscus californicus. The sequence continues at coordinate 38,470,766 of NW_026294436.1, read as the reverse complement.
CAGGCAGATGGAGCCCTTCCTGCCGGAGATATTTCTCCTTTCTAGTAATGGGTGACAGACTTGCCCCTGGGAACCACCGATGGGTGAGGGAGACGGGGAGACCTGCAGGTTAGCAGTCTCTCTCCCTGGCTTCAGGTCAGACACTAGAGATCATCTCTGTTGTTTGGGGTGGTGGACTTGGTTTTCATGCCAGTGTGTGGGTGAACAAAGACATCAGGTAGTGAATTGTCCGCCCCGAGAGAATTCAGCTGTCTATCCTACCCCTATCTCTCTGATTCAGGCTCCCAGCTAGACCCCCATCTCTCCTGGTTCTCCTTCCTCTGTGGATGTTCCTGTTTGGCCTCTGGGCTTATTCTCACTCCCTTTGACCTTGACACACTGGACTCCACCAGGCTTCTCTGTCCTTGGACCTTACACTCACACCCTCAATGGTGTCATTCCATTTCAAAGCTAATATAAAGACACACTAAAGGCTTTTGAGTCAACATTTCCAGCATGGGGCCCATTTCTATCTTAATGTGTTCATGAGCCTCTGGACCTGCTCTTATAAACAACAGGCTCTCTGGGAGTTTGGATGAGACTGTCCCTGATAGGCCCAGATGTTTGAATGCTAGATCTCCGGATGGTGGAGCTGTTTGGATAGGTTTAGGAGGTGTGTGACCTTACTGGAGAAAGTCTGTCCCTGGGGGCAGGCTCTGAGGTTTCAAAAGCCCCCTTCCATTGCCAATGCACTCTCTCTGCTTCCTGCTTCCTGTTCAAGATGTGAGCCCTCAGCTTGCTGTTACACCCGCCAGGCCTGCTGCCTCGGTCTTCAATCGCGGACTCTAACTCTCTGGACCATAAGCCCAAATAAACTCTTTCTTCTAGAAGTTCTCCTGGTCATGGTGTTTTATCGCAGCAACAGAAGAGTAAGTAATACAGCTCCCTTCTCCCCAAGTGTTTTTCCTATGTTATTTCTTATTATTGTATAAGCAAAAGTCTTGGCATTTTTCTTATTTTTTTTTCTCTTTCTTTCATATCTTATATCCAGCCTACAATGAAGTCCAGTTAATTCTGTCTTCAAAACAAATGTCTGAGCCAGGTTTGGTGGTGTATGCCTGTGATTCCTGTGCTGGGAAGTGAGGTAGGAAGATCAATAAATAGTTGAAGGCCGCCTGGGTTACAGGAGACTCTGTCTCAAAACAACCAAACCAAACCAAACCATATGACTTTGCTCAGTGTCTCATTTCGGGTCCAAGTCTCCTCTGGTAGAATGACCCCCCCAAAATATCAACTTTCCAATCCCTGGATCTTGTGACTGTTGCCTTATATGATTAAACTAAGAGGAATTAATCTTGAGATTACTCTGGTTTATCCATGTGGCCCTAACATCAGTAACCAGTCTCCTTCGAAGGGGATGGTAGAGAGGAATTGAATCTAAGAGAGAAGATAAAGGATGTTCTGAAGGAAGAGGAGGAGGCCAGGAGCTGGAACACAGCACATACAGCTTCCTGTCCAGAAAAGTCAGTGAGATGACTGCCCTAGGCCCTTGGGGAGGATAAACAGTCAATGTATACAATTGCAGGAGAGTGGCCTATGTTTATAACCACAAAGTTTGCACTTTCAGGGTAGTCCTTTACCCCATCCTTCTTTCTCACTTGCATTATTCTGACCTTCCTATTAATCTCTTGCCTTTTTCAGTCTGTTCTCAACAGCCAGATTTTCACTTTTGGGTTAAGTTAAATATTAATCCCGGGGTCGGTATACAGCTCAGTGATAGAGTGCTTGCCAGGTATGCGTGAAGCCCTGGGTTCAATCCCTAGCGCTGCCTTAAACCAGGCAAGGTGGTGCACACCTCCAATCCCAGCACTTGAGAGCCAGAGGCAGGAGGATTAGAAGCTGCTGGTCATTTTTAGCTACACAGAGTTTGAGGCAGGCCTGGAACCCTATCTGGTAAACAAACAAACAAATAAACTAAATAGAAATAAGTGAGTAAATCCTCATCCCTTGCACATATGTGCTACAAGTCTAGTTGAGAGTTGTAGCTTAGCCTTTCTGGATCTGAGCGGTGGCAAGAACAAGTCCTCATGAGACAGTGAGCGGAGAGTCAGGAAGAAAGCAGGCAGTCCACTCCCTAGGAAGGAGCAGTGCCGTGTGGTGGCGGCAAGGATGGTCAACAGAGAAGCTACTGGAAAAGTTCTAGTCACAAGGGCCCAGATGCATCTGACGGCCTCAGGGGTAGGGTGTGGGAAGTGAGCTTTGCTGATCTGCAGAAAGACGAAGTTGTATTTAGAAAATTACAGCTAATTATTGGTGATGGTTACAGCAGAAACTGCTTAGCTAACTTCCACAGCCTAGATCTCACTGACAGAATGTACCACGTGACTGGGGGTGGGGGAAACCGTAGCTGAAGCTTCTGGTGGTGCCAGTCATTGTAAAACTGACCATTACAGTGACTATTTGGCCATTGTAAAACTGACCAAATTCCGTATTTACAGAATTGTAATCTACAATTGTAAATACAGAAAGCCTCTATCAAATGCATGGCACCAACGGGTCTACCAGATCCAGAAGATTTTGAGCATGGAGACCAGAGGGATGCAGCCAAATGTAAGGGGTGCACACATGGAGAAAAAGATCAAAGCCTTACCCCACACATCACAGGAAAGGACTAAGGAAAGGCTTGCCGGTTTACTAAAGCCCCCAGATCCTCTTTATGGGGAAAGAAAAATGCTAGAGAAGTGAGGGAGGAGGTGGGCAGGGCAGACGTGATCGTCAAATCTCACTCCTGATGCAGCCAGTGTACCCTCACCCTGCCAGACCCTCAAAGACAGGGTCCCACCGGTCCTCCCACTGATCCCAGGCCTGTATGTCAGGCCACAGAAGTGGAGTCCCTAACATTCATCCTGCTTCAACATCCTGCCCAGCCCAGCTTTGATCCTATCTTACATCTGCAGGTTAAAGTTTTCCAGGGGAGACGGAGGTTGGAAGGAAAAGAGGAAATAGGTGGAGGTAAATTCTGCTTCCCCAGTATGGGAATCTGAGAGGAAGATATGAGACATGTGGAAGCAGGAAGCAATTTGGCCTCGGGGGAGAGAGCACTTATGACCTAGGAGGCAAAGATCTTGGAAGGAATGTGGAGTCATCACCACCCCTCCAAGAGGCTCAATTCTAAGACCTGCCCTGCTGGCTTTCAGGGATGCTTGAGTAGATACCCTGTGATCTTAACCAGACACCTTCCTGGATGCCAACGATGTACAGTTGAGAAAACAGAGACGAGTTCATCTTTTGTCTAATGAATGACATTAAATATTAGTGGCTACCATACGGGTTGCAGACCCAGCAGACAGAGGCCATCACAGAAATCCACAGCTAGTCAGAATGTAGGAAACCATTTACCATGGAGTGCCCAGCCCCAATCCATACGTCTCCATACATCTCCAACTCTCTCCCCATCGACACACACCGAAGGCTCAGGGAACATCTTGGAAGAGGGGAAGACTGTAAGAATCAGAGGACCAGGACATCTGCAAGAGATGTGTCGTCTATATATATATGTGACCGGGAAGCTGCACCAGTGAAATCTCAACAATATGGTACCTAAACAAGACTTGAACAATATCGGTTGACGTGCCAATGTGGACAGGGAAGTCTCAAGGGTCCCCATGCCTGCGTGAGGAGCTATAGAAAATTAATGACTCTGAGAGGAGACGCCATCTTCCCCTGGGATGAGTCCCCTAATTGGTTATCCAATACCAAGTGATCGATCAGCCACATATATATATATATATATATATATATATATATATATATATATATAGAGAGAGAGAGAGAGAGAGAGAGAGAGAGAGAGAGAGAGAGAACTGCATGTTCTCAGCAGGCTGTATTATATGTATGTATACATGTGACAAAAATGAAAGAAAAAAGAATAAAACATTTAAATAACTTAAAAATACAAGTTGAGAGGTTAAACAGACGATTATTTTTAACTGTATTGCCTCTGTGAAGGATATGGGCAAGTTAATGCTCAGTGAATCATCTTGAAGTAACTAACACATTATGAGCAACTGGCAAAATGAGCCAAATACAATGAACAAACCCAGATTATGACGATGGTAGGTTCCATCCCAATCCAGAGAGAGGCCACTGAGAATGTTCTAATCAGGGGCTGGAGAGATGGCCCAGAGGTTAAGAGTACTGACTCCAGAGGTCCTGAGTTCAATTCCCAGCATCCACATGGTGGCTCACAACCATCTGTAATGAGATCTGGTGCCCTCTTCTGGCCTGCAGGCATATATGCAGGCAGAACACTGTATACATAATAAATAAATAAAATCTTTTAAAAAAAAATTAAGGGGCTGGAGAGATGGCTCAGAGGTTAAGAGCACTGGCTGTTCTTCCAGAAGTCCTGAGTTCAATTCCCAGCAACCACATGGTGGCTCACAACCATCTACAATGAGATCTGGTGCCCTCTTCTGGCCTGCAGGCTGAACACTCACTGTATACATGATAAATAAATAAAATCTTAAAAAAAAAAAAAAAAAAAAAAAAAAAAAAAGAATGTTCTAATCAGAGGGCTTGACTTCATTAGCAATAGGACCCAAGATGCATTGACTACCCTGGAAGGCCTCACTGGTAGGATCCAGTGTGGTCACTGAATCAGGGCTCAGAACCCAGCCCATTTTCTTCTCAAGCTGCATACATTAGTGGCTCCAGCTTCCTCCTGTGTCTTTTCTAGATGGCAGCCAGGGATGCACAGAGGCCGTGAGTGAAGCAGGGCAAGAAGCATCTACCACCGGCTCTGCCGAGTGCCAGGGACATTTGCTCCTTACAAGTGTCTTCCGAGATGAGTGAGTGTCTCCACTCTCAACTCTGAGATGGAGAAACCAGCTTGATGCGTCTACACAGCTAGTGGGTGAATTTGAACCCCTCAGGTCTCTCTGAAGACTCTTTCCATTGCCTCACACTTCTTATAGATTCATCTCTAAGACTCGTATTTTAGCAACTTGAAAATTCTCCAGTTTAAAAATGTCACAACTTGAAACTATACTTGGTGATGTGTGGCGGTGCATACCTATAATCCCAGAGCTCAGGGGCTGAGACCGAAGAATCATGAGTTTGAGGCCTACTTGGGCTACACAGCAAGATCCTGTCTTTGAAAAAGAAAATGAAAAGAAAGATATAAAGGAAGAATGGAAAACACCCACTCACCCACCAGCACCAGCACCACCTGCTCTTAAAAAAAAAAGAAAGAAAGAAAAATAATATTTCAGTCCTTTCTTACCACAGCCTAAATCCTCAGTTCATTGTTCTATATCGCCCCCTATAGCCTACAGTTGTAGGTACTTCTAGATGGGTAAAGAGATGAAAGGGTAGAGCTACTTTCATGTCTTTAGCATAAAATCCCCTGTCTGCGAGAGCGCTAAACCACTCCCCAGCAGAGCATCCTCTGGACTACTCTGGCTTCTGCCCCTGTCTGGAGGGGAGGCTAGGCCAGAGCTAGTTGGATCACAGTCAGGCAGCCAGGAGTATCCTTCCAGGATGCCCCTCAATGCAAATAAATGGAGGCTCCTCCAGTGGGGCTTCCCAGAGGAAATCAACCCCACTGCACTGTCGACTTGACAGGAAGTGTGGGAAGGCCCAGAGTTCCCGACTTATGTCAATCATCTGCAAACCAAATCAACTGCACCTCTTACACGGGAACCGTGGGTAGGAAACAGCCCCAAGGCCTGCACCACTTGGACTGGAGGGCCTTCCCTTGTGGATTCAGCTTGGGTCTTAGCAGTGTGAGGACCTAATCCCCCAGGGGTGGAAGAGTCCCACAGGCTTCCTGCTTCCTGACTGGAGTTGGACAGTCTGATAAAAAGCCATCTGAGCCTGAATAACCACATGTTTGTCTTTGCTCCATTTATCCTGGGGCCCTGGGATTTCTTCTGGAGTGGTTAATGCCCCCGGCTCTTCCTCTGTTTATTTTCTTTGGTTATTTTCCCAGAGCTGATGGACGTAGGAAGCAGTCAGTCCACGACTGGTTGGTTGGAGGCATGTAGGGCACAACCAGTGAAAAGTAGCCCACAGAATGTGAGGCTTTGGGAAGTACAGGAAGAAAAGCAAACAGCCTCCTCATTGGCCGATTTCTGGTGTCAGATATTTAACCCTTTGGGGCAGACATTGACGCGTGCTTGTTTAAAATGCCGATGTCCTGACAATGGCCCATACAGGTGATCATGACACTTGATGACCTCTGCACACTTCATCCAAACTCAGCGCCTTTCCGAATGAAATGAAGACCAACTCATTCACCTGCCATTTCCCCCCAAGTCTTGTTCCCACCACTGGATCTTTCATAATTGCCTCCCTACATGAAAATCTCTTCTCTCTGCATCTACTTAACCCGGGCCAGGCCATGATTCAGCACCCAGTTGTGCCCTCACCGAGGCCTGCTTTGAAGGATGTCTGCCATTATTCTGCTTGTCTGTTTTTTATCTGGATAAAGGATCTGAAGACTTACGTGAAACCCTGTTCAATAGTTGCACTATCAAGAACAAGTCCCAACCTGCTTAGGCCTCCCTTTTCATGTATATTTTTTTAAATTGTCACATTTATTTATTTATTCAATGTGTGTGTGTCTGTGAGTGTAAGTGTGCATGGTTGTGTGTGTGTATGTGTGCACATGCCATGTTGTGTATGTGGAAGCCAGAGGACAACTTGCTTGAATTGACTCTCTCCTTCTCCCACGTGGGTTGGGATTGAACTCAGGTCATCAGTCTTGACAGCAAGTGCCTTTACCCATCTTGCCAGCCCCTTTTTCATGTTTTTAAGGTGGGAGTTCCATATCACAGGGATTAAATTGGATAATCTATGAGAGAAAGCCAAATACAATTCATTTATTGTGGATCTTTCCCACTAGAAAGCACAGAGAATAGCCGAATATCTTGTTTTTATCTATTCTCCCAGCTGTAGGCTAGTGATTGTAGTCACATAGTAGGTGCTCAATAAATATCTCATAAATGAAAGAATCAGCCATGGCTCACAACGCATCTTAGCTGCTCACAAGGCTGAGGCGGGAGGATTGTCAGTTAAGGAAACTTAGGAAAACTGTCTTTAAAATGAAAAACACAGGCTGGGAAGATCGCTCAGCAGGTAAAAGTGCTTGTCACATAAGTCTGACGACCCGGGTTCGATCCCTGGCACCCATAAAAAGGTGCAAAGAGAAGCAGCTCCACAAAGTTGTCCTGACTTCCAATTGCATGCTCCGGCACTTGCATGCCATATAATAATCAATAAAACAAAATAATTTTTAAAAAAGAAAGACAGGGATATAGCTTAGTGGCTAGTATGTGTTAAACCCTGAGCTTAAATTCCTAATACTTAACAAAAACAAAAAGAATAATGAAATCACAGTCAACAGTTACCGAGAACTTACCGGCTGGGTTCAAAAACTTCTACACTTCCTATATGCTTAATTTCATGTTGGATAATGAAGTAAGCATTAATAACGAGGGTATTTTTAACCTGCAAGAACCCCGTGGGCAAATACACGCTTATGTTCACAAGGGCACTGTTGAAAGATTGATTGAAGGAAGGAATGTTTAAATCAGAATTAATTTGCCTACCTTCCGCTATGTGATGGACAGAGCGCCAGCGTCGGTAGAGCCCTACACAAAGGCTGGGTTTTGTTTAAGGGGAGAGTGAAAAGAAAAAAAAAAGTCACAGCGCTGGCTGACCCTGGAGCCTTGGGCCTTAATTTTCTGTAGTTCCTGATCCACATCCGTGTACCTGCACAGGTGTTTCTGTCAGGATGCAGAAAAACGAAGGACTAGGGCACTCGAGGGAGATGTGATGGTTAATACAATGGTCAACTTGGTGGGACTTAGAATCACCATGGAGACACACCTCTGGGCATGCCTGTGAGGGTGTCTATAGAGACACTTAACTAAGGAGGAAAAGCCCACCCTGTGTGTAGGTGGCACCATCCCGTGGGCTGGGGACCCAGACTGAAAAGAAGAGAGAAAATGAGCGTAGCATCAGCATTGGTCTCCCTCCGCTTCCTGACTGTGGACTGGAGTGGCCAGCTGCCTCACAGCCCTGTTGCCAAGGGCCTCTGTGCGGTGATGAACTCCACTAAACTGAGCCAAAATGAACCCTTCTTTTAAGTTGCTTTGTCAGAGCAGTGAGAATACAAGGAACGGAGGAAACTAGCCTGCTAACGAAGGCAGGATGGACAGGGTGCTAGCTCTGGAGCTGGGAGGCTAGCCCAGGAGCTGGCTCTTGATTTCCCCCTCAGAAACCAAGAATGAAAATGCCAATCAGGAGGCCACACAGCAGCTCTTTTGTGCTCCACTTGAGAGAAACTTGATGAATATGTACGGAATTTTCTCTCCATGGAATGTGAGGGGATGGGTGTGTCACTGGTCACAGAAGGTCAGAATTCACTGTGGACTGATAAATCTTTGTGCCTAACGGACACTGCCACTGGGGAACAGTGTGGCTGGGTGTGGAGGAGTCCTTGATGGAGAGTTTTGGTTCAGGACTTTGGAGCAAGGGATCTTGACTCTGGAGCAGACTGGGAGAGGCTGTGGCCATCCTGCTGTGGGACAGTCCCACTCAGCCACTTTCTAGAGGATGTTAACAGCTTCAGTTCACACAGTAAGGCTGCTCCCCAGCCCCTCGGAACAGAAGTAGGGACAGGCTCCTGTTCCTTCTTCTGTTTGAACTGGACTTTTTTTTACATCAGAGCCCGGCATAGTTAGATATTATTTCCCCTTTACCTCTGAACGATGGTTCTCAGGACCTCACAAACTGGGAAGACTTGGGAAGGAGCAATTGGCTGGGTGGTGTCTGGATGCAGGTCTGCTCCAGGCTGAGGGAGCCTTAGGGTCTGCTTAACCACATCCCGCTGTTTCTGCAAGGAACTGGAATTCTTTCTTTCTTTCTTTGCTTTGTTTGTTTGTTTGTTTGGGTTTTTTTTTTTTTTCCAAGACAGGGTTTCCCTGTGTGGCCCTGGCTGTCCTGGAACTCGCTCTGTAGACCAGGCTGGCCTTGAACTCATAGAGATCCACCTGCCTCTGCCTCTGCTGGGATTAAAGGTGTGCGCCACCACCACCAGCTAAGGAACTGGAATTCTTACTACTGCCCTGGACTGCATAAGTGCAGGGACTACTGTGCCCTCTGAGAGTAACCAGCATAGATGTCCTAGATCTCTGGGGTACAGCCATCCAAGTTGTCAGCCTGAACTGTGGGGAGTTCTAAGAATGTGAGAATGTGGAACTTTTTTTTCCCTGCCTCTTTGTTTTGAGACAGAATCCTCTGCGTCACAGACTCACTATGTCATGGAGAAAGACCTTGAACTTCTGTCCCCTTACCTCCATCTCCCAACACTGGGCTCACAAGTCCAGTTTATATGGTGCTGGGGATTGAACCCATGGTTTTGTGCATGTGAGATAATCTCTCTACCAACTGACTATAGTCCTAGCCCCAGGTTTGGATTTTTGTTAGCTTCTGTTTGCTTTACAGTGCTGGAGTCCACCCAGGGTCTCCCACGGTGAGGGGAGCTCTCTCTCACCACAGTCTCCTCAGTCTTGGGAGTCTGCATTAAGTTCATCTAAGTCCCAGGAAAAGTGCGTTTACCTGTGCCCCTCCCACACCCGGTGCTGGTTTAGCCATCCCTGGCTTCCACAGGATGTTCCAGAGTCACCGTCTCACTCTGGGGACTAGACGTGAGAGAGGGGCATCCCTTTGCTTTTCACACAAGCACCCCAGGAGACTGGAATTATCTGACTACTCTCAGGAATCCAGAACTGGTCAGGACTGTGAGGATCCCCCCATCCCATGAGCCCACATGTGATCAGAGGGAATGCATTTGAATGGACAAAGACTTCACTATAACATCACCCAGCCACTGGCTTTGCAAATTTGTGTGTGTGTGTGTGTGTGTGTGTGTGTGTGTGTGTGTGTGTGTGTGTGTGTGTGTGTTTCCTATGAGTACAGGTGGCCTAGGAGACCAGAAGAGGCCATCAGATCCCCTGTGTTAGGAACCTCCCACATTCCAGAACAAGGTTCCTCCCCCTTTCAATGACTCAGCACCAACACTATGTCATTACTGAAGGCCAGTGTGACGCGTTTCCCATGTTGCCATGTTCAAGGATGCATATGCTCCGTACCCCCCAGCCACCATGGCCTGTTCTCGCAGTCTCTTTGGAGTTACAGTGGACTGTGAGCTGCCAAACATGGTGTTGAGGTCCTTTGCAAGAACCCCAAGTGCTCTGGGCTGCTGAGCCATTCATTTCTTCAGCCTCTTCAATTTTGTTTCTTAATCGGCCAGTGTTGGTCTCAACACCAATGACTAAGGAAAGCAGGAAAGACCAATGATGGGCTGGGAGGCTGGGCTCCCCGGTCCTCAGTGTTGGCATCTGACCACACCCAGAGCAGCAGGTAGGAAATGAGAGCCTACAGAGATCTAGCCAGGCGCTGGGGAGAGACTGGCCAGGCATGGGGGGGGGGGGGGGGGGTTGTCTGTTTCAGGCTCCAAGCAGCCTACTTCAGGCCCGGAGAGGAGGCTCCCCGCAGGTCCCACTTAGTAAACAGCCCCAGGGACTTCCTGCTCACACAAGAGACTCTTCAGACTACTGAGCCAGCTGCCAACCTCATCCCTCTAAATTCCCCCGACTGCCCAGGCCTCCCTGGAGGGGCCCCAGGCAACTGCTGGGCTCTGCCAGTGGCTTCTTGCTTTCTCAGCACCCAGGAGAGGGTGGAAGACAAAAGCTGATTAAGCCACTTAAGCCAAAACCGAAAGGAGGCTTAAAATTTCACCTGCAGGAAATTGTCCAGGGTTGCAGATGAAAGGACTACTCAGAACGGTCGGCCTCTGCCACCCAGCCTCCATAGAACACAGGGCTCCTGCATGTACACCCTTCACCGGGAAGCTACTGGGTACACCACGGTGCTTGGTTCCACATTAGTTGAATTTTCTCCATAGCGTGTGTTACAAGCCAGGCATGGTGGAGCAAGCCTAGTCCCAGCACTTGGGAGACAGAGGCCAAAGGATCAGGAGTTCAAGGTCATCCTCAGCTACACAGCAAGTCTGAGACCAGCCTAGGCAATATAGGAGGACCCTGTTGCAAAAAAAATAAACATAAAACAAACCAAAGCAACGTGGTGTTTCATATGAACTGTGTGATAGGTGCTGTTCCGTGCAGTTAAATAGTGTCATCTGAGTCTTCAAAAACCACTATTATGCCCATTTTAAAGATGGGAAAAACTAGCCGGGCGGTGGTGGCGCACGCCTTTAATCCCAGCACTCAGGAGGCAGAGCCAGGCGGATCTCTGTGAGTTCGAGGCCAGCCTGGTCTCCAAAGCGAGTTCCAGGAAAGGCGCAAAGCTACACAGAGAAACCCTGTCTCGAAAAACCAAAAAAAAAAAAAAAAACAAGAGAAAAAAAAAGATGGGAAAAACTGAAACTCAGACCTAGATCTTGTCACTAGATGTGTTAAGAAGAACTGGAGTCTAGGCCGGGCGATGGTGGCGCACGCCTTTAATCCCAGCACTCGGGAGGCAGAGCCAGGCGGATCTCTGTGAGTTCGAGGCCAGCCTGGTCTACAGCGCGAGATCCAGGAAAGGCGCAAAGCTACACAGAGAAACCCTGTCTCGAAAAACCAAAAAAAAAAAAAAAAAAAAAAAAGAAGAACTGGAGTCTAAATTCTGATTCTGAATGGTCCTTTTCTCTTTTTTTTCCCTCTTCTGGAGATATAAAGGCAGACAACAAAGGAGTTTCCTATGTACGTCACGTCTCCTGACACCTGTCTCAGGGCTTGTACCACACATTTCTTTAACATCTCAGACGGCTGTCAGTCACAGAGCACAGACTTGGAAAATGACTGCAGTCCAGGGTGACACTGAGGGACAGCCCAGATCGGTGCTCTAGGTTTCTGCTTCTTGCTTGGAGTTTGGAGACCGGCACGCTCCCCGTGGCTTCACTGTAGACAACCAACCCCTGACTATGGTCACCATGACAGCCGTTGCCCAAGCTGTTTTTCAGGAACTGGAGGCAGCAAAAACTAGTTGAAACTACTGACCCAGGCAAGTGTCCAGGGGGTGACATTTCAACACCAGCTGGCTAAAGCTGCACCTTTAGGGCCTGCAAATGCCACTGTTTTCTGAACACAGCCCAAGCAAAGCTTCGATGGCCCACTTGCCTCCTCCATTAGCTTTCTCGGTGCCTCAGACCCTGCTTATCTCATCGCTGCCCCTTACCTTCTTGAGACCTAGGGCTCCTGCCTCTTCATGTCTGGCTGCCTCGTCAATACTCTTTTTTTGGGTGTGGAATATTTGCAATCATTTCAGCAGCTAGCAGATTGGCATGCCAAACAGTGAGCAAAACAAGCTTCACTTGGTAACCAGAGGAGCTGAATGATTGACACGGTTGCCCAGCAAGCTTATTAAAAAAAAAAAAAAAAAAAAAAAAAAAAAAAAAAAAAAGCATGAAGCCTGACATTGCTGCCAGCAGCGTACTGAGGCAGGAGGATTGCCAGGGCTATATAGCAAGAGCCTATCTGAAAAAACAAACAGAAAAGCAACTTGCAAAGGACTGTGAGGTTGGAGGGAGTTTTAACTGGAGATGTCTGACGACTGGATTAATAAAGGAGCGAGAGAGAACAGCACGGCTTTCCGCAGTGGACTGACCATCCGGCCACAAGATGGGAACTTCTAAATGGCTTGATTTAGCGGGCTCTTTTCCCTGTGCCAAATCAGTCACCTGGAGGACCCTACTCACCTTTTGCCCTTAGCCATTTGTGTCCCCCGCTCTGGTCCTATTCTCTTGCTAAGGGAAACCTAGGGTAGTGGTTACTACCTCTTCAAAGAGGCCAAAGGAAAACAAGCCGCGTCTATAATCTCCAAAGGGCAAAGTTTTTTCTCAATTCCACACCCCAGGCAGCGCTTGGAACGAGACTTTCTATAACCCAGAGCGCTTTTTTCCCAGGGCTTCCCAGGGGTGAGGAAGAGGAGTGTGAATAAACAAGCGGTAAGGAGATAAAGCCTGAGATAGGTGAGAATTTTCCTCCACAGTCATGTGAATGAATTGCCCTCTTGGGAACTCTGGGGAGGCAAGATCCCAGTCTGTGCTGGGGGAGGGAAGACCGAAGCCCAAGTCAAAGATGCCTCTCCCATCCTCCCTCCCCGCCTCTCTCCCACCCATATACACACAAGCTACTCACATCTGCCTCATTCCAGAGTCCTGGGATGCAGAAGGACTCCAGCAGGTCACTACCACACAGCAGCAAGATCCGCAGCTCTGGGGAGGGAGAACAGAGTTTGCAAAGAGCATCAGAGCGGGTCTGGGAGACGGCGCTCAGCTTTCTTCCCTCGGGAGCACAGGAGTCTGCACCGTTGGAACTGTGTGGCCCAGGTCTCCCTGACGACCCCACACCGGGGTGTCTGGAGTTGAACCCCCACCCCCCAATCCCCTCCCCCACCTCCAGTGGGATTTCCACAAGCAGGGGGAGCAGTGCATGGAGGGTGGCCAACTGTCCTGCCTACACCCAAGACACAGACACAGTCTTTGAGGGCCAAAGCATTGGCTGGGCTTTCTAACAGAAACAGCCAGCTACGTACTTTGCTTAAGGGCTTAGAGACTCTCTCTCTCTCTCTCTCTCTCTCTCTCTCTCTCTCTCTCTCTCTCTCTCTGACCCTGTAGCCCAGGCTGGCCTCAAACTTGCTATATAGCTGAGATTTGAACTCTGGAACCTCCTGGCTCAGCCTCCCTAGTGCTGGATGATAACAGGCACTTACTTCTGTCTTCTCTCCGTTTGGAGTGTCCCGTGACAAGTGCCAACACAGTCGGCATGGGGTGGCGGGAGATCACTGCCAGACAGTGGAATGTCTGAGTTGATCACCTGTACCCTCTCTTTGTGGCCGGCCATAGCCCTCAGGAAAGGGCTTGAGAAGCAAGGCCAGAACCACCCCCACCCCCCTTTACCCATGGAGCTTCCAGCCTGTCAGCTCTTTCTCTTCCCTCGTTAAGCCTAATTTGAATTATCCCAGTGAGGCCCATTGTCATTTGAAACTGCCGGCGGACGGTTGCTTATTACGGAAGAGTGATGGGAAAAGAATCGAGATTCTTGACATTCCACAGAGTGGCCTACCGCGGGGTTGCGGGGAGTGCGGATCTCAGGCTGCCCAGGTTTCGGCTTTATCAGGTGTGTCTGAGACCATGAGGCCACGTGTGCTGAGCTGACCGCCACGCCTCCAGACACAGCTCCTACCACCGCCGCGGCCCCGGATGCCGAGAGCCCGTTGTTTTTGGCCTGACTTACACCCCAGGGCTGGGCAAGGACTTTCAGATGTTGACCTTGTCCCTGCTCCAGTCTCCGGATGGGAATGAGGCAGGCGGATAAAGCAGCCAACATCTCATTGTCCAGATGTCTGGACAGTGTCTGCACTGGACCAGGGTCTGCACAGCCCACCCCTCCTTGGGGGAGCCCAGTGAAGGTTGAGAGCTTATATTACTCAATGATCTCTTCAGGTACAGAACCTTGACTTGTCTTTAAGTCCCCAGGGCCTGGCAGTGACTGGCACACAGTGGGTAGTCAGACATGGTGAGAAGTTAAGCCAGCAGATGATGTAGTTAGAGAGAGTCACACACAGGCCGCCCTGGGAGAGCCCTTGGGCAGTTTAGGAGCGTTTTTCCACTGTCTGCTTTTCACACCCGGGGAGCAGAGAAGTACGTCCTTGGCATCTGGTAGATGGGATGCTGCTGAGTGAGCATCCCACAGTACACAGGGCAGCCCCACAACATAGAATTATCTGCCCCTAAATACTGGCAGCACCAAGGCTGAAACCCCTGAACTGGGTTTTCCATTCTCATGCTAGGACTCGCTTCTCTTGCCCAGACTTTTTAAGCCAAAGCACAGAAAGGTAGAGTGAAACCTTTGACTCCCCCCCCCACCCCACTCCCCAGAATCAGCGCAGATGTGTCATTTATGATGGACAGGTGACCCTGACAGAGTCTGTGGTCCCGCATGCAGCCACTGGAGGGCAGCAGTCATTTCCATATCTCCAGTCTACAAGCCCTTGAACTGGGGTAGCCCCAGGGGAAGCAATCAGCTGTTGGAAACAGAAGGATGGATCACTGACGCCATAGGAGAAGGTGGCTTTTTCCTACGATATGTGCAAGGGGGTTTCGGTAAGGGAGCCTTGTGTGCACCCAGACCTCACAGAACATAAGGGTCAGGATGCAGGCTAGTTCCTTTGCCCTCTGCTGGGCTTTGCCTCCCTCCCTGGTCATCTTGACCCAGGGCCAGCAGCCAGAATCAGTCCTCTCCCTCTACACTCCCTGCTCAAGAATTCCAGCTATGTGTAGCCCAGTGGCCCACCCCAGTTCCCACGGCACACCAAAGCAGCGGCCACCTGTATCATTGCAAACCCGGAGTCTGTCTGTCAGCAGGGGCCTCGCGACTCTCCTTTTCAGAAGCCAAGAATTCTTCGTTCCCTGGCCCATTATCCTTTTCAGATACTAGGGATCCTTTTCCCTTCTAGAGAGCAAAAAGGATCAGAGGCGGCTAGGCAGACTTAAGAGCCAGAGGGGATGTCCCCCAGTAGGGCAGCATAGCCTAACATAAGCCCCAGGTGCTGGGTAGGCAAACAAGTTCATAGAAGTCCAATAGAAAGTCTGTGAAACACGGGAAAGATAAATACACATTGGAACACAATGGAAAATCCTAGGACTGTTCTGCGCTCTGCTGGGCAGGGACTACTGGGGGGCGGGGGTGACAGTCCCTGGAGAGGGAGGGCTGCAGGGAAGTGGCGTGCAGGGCTTTGAACCCTGTTCTGGAAGCTTTGCCCCATCTCTGCCTTTGGATGCTCTGGGCTTACAAAACCTGCCTTGTTTGTGGGGAGCATCCAGAAGGTCAGGTGTCCACTTTCCTGCAGACTTCAGAGCAAATAAGCTAATGTATAAAGGATATTAAAGTCTAGAAAGGTAACTAGAAAGCAAAGCCCTTGAATGCTCCGTCGCTGCTTTGGCTTAATGCAGTTTGTTTAACTGCATGCTACCAGTATTTCATTTTTACTAATGGCTTTGCTTAGTAACTAGCTGTCAAAATTTTGCCAATGGTTCTAGCAAAGCGATATGAATAAACTCAGGCATGACTATGTCTCAGACCAGAGATGTACCCCGAAACGTTACCACATCTGTGGGCATTAAGGTGCCGAGACATGTCATCATTTCCATGCCGTTCTGTGGTGATATTTTATTTGTGCAACCCAGTAAAGTTTATCTGAGGATCAGAGGAAACAGCCAGCCACTATATTAAACATAGAAGTCAGGCAACGGTAGCACACGCCTTTAATCCTAGCATTCGGGAGGCAGGGATCTGTCTGGATCTCTGTGAGTTCAAGAACACACTGGGAACAGAGCCAGGTGTGGTGGTACACGCCTTAAACTCCAACACTAGTTAACCACAAAGGTTTGGAGGTCTGTACAGACAGACAGGAAATAACAGAGCTGGGCAGAAAGAGGAAGTGATGTAGCTGGACAGAGAGAGCAAATGAAATAGCAGAACAGCAAGGCATACAGGCGTGGATTTACAGGAAGTAGCTCTCTTTTTGGAAACAGAGATGTCGGTGAGGTGAAGTTGGCTTATGGCTTTTCCTATTCCTCTGATCTCTCAGGTTTTCACCCCAATATCTGGCTCCGTGTTTTTTATGTAAGAAAGAAAACTGTTTAGCATTCGTCTACACCACTCAGAACCACAGCAGAAGCCCAGACCCCGAGTGCACACTCGGAGGAGCATCAGGAAGCCAGCTAACGGATCTTTGCAGCTAGAAATTAAATCCATGTGGGTTGAAGGCCAAGTTGCCTCTCCTTCTAGATATCTGCTGACCCTCCTCACCACCTGTACCAGCTCCATTCTGGCCTGCCTCTGTCATGCTTTTCCAGCTGCAGGCATTTGGGGTCCCAACCCCACCTCCGCCACCGCCACCATCTTTCACTCTGAAACCCTGGAAAGGCTTCAGTTTGCTGATTTGCTTCAATTATTTACACAGCTGTCAGCTCCTTCCCATCAGGCAGCTGTTTGTAACCCGCTTCTGCCTACTCTGGTGGGTTGAGCACAGGGTCTCGCACAGACAGTGGGATGGATACCTTAGCTCCAGCCAACCCTTGCCTCCTTCTCGACTTTAAAGCCCTGGAGATGGAACACTGCCTTGTTTGTGTGCATTATGAATGGGTGAAAACAATGGTCTCTCTCATTAGCACTGACGCTCAACTTTCATTCTTTTCCACGAGGGAGGGGAAGCTGTGGAGGGGAGACTGGCAGTTGATCCACTCCTACCGGGGAAAGCGGGTCCAGTTAGGAAATGTTAGATGGGATCTAAGTAAGATTATCTACAGAAGGAATACTGCGACAGTAGACCCTGCCGCGAACACCCTCCAGAGGTGTCAGGCCTCCGCCCTCCCTGACATCCTGCTTCCATGTGATGGGGGGCGGGGGGGAGGCTCCAAACATCCCCACTTTCACAGTTCAACTCACCAATCTCTTCATACCGCATCACTGTGCCCAGGTTGGCATTCTCATCTGGGGAGAGAGAGGGGGGAACCATTAGGGAGCCTCGAGCCTCAGTGGGAGTGGCTGGGGCGGGATGGGGAAAGATGTATCAGATGGCAGGGAGCATCTCCTCCCTTCCCCGGACAGAGCTTCATGTTTCTGAGATTTTCATAGTTAGACCATCTCACTGGGAACCCAGTGACAGACACCTTCTATTTCTGTATTGTAGGCTGCCCACAAGAACCGTGCCCATAGAACCTAGGACACAGGATTTGGGGTCACAGGAGATGGCCTCCTCTTCTTCCGTTGCTTCCCGGTTTAAAGAACCAACAAAATTGGGATGCGGCAAAACCAGCAGAAAAGAAGGAAGGGCAGGGCCTCTGGCGTGTGTTCCTGGTGTGCACTGTCTGCATGGAGGTGCACAAGGTACACACATGTGCACACACACCAATTTATAGGTGAGCTGCCTTGTCCCTGCCTCTGACTCCGCAACCGTCTCCTGGTTCCCTCTCAATATGCCCCAAACTGGAAACCTCCGTTATGGAAGAAGACAGCACAGAACGAAAGGAACCAGTTCTTTTAGAGAGTAAATTTGGGGTTAGCAAGGGAAAGAGTTCTAGAGCCTGTGATGTTCTCACGCAGGCCGAGTTTCCGAGGAGCACCCAAAAGACAGAGGGAACCCAGGGAAAGAATGTGTGCCCACTGGAGGAACAGACGCTGCCTGAACTGATCTGCAGGATCCAGACCCCACGGGAAACATCCAGTGTGCAGACGTATTTTATGGAGGGCAGGGTGAGGACGGAGCGCAGGCTGGAGGAGGGAGATGGCCATGAAAGGCTTCCCAGGAGCACCACACCCTCTTACTCCCATGACCTCTTGACACTGTAGGCCTGGGTATCCCTGCTTGCCTCTGGTCTATTTCAACCACTGCTCTACAAATGATCGCCCACTAGGATGGCCAAGCCGATGCAACAAATTCCACAGGCAAGGTGACTTTCAAGCAGCAGGAATCTATTCCTGAGTGTTCTGGATGTTGAAAGCCCAAGATGAAGGAACCAACATGGGTAGTAGCATCATCTCCTTGTGTCTTCAGATGGTAGAAGGGGCGAGTTAGCTCCTCGGGGGGGCCTTTTGTTTATTTACTTATTGGTGTGCAATTCACCCTCATGATTTAATTGTCTCTCAAAGACCCTGGTTCCTAATCCTACCCCCTGGGGGGTTAACAATTCAATATGTGAATTTCAGGAGGTGGGGGATTTGCTGATGAATTAAGAGAGGTGAGGAAGAGGAAGGATGGGCCAGGGAAAGGAAGTCCCGCCCCCTTACCTACAAAGGTGAAGCGCTCCACGGGAGGGCGGACACAGCAGATCCTGGTGAGGCTTTCTCCCACCTTTCCCAAGATCTTGGCTATGGGAGAGAAGACAGACAGACAGAAAGAACCACTCACAACTGGCACTGGTGTCAGCCCAGCATCGTGGCCACTGTAAACAACAGGGGTGTACTGGGGAGGGGAGGGGGGCTGGAACGAGGAAGGCAGGAGGGAGGAGGGTAGAGAGGAAGGACAGAGCAAGGACAGCCAGAATTGTTTCTTCTCATTCAGAGTCCAAGGCACAAGCATGTGAGCCATGGTCTATTTTCTTGTCATGTGTATTGTTGAAAAGTAGAAAATAGAGAAAAGGGAGATATATAAAGAGAAAAGAAACAGACCCACAATCCCACATCTAGATAGAACCACAACTTAGCATCTTGGTGTATTATTTATTTTCTTCCATTTTAATGAATATAATGCATGTATGTTGGGTCAGATTGCAAATTTAAAGTGCATTCTTATGGCTGCTCTTCTAATTCTTTTTTTTTTTTTTTCTCTCTCCTCTGTGTAGTCCTGGCTGTCCTGGAACTTGCTCTGTAGCCCAGGCAGGCCGTGAACTCACAGAGGTCTTCCTGCCTCTGCCTCCTGAGTGCTGGGGTTAATGGCATGCAGCACCATGCCTGACTGCTCTTCCAATACTTAAGGCTATGGTTTGAATCTTAAATGTCCCCCAAAGGCCATGTGTTGAAGCTTGGTCCCCAGCTGGTGACCCTGTGGGAAGTGGTAGAAGTTTTAGGAGGTGGCATCTAATGGAAGAAAGTTAGGTCAGAGGGTATGTGTCCTGGTTTCTCCCTTCCCTCCCTTTGCTTCTGACCACGACAAAGTGACCCATCTCCTCTGCCACTCACTCCCATGATGCTATATGCTTCCACAGCATCAAGACAACATGGTCAAGGGCCCCTGGACTAAAACCTCTGGAACTTGAGCCAAACACATCTTTGTTCCTTTAAGGCTGATTTTTCTCAGGCATTAGGTCATAGCAATGGAAAGCCGCTGTGACTAATACATTTCTCATGAGCTTCTCAGTGGGTTTGTCTCAAGCCTGTCCTTAGCCACTCAGTCCCACTGGACAGTAATACCCAAATCCAAGGGACCTCAGCCAGTGGCAGATTCCATACTGGAGTCATCTCTGCTGGGCGAAGGGGGGCGTGCCTGCCCATACAGGTGGTCTTCACAGTAATCAGGACCCTAAGTGGCTGCGAGGTGGCCTGTGTGGCTCTTCTGTGATCTATCTCTCCAGGCCCTAGTCCCAAAACTTGCTTAGCACCCGGTATAACTGCACACAAACTGTGGAATCCTAGCTCTTCTTTATAGCTTACTATGTTTACAAAAGACCAGGATTATAATGGTCTGTGGTCTCTCGGCTTGAAAAATAATGGGCATCTGTCTCTTAGAATTTGTATTCGGTCATGTTTTGTTTGAAACAGCATTTCATGTAGCCCAAGCTGCCCTTAAACCCCTGATCCTTCTGTTTCTACCCCCTCAAGTTCTGGGACACAGGAGTCTGCCACCACATTCAGCTTCAACTGTCAGAACTGACCCGGGAGAATCCTTTAGAGCATGTCCCTCGGACCTGACAACCTTTGAACTGTCCAGGTTAGGCCAATCACAAACTGTCTCTGGATCTTCCTTTTTTTTATTTGTCAAAGGAAAGACAGCATCTGCGTCACAGAATTACTGCATTGAATGAGAACACAAGTGAAGACTGAACAAAGCTCCATAAAGCGCACAGTGCCAGTGTGGAGAACGTTCTGGTGCCTTTGCTCTTGGCTTTTGAGGAGGTGGCTGAGGGTATGGGCATTACGTATGTAACGTGACTCATGGCCCTGCTACTTCCTCGCTGCGACCCCGGGGTGAGACCCTCAACCTCTCGGAAAGAGGGGAAGAAAAATGCTCCCTTTCATATATTAAATCCCTACTTAAGGCAATTATATTTATGTTTAAATATGTAAGAAAGCACACTGTCCTCTCCTCTTCTCTCTCTCTTTCCTAGGCTTCACCCTCCTTCTCCTCTTCCTCCTGCTCTTCCTCTTTCCAGACTGACTAACTCAAACGCTAAGTGGGCCCTCCAGGAGACTCTGAAGATGGAGAACCTTACCCAGCATCCCTTACCTGCGGTGGGTTTGGTGGTCACGTTGCTGTTCTGGTAGATGGGCTGGGTGTTCTCGTGCTGTGGCTGTCCAATCACAGGCGTCATGGAAGGCGTGTTGACATTAGAGAGGATGCAGCCGGTCACCCTCTGGGGAAAGGGAGAAGCACTCAGTCAGTGTCCTTAGCCAAGTGACGCTGAGAATCACGGCCCAGTTGTCCCCGTGGACATCTGTCTGCCCAGCAGAGTACGGTGGCCTTGAGCCAAGGGATGGTCTACACGGGTAGGCAACAGGGTAACTCAGCAAGAAAAGCTTGGGAAGTGACATCACACAGCCCTGGGCCGCAGTTCAGGCTCTCCTCCTTCTAGATTTATTGTTGTTGTTTGTTTGTTTTGAGACAAGGTTTCTCTGTGTAGCTTTGGCTATCCTGGAACTCACTCTGTAGCCCAGGCTGGCCTCGAACTCAGAGATCCACCTGCCTCTGCCTCCGAAGTGTTGGAATTAAAGGCCACTACTACCTATTACTTTAAATGTTCTGTTCACTTATCTCCACTTCCTGAGTGCTGGGATTTACAGGCTTCAGTCATTCTTTGCAGTTAAAAAAAAAAAGTGGGGAGGCGGGGAGCTACATCTAGGTGGAAATCAGCCAGTCTCCTCTCTAGGAACTAGCCCAGTTGGGCAGATCAGCCTCCTGGCCAAGGGACTATCCCTCAGGAATGCAGGCCCACCTTAAGCCATTTTGACTGCGGCAGAAATACTTGAGCAAGTACATGCAAGTCTGGCTGGCCTGTGGAGGGCCTGATGCTGACAGGGCTTTGGGTATAACCTTCTGCATGCCGTGGCTATCTATGGTCCCTGCCTGCTTCCTGTCAAATGAGATCATATCGTGAGGGAGCTCTGCAGACGTGGGAAAGGTCAGACCAAACAGGGATCATCGCCACCTCAGCCTCTACAGGCCGGACACATCAGTAACACGGCCAGCTAGAGACCGGTGTCAGGCAGAGCAGAATGTATTTGTGTCACACAGGAAGTGTGGGGTGAGTTCCAAGTACCCTGGGGCCTGCTCATCACACTTCAGAGCCGCATGGTGTCTTGAGATACATTATCCATTACCCTGTGTTATCAGGCCCACTGATCCCTCCAGCCATGTAGAAAATAAGGGGCTGAGAATGTAGCCTTCTACACAGTGGAGCCAGAAGCAACTCCCCTTTACCCAGGGTCAGAGAGCAACAGAGAACTACAGGTTAAGTGCATATTCAAGGTCCCCTCCCTGAAAGGCAGCATCTCTGGAGTGATGATGCCCGTGGCATTTTCAGGACCAGAGTCCTGCTGTGAGAGGACCCTCAAGCCCCAGGGATGGCCAGGAAGACCCTCTGGGCACAGCTTCCATAGGCCATCCTGCAAGCCCTAGAAGAGCAAGGCATTTGTTTTGTGGACTAATCCACTATTTCCATCTGCTCCTAACATAAGAAGGTCACAGCAACATCTAGCTACATCTGTGAGGCAGTTTCCCAGCCAGCTTTGTGGACTCCTCTGCCCAGCTGTGGCTGATAGATTAGAAGGGTGATCTGCTCTCTTTCATTATTATTTTATCACCAGAAAAGACAGTGCCACACTGTCACTTAATAGCTACTCTGTGGATGAGGAATTTCTCTTGCTGCATCCTTAGTCTCTTGCTCTGTCCAGGAAGAACATGATTGGCCACATACCCTACCCTTGCCTGTGTCTTGCTCAGCACCCCCCCCCCCCCCCCCCCCCCCCCCCCCCCCCCCGCAGCTCTCCTGTCCTCGGCAGTTCTTAAACACCCAACCTTGAGTGGCTCATCCACCCACCCTTGGCTGTGGCCCGACTCACCTTCATGAGGTCTCGATGGTGTTCCAACACGCTGCAGGTGGTCTGCCAGGTGTCTTGGTAGCACTCCCATGGGTCCACTCTGCCACCACAAGAGAGGCTGTGCTTAGTCTCCATGCCATGCACTCTCCCCTCATTGCTGCCTTCCAAGGCTCAGGGAGCTTAGCAGGTCTGGCCATGCTGTGTGCTTAGATCTCAAATCAGGTTAAACCAGGCTGCGAAATATGTTCCCGAGCCCCGGTTTCCCTCTCTGTAAAATGGGAAGAATCTAGCATAGGCAGGTTAAGGAAGGTGCTGGTGTGAGTCTCCCTGAGTTTAACCCCAGCTCAGCATGCTTTGGAGAGCGGGGACTTGGGGAAATTTTGTATGCACAGTGCCTTGTGCTTATTTTCATATGGAAAAGGGAAATCTTCAGGCTCTTACAGGATTGTGATAAGAATTAAATGTGTCGGGGGCTCATCAAGCCGGGACGGAGCAAGCCCTGGAGAAGCAGCCCCATCGGCCTCAACGGGGTGGTGTAGTGCCTCAAGGCTGGAAATAAGGCAGGGCAGCTAGACTAGAGGGTACAAACCACAGGCCAGCCAACTCCTCCCGCACAGGAGGCTGGGAAGTGAGCAGGGATCCTGCCCCAGACTGATGCCTCACTTGGCCTCAATTGCCAACTTAATGAGCTGCTAAATTGAGATATTTCTGAAATGCTCTCTTTGCAGTGGAGCATCCCTGTCCATCCCCTGCCAGGCACCTCGCGATTCCCCGGGTTGAGAGCTAAGTGAAAATGAAGGGGCCTGCCTGCCCTCACCTGGCTCCTCCTGCCCTGCCCCTGTGCACACAAGTGTGGGAGGTGAGCAAAGCCCTGGCCTCACCAAACAGGTACCCTGAGTCGGGGCTAGCCAATCAGCTCCCCTCCCAAGAGCTCATCCCCAAGCTCCTTAGACATCTCAGTTCTGCTCTTCCAAGTGGGGCAGGTGGTAGGCACTCAGTAAGTATTCATCGGATCAATGAAGGAATTATTCCAGAATTTTCTAAAAAACATCCAAGCAGGAACAGCCTCTGCCCAGCATGTTCTCCCCTAGATTCATTCCCCACACAGGCAATTAGATGTGGTTTCTAACCCCGACTTGATCACAGATGGACTGTCCTCCAGACTTCTCCGGGCCTGTTTCTCAGCTGAGAAACAGGCGCCACTCTCTACCCAACTGTGTCTTTTTATTTTATTTGTAAGGTTTATTTTTATTTATGTGTGTGAGGGTGCCTGAGTAGGCCAGAGAGGGTGTCAGCTCCCCTAGAGCTGGAGTTACAATAGTAGGCTGGCCAAGGTGGGTGTAGGAACTGAACTCGTGTCCTCCGGAAGAACAGCAAGTGCTCTTAACTGCTGAGCCATCTTTCCTGGTCCTCAACCCAAAAGAAAGTCCCCGAAGGGTGAGGCTCCCCATACAAATCACTGCGCAGGCCCACATGGACCACTGCTTAATCATCAATGTGGCTTCCCTTCATGGCCCTCAATCCTGCTGACCCATCCTTCCTGGGTTAACTGCATCCCTCACTCTGAGGCCAATGCCCCTCCCTTCATGGAAACTTCTAGATGCCGCCTATTTTTTCACCGTAGGAAATTAAAGAGCAAATGATGTGCCATTATTATTTTTTTTAAACACCATCTTCTCATGCAAATTATAACGGTAGGAACTTGGGGGACATGATTAACATAATTAGTAGAAACTTGCTGTAATTACACACTGCTGGCTCAGAGCACGGGAAGGGCTGCCATCTTAGCGGTACCACTAGTCTAAAGGGGGTGGGGGGTGGAGATCAAGAAGCCAGCTTCAGGGCTGAGTTGGTAGAGATGCCCTAGAGAGCACTGCTCAGCGGCCCCACACCTTTGTCCAGGAGTCAGTGTGGACCCCTGAGGGACCCTGAGATCAGAAGTGGGCAGTAGTCAAGGCCACGGACTTTCTCTGAAAGGAAGTGAGTTGTGGGTGAGATCTAATGGAAGCTGGTGGGAATGTGAATGAGAGGTTTTTGGGATTTGAGGACTAGGCTCCTCCCCGCCCCCCCCCCCCCCCTGCCCCGGCGATGTTTTTGGAAACTCTAAGAATCACCCCAGGACCCACAGATACAAAACTCCCTAAGCTAACTCTTTAATTTTGTGAGCTCGATTGTTTGGTTCAAAAATGAACAGTGATCAATTGGGCCACCACTGGAGAGCTACCTAATTAGGGCCAGCGTGGGGCTAATGTCTCTCCTACTTCCTCACCCTGTGGGTTCCAAATTACCGACCCTTCCTCTTTTCCATTCCATCCCAGGGAGCCCAGGACCCTTGGCCTCTGGCACCATCATCCCAGCCCTACCTGATCCAGTCGGAATTCTGGACGGCCAGCTGACACATGATGAGACGGTGCCGGCTCGACACAAGGCCCTGGGGAGCAACGAAGCCGTGAGTAGGAGGTGGCCTCAGTCTCCCACAGCACCCCGAAACACCGGCATAAACCACCCCCATTACGAAGTGCAGCCATGTTTGATGGTAAGAGGAAATGAGAGATTGACTCAGTGACTTGTCCCTTTGTCTTGTCACACACACAGACATTGAGTGACAGGGGAGAAGGGAAGGGATGGAGGATGTGTGGTGTATCCCGCTGCATCAGAGTCTGAATCAGCCAGTGCCCGCTCTGCACAGATCGAAGGTTTGACCTGGGTTAAACTCAGTTAGCCTGGTTTAGTGATGAGAGTGTCTGTGGGACAAACAGAAGTGACTGGTGAGTTCCCACCTTTTGGGGGGACCTGTGGCAAATTATAAGAGGCAACTGGGATGCCTTTTCCAAAATAAAAATCTCAGGAACTATTTGTCCAATGCAGCGAGCTCCACCCATAACCCGCTGCCAATCTGGAGCCCGGCACAGCCACACAGTGCAGGCATACATACTCGCTCCTCTCTGTGAGCAGCTGGCTGTGGTGGGCACCCGGCCCTCAGGCTGTGGCCAGACACCCAGGTCTGACCGTGGTCCAGGGATGAAAGCCAGATGCCTACTGCGAGGCAGTTAGCATTTCCAGGAATGCCCTCAGAGACCACGGTGGGGCAGTTTTATCCAGGGGAGCGGTCATGAGGAGGGAGGGTGAGGGGAGAGAGGGCAGAGGGAGCGGCCCACCTGTTTTCCATAGGAGTCGTGGACAGGAGAGACAATCCCACCAATCACAATGAATCTTCCGGTCTTGTGCAGATAATCCCTGGCTCTTTCTAATTAAGAGAAGAAAGTTGCATATTACAAGAGAGGAAGGGTGTGGATTAAAGGTGATAATCGAAGTCAATCTGTTGGGCCCTCAGCCTGCTGAGGTTTGGTGCTTGCTATTTAAATAGAAGGTGTCAACTTCAAAGCAAATGGCGGTGACTCAAAGGTTTGGGAGGCAGACCTTAGCCCCAGAAACGAAAGGATTTAGGACTTAATCTTAATTCAGGGCTTAATCCAGTGGTAAGGAGTTTGTGTTGGAGGAGCCACAGTGGCTGGAGGGGTTTAACAAGCACCTCATTAAGTGACATTAAAGAGCCTCTGATTGGAATTTGCTCCTATTGTCACTTGCAGAAATTCCTCTGAACAGAAAAAGTAAGCCTCCTTAGAATATGAAAGATGTGCCGATTGCCTCATCCAATTACCAAGAAGGAAGAAATAGGAAAACAAATGTAAAGGGCCGTGTACATCATCATAGAGAATTAACCACCAGCCTAGGCAGTCAGCAGTTGCTTGAGGAAAAAAAAAAGCCTAGCCGAACAAAAGCCTCCTTTTAAGAGAATCGTGTTGATTATCCAAATGGATCATGCAAGCCCAGGCTCACTTTCATGAGAAAAACTGGTGAACCAGAAAAGCTTTGAAGTCTGGTTGTTAGCTCCCACCATGGCAGCAGCCTGCCTCGGCCACCGAGGGGGTTACATCATCACTGCCTCCCGGTGCCTTTCCACCGCCAGCTATGCACGAGCGCATCCTTCTAAAGTGCAGGTGGGCCACAGTCCCCTCTCGTCTTGCTCTTCTTCCTCTGATCTCTTCCCCGTTCTCTCTGTCCGTCCATCTGTCTGCCTGCCTGCCTCTCTCATGTCCCTGCTCCCCCACCCCCACTGAGCTAATCCCCAACCCCAGATTGTATATTTTTTTTTTTGGATTTTTCGAGACAGGGTTTCTGTGTAGCTTTGCGCCTTTCCTGGAACTCACTTGGTAGTCCAGGCTGGCCTCGAACTCATAGAGATCCTCCTGGCTCTGCCTCCCGAGTGCTGGGATTAAAGGCGTGCGCCACCACCGCCCGGCAATTTTTTAAGTTTTCTATTTTTGTGTATGTGTGTACATATTCTTGTGGAGGTGGGAATTGATTTCCTCATTTACTTTTCACCTTGATTTTACAAAAGATTTACTTTATAATTGTGTGCGAGAGAGAGAGAGAGAGAGAGAGAGAGAGAGAGAGAGAGAGAGCAAGAACCTGTGCAGGTGCCAGAGAAGCCCAGAAAAGGGCATCAGATCCCTTGGAGCTGGAGTTACAGGAGTTTACGAGCCGCATGTGGATGTTGGGGTAATCTTAGGTCCTCTGGGAGAACAGTGCTCACTTTAATCTCTGTGCTAACTCTCTAGCCCCCTCTATATTTTTGAGACAAGATCCCTCACTGAACCTGGAGTTCACTGACTGTCCAAACTAGCTGGCTGGTGAACACCCCCCGCCCTTTTTAAATCTTTTATTATTATTATTATTAATTTGTTTGATTTTTCCAGACAGAGTTTCTCTGCACAACAGCTCTGGCTGCTCTGGAACTCACTTTGTAGACCAGGCAGGCCGGCCTCAGTTTCACAGAGATCCCCCTGCCTCTACCTCCGGAATGCTGAGATTAAAGGTATGCACCACCACGCCTGGCTTTCTGCCATGCTTTTTATATGTATGAGTGTTTTGCCTGCATGTATATATGCATCATGTACATGCCTGATGCCCTTAGAGGCCAGAAGACGACTTCATAGCCCCTGGAACTGGAGTTACAGATGGTTGCTGGCTGCCATGTTGGTGTGGGGGAACTGAACCTGTGTCCTTTGTGAGAGAAGCAAGTGCTCTTAACCTCTGAGCCATCTCTTCAGCCCCGTGCCTGTCTTTTTAAGTGAATGCTGAGGATCAAAGTCAGGTCCTCCAGCTTGAGGCAAACCCTTCACCAGCTGAGCCACATGGGGGAAATCTGTGAGAGAAAGGGCGGGGGTGGGGCAGCAAGGCTGGTTGTAGATTTTACAGTCAAGCTTTCATGACCTTGGTGGCTCTCTCTGCATTTAAAAACAATTATCACCACAGCTGTTTCCTTTATCCCTTCAATGTAAAATCTTTTTTAAAAAACAATTGACTATTTTTTTAACATGTTAGTTTTTTGTTTTTGTTTTTTCATAGTCAATGGGGGAGACTGTACCTATAATTCAACACACGGCATGGTTCCTCTCACTCCTCTCCCACCCAGGGTCCCCATTCCATGAACAGCCTCGCACCCGTGCAGCACATTTGTTCCACTTGATTAACTGTTGTGCACGGTCTGTCTACATTAAGATTCATTCTGTGCTATAGAATTCTGTAGGTTTTGCTAAGTGTGGGACACAGATCTATTAAGCAGCAGCACCACGCGGAGTATTTCACTGCCTTGAGTCTACAGTGCTCCAACTATATACATTGTCCTTCCCACTGGACCTCTCTGTCAACCATGGTTCTTTTTACTATTTCTTGAGGTTTGCCACGGCTAGGGATCAGAACAATCCAGCATGCCGTCTCTTCAGAACGGCTCTTTTCACTAAGCGCTATGCATTTAAGTTCTCCATGTCTCTCCACACTGGCTAGTTCTATGTCAACTCGACCCAAGCTAATGTCATCTGAGAGGAGGGAACCTCCACTAAAAAAATGCCTCCATAAGACCAGGCTGGAGGCAAGCCGATAAGGCATTTTCTTAATTAGTGATGGATGGAGGAGGGCCCAGTCCATTGTGGGTGGGGCCATCCCTGGGCTGGTGGTCCTGGGGTCTATAAGAAAGCAGGCTGAGGAAGCCATTAGGAGCAAGCCAGTAAGCAGCTCCCCTCCATGGCCTCTGCATCAGCTCCTGCCTCCAGATTCCTGCCCTGTTTTGAGTTGCTTTCCTGACTTCCATTGGTGATGAATAGCAATATGGAAGTGTTAGCCAAACAAACCCTTTCCTCTTCAAGTTGCTTTGGTCATGGTGTTTCATCATAGCAATAATAACCCAAACCAAGACAGTTACCATGGTTAAATAGTTTATTTCTCTTCATCAATGAGTAATATCCCATCACCCAGCTGATTCTCAGTTTGCTGTTCTATCTACCTGCTGAAATACATTGTCATTGCTGCTCGGTTTTTGGCGATTACAAACAAAACATTCATGTAGGTATTTGCATAGTTATATTTTTAGCTCATTTAGGTAGATCTATAGGAGTGAGATCACTGGGTCATATGGTAAGAATATATTTAGTGCTATAAGAAACTGCCACTGTCTTCCAAAATGGCTGTACCGTGTTGCATCCTCACCAGCAGCAAGCAGTTAATGAGAATGAGTATTGGCCCACATCCTTGCCAACATTTGCTACTGTTGGGTGGGTGCATTTAGTCATTCTAATAGGTGTGCTACGTTGTTATCTATTGATGCTGTTTCCTTTCTTTTCCTGTGTATTGGGTTTTACCTGCATGTGTGTCTGTGTGAGGGTGTGGGATCCCCTGGAACTGGAGTTAGAGAGAGTTGTGAGCTGCCATGTGGGTTCGGGAATTGAACCGGGTCCTCTGAAAGATCAGCCAGTGCACTGATTTATTTTAATTTATACACATATATATGTGCATTTGTTTGCTTTCTTATTGCTATGATAAAAATAGCATGAGCAAAACCAACTTGTAAAATAGTTTATTTTGGCTACAGTTCATAATAGTGGGGGTGTCACGGCAATAGGTAGGCATGGTGATAAGGACAGGAAGCTTAGAGCTCACGTCTGAACCCCACACAGGAATCAGAGAGTGAACTGTAAGTGGGGCAAGACTGTAAACTCTCAAAGCTACCCCCCCACAACCCCATGACATACTTTCTCTAGCAAGGCTCCATGTCCTAAAGGTTCCATAATCTCCCCAAACAGTGCTACCAAATGGGGACCAATGTTTTAATAGCCTAAGCCCATGGGGAACATGTCTCATTTAAACTACTACAGTATGTGTGTGTGTGTGTGTGTGTGTGTGTGTGTGTGTGTGTGTGTGTGTGTGTGTAGCCCTGGCTGTCCTGGAACTCACTTTATAGACCAGGCTGGCCTCAAACTTGGAGATCTGCCTGCCTCTGCCTCCCGAGTGCTGGGGTTAAGTGTGTGCCACCACTGCCCGGCTGCAATAAGCACTCTTAACTGTTGGACCTTCTTCCCAGCCCCCAACTTTGATTTTGAAAGAAGCACTATTACTTCACCCGCTGAGTCTTATTTTGATATTTGAATGAATTCCATGGCCCGTCTTCTGTCTCTTGGCCCTTCGCGCCTGGCTTTCTCAGGATCAGATCCGTCTGGCCCTTGGCTGCCACAGACTCTCAGCTGCAATGAGCCAGCTCCTCCTGACTCTCCCCTTTTTTCCAACAAGTGTCTGTTTACTCTTTGCTTACATGTCTTAAAACCCAGCTCCTTCTCATGTCCAACATGTCTGGTCTGCCCAGCACGATCCTCCTCTGGACTTACTTTCCTCACATTTCACTATGAATCCAGTTCGGGGGACCTGGAAATTCTCTCAGCCCCTTTCCTGTTTTATGGATTTCTCAAAGACAGACACATTGCTGTAGGTAAGAAGTCCCAAGTGCACAGGCAGAGCGGGTGTGAGGTTAGCGTATCACAGGAGAGATGATTCACACTAAGTTCATGTAGGCCAAACAGTGTTGACGTTGCCTTTGAATCACTATGTGGGTCCCAGGGTGCTCTGACTCCCATGCCAAAAACATCTTTGGTTCGAAAACACCCAGCTGAGTGACTTGTCTGTTGAGCAATAGGTACTCGGTAAGTAAATGTTCTCACACAGCAAGCTCATGAAGCTGTCAGTGCTCACTCTTGTTCCTGTAAGATGTCCTCTAAGTGACCTTGACTGCCCACTCCATTCTGTAGACCATATTCATAATATTCAGGGAACATCCATTGTACCAATGAATTGCCTTAGTAGCTGTGACTCTTTCCTCCCGGCCAAGATAAATGACTCCGCTGTTTGCAACACTTCTGAGTTCACTGTCTCCTGGAGAGGCAGGTTTGGAAAGGAAGATCCCAACTCTGAGTCAAGGCACTTCAACCAGAAGAGTTACTGTGATTGGGTAGCTCAGTTCAATTTAGGAAATGCTGATGGAACATAAAACCCACAAAGGGTGCTAGAGGATAAAGTTGACTTTATCTGTTCTCTCTCTCTCTCTCTCTCTCTCTTCCAGAGCTGAGGACCAAACCCAGGGCCTTGCACTTGCTAGGCAAGCGCTCTACTGCTGAGTTAAGTCCCCAAACCCCATCTATTCTCTTTACTGGCCGTGTGTGCACAGGGCCCATGTGTCTAGAAAATAGTTTCACAGGAGTCTTTCCCAACCTGTGGGTCTTACAAGCTTTCCAGTCCTCTTTTTGAAATGATCCCTGAACCTTTCAGGGAAAGGAGTGTGATACAGATGTCTTATCGAGGGCTCTCCACAGTCCCTTATTTTCTGAGGTTTGACTAGTTGTGTGGCTTTGTATTAAGTGCTGTCTACCACAGAAAGAGTCCTGGATTTGACACACGGCAGTTTTCCATGCACCTTGTTATTCTCTAACTTGACTAGACTGTCAGATAAGGAAGGTTTGCAGCCTCCTAGACAAGTGGCCAGGAACAGGTGGAATCTTTTTCTTCTCTATTTCCCAAGGAGATTCCAAATGTGTGAGAAATCTGCCTGGAATGACCTAGGATGTACGGGCTGTAGAAACCACACCCGACTTGGGACTGGAAGATGTCCAGATCCCAGGCAAGTCTCTTAATTTCTCTGGGCCTTAACTTGTCTATCTGTAAAATGCCTTCTGTGTATGATTCAAAGATCAACTCAAATTATAAATAATAAAATGCACAAAGCTATTCATACTAGGTCATGCCTGCAATCCCAGCACTTGGTAGTAGAGGCAGGAGGATCAGGAGATAAAGATTACCCTCTTTTGTAGAATCTTGTCTAGAAAATAAAAAGTTTCCAATTCACTCTATGAAAATTGTATTATCCTGATACCCAAGCCAGAAAAAAGATAATATATAAAAGAAACTGAAGACCCATACTGTTAGAAATATTTGTACAAGAATCATTAACAAAATATTAGTAACAGGACCCAGATATATATGCATAGAAAGAGTCACATACGGTGACCAAGTAGCGTGTACCCCAGGGAAGCCAAGCCATCTTGATATTTGAAATACCATTCAGTGTAACTCACCATTGTCATAGTCTACTCTCTGTCACTGTGATAAACCAAAGCAACCTGGGGAAGAAGGGTTTATTCAGTTTACATGCCCTGATCACAGGCCATCATTGAAGGAAGCCAAAGCAAGAACCCAGAGGCAGGAACTGAAGCACAGATCATGAAGGGGTGCTGCTTACTGGCTTGCTCAGCCTGCTTTCTTATACAACCCAAGACCACCTGCCCATGGCTGGCACTGCCCACAGGGGGTTGGGTACTCCCTCAATAATCAGTAATCAAGAAAATGTCCCACAGGTATGCCCAAAGTCAATATCGGGGAGGCAGTTCCTCAGTTGAGGTTCACTCTTCTTAAGTGACTCCAGCTTGTGTCAAGTTGACAAAGTACAACCATAGGATAAAGAAGAAGATTCACTGGTGGTGGTGGTGCACACCTTTGATCCCAGCACTTGGGAGGTAGAGGCAAGAGGATCTCTGTGAATTTGAGGCCATCCTGGTCTACAGAGTGAGTTCCAGGACAGCCAGGGCTACACAGGGAAACTTTTTCTCAAAAAAACAAACAACAAAAAGAAGAAAATTCACCTCATCCCATCAACATGTAAAAAGTAGTTGACAAATTCAAATCCTTGACTTGTGATAAAACTTTAGTAAAGAACGGAGAGACACTTTCTTAACTTGATAAAGGATATCTGTAAAACTCATAGCTAATGTACTTGAGGGATGTATGCACCCATTATTGTCCCTTGACAGAGTGCCATCACAAGGCAAGGAAAGGAAATAAAACACATGAGTCCAAGAAAAATTAAAAACTGTAGATGACCATCTTCTTAGAAATCTCAAGAAATCCATAAAGCAGCTCCTAGAACTAATGATTGTGCTGGGCTCAGCAAAGTCAAATGACAAGATCCATAGAAGAAAATTAAGTTATTTCTGTTTGTTTGTTTGTTTTTGAGACAGGATTTCTCTGTGTATCCCTGGCTGTCCTGGAACTCACTCTTTAGATCAGGCTGGCCTCGAACTCACAGAGACCCACCTGTCTCTGTCTCCCAAGTGCCGGGATTAAAGATGTGCGCCACTACCACTCAGCAGAAAACTAAGTTATTTCTATACAATAGCAATCAAAATAGAAATACAAGGAAATTTGCGTAAGTCTCACACAATAAAGATTTTGCCCCCAAAATGACATGTAAATGTAATGTAATTCCTATTAAAATCCCAGCAAGACTTTTAAAAGTGAAAATATAAAATTTACTTGGAAAGTCAAGGAACTAGAATAAGTCATGGCCCTTTCATCTGTAAGAACCAAGTAGAGGAAACAGTCAAAATGTCCTACAGTCTGAAAAATGGCTAACACACAGTTTCAAACTGTGATATACACACACCATGGAGTACTAGTCATCAGTAGCAGGAGATGATAACAATACACTCAACAGTCTGGGTGTGTTTGCGTCAGACTTCTCAGCACTGTGGCTGGTACCCAAGAGAACAGCTAGAAGAGGAGGGTTCATTTTGGCACGGCTTCAGGGTTTCGGTGCATGGCTGGCTGGTTCTGCTGTTTCTGGGCCGTGGGAAAGCATCATGGCAGAGGTATGAAAGGTCAAAGTCACTCACCTCGTGGAGACTAGGAAGCAGAGAGCAGGGGTGGGGGTAGACTCTGGGACAAGATACTGCCCTTAAAGACACACTGCAGGACACCACAGCTTTTTCAGCCATTTACCTATTGTGGGACATTTGTTTGTTTCCTGTACGTGGCCCTACCTCTGGAAGTTCCCATCACCTATCAATAATGTCATTGAATGTTAAACCACCGGCGGATTAATATCCATGGATGAGTCAGAGCCCTCAGGATCCAACCCCTTCCCAAAGCCCCACCCCTTGCACTGGGGACCAAGGCTTCAATATACAAACACTTCATATCCAAATTACAAGAGGTGCTTAGAAACAATATTAAGCTTGGTGAAGAAAAGGCAGTCTCAACAGGCTGTAGATACATGATTCCATGTATATTACGTTGTCAAAATTTAGTATTCGCCAGGGAGTAGGGCAGGGAGGGAGGATGGGGCGGACTTAGAGCTCTAGTGAGATCTTTGTATCATGGACCAGGTTTTGTCTGTTTGTTTTGTTATTTATTTATTTTGGTTTTTCGAGACAGGGTTTCTCTGTGTAGCTTTGCGCCTTTCTTGGAACTCACTTTGTAGACCAGGCTGGCCTCGAACTCACAGAGATCCATCTGCCTCTGCCTCCCGAGTGCTGGGATTAAAGGCGTGCGCCAGCACCTCCTAGCCCAGTTTGACTCAGCATCCATGTCAAGTGGCTCACAAACACCTTTATCTCCAGCTCCAGGGGATCAGATGTCTCTGCCCTCTGTGGACACCTACACTCACATGCACACACCCACAATCACATACATATACATAACTTAAAATAAAAGTCTTTTAAAAAACAAACAAGCCGGGCGGTGGTGGCAGAGACATCTGATCCCCTGGAGCTGGAGATAAAGGTGTTTGTGAGCCACTTGACATGGACGCTGAGTCAAACTGGGCTAGGAGGTGCTGGCGCACGCCTTTAATCCCAGCACTCGGGAGGCAGAGGCAGACGGATCTCTGTGAGTTCGAGGCCAGCCTGGTCTACAGAGCTAGCTCCAAGACAGATAGGGCTGTTAAACAGAGAAACCTTGTCTTGAAAAACAAAAACAAACAAACAAACAAAAATGAAACTGGGGTCCTCTTTAAGAACAGCACACACTCTTAACCACTGATCCATCTCTCCAACCTCATAAACCAGCTCTTGTTCTTAATTGTGTTGTATCTAAATCTGTACATGTGGTAAAATGCCATATACTCGATGCCAATTCACACATGTACATTATGCCAATGTCAGGTCCTCATTCTGACACTGTACTATAGTTACACAAAATGTAACCACTGGGCACTGGATGTTTGTGACCCTCCCAAATTCAGTTGTTGAATCCTGAACGCCAAGGTGTTGGTATTGAGAGGTGAGGACTTAGGTAGGTAAGAGTGGAGAGTGAGCCTGTGAGAGTGGAGCCCTCAGGAATGCCTCTGCTCAAGGGGCATCATATACTCCTCTGTTGCCCTCCCACGGTGTGAGGACATAAAGGAAGGATGGATTCTCACCAGACATGGACTCTGCTGGTACCTTGACTTGGGTCTTCCCACCCTCCAGCACTGTGAACAAGGTATTGTGTTTTTTGCAAGTTCTCCAATCTAAGGTGTCTTGTTACAGAGGCTCAAAAAGACTAAGACGGAGCTGGGTGGTGGCGGCGGCGGCGGCGGCGGCGGCGGCGGCGGCGGCGGCGGCGGCGGCAGCAGCGGCACTGGGAAGGTAGAGACAGGCGGATCTCTGTGAGTTCAAGGCCAGCCTGGTCTACAGAATTAGTACCAGGACAGGTTCCAAAGCTACATGGAGAAACCTTGTCTCGAAAAACAAAAACAAAAAAAACAAAACAGAAGACTAAGACGATAACTGCTGGTAGAAACTAAATGAAGGCTACATGAATGGGATGTCTCTGTCTTATCCTTGCAACTTCCTACAGATGAATAATTATTTCAAAACAAACTATTATCTTAAAGCTCATAGTAAACCACCAGATGTTACATTTTAGGATAGTACTGAGCAAATCCAGGCAACTGGCCAGCAAGCTGGCTCCAATTAGGTACCTCTGGAAGGTCCCATTTTTGCTGCTGTTTAGATTCCAACCTTTGGAGCTGTGACATGGCAGCACTGTGCTCAAATTTCCCCGTGTGTATCTCGAATCAGGTTGCCAGTGGAGCCGGTGTCTGGTGAGTCTGCTCCTCCTGTGTGTGGCCTTCCAGATGGATTCACGGTGGGAGAGCCATAGAGGAGCAAATAGCTCCCTTGAGCACAAGCACTCTGGTAGCTCAGTTCTCACAACTGGTCAGTTTCCGAAGTCAGCCCCAGGGCACTGGAGATCAGGAGTCAATGTATGGATTTCCGGAAGACTCACATTCAGCTCATAGCAGTCACGTTTTGTGGGACTATAGTCCAGTATCCCTTGGTGGGGCTTGTTAGAATCTAGATTCTGATTCTGAGGGTCGGGTGGAGCTTGGGGTCACAGTGGAGGTGAGAATAAGG
Organism: Peromyscus californicus insignis; assembly: GCF_007827085.1. Classification (NCBI taxonomy): domain Eukaryota; kingdom Metazoa; phylum Chordata; class Mammalia; order Rodentia; family Cricetidae; genus Peromyscus; species Peromyscus californicus. Next base: position 38,434,399 of record NW_026294436.1, on the reverse strand, counting down.
TGACAAGGGCTTATCCAGGCCCAGGGGCAGATCCTTGCCTTTGTGTAAAGCGTGGCTATTTTGTTCATCTGAATGTGATTTTTTGTGAATTAATTTTAATGTTTAAAAATCCTGTTTATCTGCTGATGAGATGGCCCAGCAGGTGAAGGTGCTTGCTGCCAAGCCGGACAACCTGAATGTGTTTCCAGGACCCACATGGTGGAAGAAGAGAACCAGAGAACCAGTTCTCAAAAGTTGTTCTCTGAGCTGGGCATAGTGGTGCATGCCTTTAATCCCAGCACTTGGGAGGCAGAGGCAGGCAGATCTCTGTGAGTTTGAGGCCAGCTTGGTCTACAGAGTGATCTCCAGGACAGCCAGAGCTACACAGTGAAACCCTGTCTTGATTGAAAAATAAAGTTATCCTTTGATCTGTACACACACACAGAGTGGTACATCATACATACACATACACAATAAATAAATGCGAAAATATTGTTTCCCTTTAACTGTTGAGTATAAGGATATCCCTTAAATTTTGCACTGTCCTCACCTAGTTTTAGCATGTCTAACAAGCTCCCAAGTAGACCAACACCACCGGCCTACAGACTCCACACTTGTGTGTGTTTGTGTGTGGTTGGGGGGCAAGCCACTGTAAGATTAAGGTACCCCCCACACACATACACATCCACACAAAGCTGTCTACTTTCCTCCACTCTCCCACTGCCTTGCATAACAAGGGCCTTTCTGGGTCTTGGTAGGAAGCCAGCCCATTGGCAGAGATGTAGCTCTGGAATTTAATTTCATGCCAGGCCTCCCAAAATGCATTCTATTTTCATCCATATACCCCAGGGAAGGAGCCAAATTGCTCTAAAGTTTACTCTCTGGTTTGATGTCTCTTCTTCTGCTCTCATGGAGGAGACCAGAGTCAACAGCTCCACTGTTCTTTCTGTCCTCAAGACCCTGGAGACCCACCATGGCCCCTTGATTATTCCAGGCCACTGAGACCCAGTGAAATCTCTGTCCTGATAGCTACTGATAGATTGACCAGAGGACATCACAGCATAGGTGATCTGCCTGTTGTTAAAAAAATTCAAAAGACAGAGCAGCCTGCTGGCTTCTTGGTGAACCTGGCTGACATTTGTGACCTGCTCTCCCCTTCCAGGCAGGGGTTCATAGAGGGGAACACTGCATTTAGGGTGTCATACTAACTCAATTTTTCCTTTTGGGTTGCAATTAGAAATGACCCCAGCCTGTGTTCACAGCTGGCGCTGGCTGTGTTTTCCTTGTTTGTGAATTGCACAGAGACTGTCTGGAGGTGTAAACATTCTAAACTGCAGAAAGATCAGACATTGGGTAATAAGGGAAGGACTATAGCTATCAGTCCCTCCAGGCAGAGGTATTTCTTCTTAGCGATTATGAAAAATAATTCTTACAGGAGTCATCCCCGTGGCCTTCCAAACTGAACTTTGAGCATTCTCCAGCAAAATGTGATGAGATCTTACTTTGTCCAAGGCTCTGTGTTAGCCGCTGTGAGGAAGCTGGAGAAACAGGACCCAGTCTCCATCACCAAGGGGTTTGGAGGGTTTGAGGAGTAGAGCAGCACGATAACAACAAAAGAAGCAGGTCGATTAGGTGACCAAGGACTCCACAGGGGACTCATCCCAGTGGATGGGGAGTGGTGGCCAATGTAGCCTTCTGAGAACACATGACCTCGGGCAGGGAACTGGCAGCAGGGGAGAGCATGGTAGCTCATACCTGGTCATCACAGCGCCTGGAAGGCTGAGGAAGGAGAGTGCCCTGAACTCAAGACCAGCCTGGGCTGCATAGTGAATTCCGGCCAGTTTGGCCGTAGAGCGAGACTTTGTCTAAAACAGACATCTTTATTTTTCTGTGTTCCTGTGCTCTGATGTGGGAGTCTTTCAGATCTCGAGCAGGCAATTGTCTCAGAGTTTACCAGTTCCTAAAGGTCTTCAACAGTGGGCCTTTTGGCACATCTTTAAATCAGTCACTGGTCTCCATCCATAGCACCCTAGCAATGGTGGTAAACACCTGTAATCCTAGTATTCTGGAGGCTGAGGCTGGAGGATCGCAAAATTCATGAGTTAGAAACCAATCTAAAGCACACAGTAAGAGTCTGTCTCCAAGCAAGCAAGCGAAAGAGCAGAGGGCAGACCGACACTCATTCCAGGGACGAGGCAATCAAGCAGACGAACTGAGTTAGGGGTGAAGGCTCCATATCTTCCCTTGCTTTCTTTGTAAATCAGTAATCCATAAAAAGTCAGGAATGCCAGCTCCTCTGAGCTGGTCTTTGCACAATGTGTATGTGTAGCAGATGATCACACTGTACCCTATAAATATACACAACTACCATCTCGGTTAAAGATGCTTGAGGGACTGGAGACACAGCTCAGTAGTCAAGTGTGCTTGCTGCTCTCCCAGAGGACCTGAGTTCTCTTCCCAGCCCCCATGTCAGATAACTGATAACTGCCTGTAACTCCAGCTTCGGAGGATCTGATGCCCACTTCTGGCTCTGAGGGCACCCACTCACACACATGTGCAGATACACAGACACACATAAACACACATAAATAAAATAAATATTTTTTAAAGGAACTTAAAATAATGATCAGAAAAGAAAAATGAAAAAAATAGTTATGTCACTATTACCCATTGTCACTCATCACTTGGGGCATCTTTCTGGTTTTTTACCATGTGGACAGTCTGGAGAAGCAGGGAGCTAGGAGAGCACATTCTCCTGGTAGATGAAATAGATGCTCATATCAGACCCTCCCTCACGAGCTTATCCATCCTGATAGGTTTCAAGGGACATTCCTACTCAAATTTGAAATAGGCATTGGGCAGAGAAGGCGTCTAGGAACATAGCTGATTGGTAGAGCACTGATTGGTCTAGCATGTGAAAGTCCTGGGTTCAGTCCAAAGTCCTGAGTTCAGTCCAAGCTAGTTATGGGTTTGAGCTTCACCGGAACCACTGGGTTTCCTCTTCCTCTCTCCTGGATTGCCACAGACAGCTGCTGCTCATCATCAAGTTGGATGCACAAGCACAGTGCCCTGTTGCCTGCTTCACGGCCTTCACTGTAGCCATAGACAAAGCAATGGAATAGGAAACCCTTGAAGCTCTTTTTGAGAGGTTTTGTTGTTGTTGTGGTTTGGTTTGGTTTTTTGTTTTGTTTTGTTTTGTTTTTCGAGACAGGGTTTCTCTGTAGCTTTGGACCCTGTCCTGGACTAGCTCTGTAGACCAGGCTAGCCTCGAACTCACAGAGATCCACCTAGCTCTGCCTCCCGAGTGCTGGGATTAAAGGCCTGCGCCACCACCGCCCGGCTGGTTTTTGTTTTGTTTTGCTTTGGACCCAGGGCCTTGAGCATGCTAGACAAGAGCTCTGCTACTGTGCTGTATCCCTAGTCCTCTTCTTCCTTTTTATTTGGAAGTAGGATCTCACTAAGTTGTCCAGTCTGATCATGACATCACTCTGTGGTCTTACGCTTTCAATTCTCCTGCCTTGGCCGCCTGAGTGCCGGGATTACTAGCACGAGTCACCCTGCCCAGCTGAAGGGGTTCTTGGTCCTGTTTCTCTGCCTCAGGAAAGCAAGGGATGGAAGCTGGTTTCCTGAGGACGTAATGGGATGCCCAGATCTGGTATGTTTCTTCTGCTAGTCTCTGCAGCCAGTGGAGGAGCAGAGGGGTGGTCCGGATCTGGATGGAGATGAGGACCAGGCTGAGGTACCCAATCAGAGAGCGGCCTGCAAGGAAGCACCTCTGGAGACAGAACCTTTCTCTGCCTCCCTCCAACTCCCCACCCAACACACGCAACTCGGGCTGTCTAAACTCATGAGAGAGAATAAGAAATGCTTCCCAGAAGCCCTGGGCTGCCTGGATGTGGTCCACTTCCTGATTTCCATTTCTCCATTAGCTCTGGCAGCTGTTCCCTGCAGCCCTGGGCTGACTGCGGGTAACACAGATGGCGCTGTGGCTCCCTGGCTGCGGCTGACCTCTGTTGGCTTCGCTGTCGCTGAGGAGCTGAGCCCCTTTGCCTTCACAACTGGGAAATGATTTATGACTCTCCCTTCCTCAGCTGTCACTTTTAACAGACCTCAAGGAGTGAACTTCTCATAGGTCCCCAGCCAGCAGGAGCCATCCTTGAAGTCTGGTCCCATGTAAAACTTTTCCCAGAGGCCATTCCTCCCCAAACCCTCTACATATGGCTCTTAGTGCCTGTGATCCCAGCATTCCGAGAAGCAGAAGCAGGAGGAGCAGGACCAGTTTGAATCCAGCCTGGTCTATACAGTGAGTTTTAGGCCAGCCAAGCTGCAGAGTGAGGCCCTATAGCAAAAACACAAACTAACAAACAAAAATATCAAAATAGCAGAAACAATAAATAAATAAATAAATAAATAAATAAATAAATAAATAAATAAATAAATAAATTCTAGGCACGTGGCTAAAATTCAGCCATTTGTTTTGCTCTGAAGACAAGGTCTCTCTGTAGGCCAGGCTAATCTCAAACTGGTGATCCTCTCCCTCAGTCTCCTGAGTTTGGGGATTACAGGTAAGTATCACCATGCCCACCCTCAAAATTCATCCATTTTCATCGAAAAGAATTTTACAATGTGTTTTTTTTCTCCAGAGGTAGAAAGCTAAATGTGTGTGTGTTTACATAAATATAAAACTAAATACGTACGACACAAACCAAATATAAACATAAAAATATGACAAAAATGAAAAGGCCCTCTCTTTAGTGGAACCCTAAAACACACGAAAGAATTGTTTTAGGATCTCACAGACTATAATACTAACCGTAGTTGGGTGAGTGGGCTGGGACGGGATCGAATACAAGGTGAGGAGACAGACTAAAGACAGAAGCCACCAGGGCTCCACACTGGGGATCGAGTCTGTGTCACCTGCACGGACTGGGTTCCACTTTAACCAGTCTGACATCCTCCTCCTTACTGACCTTGGCGTACCCCTCACCCCACAGGCTTCTTACTCAGGCCAGTGGAGGCTCTGACTGGGTTTATCCAGGACACGGCTTTGTTTCCGCCAGCTGGTGCAGGTAGACTGTAGAGAACTGTAGACCAGTTCCTTTGAGTGGGGGTGTGGTCGTACTGAGGTGGTAATGGGGATTAAAGGTTCTTTTTGCCCTAAAGAATACTGTTGGAGGACCAGGGAGATGGCCCAGCAGTCTGAGGGGCTTGCTCTACAAGCCTGGTAACCCACACTCAATGCCTGGAGCCTGCAGCAAGGTAGGAGGGGGGAATTACTCCGCAAGGTTGTCCTCTGACCTCTACTCAAGTGCTGTGGTACTGACATGCCCCCACCCACAGACAATAATAAGGACAAAAAATGTGTGTAAAGAATGCTGTTGGGAAAACATCAGTTCCTCATCGCTGTATTACTGATAGGAGTTTTCTCTCTCTACTTCCCCAAGTGGAACTATCTTCCCTGTCCAGGAGCTCCCTTCTAGGAGCTGACCAGGCTGGCTGGGCAATTTTTTGATTTTCACACTAAAAGTCCCATGCATGTTCCAGGAGAGTTTTGTTTCTAACAGATGGAATAGTTATATGGTGGGTTGAGTAATGGCCCTGTAAGAACACCCACCAGGAACCCATGTCATAGAAAAGGGGACTTTGCTGATGTCACTTCAGGATCTTGAGATGAGGAAATGACCCTGTTTTTAATCTGGATGGACCCTTAAAGGGCTCCAGGGAGGGTCAGGATCTGAGGAAAGCGACAGCAGAAGCCGAGATAGGAGACTGAAGGGTGCCACAAGGCTAATGCCTGACGTGGAAGATGGAGAAAGGGGCCAGGAGATGAAGAATGCAGATGGGCTCTAGATTTTGAAAGAAAGAGAACCTTGCCCAGGGCTTCCCAGAAAGAAGGCATATTGATTTTAAACTTTGTGCAGTGCAGGACCCCAGAAATGCTAGGCTGGTGACAGGGACAGCAAAGGAATTTACCAAGCTCCAAGACGAGAAATCTGTGCTGTAAGCAAGTACACTTCTGGCCATTTATAATAACAACAGCGGGACACGAACACATCTGGTTGGTCACCTTCTCGGTCCCCAGATCAGAGTGTCCTGTGACCAGTGCACTATTCATGTACGGAATCAGAGTTGTCTGTGCTCAGCACAGAACGGAAGAAGGAGAACTAACCACAGCAGATGTGGAGAAAGGCAGTCGGCTCACAGGAAGTGTGCCGTTGGGGGATCTTTCAAGGACATAAAGAACCCAATTATAGGATCTCCTGTTATTTTTATGTTCCTCTCTGGGGGTGGGGGCAACTAAAACTAAAACTTCACAGTAACTTAGCAGCCCCAAATAAAACCTTTGCAATCCTTTCAGACCAACTCCCTCCTGGAGCAGTCGAACATATTCGAATCATCCTGGGTTCAAATCCTGCCTCTGACATTACTAGCCAGGTAACCATGGCTTACTTACCACTTACACAGCTGCTCTGGCTGCCACACATCTCTAAGTTGGAGATCATGTATTGGACTTAGAGGGTTGTGATTTTTTTTTTCCCTTGGTTTTTTGAGACAGCGTTTCTCTGTGAGGTCCTAGAACTCACTCTGTAGATCAGGCTAGCCTTGAACTCACAGAGATCCATCTGCCTCTCCTCCTGAGTGCTGGGGTCAAAGGTGTGTGCCACCATTGCACCATTAATTATTAATTACATTTTTATTAATATTACAACATTGAGGGTTGTAATATTAATAAAAAGAGCTCAGCAAGGTGCTGGGGTAGTGTAGCTCAGTGGTATAGTGCTTACCTAACATTTCAAGGCTCCGCCTGAGTGTAGTTCCAGCACTACATGCCAAAACAAAACAAAACCCCCTTAACAGCATGCCAGCACCCAGGGAGTGTTGACCCTATCTTCAGCATCTGGAACAGGTCCAATCATGTCTCTGGGGAGGCAGGCAGAAGGGCATGAGGAAAACTAAAAAATTCCTTTAAAAAGTATAGCCGTGCATGGCAGTGCAGCGCTGTAATCCCTGAACCCGGGAGGCAGCGGCAAGTGGAGCTGTGAGAGTTCGAGGCCAGCCTGGCCTAGGTAGTAAGACCCTGTCTTGATAAATAAGTAAACAAGCCAACAAGAGCAACAGATTCACTATATGCAGCCTCTGTGTGCCAGAGAGGATGAAGTCCAGCAAGTCTCCCTTTGGGCCAACAAAGCTTACTGTTTGCCCCAAAGAGATGCTTGTCCTAGTGCCCATTGCCTCTTTTGACAGCCTGCCCACCCCACCACAGAAAGTGGGCGGAACTGGGAAGCCACCTGCAGGGCCAGAGGCCGGGAGTCTTACCCTGCTCTTGGCTTCTCTTTAATCAAAAGGAAACAAAGGGTTCTGAGTACGGATACCTCTGGGAGTGGTGGCAGGTTGTGTTTGGGTAGACTGACCTGCCTGAGAGCCTCAGCTGGCAGCTGAGCTACCAAGCGTGTTTGGATGATGGATGGGTGAGGGAGCAGCATGCCGGACGTGCCAGGCTGGACCACGCTAGCCAGGTTACTGAGTTCTGTTGGCACAGGACATAAGAGATTTCTGCTTCGGTGGATGAGGCGGCTTCGGGAGGTTTGATTGGTCCTCTGAAAGTCTTCCGGAAGCTTGGTCGCTTCTCTCCCAGCTGACCTGAGGCAGACCCAGGAAACACTATTGAGAAAGGGATTGGAACGGCCTGGCCTGTTAGGACTGTGATGTGGAGCTAGAAGTCACTCCACAGTATCACTTAAGGCAAGTTTTTAAAATGATGCGAAGGAGTGTCAGCGAGGATGAGGGTGAAGCGCGCATCCACCCCAGAGCTGGTAGGAGGATAAATTGATGAAGCCTCTTAGCAAAGCAATAGGGCACCCAGCATCTATCAAAATGACAAATGGGTAAGACCTGTGACCTGGCAATTCCATTACCAGGAATCTATACTACGGCAAAAACTGGCACATGGGCAGAGATGTGTTCAAGAGGATATTTTACATCAAGCATGATGTGTGATAATTAAAAGTCGAAACCAATCAAACAAAACTCAAAAGTAAATAAGAAAGCCGTTAGAAAATCATGTTACATCCATTCAAAGGAATATTAGGTATCCATTAAAAAGAATGAGGTAGACCTATCTGGTCTGGCGTGGGAAGGTCTTCAAGTCACATTGTTAGGTGTGTGTGTTGGGGGGGGATGGGGAAACTAAGTCACAAAACAATGCTGGTAGGACGGGACATCTAGATAAAACTGTATGAGGATGAAGCAGAGGAGAAAAAACAGAGATAGGGGAGAGACTGGATGGCACGGGTCAGTTTCTCTGATCACACCATGAACAGAAGGGAAACGGTGCGGAGCCTAGGGGTAGCTGACACAGAGTCCCCTGGGAGAGAGCCAGGCCAGGTGGCTGCAGCCAGGGTGACGGCAGGAGGACATAGGAACAGACAGGAAAGAAGACGCTTTGGATGTGGGTTGAGCCTTTAGTGCATCTTGAGCAAGAGTTTTAAGGAGACTGCTCTGAGTTATGCTTCTGAAAAAGAATTGTGGGAAATAAGGGCAGAGGCAGTAAGAGCAATTAATTAAGAGAGGATTCCAGGAATCGGCAGAGGCAAACCTCACTAATCTCCATGCCTCGGGCCACTTGCCCCTAAATTAGAGATGCTAATATGTAAAGGAGTGGATCATAAGATGTATTTTTTTCTTAAAGTAAGGAAGCCTACAGCCCTGCATTAAATAGTAAGACTGTATAGTGCAGAGCCACCAGCTGTAATCCCAACAACTATAATCCCAACACTCGGGAGGCAGAGGCAGGAGGATCAACCTAAGTTCAGAGCCAGCTTGGTCTACACAGTGAGTTCCAGCCCAGCCAGGGCTACCTAGTAATAACCTGTCTCAAAAAACAAACAAACAAAAAACCAGTCAACGAGACTGTAGAGCACAGTGCTGGCTTAGCTGTTTTAGTTTATGGAAGTATACCCTATGACGTTTGCGCAGCCACAGAGGCGCTGAACGATGCATTTCTTAGACTGTGTCCCCATTAAGACTGCTTTACAATAGAATCCAATTTTTTAGTAGCTCACTACTTATGCAGATTCTCTTTGTTATGATTGCATGTGATCTGGGTAAATCGTGTTTGCAAAACAAGGTAGTTTATCCCACAGCCTGGTGTGACAGTGGTAGTGTGTGGAATAAGTGGTACCACAGTCCCCCCCCACCTCAAAAGGCAAGAGGAGACCCCAGGAGGCACAGTCATCTGCACAAAATCCATCAGGAAGGAGCGGGGTCCCAGAAGCTAAAGTTACAGCAGGTCGGGCCATTTTCCACTCCAATTTCAAGTATTGCAAAGACCATCTCTCAAGAGAACCCTCTCAGTGTTTTCTTAAAGGAAGGTGGGTACCTTTGACCTGGTAATCTTGGGCATTCACCCCATGTGACCCATGTTCCATTCTTCAAATGTAAAAAATGAGCGTTATGACCTTTTGCCTAAAGGGAGTTTTAATTAAAAGAGACAGACAGAGGGACTAGGTAAATCTGGAGCCTGAGCCCAGGTGGGGCTCAGACAGATGTTCCAAAAAACATTCTCAGGATGCCAGGTCTTCCTTCTAATTGATTAAAGGCAGCCTGGCCAGGCAGTTCTTTATCTCTTTAGCTTAGCTTCCTGGGCTTCAGCATCCTAGCTCTGCTTTCAAATACTCTTTCCATGAAGCTGGGCCTGGGAGTCCAGCGCTCAGGAATGGGCTTGTGGGCTTGAGACCTAACTGGACTGACTATATAGTGAGTTTGAGACCAGCCTGGGCTACACATCTAGACCATGACTCAAAAGTTAACAAACAGGGGGCTGGAGAGATGGCTCAGAGGTTAAGAGCACTGGCTGCTCTTCCGGAGGTTCTGAGTTCAATTCCCAGCAACCACATGGTGGCTCACAACCATCGGTAATGAGATCTGGTGCCCTCTTCTGGCCTGCAGACATACATGCAGACAGAACACTGTATACATAATAAATAAATCTATATAAAAAAAAAAAAGTTAACAAACAAGCTGGGCGTATGACACACACCTTTAATCCCAGCACTCCGGAGGTAAAGACCAGTGCATCCCTGTGAGTTCAAGGCCAGCCTGATCTACAGACTGAGTTCCAGGACAGCCAGGGCTACATAGATATACCCTGTCTCAAAAACACTGAAATAAAATGAAAGTAAAAGGTAACAAATGGGACAAAACAAAAGCTCTCAAGGAGCCAGTGTAGCATCCCATCTCGTCCCAAGACTCTGGATGCTCAACTGTCATCTGGCCACCACCTAGCAAACTGTCTTCAGAATGCCTTAGCCACAGAATCTTAACTACTCACTCCTCTCTGCATTAGGCCAGCTTGAATCAAGTGCATTCAGTCTATTCTGGTCCCCTCCAACCTCCGGTATTTTTCCTAAGAAGACAGGAAAGACTGTCCCTAAGAGATTTCAGACCCAACGTCCTTAGCCAGGGTTGGCTGAGTCCCAAAGCACGTTTGGCAACATCTGCAGATGTTTGGGGTTGCGACAACCAAGCTGGCCAAGTCCGGACATCTAACAGGTAGTGGCCAGGCATGCTGTTGAACATCCTATAATAATACACTGGATAGCGCCTGAGTAAAGAATGATCTGTTCCAAAGTGGGCCTGGTGTCAGAGGCTTGTAATCCCAGCTCTTCTGGAGGCTGAGCTGGGAAGATCTCAAGTTCAAGGCCAGCCTGAACCACTTACAGAAACCCTTCTCAAAAATCTTTTTTTTTTTTTTTTTTTTTTTTTTTTTAGGTAAAAGGAGGGGGTGTAAATAGCATGCACAAGGCTCTGGGTTCAATCTCGAGTACCTCCCACTCCCCCAAAAGTTCTAGTGTGTTGATAGGGTAGTTGTTTTGGACAAGGCTCCTGTGCTGGGCCACACTGACTAGGTTTCAAGTCCAATCATTCACAGCAAAGTTCCAAGTTCCGTATCCTCCATGTTGGAACAAGGTGGTTTGTGTGGCCCGAGAAAGCAGGGATAGAGAGATCAGCTACATTCCTAAGCAGTAGGCTTACGGCACAGTGATGTCTCTTTGTCCCCGTCCCCTCACAGAAAAGGAAGTAAGTGATGCTCGTCAGTCTTGATTCTATTTCTCAGTCTACCTGCGTCCATGGCACATTGAAATGACCCACCTGTCAGCTTTTTTTTTTTCCTTTTTCTTTTTGGTTTCTACCTTCCAGCTTTTTCCTGTCTATAATCCAACCTCGTCTACTTGGCTCATCAGAATACTTCTAGTTTACGAACAAAGTGTTACTGGGTTCTGGTACTGAAAATAAGGCCGATTTAGATCTGTAAACTGGGGCCAGCAAGATGGCTCAGTTGCTGAAGGATCTTGCGACCAAGCCTGAGGACCCAGGTTCCATCCCCAGGACCCACGTGGTGGAAGGAGAAAGCTGCCCCCTACAACGCCAACTGCTCTCTGACTTCCACAAGCTGCTGTAGCATGTGTGCACCCCCTCACCCCCAAGCCCACAATAAAAATAAATACAACGTAGTCATAAAATTTAAAAAAAAAGATTCTTAAGTTATTATAACTCTGTCCTTTGACAGATCCAAGGTTGACGACACCTGTTCTGGACAAATGAAGCAAGGCCCCCATCTGAAAGGCTCAGCAGTAACTAACGATGTCGCTGCAGGTGGAAGAATCATGGCCTCAGAGGAAGCGAATCAAGGCACCAGTATTTCACACTGCCCTGTTTCTAGCACAAGGGAACACTGTTGGAAAAGCGACTAAGCCAAGAACCAGCACGACAAACGCTTGCCTGGTAAAGGTGTTTCCTTTACAGGGAGACCCGCGTGAGCTCAGGGCTAAGGTCCCCCTTTAGCCTTCCAGCCCGTGTGCCCAGCTCAGCCTGCTTCCTTCCCTGTTCTACAAGGCAAAGGTCAGTCTTCCTATCAGGCCTCCATACTTCAAAAATCCTCCTGCTCCAACAGAGGAATGGTTTCTGCGGGCAGCAGTCAGAGTTGAGTGAGGCTTTTGGAATGAGTAGCCCAGGCCATTGGGGTGGGGGTGGGGGGCTTTCTGGCTGAAGATCAAGAGAGACCCTTTCTCCTCACAACTCCTAATTAATTAATTGGCTCTTTATGAAGAGCTGTAAGGGAATGATTACTGCCACCAGCAGTGAAAGGATTTTTAAGCAGTCTTATATTTTCAAATCCAGAATAATGTTACGTAATAATCAGGCAAAACTTATTGCTCTGGCCCCTTGCCACTCAGCTGGTAAGGGTTTTTTTTTTTTCCTCCAGGAAGTTCAAACGGCAAGGACCTCTTTGTACTTCCTAGCAGGGGGTGGACAAAGAGGCCTTTCCCCAGCCAAGCTCTAAGCGGGACCTCTTCTTGCTTCTCAGAGGGATCCGCTTTATAACCCAGATGACTGGCAGCCATGAAATCTAGCCTGAGAAATGGGCCTCATCCAAGGTCCCACCCCATGCATGCACACATCTCTCCTCACAGTCTGTCAAATTTAGCGGCGATAAATTTAGAAATTTATAAACGCCACGAGATAGAAAAAGCAGAAATTTTTTTTTCTAGGCACATTGGTCACAGGCTTGGATGGGTTTTTGTTTGTTTTTAGATGGAACATAGATTTATTAAGGAAAAATGAGAATGAACTCTTGAGATTGGGAGGGGATCCAAGGCAGAGAAACCGGGAACTTACGTTTTTAAAATTTCAGAGTTGGGCCACTAAGGTGGCCCTACAGATAAAAGCCTGCAACCTGAGCTGGATTCCTGGGAACCACACAGTGGGAGGAGCAAACTGAGTCCTACAAATGGTCTTTCTACACACATAGGCTCTGTGTGTGTGTTTGTGTACACATACAACATGTGTAATAAAAATATAAAACGTAAAACTTTTCACTTACAAACGAGTTACAGAAAGCATCAAGAGTCTGCGTAGTCCGTTCTTCCTGCCCCTCCCCCTAATAAACTCTACCTTTTTTATTTCGTTTGCATGGGGGGCGGGGCACGAATGCAGGTCAGTGGAGTAGAGGTCAGAGGACAATGGAATTCAGGTCATCAGGCTTGGCCGTGAGGACCGCCACTCCTGAAGCCATCTAGTCGGCCCAGCGTTGCCCACTTGTTAATATCTTACAACCTTTATCATTTCTGTTTTCATATCTTCATATTAAACTATTTGGTAGTGAGATGCACTTTTTTTAAAAAAAAAAAATACTGCAGTGCTATTTCCTGAGGGAAAAGACACATAACAGTTCCTCAAACTCTTATGTTTCTCACTAGAGAAAGGGCCAACATTTGACAAACGGCTTAAAATTTGGGCCACCAGAATGAAATCCTGCCAGGGTTCTCCCAATAAAACTGGATTCAAATCTTGACTCTCCTGCCTTCTAGCCATGTGACTCTGGGCACCTCGTGACAGTACTGCTTCCTCAAGGGTCACTGTGAGGACAGGATCAGCTAAGTCAAGTATGACAGCGTGCTTATATCAACACAGCCCTCTATTGGAATTCCCTCCAACCTTTTTTTTTTTTTTTTTTTTTGAGGCAGGGTCTCCTGTAGCATAAGTTGGCCTCAAACCTGAGGATGGTCTTGAACTCCTGATACTCTGGGCATCCACTTCCTGGGTGCTGGAATTCCAGGTGTGTGCAACCATATCTGGCCTCCTTTTCATTTTATTGTTATCATTCAGGCCTATTAGTTTTCATCATTTCTCCAACCAGTGTCCTTTCCAGTGAGGCCAGGTCTGTTTTCAATGTCAGATTTGGCACTAAATACAAGCCCCCTAACTTCTCTTACCCACTGCCAGCCTCGACTGCCTCCCGACCCCTAACACACAGGCATCTTGGTATTCTGGAACGTTTATAAGCATAGGGAATAGAGAAGGATGCAGTGCCAGTCCTGTAACATTAGTGAAACACCTATGCTTTAAAGCATGAAGCCACGGGGAGTTGGCATGCCTGACGTCACACACTTCTTAGCAGTTAAGGAGCTGTAATCAGAGTATTCCTCCCAACCCTGAAAAGAAGGGAGCCCTTGGCTTCCAGTATCTGGGCCAACCAGCCAAACTCTCTTACCAGGCATGGATAAGCAGGTGTTTGGTTAGTAAGGAACAAGAAAACATGTTTTAATACCAACTTGTCAATATTCCTGGCACTCTGCCCAGACGTTTAGATATTTTTCTCTTTTAAACATTTCTTCTTTTGACAGATAGGCCTCTTCGAATCAATGGCTTGTAATAATTAATCATTGATTATTACTATGGGGGCCCTCAAGGGGAAGGCTGGCATAAAGGATCCGAAGCAGGGGCTCTGGTGTCCAAAGCCTCAGTTCCCGCTGGGTTTTTTTTTTCTCCAGGGACAGAGGGCCTTTGATGAGTGACAGCTCCACACCGCACACTTGTGAAGCAGGCTCAGCTAACGGTAGTCACAACCGGAAGTACCAGGCAATCTCCCACGTGGAGCCTTCGGCCCACTTCCAGAGCCAACTGCTTACCCTCTTATATGCTTGCAAACCTCCCACAGTTCCTTGCCTGTAGGCTAAGGCCAAGCTTATACCGTGCGTGCATGCGTGCGTGCGTGTGTGTGTGTGTGTGTGTGTGTGTGTGTGTGTGTGTGTGTGCAAGCGAGCGAGCGAGCGGAAGGGGACGGTATTCACATTTCAGCCCGTCAGCTTTCTCCCCTCACTTCTGACCCTATCTCCCAGTGACACGTGCCTTTCTTTATCCACTCATTTTCTCCAGCCCTTCAAAGCCCACTCACTAAGCCATCTTCAAGGGTGGAATCTTCTTCCACATCTCTGCATGTACCACCAGAATCGGTTTGACAACGCGCTCCCATGAGGGAAACAGCACGGTTTATTTTCCCTAGTACGTTCAGTCCTTGACCAGGGTCCGGACCTAACCAACGCTCAGTTAGGCTTGAAAGGGTTAAACTGAAGGAAAAGGGGGTGGAAGATGGGGTGCATTCAGGACAAGGGTAGAGCGGTGTCAGCCCCTCCTTATCAACTAGGCTTTATTAGTAGTCACGTGAGTATCCCTGTGCTGAGCATGTGTGCCAAAGTATGGGCATCTTAAAACCTGAGTTCCCAGGATAAAGGTGAACTTTTCTCCTATAACTGCGGTCGCTCGTGGGGGAGAGAAGGGTAGGACACAGCATATGTGCTGCTTTTAAGAACTGAAATTCTTGCTAGGTTGGGGTAGTGAATGTCTTTAATCTTAGCACTTAGGAGGCAGAGGCAGGTGGACCTCTGAGCTTGAGGTCAGCCTGGTCCACAAAGCGAATTCCAGGACAGTCAAGAGTCACATGGAGAAAACCTGTTTCAAAAAAACAAACAAATAAATAAATAAAATTCCTAATACTGTCTCATGCAGACTTTAAGAGAAGAATGAAATGGAAAAAAAAAAAAAAAAAGAACTTGGCACGGTGGTGCCCGCCTTTAATCCCAGCACTTGGGAGGCAGAAGCAGGTGGATCTCTCTGAGTTCCAGGACAGCCAGAGCTATATAGTGAGACCCTGTCTCAAAATAAATGAACAAATGAATGAATGATAAGCAGACAACAATAAAAGAATTTGGCTGAGTGTGGTGGTGGTGCATAGCTACAATCTCAGTCACTTGGGAGACCGAGGCAGCAGAATGGCAAGTTCAAGTCCAGCTGAGTCAATATAGTAAGACCTCTCTCTCAAAACAGTTTTTTGTTTTTTTTTTTTTAATTTAAAAACAGTTTAACTTGCATTTTACTTATGTTGGGTATGTAGGGGCAGTGGAGTGCCCCGGGGCATTACACATGTGGAGGTCACAGGTCAACTTTGTGCACTGGTTTTCTCCACCATGAGGTCCTGGGGATTGAACTCGGGCCCTCAGACTTGGTGGTAAGCACCCACCCTTACCCACTAAGCCATCTCAAAAGGCCTGCTCCCCATCCCACACTTTTCTTTTAAGGTTGGCAATGTAGATTAGTGCTTCCCTAGCACATGGGAATCTCTGAGTTCAGACAGGAATTTAAAAACAAACAAAACCCCACAAGTTTAGAAAACCAGGTGTGGGGGTACACTCCTGTGATCCCAATCCTTAGGAGGCTGAGGCAAAAAGATTGCTGTGAGTTCAAGGCCAACCTGGGCTACCCAGAGTGAAGCCCTGTCTTAAAAGAACAACAGAAAGCTTAAATTGACACTCCACCTTCATATTTCAACCGATTATATATTTTCTCTTGTACAGATTATTAGTTTACCTCTACAAAATTGTACTGCTGACAGTTATAAGAAATAAGAAATAAAAGCATCGTCATTTGTCCGTCCAGGGCACTGTGGTGGCCGTCTGCCGCGCACTCCCAAGTCAAGCGCGCCATCAGAATGCAGCGGTTTTGAACAGCTTCCGGTTGTTTTCAAGAGATGAAAATTAGGCACAAACTCAACCACTGCCAAGTGTCCCCACACTCTGAACATCCAGACAGGCTTCACGGGTGTTGAGAAAGATGCTCGGCAATCAGTTCTAGATCCTTCCCAGGGTGCCATCCACAGAAAACACACCAGCATGTGATTCGGCCCAGTTAAAAGCATCACATCCAGAATAGTTTAAAAATATCACAGCAGTCTAGGAACTGAGCGAACCGTCAGCTCAGAGGCTTCGGAGTTTGTCTTCCTAACAACTATTGAAATAATTTGCCACCCTAGGGGATGGACGAGCTTGGCTTCCTCTTCTTGGGCTCCGTTTCCGAAGTGCACACAGCATGTGCACGTTGGATTATTTCTCAAAAGAGGTGGTGACATCACAGGAGTCCCCTCCAACCCCATAGTTTCTGGTTCCCAGGAACTTTCCCGGAATCTGGTATTCATTTTGGCACAGGTCACAGGAGTCATGAGAACAATGAGGAAGGAGTGGGTGGCAAGCCAAGTGTCTGTGTCACTGGGGGTCTGGGGCTGTGACTCCTTCCTGAGATCAGATCAGTGGCTGCTCTGTGTGATGTGAGCAGGAGAGGGCTGGCCCCTTCCTCCCCTGCAGACCCTTCATCTTGAAAAGAGAGTGGATTCATCCCACATACCACACATAGGCATGTGTGCATGCGTGCTTGCACTCGCTCATGCCTCTCCTGGACTGTCTCTTTCTTGTCTGTGGAGATCATAGGCTGAGCTGAACAACAACCCTAGGTTACCTCCAAAGGCCAAGTAGCACCAGGCATCCCGGGCCTCCCGGCTGGCCAGGTGCAGGTGTGTGCAGAGCTGTCCACGAGTGTGGGGTACTGCTAGTTTTCTGGAGGACAGGGACTGCACCTCCCCTAATCTATTGTTTTACTGACCCACCCCCGGCCCTTAGCAGAACATTTCAGATACTGTTGACACTCAGAAAACACTGATTAACCGAATGAGCCCAAGCAGTTTCTCACAGGGCCTGTTGCACATCAAGCAAGATCCGCTGGAAATCACAGTTAGCTGATTCTCTCCACATTTAAGTTGTCCAACCCTAACCTCAAGTAGACTTATGTGTGTACGGCAAGTCTTACCTGATAGACACATACTTTAAAAAAAAAAAAAAAGAGTTTCACCAGGCGGTGGTGGCGCATGCCTTTAATCCCAGCACTGGGGAGGCAGAGGCAGGTGGATCTCTGTGAGTTCGAGGTCAGCCTGGGCTACAGAGTGAGTTTCAGGACCGGCTCCACGGAGAAACCCTGTCTCAAAAAAACAAAAAACAAACAAACAACAACAACAAAAGTCTCCCATAGCTCAGGCTGGCTTCAAACTTGCTATGTAGCTTAACGCCTGATCTTCCTGCCTTTCCCTCCCAAATGCTGGGATCACAGACGTACACCATCATGCCCAGCTTTGTGCGAATCTTAGGAAGTGAAGAAAACAGGGAACGCTGACGCCGTTTCCCTCTCACTTTATTAAAAGAGAAATGAAGGCCCAGAGACTAAGAGAGCCTAATGGCTAGAAGAAGAAACAAGAGGACCCCTGGAGCTTGTTCCAGGTTCAGGATATATATTATATATGTATATAAAATTGTATCTATACTGGAGATTAACTGAGAAAAACGCCAGACCTCACCCTCTGGCTTCCACAAGGACTTGTATGTACATGCACCTGTACGTGTACGTGTGTGTGTGTGTGTGTGTGTGTGTGTGTGTGTGTGTGTGTGTGTGAATTAATTAGAAATGGCATAATAACAACAATTCCCAGGTCTTTTAATGCGCCAGCCATTGTTCCCTGGGCCTTAAGCTCGCTGGCTGTTCTGTAGCCTCGCCACGTTCCTATGTTCTGGAAACTCTGCGCTCAGCTGGCAGGGTGGGAAACTGAGTTCCCCATACTACTTGCTGGCCTGAGACCACCTTTGCCTCCCTTCCCCACCAGGCCAGGGACTCCGTGATAGATCTGCGCCACCCCTGCTCTGAGCTCCCTGGGTCAGTCTGAGCCTTCAGCCTGATGTTTCTTCTTGTTTGCAGCCCCCAGTCATGGCTGAGGGAAAGCATCCAGGTTGGAAGATGGCCCTGGCCTCTGTGGCTGGGGGTGGAGAAGGAGGGGCCGAGGCGAGGCCCGCAGGGAAGAAGGACCCCATCTGAGTTCTGTGCTGAGAGTCAGGTCAGCCCTGGGAGGACTTGTTCCCAGGCAGCTTTGAAAAACCAAAGAGAGGTCATTTTGTTCTCCCTGAGAAAGGAAATCCCCTGAAGAGGGCGGGTGGGAGGAATTTCTGAGGGCATAGAGTCTCTAGAAGCCAAAGGGAGGGTCAGAGAGGCCAAGGCAGTGGAATCATTGCACAACCCCCTCTGCCTGGGAAAAGTCCAAACGTCTTTCCTGCCTGGAGTGAGCCAGAGGTCACGGGCTCCATCTGCTGTGGCTCGATGAGACACACACCAAAGAAGGCCAGACTGCTGATCTCCGTCTAGTCTTTCCTTTGCTGGATGCCCAGCAGAGGGTGTCTGAGACCCAGACACACACACACACACACACACACACACACACACACACACACACACACACACACACACACGGGGAGAGTGTGAGCAGGGGGCTGAGGCTGGGAGGGTACACAGGAAAGAGTACAAATGAGCAGTTTGTACTCACTCCCGCAGTGTGTACTCCTATACTCCAGCAGTCACAACCATCCGCATCACATCAGCTTCCTGGGGTTGGCGGCGCTAAGAACAACTCCCAGGACATGCTTAGGGCCTCCTCTTTCCTCTTGCTCTCCTTTTCCACCATCCTCTTATTCTTAGTCTTTTCAAAATTATGTCTAGCCCGGCATGGTGGTGCACACCTTTAGTCCCAGCCCTCAGGGCAGAGGCAGGCGGATCTCTGGGAGTCACAGGCCCGCCAGAGTTACATGGTGTCTAAAACAAACAAACAAACAAGCAAACACACAAAAGATTATGTCTACATGAGCGTGGGGGGGGGGTGTTGTGCATGTAAGAGCAGGTACCCATTGTGCTGGATAGTTTTACGTCAACTTGACAAAAGCTAGAGTTATCTGAAAGAAGGGAACCTCCATTGAGAAACCGTCGCCATAAGATCCAGCTGTAGGGCATTTTCTTAATTAGTGATTGATGGAGGAGGACCCAGTTCATTGTGGCTGGTACCATCCCTGAGGTGGTGGTCCTGGGTTCTTAAAAAAGCAGACCAAGCAAGCTGTGGTGAGCAAGCCAGCAAGCAGCACCCCTCCATGGCCTCTCCATCAGCTCCTGCCTCCAGGTTCCTTTCATGTTTTTTTTTTTTTTTTTTTAAAGATTTATTTATTTATTATGTATACAGTATTCTGTCTGCATGTATACCTGCAGGCCAGAAGAGGGTGCCAGATCTCATTACAGATGGTTGTGAGCCGCCATGTGGTTGCTGGGAATTGAACTCAGGACCTCTGGAAGAACAGTCAGTGTTCTTAACCGCTGAGCCATCTCTCCAGCACCCTCCTTCCATGTTTTGAGTTCCTGTCCTGATTTCCTTCCTCCTCCTTCTCCCCTCCTCCCTCCCTCTCTCTTTTCTTTCATTTATCTTTTATTATTCATTCATTCATTCATTTTTGGTCCCCCTATTCTATGAGGGAGTCCTCAGCAGGGGAAACAACAGAACATTCCTGCTCCATCAGACAACAGTCAATGGGGACTCTCACGGGACTGAGGATGAGAAGAGGGGAGTGTCCCCATCTTCTGCCTCCCGGGTCTGCTGCTGGGAAGCTCCTTTGCTCTCCCTCCTCCCTTTTGGCTCCTCCATTTTCCACCTCCACCTCCAGCCTCTGCCTTCTCTGTCCATAGCAGGCATGCTGGGAAAACTTTCTTCCTGCTAAATGAGTGAAGGAAAGGAGAGATGAGACCCCTCACCAGCTCGACTGATGTCCTTGGAGAGAAACTCTGAATGACTAGTGGGGGGGAAGGAAACAGACCCCAAGAGTGAAATGGGAGAAGAAAGATGAGAATCTTCTGAGGCTGGAGCTTTTAGGAGTTGGGAAGAAGTGACAGTATTTGAGAAGGAGAAGGGATGGGATTAAGGGTTGTCATGGAATGAATAAAAGATCCCTTTGGTGTTTGGCAGTCTGAATAGCAATGAGACACATCCTCCAAAGAACACTGAGGTTAATTTGGAAACAGTGGACCCTGCAATGGGAAGATGTCATCCTTGAGGACCGGGCAGGGGAAGTATTCAAAGGAGAAAGTGGGGGAGCTTACATAAAATATTTTAAAACAATAATCCTCCGCTACAAGGACGAATAACAAGGATGTCATCAGCCTGGGGTTGAACAGAGGGTTCCTGGACAGATGTCCTTGTAGTGTTCTTTATAAGGTTGCGGCTTTAGTCATCTTCTGTATCTCTTGTTACCACACATACATTCATGGGGACCCCTTTTTCATGACCCACCTCCCTTCCTCCCTCCCTTCCTTTCTTCCTCCCTCCCTTCCTTTCTTCCTCCCTCCCTTCCTTTCTTCCTTCCTTCCTTTATTTCTTCCTTCTTCTTCTTCTTCTTCTTCTTCTTCTTCTTCTTCTTCTTCTTCTTCTTCTTCTTCTCCTCTCTCTCTCTCTCTCTCTCTCTCTCTCTCTCTCTCCCCCCCCCCCCCCCCCCCCATCTTGCTCTATAGCTCTGGCTTACACCAGTCCTGCCTTAGCTGGGATTCATCATGAGCCCCCAAACCTAGCTTCTTTTCCTCCTTTTCTCCTCCTGTCTTCCCCTCCTCTTCCTTCATCCCCCTCTCTCTCCATCCCTCCTTCCTGTCTTCCTTCTCTCTTTCTAGCTAGCCAGGGCTTGACAAAAGTCGGTCCATTTCAATTCTGATGACTTTCACTCTCTCAGAGAGTTTCACAGAGACCGAATCTCTCTCTAGGTTACTTTGGGGGTGTCCGGCAGTGCTTCTCTAAGCACGTGGCCACGTCAGCACCGGGTCAGGAGGCAGCTGTGCCTTCCGTGGGTTATGCCAACATTCACAGAATCTGATCCGATGCCATCTGTTCTGGCCCCTTTGCGTTACGGATAAGGAGACTCGGAGCCAGAACAGCCCTGCTTCTTTTTGTTACCCAGTTTCCTGACCAAGGGCGAGAATGTCTCTGTCCTCCTGTGGAGAAGGAAGAGAGGGGAGACGGGAGAAGAAGACACATCCTATGCCTCACCTACCCTCGTGCTGGGACGCAGTTCTGGTCTTCCGTCTTTAGCCACACCACTTTTCTCTGAACCTGAGGTTACTCCCATTTCAAAGTGAATTCATAAGAACATAGTGTAGGACTGGGAATGTCCCATTGGGTGGAGTACTTCCTAAGCAAGCATGAGGACTTGAATTTGGCTCCCCCAGACCCGTGGAAAGCTGGGCATGATATAATCCCAGCACTCCTAGGGGAGGCAGAGACAGGAGAGTTCCCAGAAGCTTGTGGTCCAGGTAGCCTAGCTTACGCAGCAGCACACAACAAGAGACGCTGTCTCAAACAAGGTAGGTGAGGGACCAATCCTCACAGTTGTCCTCTGACCTCTGAGCATCCGCACTCACACACATGAACAAGCATGCACAGACACATGCACACAAAGATAAAAAATAACACACTGGAAGATCTTGAAGACAAGCAAATGAGTCGCAGAAATACATTTTGACTTAACTGGGAGCTGATGCTAAAATACTCCTCACTTCCATTAACTTCTCTCCCACACAAGGCAACATTGCTCCCCCTAACTTCCTTTATTATATACAGACTGTCCCTGAAGTACCATGGTTCTCCTCGTCATTTCTTGGCTTCATGATGACGCCAAAGCCATAAGCACTCAGTAGAGATCAAATTGAACCATAATCTGGTCTCTGACCAGCAGTATGCCCTATAGGCGACATGCATCTTCCAGTCCACCCCACGATGACGAAGGCAGCAAAGGATAATCTATAATATACCGTGTTGCTAAGCTACCATGTTAGTAGATTAGGGGTATGGCATGCATTGTAAAGCTATCATGTTTTCTAGTTGAAATGGGTTTTTAGCAGGACATAACCTGAAAGTAAGCCAAGGAATATCTGTATATAGAGGCCAAGCCTGTATCCATAATAAAGGGGGCAAGGAGATGGGGAGGGAGAAAAGAGAGGGGAAAAGGAAGGAAGAGAGAGGGGAGAGGGAAGGGGGAGGGAGGCAGGGAGGGAGAGAGGAGGTGAGAGGGAGAGAGAAGGGGGGAGGACGTGATGTCGGCAGATAAGAAGCTGGGGTGGCAGCTCTGTGGGCGAGGGAGATGGGGCTAAGAAGGACCTCCAGTGGGGTTATTAGGGTGGGGGGTGGGCTTGAGAATGGTGACACCAGAGCAGCTGTAGTGTATAGAGTGTGTGGACAAAAGGGGAGTAAGAATTTAATTAATGTTACTTGGACTATACATTCGGATGCCTTTAATGCCCTCAACGGAATTCCTTTAAATGATAGGGGAAGACTGGACTGACTTCCCTAAATGGGATGCCTTCTGAGATGGATGCTGTGCCTTTCTGCATCTCTAAGGACATGTGTGGGATACTACCACCTGGCTCTGAAATCCCCCAGGAGAGAAATGTTCAGGTATATGGTTCCGGGCTCTCCTTGGGCCATGAAACAGTAGTCTTGGGGCTCTACTTCCTGTACCACACCTCAGCCTTGAAGCTTGAAGACCGATTAACACCACCCAGGTCTCAGCATCTCATTCTCACCTGGAAACACCTCCTCCACCCATCCCATTCAGCTGTGCACATTCCTCTGCCTCCTGCTGCTCAAAAGATTGAGCCCATCCTAATCACTATGCCCCGTTGGGGACTGTGACACATCACCAAGCCATTCGAGTCTATAGATTGAGCCTCAGCAGCCACTAGGGGATCCATACTCAACCTGCTGTGCCCTCAGAGCCCCCACAGCAGCCAGCTGGAGCCAGAGCGCTCTTCATCCAGTTCGTGGAGCCAGATAGTTTTAGGACCACACAGCAAAGCCTGAGCCCCACCCAAACACTTGAGACTCCATGAGGTCCACTTCCATCATTTAGCACCATCTGTCCGATGACATCTTCCAAATTGATATCACCTTGTAGATCTCTCCTCTGAGAACTAATCTCAGAAATCTAATTATCTGCCTGGCATCTCTCCCTAGGAGGTCTCTCCCAAACATCTCAAACTTAATGTGGGCAAAACCAGGTCTGGATAGTCATCCCTGAGTCTGTAACCGCATGGCCTCAATCCACACAATTAGTCTACGCAGTACTCAGCTGCTGGAGTGAATCCAGGGTGTTATCCTCCGTTCCTCTATCTCCCTAACTCTACATCCCATCCAGCCTAAACCTCTCAAGTGCACGTGACTCTCCACCGTTACTAAGGTACTTCAAGGACCCTGCATCTTGTCTGGACAGGGACTGGGTTAGGATGTGAGCTTTGCTTGCTGCTGCCCTATCCCTCTTTCCTGAGGTATAGACTCAAAGTTCAAAACGTTTAGAACTTGAGAATGGAAAGGACATGGCCTATTACTCTCTGAAGCTCTGCAGATGCTCTGTTAATGCTGATGAGCATGCTGAGGTAGAAAAGAGGCACAGGTACTGTCTTCCCCCCACCAGCCCTGCCTCCAGGCATCCTTGCTTGCTAGGACACAGAGAATGTGTTTAAAAACAGAAGATGTAAAACCTGTTCTGTTCGCAAAAAGGAAGCATTTCTTTCATCCTTAGAGGGACCAAACTGTGAACTGTAAAGGGGATGAGTGTTAGCATTCAGGCATCTGTACTGGCCTGTTCTTGGGGTCCTGACAGGATCCATCCTCAGCTGCAGCCACTGAGAGCACCCCCTGTGTGCATTTGCTATGTTCCCTTATAAAAGGAGTGCCTTGCCCACCTCCCGTCTCTTTCTCTTCCGCCGCTCTTGTCCCCAGGGACTGGTCTCTGCCCCTTCTCTGTCCCTTCTCTCTCGCCTTCCACTAAACCTCCAGGTGAACCCTGTTGTATGTCATGACTCCTTCCCGCTGTTTTGAAATTATAACAAAGGGGTACAAGAGAATGCAGAGGAGGCTGGGGTAGGAGAGATTTTTTATTTTTATTTTTATTTTTTTAGGGAAAAGGCCAGAGACTGAGGTGACATGGGACAAGTTAGCCAAGACCGAGTGCTTGAAGTGCTGATGAAGTATCACCACAAAATGAGCACGGGGACCAAGTGTCAGAGCAGATGACTCCCGAGTGAGGACCTGACCAGGGAGAGGTGTAGCAGCAAGAGCTGAGCTGAAGAGAGAGTCTGGAAGGCACTGTCTCTCAGGTTCTCCCAGAGAAGTCATTCATTGGTGAAGGGCAGAACAGCAAGAGTCAAGTACATGAGCACGGCAGAGGTCCATGGAAGATTGACAGGAGCGAGAGCCTCTCCTTCAGCTCCAGGAAGACGTTCAGACCCTTCAGCATCGGGAAGACATTCAGACCCTTGGAATTTACGAGTGCATGGAGGGAGAGAGGGAGAAGAGGTGAGAAAGAGCTCTGAAACTGCTCAGAGGGTAGCAGAAGTGACTACCCTAACAGCCGTGTCGAGGGGGAGCTAACCATGAGCTAAGCGGAGTTTCAGCACAAGAAGATGAAATTACATGTTCGCATAGTGGACAACGAGGTGACATTCATGACATGAACCTACATCTATGCTCTTTCTCTTACTTCACTTCTAGACCCCTAATTTTGACCCAGGAGGCCCGGCACTATGTACCCTGGGTACCCAGCCAGGGTGCTGAAGTTCAGAGGTGAACCAGACTCAGTGTCTGCTCTCGGTATATATATTTGCTAGGGATGGTGTTTATTTTTAACAGACATATACACGCACAGGAGTGCAAATAAGACTGGTGTGAAAGCAGTGAGCAGAATGCCGTGATCGGGCACACCCAGAATGCCGTGATCGGGCACACCCAGAATGCCGTGATCGGGCACACTGGAGGGAGTTGTGTCTCAGTGTCTGTTAGGGAAGACATATTGGAAGAATTCATTTGACTTGGAGACATGAACGAAGGGGAGACTCCAGGAGATGGATGGAGGCTTGGAGGCTGGCTGTGCTTCCCAAGAGCTGGCAGTGGAACAAACCAAGACTGGAAGGCAGGAGCTCAGTGAGTTCCAGGACAGGAGGAGTCCAGTGTCACTGGAGGGGTCTGCAGGCTCCATTTATGTTGGATGTTCTCTGGGAGGTAGGACGTGTGTGTGTGTGTGTGTGTGCGTGTGTGTGTGTGTGTGTGTGTGTGTGTGTGTGTGTCTGCTAGAGGAATGAAGAGAAAGTGAGTGGCACAATCTTACTATGTCTTTGTTTGATTTGTTTTGTTTTGCAAGACAGGGTTTCACTATGTAGCTCTGGTTGTCCTGCAACCCACTCTGTAGACCAGGCTGGTCTCGAACTCACAGAGATCTGCCTGCCTCTGCCTCCCGCGTGCTGGGATTAAAGGCGTGTGTCATCACTGTCTGGCTACTTTGGTCTTAGGAAAAGCACCTGAGCTGTGAGGAGAGCAGATTGAGAAGCCAGAGAAACAAAACCATGAGGACCAAGATGAGAACCCATTGGTTGGAGAGAAGAGAAAGGACTCCGGAGATGCACCACAACAGCCGGAACTGTAGTTCTGATGTGCAGCAATCGGAGAGCAGGTGTGAAGAAGAGGACCGGAGAGGACCGAGAGGGAAGCAGATGGACCAGTCCCAACCGTACAAACCAGGAGTGGGAGCAGGAATGGCAAGTACCACAACCATTTCCCAACATGTGTGGAGTTCTTTTTTTTTTTTTTAATAGAAAAGTGGAGACAGAAATTGGGAAAGCGATTTCTGTCAGTTCACACAGCACATTATGGAGATGTGTTGACGCAGCACTCCCGAGCCAACAAGCCCATGGGCCATGTTGGCAGGCATCCCTTCTCACCACAGCAACAGCTTCCTTACTCCAATGCTTCTTGCTGTCCACGGTCCAACAACTCTTCCAAACTTCAGATATCTTTGGACCATGCAGGGACCAGTATTTTCCAGAACATTCCTTGGCCGTCGTGGGTGAGCGGAAGGAGTGAGAGGCTGAAGAAGAGTGGAGATGTTCATTCAGCAGCACGGAGTTCCCTGCGCCCACGTGCTGGGTGACTTCTCATTGCCATAAGGACATTTCTGAGCGGCTCAGGCAGCTCTCCTGGGAGCAGTGCCAGAGAGTTGGAAATAAAAAATAGCCTTTGGATGCTGGTCTTTCTCTTGTGCCCTGGACAGACCCTCGTTTGTCCTGCTCCTCAGCTCCCTGGCTTCTCTAGTTTAGAGGTGCTGCCTGTCAGTACCACACATCCTCACTGATATCCTCTCTAATTCAGCAAGCAGCTTTCCTGGCAAACCTCTGAGAGGTCGGAGCTCATCCAGTCAGCTGTCCCTGTCGCTCCCAGGCAGTCAGGGAGGTGGCTCCAGCTAACACTCCAGTCAGAGGGAAGAGAGAAAGGCGTTCTCAGAGAAGAACATCACCTGGTGTCAGAACTGCAGACCACACAGAGCTGTGTCTGGACTCCAGCCGCGAGAGTCCTGTATATAGTCAGGTCATCTAGAGGTCAGGGGCCAGATGTCACAGGTCAGGACCTCACTCCCCATTGCCCTATTGAACTCCTTCTCACCTTCAGAGATCCTAAAGGGTTATGCTTTCTTTGGACAGAATGCGAAGCTGAGATCAGCAGACTCTATTTGCTCAAAGAACGTTCTCAAGAGAGAATCCTTGGTGTTATCAGAAAGGTTAACCAAGTCTTTTTGAGGAGAGCCCTCTGGTGGAATTCACCACCTCTGCCTCCTTGGGCAATGCCCTTGGACAATAGGCCTTTGTTCTCTAGACCCTTTGACGGGGCCAGGAGAACAGTGCAAAACCCTGGCCAGCCTCCGGCTGAGTCAGCAAGGGCATTGTTGACCCGCTCATCAGGCATGGCGTCAGGAGCTGGTGACTGACTCTCCTGGCTCCAGTCCAGGATACTTGCTTCCCTGTGCCCTACCCACTGACCTCCCCAAGCAGCGCTAGTGCCCTGTGGCTGCAAATCTTTGTCTCCTGGGGAGATCTTGGGAAACGTCTACCTGATCTACAGTGGGTTTTGTTGTTGTTGCTGGGGTTTTGTTTTGTTTTATTTTATTGACCTGGGGGCCCACAGTGACAGGGAACTGACACCCAGTTTCCCCTTAGCTGAAAGGAATCCTTCCTTGCATATCTGGATGAGAAGAGAGCTTGCAAGGGAAACATGCAGACCGCTCTGTGGAGTGCTGTTGGGGCTGCAGTGGACCATGTTTGAGCTGTCCATGCAGACGAAACAATTCCGCCGAAAAATCAATGAATCAGATACACAGCAAGAGGCAAAGATGAGAGATCAAATACTTCAGGGGCTCACCACTGCTTTCTAGGTTGAGGGTTCTGGCTTCCCGGAACCTGTGGGGTTCATGACTTTTTAAATTTTTTTTTCATTTTTCTTTATTAAGAAATTTTCTACTCACTCCACATACTATCCACAGATCCCCCCTTCTTCCTCCTCCCACCCCCCTGACTTTTTTAAAATAAAATTCTACTTGCTAAAATGATTTTATCTCAAATACCCCGGATATAAGAGCAGCATTAATGCTTTCATTGTTCATTAATCCTAACAAGCAGTGCTAATTTGAGTGTGTGTATGTGTGTGTGTGTAAGGGTTTTAAACACTGATAGCCAAGTTGGTGGCCTATGCCCACAATCCCAGCACTCAGCAGGCAGAGGTGGGAGGATTGATGAAGCTTGGGGCTAGGCAGAGCTACATAGAGAGACCCTGTTTGACAAAGCACGAAAAGCTGTTTACAAGACTTATTCCACCTTCAGAAGCGATCAACATAAAAAGCTTAGTCACAGCATTAAGAAAATCGGCTCAGTCTTAAGCTCCCTGGTCCTGATATGCTTGTTTGCTTGGGTTTTGACATGAGGTCTTGCTCTCCAGCTCAGACTGGTAGGAGTTCCAGGAGATGCCCATGCCTCTGCCTCCTGAAGCTGTGAGTCCAAGTGTGTCTTACCATGCCTGGCTATTCCTGACTCTGAAGTAAAATGGCCCATTTAAACCCATTAATTGGGTTACCTATGTCTCCAGGTTATTCAGAGGGAGCTGGAGTCTGTTCCCACATGCACAGGAGAAGACTCACTTGGGTAGCCTCCACTAGTCAGGAACAGCCCTTAGCAGCCTGTTCCTGAGCCTGTCATGCAGATGACTCTGCTGAGATTATTGTCCAAGGCCTTGCTGTCTCCCTCATGGAAGGACACAACCAAAGCCAACTGCGCTAGGCTCCCTTCCAGCAGGCCATCCAATCACCTTTCTGCGGAGGGTCTTCCTCCCTCCTCCCTCTCCCACGGTAATCCTCAAGGTAGGATCCAGGCAGCTACAGTGACAGCTGGGCCCAGGCTTGGCTGAGAAAGCCATGGAGCGTCCTGAGCACGCACTGCTGCAGAGAGGTAAACTCATCATCTATCTCGCTCCTTCCTCTGAAAGATGTGCAACTGGACCTCTGAACACATAAGAGCACGGGGTCCCCAGGTGACAGCTCCTCCAACCTCTGCTCCAGTTAGCTGTCAGGGTTCCTCCTTGCCACCAGATATTAGGGTTCAGAGGGCACCCCGGAAGGCCTCCAGGAACAGGGAACTGAGCAGACACAGTTGGAGCGGTTTATTAAGGGATACTAGCTTCCAAGAGGCTGGAGCAACAACACTGTGTAACAACTTACCACAGTGCACAGATGCCTGGGGCTTTTATGTCACATGGCAGAGGCTTGGGGGCCATGTGCTTTCTTGTGTCTGCTCCGTGGGTTACATTTAGTTCTACATACAACTTCATGCATCACACCCCGCCCCCAATTATATTAAATCTCCACCTAGGGGTGTTTGTTTTAGTATTATAACAATCCACAGGTACCCTGTGTCCTTGTACTTGGGCCTGTGTGCACCTAGAATGTCAGCCTGGGATGAGCGATTCTATCCTCTTCACCAACTGGTTTCTTTCATATGTTAATTTGAAGCCTCTACTCAAGGACCTTCAGAACCTGACTCCTGACCCTACTCTCCTGCTTCAATTCCAACCGTGTGTGTGTGTGTGTGTGTGTGTGTGTGTGTGTGTGTGTGTGTGTGTGTGTGACTTCTTGTTTCTCAAGGAAACCAACGGACAAAGGGAGCCCTGGTGAGATGTGGCACGACAGTGATTGAGAACCTGTGTCTGGAGCCACAGGCAGGTTCCATTCAGATCTGCCATTCTCCAGCTGCCTGGATGTAGGCCGGGCACTTAACCCTTTGATTGCCTCTATTGCCTGCCTGTAAAACAGTGTCTGTCACACAGGATTAATATAAGCATTACCTTAATGACGAATGTTCATAACGCTTAAGGAAGAATGGCCTGGGTACACAGTAAACAAAACCAACGAGCCAGCAGAGTCAGGCTTGGTGGCACGTGTCTGTGATACCAGCGACTCAGGGAGCTGAGACTGAGGGACGGGCAGTTCAAATTCAAAGTCGAAGAACAGGGCTGGAGTTATAGGTCTGTGCTCACGCGCCTAGGATGCTGAATGTTCAGCCCCCACAACTGAACAGAAAGAAAGAAAGGAGAGGAAGAAGAAAAGCAAACCTTCTCCGAAGCTCATGATTTGGAGAGAAGTGTAGCAGCCTCCTGGCACACGGGCCAAAAAGAATCCCTCCGTGCCAGGCTGTAGGCCGTGTCACAAAAGGCAGGCGGTGGAATTGAGGAGGAAGGGACAGATGCTGGCCCACAGCTGGGGCTACTCCAGCATGCTCCCCCGCTGGGTTCCCTCCCCAGGAGCCTCTCCTACTCCTCCTCAGCTTTGCTTCAGCTAGTGGACCTTTGAGAACAAAGTCGTTGGCAGTGCGGCCACATACCACTCAACGGTTAGCTTCCCCTCCCCCAGAAGGCCTGGTAGGAGAAGCTGGGGTCTCCTGTAGGAGAGGCTGGGGTCTCCTGCAGGAAGAGGCATCAGGGAGTCCAAGTCAACCAGCTCAGTGTGGAGCTGGGTCAAAGGCAGCATGAGGGAAACTCTTAAGCAATGAGGCATTTCTTACCGATCTGAAAGCAAGTGTTTTCTTTTCCCAGCGTGCATCTTTAAGGGTTAATTCAAACAGGGTCTGTAAGGTGAAGTTTAATTCAAACAGGATCTGTAAGGTGAAGTCTGTTCCCACCAACAGTTCTCGCCTTTCATGAACTCTCAGGCAGAAACGGTTTCCCCTCTCCTCCATGGCTCAATCAGGTCTAAGGGAGCCTGATGTCTCCAGTTCTTCACACAACCGCTCCCTGTCGCTCCTTTCTCCCCTCCCATTCCCCTGAGTTTATTCAAGGTCCAGGCTAGATTTCCAGGCTACCTCTCAGGTGGGATCCCCTTGCCCTCACAGCCCTTGCAGGGAAAGCACAGAGGCGCGTGCAAAAGTGTGGGGGCCCGTGAGGGTGGGCTGGGGGTGCAGAGATGTACGGAAGCCCTGAAACTGGAGAGAGAGCAGCCATCAATCACAACCGCTGGCACAGAATACTCGTGAGCGCCGGGGGAGGGAGGGGCTGGAGAAGACTGCCAACGCCGATTTTTCAGCCCACAGCTGGGGACTTGAGGAGGGGCGGGAGGGCTGATGGAGAGGCACCAGTGGGGACGAGAAAGCTGGAGGAGGAAGGGTAGCTGGCAGAGTGCCCCAAGAAGAAGCAAGATGAAAGGTGAGAAGCTACCAGAAGCTGCTGAGTGGCAGAGCCAGGCAGACACAGGGTTGGCCTCTAGGGGCAGCCAAGAGAGTCAGGGAGCCTGGGAAGTAAACACCTTTTTCTCCCTGTGAAAAGCCCTTGTGGACTACCTTACTTCCTTCTGAGCTGTGACGGACTCCCTCAGGCCAGCTTCAGAGCTCAGGCTTGAGCCTTCCTGAGAGATCACATGGCCTTCCTGCCGGTAACTCAGAGCACTCCCCCACTTAACCCGGGTGACCTTGTGGCCTGCAGTACACCCCACTCTGTCCCCTTCCTAACTCTACAGATCAACCCTGCACCCTTAGATACGGACTCCGCCGCAGGCTTGCACACGTGCTTCCCAGTTCTGTTGGAGAACTATTTATTCTACCACAAAGAGCAGTGATCCTTTTCTATTTTTTTTTAATTTATTTTAATTCAGTATTATTTAAGTGCGTGCGCAGATGTGTGTTTGGGGAGTGGTGTACATAATGTGTGTGAATGGGGGCACATATGTATCATGACATCTATGTGAAGGTCATAGGGCAGGCCAGCATCAGTTCTGATGTGTTAGTAAGCACACTAGTTAGCCATTTGTCCCGGGTTTGAGACATAACACATGCATCTAGGTTTTTACATGGGTTCTGGGAATCTGATCTCAACTCATGAGGCTTCTTCAGCAAGCACTTTTGCCCACTAAACCTATTTCCCTGGCCCTCTTTCTAGAATTTGTCTGGGGTTCAAACTCTCAAAGCAGAACCTGCTTCTTTCCATAGATTCTGACCTCACTAGTTTGGAACTTTTTTCCTTTTTAATTGACAGCCTCATCTTATCTAACTGTCTTTTTGGGGGTGGAACTGATAGCCCAGGATGCATGGCAACATTAAATTATAAAAATCAGGATGTCCTACTAATCACGGAGAATACTAAGTTTAAAGAGCACCAAATACTGAATAAATTGGAGTACTCTGTCATGCAGAGTGGGACCAAAGGGAAGGAGAGACAGAGGAGATAGAACAGGGAAGAGATGTAATAATACAGGGTCTGGGATCAGCAAGGCACGTGGGCTCAAAGTGACATCCAGTCAGAGGCTGTCACCAGCCAGCCCAGCCCTAGAAAGAGCAGAGAGGTTCTTAAAAAGTAAAAGAGACATCTAAGTGCCTTTCTGTCTCAATGACAGATGCTAGCGGTCACGGCATGGACGTGAACTGTCCCCCACAGGCTCGAATGTCCACGCGCTTAGTCCCCAGCTGGAAGTCGTAGACTAGCGGGGAAGCAGGGTCTAGCTAGAGAAACTGGGTAGCTGGGGGGCGGGAGGGGGTGAGTGGCTTCTGTCTGGTTCCTGTTTGACTTCTCTGCTTCCTGGACAAGCCTGCTCCTGCCATACCAGCCAGCTGAGCGGCAGCTCTACCGCCATGCCCTCCCCACCACTGCGATGGGCAGCACCCCTTAAACTGGAAGCCAAAAGAGATCTTTCCTCCCTTAATTCCTGTGTGGTGTTCTGTCACAACAAGAAAAATAACCAATGTGCCCTCAAAGGCCAGGAAGGTCACCTCAGAATTGCTTTCAAACTGTGCCAGACCAGAAGAAAATTCCACAGCTTCCTTGGAGAGAGACTGTGACAGTTTGAAAGAGAATGGCCCCCAAAGTCAGTGGCACTATTAGGAGGTGTGGCCTTGCTGGAGTAGGTGTGGTCTTGTTAGAGGAAGTGCGTCACTGTAGAGGCGGGCTTTAAGGTCTCATATATGCTCAAGATACTACCGAATGTCTTAGATCACTTCCTGTTGCCTTTGGATCGAGATGCAGAATTCTCCAGCACCAGGTCTGCCTGCACGCTGCCATACTCCCAGACACCATGCCCCTTGCCATGATGACAATGGACCAAACCTCTGAAACTGTAAGCCACGACCTCAATGAAATGTTTTCCTTTATAAGAGTTGCCGTGGTCATGGTGTCTCTTCACAGCAATAGAAACCCCAACTAAGACAGAGGCTTACCACAGAAAGTTCGCAGCCTCACTCGGGTCTGTACTGCTCTCCCACCCCCTCCTGGGTCCTTTGCTGCAGCTGTGTGTGTTACAAGATCTTCCGGGAACTCAGAGACCATGGCGGAAGCCCAGGTTCCAGTGTCAATGCTCCTGGTAATGGTACAGACTCTGGCACAGAGCCAGGATGCATCTGGCTCCACTGGAAAACCCCCGTGTGCTACACAAACCCTTTGTGGGGAGAAACAAGACCCAGGAGAGACCCTGAGAACCCTCCAGTGGATACTCAGAGCATGGAGAGGTGTTTACCAGGTGTGAGCAAGAACCCAGCAAAGCCACCAAACTAACCCACTCCGCGGGCGGAAAGAAAGGTTTATTTGGGAAATTCAAAGTGCCAAGGCTATCTGGGGGTGGGGTGGGGGTGAGGGGCAGAGAGAACAGCAAAATGGAAGGGAAAACCCTGAGAGTTTTAAGGAGGCAGGTTTGCAGGGAGAGGAGGTGTGTAAGCTAGAACAGCCTGGGAACTGTTGATCTGTTTCAGGTCCATTTGGGTTAATGGGGAACGAGATGCCCATTGCCATGGTAGTTGGCTAGAGGGGTGGATAAGGGAAACAAAGGCTGTTCTTGACAAACAGAAACCTGTTGCTGAGGAATGCTGTCTTTAAACCTTTTTTTTACCCTCTAGCAATCCTTCTGTTTACCAGTCAGAGTCCAGCCTGGGCTGAGTCCAGACTGTCATTCACAACATTGTCAGCAGCACCCCCATTTTGGAGGCCTGTTTTGGAACTAACACTGGGCATCTTCAGACCAGACCCAGATGGATGTGTAGGTTAAAAAAATAAAAAATAATAAAAAAAAAGATTCAAGCCAGACATGGGTTGAAAAGGTCAGTGTACTGACAGAATATTATCCTCTCCCCAAAGTGTCCAAAAAGATCCAAACTTCCACAGTCTGTGAGAATGCACTAATATGATTAAGGGAGTTTCCCTGAATGCTTCATTTGTATCCAATGTAACATGCCGGTCCTTAGAATAACAGAGGAAGGCAGAAGCACTAACCAGAAAAATGTGATAGGGAAGCAGAGGTCAGAGTCAGGCAGGCCCAGGAGCCTCCAGAGCAGGTGTGCCCCATGTAGCCCATGGGCTCCTTGCATCCCAGGATAGTCATGAATGTGGCCCGACACATTTGTAGATGACCACATCCCACATCATGTCCTAGTGTCAAAAGGTTGGACATCCCTGTAGACTACAAGACAGAATGGGCAAGGAGACAGACCTCTCTGTCCCTAGAGGCTCTGAAAAGAGGAGCGGTCCATCAAACTCATGTCACCCTTCTTCTGACCCCCCAAAACTATAAGATGACACATTTATATTGATGTAGGTTTGTGGCAATTTGTTAAAGGAAACACCCACCCTCACTGAATGACCTGGCTTCCCCACGGCTTGAGCGGTTTCTGGGTAAGCCTGTAGCATGGCACCCTTCATCGTGGCCTTTATAATGTGTTCATGTCTCTCCCTCCTGACATAAATGCCTCCATTATTGCTGTCATTTCTGACTGTGAGCTGGTTCTTCCGGGCCGTCTCACGGACCCTCTGGCTCAGTTTAATGGTTTCCACACGCACAAGCATGGAAAGGAGGAAATGATGCAGAGATACTAAAATGTTGAGGCATGCGCAGTGCCTTACAGAATAAAGAGGATGCTGCGAGGGATCCCCTCCGCGGAGAAGAACTTCTCTACCATCCCAGGCACCCACAGGGAAAAAGCATGTGCATGGGCATGCCCTGGAGATTGTCCTTGCCGATGGGCATGGTTGGGGCTGTCCCCAGAGATGTGTGCAAGGTCAGGCAGGTCATGTGACTCTAGCCTCCCAATCGCCAACTGCCACCTGAGCTTTGTGGCTACACAGACATGAAAGGAGACCTTTCTGAGCCTCCATAGCCTCCTGAAGGGAGCGGGGCTGGTCTCGGTCACCCTCACTTCAGCAGAGGCTGAAGCCCATTTCAAACGTTCCTGAGCTCACCTGGTGGACGCCAGTCTCTACTCCAGTGTTCCCACCGCAGGCAGCGGCTCTCGGCCCTGAGGAGCACTAACGGTTGCCCCTGCTGTGGAGAACCCCCACGCTTTCTAAGACAGCCTGTTGAGGGGGTGGAGGAATGGCTCAGTACATAAAGTACTTGCAAATGTAAGGGCCTGAGTTCGATACCTGGAACCCACGTAAAACAGCCTAGTGTGGTGACATGCATTTGTGGTCTCAACACTCGGGAGGCCGAGATGAACAGACCCAGCGAACCCTGGGGGCTTGCTGGCTACTCATCCTATCTACTCGGTGAATGAGAGACTCTATCAAAAAATATATATGCATACTTTTACACACACACACACACACACACACACACACACACACACACACACACCAAAAACAAAAAACTATTGAGGTCGAAAAATTCACCTGAATTCATTTCAAGACTCGAATCCATCTGTGTTTGCTCTGACACAGAACAGCCAAGGGGAATGAACACAAGACGACCCATTCTTCAGGTCCTGACTCGGTCCCTCATAGACAACCGCACATTGATGCTCGAGAGACTGCAGGGTGTCCTACTGAGGAAGTTCTGGGCTCACGTCTGTCTACTCTAGTCAGCAGGTCGAGAAGAGGCCACAGGATGTCGTCCTAGCGGAGACGATGATTACAGGACTAGGGCACAGCTTGGGAGGAGGGCCCCACAACTGTCTGATTCAGACAGGGCTCCCTATTCCTCATGGGCTGATGGACGCGATTGTGAAGCGTAACGTACCAGGTCCTTGGCAGATGTCTTCCTAATCCACTCAACTATTCCATTACTCTCGGTCTGCTGGGCTTCGTGGAAAGTCACTGAACAGCTACAGCCAAAACAACCACTGCATGTCAACATGGTGGCAACCACCTGTGAGCGTTCCAGGGGCTAAAGCTAGCGGAGCTCCTCAGCTGGTTCCAGGCCAGCCTGGGCTGCATAGATAGACCCTGTCCCAAAACAAAACAATTCCCCAAAGGACAGGTTTCACCTTCTTTATTAGGCCCCACATCTGCTTAGAAATGTGGGCTAGAAACTGTGTGGTCTGATCTACATTGCATTTCTCCATCATTCCATTCCCGCGGGCTGGAAAATTGACAGCTCCAGTCACATGCAGGTGAAAAGACAGCCCTTTAGTCCTTAGCATAAAATGTGAAAGAATGATCGATATGGCCACTGTCTGGGTCTGTATTTGTCATGATTCCAGTCTGAAATGTCCCTCATAAACTCATGTATTTGAAAACTTGATCCCAGCTGGTGGCGCTGTGTGGGGAGGGGACCTTTAGGACATGGGGTCTGGCTGGCAGAGGTGGTACTGGAAGGTTATGCTGCCCCTGGTTCAGTCTTAGGGTCTTCAGTTTCCTGGTCAGATGCCTGGGTAGGACAAGCTGCCGCGAAGTCCTGCCAACACGAACTGGGCTGTCCCTGCCGTCACGCCTTCCTCGGCGAGATGGACTAAAACTCCTTGAAACCAGGGGCCCAGAAATACACGTCCTCCTCTTAAGTAACTTCTGATAAGTACTTTTTGTCTCTGTTGAGAAAAGTAACTGATGTGATATAGTTATATCCTCTTATTACCATTTAAATTGCTGGGAGTCAAAATCGGGGCCTTGTGTGAACGGTCACCCACTGCGCTACAGGGCCGGCTCTTATATTATTTTATATATATATGCCAGTGAAATTATTGTCTCTCAGAAGTCAGGATCATATTTAATTTTTTTTTAACCCCCAGCCTCACCAGTGGCTTGCACGTTATAGATATTCGTCAGAGTCTGTTGAGTAAATGATGCACATATACAAGCTAGCCTGTTCTTTAGGCATGGGATGATAGAGAAGGGAACAAGGAGGGGAGAGGGGACTTTTTCTCACAAGTCTTAACTCAGTGAAATTCCCTTCTGGGAATGACCGGAGCAGAGTAGAATATTGTGCCCTGAATTTATGTAATTTCTTCTCACACCAACTTGAATCCCTGGAATAGACGTGGCTGGCTTCCTGCGTCAGCACCATGACCCTGGTTGGGTTTAACAGAGCTGTCGCTGTACTGCTCCCTTAACGGACTCTAGACCAGACCAGCTTAGGAGTCAAGCCAGGGTACTGCGGTAAACATGGTAACTGGTAACCCGGTCAGTCACTGGCCCCATCTACTTCCGCTCAACCTTCACTCTAGACTCTGTTACTCGTGACAGACTGAGTACATGCGATCATTTCCACCCCGCTGAATTGCCACTAAAGATGGCAAAGGCACTTGTTTTAAACAAGGAAAGACGTCAAGGACACACAATGAGGGAAAATAACTCCAGACAAAAGATGCCGGCACAGCTTTGGAAAGTGGACAATGGATACACGAGTGATAATTGACTTGGCAGAGTGGAGAAAGGAAAAAATTAAGCGCTAAAGACAGGGAAGCTGATAATAAACGTGCTAATAGGCACCATCAAACCCCAGAAGGCTTGGGATTTGAAGTGGGGGCTGACTAGGGCAATGGCTAGGACGGGACTATAGACCCCATTCCTCTCTACCCACAGGGGTTTTCTGCTCCTTCTTGACTCTGGCAGGAGATGGCAATATTATTATCTGGAGCAAGGAATCCCAAGAGGTTCTAAACCCCAAGAAACCAAGTGAGAAGCCAAGAGAAAGTGCTCTTAGGAGTGTAAACGAAAGTACCCCCCCCCTCCCCCGTGAGATCCCTGGTCCCTTCTCCATGAGGCTCCTGGGCTCAAGCAAACTGGTTTCTGTTCCTTAGTCAGAAAGTTAAGGGTGCCTCTTTAAGGAAATGGAAAAGCTCAAGAGAATATACAGGTAGATATTTATGGAAACACCTTTTCCATATTCATAATGCTCCCTAGTAATCGGTCCATCTGTGACTCAACAGCCAACCTGCAGCCTAGGATCCCCAGTCATTTGAAGAAAGCCGCCAACAGGAAAGGACAAAACTCACCTGAGCTAATGGGGAGCGGGGACTCTGAGAACAAAGGAAATGGAGAAAGCAGATTTTTTTTTTCAGTCCTTGTATTCTCAGAGGTATAAAGAGATCCTGTGAGGGGCCAGAGACACTCAGTGGATAAAGCGCTTGCTGTGCGTATGAGGCCCTGGATCCAGATCCCCAGCACCCACAGCAGCAGGCATCTATAGCCCCAGAACTGGCAGGGCAGAGACAGGCAGATCTCAGGGACTTGCTGGCCAGCCAGGCTAGACAACTGGTGAGCTCCCAGATCAGAGAGAGACCACCTCCCACAAAGAAAGATAAAGTGGGCAGCAGCAATACAGGGTACACAGGTGAGTGAACCCCCCTCGCACATGCACACGCGCGCGCACGCACACACACACACACACACACACACACTCATATGGCCAACTGATTCTCACACCAACTTAAGAGAAAGAATCTTTCAGTAAATGGTAATGAAACAAGTAGCTAAATACAGGAAAAAATGCCTCCACTGTTACCCACAATATCCCTGAAGTTCACTTTGAGAAGTACAGCACAGTTACCAATATATGAAAGCTAGAACCATAAATGTTCTAGAAGAAAATACAGGAAACTTTTAATCTCAGAGTAAGCCAAGATGTTTTCATTAGAATAGAAAAAGAAATAATAGTAACTTGAACATTATTAGAATAAAAACTTCAGCTCAGCCCAGGTGTTTTGTTTGTTTGTTTAAAGATATGTATCTAAGGCAAGCCTTGAATTCACTATGAAGCCAAGAATGACTTTGAATTTCTGATATTCCTTTCTCTACTTCCTGAGGGCTGGGATTACAAACATGAGCCAACCACCATGCCTGGTTTATGTGGCGAAGAGGATAGAATCCAGGGCTTTGGCATGCTAGGCAGGTGCTCTACCAACTGAGCTACAATGTGTGTGTGTGTGTGTGTGTGTGTGTGTGTGTGTGTGGTATATTTGTATGGGTGTGTAGTATATGTGAGTGTTCACCTTTGTGTGTGTGTATAGGTGTATGATATATGTGAGTATGTGTGTGTGTGTATGTGTCTCAAGACATCAAAAATGTAACTCCTACAATTAGACAATAAAAACATAAATAGCCCAACCAAAAAATAATGTATGAAAACTGAACAGACATTTCACAGAGGAAGGTAAACAAGAGGCTAAAACTTCATGAAAAAGTCTTAATTAGAAGACAGGGAAATGCAAAATAAAAGAGTAATGAAATACATTTTGCATCAGTTTTTTAAAAACAATATCATCCGGGCACAGTAGCACAATGTCTTTAATCCCAGCACCCCAGAGGCAGAAGCAGGTGGAAGTTCAAGGCCAGCCTGGCCCACACAGGGAGTTCCAGGGCAGACTAGGGAAATAGAGAGATACCCTGTCTCAAACAACCAAAACCAAATCCCCAAACACAAAACAAAAACCTAATATCTTTGAAAAACTTTAAAATTTTTATTTGTTTACTTAGGGGTGGGGCCTGTGCCACACGTGTGGAGGTCAGAGGACAACTTGGTGAGTCAGTGTTCTCTCCTTTCCCAGTTCGGTTCCGGGGATTGAACTCAGGTCGTCAGGGTTGGCAGCAGGTGCCTTTACACACTGAGCCATCTCATCAGCCCTGAAAAATGGTTTAAGTTGTAAATAATTACAGATTTACAGGAAGTTGCAAAGAGAACAGATAGTACTCTTCACTGTTTCCCCTTCTGATTACATCCGTTTGTTGTTGGTTTGTGTTGAGACAGGTTCTCCTGAACTGACTGAGCCAGATCCCCAGGCCATCTGGTTCCATCTCACAGTATTTCCAACCAACATGAAGACATCCCGCTAAAGACCCCAGCAGTACTGCTGTTGATGTGGAGGGAGTGGAGCACTCTTCCTGATGATGGGATTGTAAAATGGTGCCTTCTCTGGAAGCCATTGGGTAGTCCTTTATAAACTCAACAAATACCCGATGACTCGGTGATTCTATTTCTGCATGCATACAGAATGAAATGAAAGGGAAATGAAAACAGCTCCATAAAAATGCTTCTACCTTGTGTATTCACATTAGCCCCAAACTGGAAACAACCTAATTCCCATTAAAAGAACCATGAACAAAGAGATAGTAGTGGATTGATGAAGTGAAATACAGCTCAGTGATAAGAAAGGACACACTAGAATGTGTCTCAAGAAGACTGATAAGGGCTGGGCATGTAGCTCAGTTAGTTGATAGAGTGTTTGCCTAGTGTCTTTGAAGCAGGGGTTCTATCTACAATACCATGTAAACCATGCATAGTAGCACATGCCTGTAATCCCACCACTGGGCATGTGGAGACGGGGGATCAAAAGTTCAAGATCACCCTTGGCTACATTGTGAGTTCAAGGCCAGTGTGGGCTTACTGGAGACCCAGTCTCAAACCAAACCAAACCAAAGTAACTACAAAAACTGAGGAATTTCTAAAACTTTATGCTAGTACAGGAACTCAGTAGGAAATAGTCTGTCCTGTGTGTTTTCATTCATCTGGAGTTCATGAATGCATAATGAATCTGAGTGACAATAATCAGGACAATGGCTTCCTGTCAGAGACAAGGACTTCTGGGAAAAGCGCCCCCCCCCCCAAAAAAAACTCTTTGAGATGATGGGACCAATCTAGATCACTATTAGTATCTGGAGCTGGTTACATGGGTGAATTTATTTATTAAATTAAGTGTCTATTTAAGATCCATGCTTGTCATTCTATGTACTTTTTTTTCATCATTTAAAAATATAAAATGTTTTCCACAGTGAGAGAAATAATGAGATAATGTGGGGAAAATTGAGAGAGAGAGAGAACGCTTCTTACCTGCCAATGATATTATACTTTTAAAATTGTAAATATGTTTTACTTGGATGAAAACACAAATCTAATTCTCAAGTCGTTATGCCATTACTTGACATTTTAGTTTATTATTATTATTGTTATTATTATTATTACAATATTGATTTTATAAATAAAAAGCCCGTAAGAGTAAGTCATTTACTGAAAATTAAGATCTTGAGTGTAGCCTGCCAATACTCTTAACCAGCTGCTCTGTGAACAGACACACCGCAGACTTGAGAAGTATCGGCGAGAGCAGCCCTGAGTCAAGGGGCTTTTATGATGATGACTGCAAGAATAATGGAGCGAGGAGTCAGTGAAGCTCCCCTCCGCCAGCAGTAGTCATTTCCTGCCTCCCGTTTAAATTCTTAATCACTTGATACCTTGTGCCGCCAACATTCTCCTACCATTTGTGCTATCACTTCCATTTTCCAAGAGTCTAATGCCATGGATAATGCCTGCCGGAAGATGCCACAAGCTTGGCTTTTTACGTAGAGAAGTTGGTACTTCAATATTTAATGCTGTAACCGTGGAGATGCTGGGGATGCACAGGCTTGTAGAGCTGGTCCTTCATTTGCTAGAAGAATCTAAGAAATAAACCAGTCTCTCCCCATCTCCTCTCTCTCTCTCTCTCTCTCTCTCTCTCTCTCTCTCTCTCTCTCTCTCTCTCTCTCTCTCTCTGACAGAGTCTTATGTAGCCCAGGCTGGCCCTAGGCAGCTGAGGGTGAGCTTCAGATCCACCTCCCTAGTGCTAGTGTGCAGGCATGAGTCTCCATGCTTCGTGTGTGTTTGCTGGGACTGAAG
The DNA here is from genome assembly GCF_007827085.1 of Peromyscus californicus insignis. Taxonomy (NCBI): domain Eukaryota; kingdom Metazoa; phylum Chordata; class Mammalia; order Rodentia; family Cricetidae; genus Peromyscus; species Peromyscus californicus. The sequence goes on along the minus strand of NW_026294436.1, from coordinate 38,392,721 downwards.
GCAGGGCTTCATGTATGCTGGACAAGCACTCTACTGAGCTGCATCCCCAGCCAAAGGGGAAGTTCTCAGTACAGATTTCAAAGAGGTCTCCAGTCCCCTGAATGAAATGTATGCAGAGGACTATCAAAATGGAAATGTCACAGAATGCAGATGGGAGATGGAAATGACCCTAGAGAGCATAGTCCTCGTACAGGTGTCATAAGTGAGCATTCTTGAGGTGAACACAATTATTGGAAAGGTAAAAGCCACGTTATACTCTACCTGAGAGCTACGAGGGACCACAATGACCTCTTGTTTCAAATACTTTCACTTTACATATGAAGAGGAAGAGGGGTCAACACTGTGAACATAGCATTGGGATTTCTATCTTTAACAACCATGGCCTCTGTCCTGCCTGGCTTTCACTTATTAGAGGAACAGACTTGATCATGGGCTTAATCTAAGATCTTTTGTAGAACAGAAATAGAGACTCAGTCTCCATCACTTCCAATCTTACGAGAATCAAATGAAATAGAGGTTTGGGGAGCTGTTTTGTCAACTATGAACGCTGGCTTTTACTGTTGCCCAAGCTGGTAACTGGAAAGGTTTAAAACCAGCAGTTAGGTCTCCCAAGGCAGCCCCATGAGTCTGAAAACACAATGGCTCTCAGGCAGAAGTCTCTTTTCACCAAGGACAACACAGTGACTGGGACTTCTGGCTTCTGGGAGGCTGTGTTCAGAGGTTTAGTCAGCAGTTAGGCATGATAGTGCAGACTGCATTCCCAGCACTCAGGAGGCTGAGGCAGGAAGGTAGAGAGTTCAAGGCCAGTATGAGCTACACAGTTAAATGAGAGGTGGTAGGGGGAAGGGAGAGGAGGGGGGGAAGGGGAGAAGAAGGAGGGGAGAGAAGGGGAGGGGAGGAGAGGAGAGATTGGAAAGTGCCTACTTGGTTAAAACTGGAATGGAAAGGTAGGGAAAGCAGTATTAGAGGACAAGGAGAAGGAAGTGTCAGAGCCAAGCACCTCTATTCATCATTGGCTGGATTCACGTGTCCTGCAGTTGGCTTTCTTCAATGGCTCCAGGGACAAGTGTCCCATTACAGTTAGGCATGGCAGCTGAGACCTTAAATTCTCAGGGATGGGAGCCTGCTCAGAGCACGTGCTTGGAAAGCACTTTTGTAGTTCCTTCCGGATCTTGAAAGAGGGGTGTAGGTGACCAGCCCCTGTGGGTGAGGAAGTCTAGCCATGAGTGTCCACAGGTTAAAGGGCCTTGGGCTAGAGATATCCCTGACTGAGCTCCACAGGAAGAAACTGTTTGACACTGGGATAATAATAATAATAATAATAATAATAATACCTTCTTTATATCATGAGGAGGGTAGTAAGCAGTGGTTAGTGTCAATGGAACACTGTCTGCTGGGTACTGTTCAAAGCTCTTAACCCATATTATCTTGTTTAAATCATCACACAGCACATCTTTGGTTGTTAACTGCCTTGGCAGCCAGGAGGGACCACGTGTAATCTTAAAATTAAGTTCCTTTTGAGCAAACACTTTTATCTCTGCCCTCTGGGTGGCCTCACACGAGGTTCTAAAAGAGGCATGTCTGCGCAAGGGTGTTGCAGGCATTTATTAACGTCAAAAGAACACGGGCATGTCCAGGAGTCGGGGCAGTGCTCATTAGAGACCAAAGTCCTGAGAAAACAATGAGAGGAAGTCATGATGGGCTGGTCCAGACCCTCAAACACAGAGCCCCTTTGGCTGATCACCATGACTGCCATGAGCAGAGAGCTTAGTTCCATCTCATTCCTTAGGTCAACTGCCAACCAGCCCTGCAAGGGTTCCAGGCTACGGAACATGCCCTGCTGCAGCCAGCCAAAACATCAGAAAACATCTGTCCCGGGCAACCCAGATTCTCATGCTTCCTTCCACTGGAGATGGAGCTCACACAGCTGGTACCTGGGGATGAATTGACTGGTGACCATTTGGGGTGCTTTGTTTTGTTTGTTTGTTGAGACAAGGTCTCCCACAGCCCAGGCTGGCCTTGAAATTATTGTGTAGCCATTGAGGACCTTGACCTTCTCTTTAAAATGTTGTATGTGAGGCAGAAGAGATGACTGAGTGGTTAAGAAGGTGTTTGTTTCCCAGCACCCACATCAGACAGCTCACGACCATCTGTAACTTTAGCTCCAGAGGCTCCAACATCCTTTTTTGGGCCTCCATGGACAACTGCACCCCTGTGTACATACACATACAGAGAAACATACACATGAAAACTTTTTTAAAATAAAATTTTTTTTAACTAATTCTTTTTTTTTGTTTGTTTGTTTGTTTGTTTTTCGAGACAGGGGTTCTCTGTGTAGCTTTGTGCCTTTCCTGGAACTCACTTGGTAGCCCAGGCTGGCCTCGAACTCACAGAGATCTGCCTGGCTCTGCCTCCCGAGTGCTGGGATTAAAGGCGTGCGCCACCACCGCCTGGCTAAAATAAAATTTTTATTCATGATGTGAGTGTGTGCAGGTGTGTGTGTGTGTGTGTGTGTGTGTGTGTGTGTGTGTGTGTGTGCGCAAAACCATGGAGCATGGAGGACAACTCCAGATGACATCCTCAGGAATGTCATCCATCTCATTGGTCTAAAGGTCACTACTTGGAATAGGTTGGTCAGGGAGGTCCAGGAATTCTCCTGTCTGCATTTCCAATGCTGGGATTCATAAGTGTATTAGAAGCACATCACTCACTGAGCTATCTCACCAGCCCAGCTGTGAATTCCTTAATCTAATGCTTCCACATTCCTTATGCTGGGATTACAGGTGTGTGCCCAGCTTATGTAATGCTGGGGAATGAACCCAAGGCTTTGTGCGTGCTAGCAAACACTGTACTAGCTGGGCTACATCCTCAGCCCCTGATGGTCCCTTTGGATGCCGACAACCATTTCTTCTGATTGGCTGCTTCTCATTGGTCACCAGGCTGGGAACCTGTTTGACTTCAGTGTGAACATACCTGGCTGGATGCTGAGAGCTATCTGTCTTCTCATGCGTGCCAAGCTGGCAAATGACTAGTTGAGCTGCCAGTTTATTTAATTACAGTCTCCAGCAAGTGGTCAGATGTTGGGGGTGTTCTTGACCCAGGGCTCCTCCCAACAACCTGGATTTATACTGGGGTGGGGGAGTGACTACCACACTAATATCCTTTACTTAAAGGCAGGTTGTAGGGAGGCGTTAAATAATTAGACTGATGACAAGCTATGAACTAAGGCAAGACATATCCTCATTCTACCAAGAAGACCAAGGTCTTGATGGGCTCTGTGACTACTCCATGTCTGCTAATGCCTGGTCCGAGGCTCTCAAATGGTTGGCCGGACAGCACACTGTGAGTTGCAGATAGGCACTTTCCTGAGGCTCACTTCAAGATCTGGGGGACACTGGGTCTGTATCATGTGAATTGTGAAATGGCAGCCACAAGATTATGAAATCAAAGAACAAGCCATTTTGGAACAGTTGGCTGTGCACAATGGGTGCCCTGTAAATACTGGTTGTACTTAGCTCTGGGAAGCTGCTTCCTCCAGTTCAGGTTCACTTTTCAGGCTCTGTGCTTAAGACTCCTTTAATTCCATTAAGTGTTCCCACTCTCAGAAACATGCAGAAAAGCATCAAAATACAAAAACGGTCCTCTCTGCGCTGCTGGACACATGGTAACCAAATTCTTGGTAAAAATCTGGCTTCCATTCCTTTCCAAAGGCATTTACTTTGGGGTAAAAGATCCCATCTACAAGCTCTTTTGGGGAAGGGGCCTCAAAGATGGATCTAATGGTGTGAGTCTTTCCATCCACGCTCACTGCCACCGTTCTATGGCCTAGGAGCCCCTGCCCACGGCTCCTGTTGCAGGCCAGACCCATGTGATAAACTCCCCCACTGCAGAAAAACCTCAGCAGTGCCTCCTACCTCTCAGGGCAGCACTTCGCAAGCCCTAAGCAAAGCCACACAACACACATAACACTAGAGAACATCTGGACCTCCCAGGAAGAAGCCATGCTCACACCCTCTTTGACAAGAGCAGTGGAAGGATTGATTCCCTTAGAAGGACTCTGATCCTTCCTCTCACCATCTGGGTACTGCAGGGCTGTGCCTCCACTTTCCATGTGCACTCGTCCACGGGGGAGGGAGAGAGAACGGACTCCCCAAGTTGTCCTCTGGCTTACACACACACAGTGTGACAGGTGCACACGTGCATGAGTGTGTGCATGCACAAAAACACGATGAGTGCAATTTTCAAAAAACGTTAAAGGCATTTCAGATGGCCTCATCTTCCAGCCCTCTTGTCCTGCTCGTCACTAATTCTGCCCCCAGACAACAGCTTGGCTCTCTTTCTGTTCTTGTTGCTGTAGCTCTTCAAAGAAGTCATGATGTGCCCTTTCTCGGGGTCATGGCCCTGTTTATTCTTTTGTGTTTACCAACCATCCCCTTGCTACTTATCCAGCACAAGTCTACTCATCCTTCAAGCCTCAGGCGGAGTTGTCTCCTGTGAAGCTTTCCCAAATCGCAGGCAGGCAAGCATCATTGTCATCATCAGAAGCAGCCTCGTCAGGATTCCTTTTGTGTGAGTGATCCTGGTAAGTTTATTTTACTCCTCACACATTCCCACACAATGAAGTAAACACGGCAATATGTGTGTTAGATAAGACACTGAAGCTCATAGGGGTTAAGTAGCCAACCCCAGACAATACAGTAAGTGCTATGTGATATTTTGTTTGTATTCTGACAAATAAAGCTTGCCTGGAGATTAGAGGGCAGAGCCAGCCACTAGTTAACCATAGAGGCTGGGTAGTGGTGGCACACGCCTTTAATCCCAGAACTTGGGAGGCAGAGACAGGAAGAGATAAGGCAGGGCAAAGGCAGGATCTTGGCCCTTTCCGTTGGAGGATCTGGAGAGGTAAGAAGTCACTGGTGGCTTCTCCTCTGCTTCTATGATCTTTCAGGTCATCAGTCCAATATTTGACTCCTGGTTTTTTTTGTTTGTTTGTTTGGTTTTTTTGGTTTTTCGAGACAGGGTTTCTCTGTGTAGCTTTGCACCTTTCCTGGAACTCACTTGGCAGCCCAGGCTGTCCTCGAACTCACAGAGATCCGCCTGGCTCTGCCTCCCGAGTGCTGGGATTAAAGGCGTGCGCCACCACCGCCCGGCTGACTCCTGTTTTTTATTAATAAGACTAATTAGATTCACTCTTCAAATAAGGAACACATCAGGGATTCAAATCCAAGGTTTTCTATCTCCAAACAAGATGCTTTCAACCACTGAGCCAGGCTTCTCTACATGGTTCCATTTGCTCTTTTTTTTTTTTGAATCAAGGTCTTACTATGTGATTGGCCTAGAACTCATTACATAGACCAGGCTGGCCTTGAACACACAGAGATCCACCTGCTTTTGTCTCTTTAGTGCTGGGATTAAAGGTATATGCCAGGATGGCTAACTTCAGTTTCTCTTGTATGTACTTCCATGATAGCATCGAGCTTATTTCCATGTAATTGTTAGATTGCATGTTATGGTGGTTTGAAAGAAAATGGCCCCCAAAGGGAGTGGCACCACTAGGAGGTGTGGCTTTGTTAGAGTGGGTGTGGCCTTGTTGGAGGAAGTGTGTCACTGTGGGGGTGGGTTTTCAGGTATCATTTATGCTCAAGCCACACCCACTGTCTCAGTTCACTTCCTGTTGCCTGCATGCATATCAAGATGCAAAATTCTCAGCTCCTTCTCCAGCACCATGTCTGCCTACATGCCACCGTGTCCTGCCATGATGATAATAGACTAAACTGAACTGTAAGCCAGCCAGTTAAATGTTTTTCTTAATAAGAGTTGTCGTGGTCATGGTATCTCTTCATAGCAATAGAAACCCTAACTAAGACACATGTCTTTCTCCTCACAATACTTTCAGAGTACTAATTTGCCTTTTTCTCACATTTTCAAATACTCTACTTAGAACTGGGATTTAGTAGGTGCTTTATAACAAGTGAGGGCTGGAAAAGGCACTTGCCACCAAGCTGAACACCTGAGTTCAATCCCTAGGACACATGGTGGAGAGAGATGTCCTCTGACCTTCACATATGTACCATGGCATGTTTCTCTTCTCCCCTTGCCATATACACACTTATAAATAAAAATTTAAATATAAACAAATTAACACATGAGTGGATTAACAAAGGTTTCCTCAACATCTGGACTATTAACATTTTGGATCAGATAGTTCTTTGTTGTAGGGGCTATTGTGTGTATCATAGACCATTGGAAACATTCCTGGCCCCTATCCACCATATACCAATGGCCCCCCTACCCTCGTTGCAATAACAAAAACTGTTCCAGATATTGCCAAAGGCCTCAGGGAGAAAACCCAAACCCCACTTGAGAACAGCGGGTTAAGGAAGATGATAAGTAGTCAGCTGAGAGCCCAGTGCCCAGGACCTCATCTGGCTGCCTTCCTTCTGATGCTCACATGGTTGTGAGCTAAACATGATCTGAAAAGACATCTTGTAATTGAGAAACAATTCTCTGCTGATTTCCATGCAAAACCCAATACTAATGACAATAAGATGGATCTTCTCCTATCCTGCTACGATACACCATTAGTAAAGCTAAACTCCACTTCTATCCGGCTGTGCTGTTAGTGGAGGGATCCAGCAAGGCTGGGGATGGAAGTCCTTGCATCTGCTTGTATTTCCCTCTGGGACAAAGGGGAAGTACTGGCTCTGCAAACATTTCCGGATCATGCTGAAAGGAGTATTCCGAGCCCCTACCAAGGACTAGGTGTTTTCTATGTTGTCTTAAATCCTATTTTGCGAAAGAGAAAGTGGGGACTGGGAAAGGTGGAGTGGCTTTCTCTGCAGGTCAAAGACTGTGGGACTTGGAACTTGGACTACGCCCAGGCTTTCTCCCCTTCCTACGGCCCTGGGAACCCCCAGCTACTCCATCTGCTGTCAGTAGATTCAGGGCACTAGGTCCAATCATAGCCTTTCATTCTAGACACATCTCCCGTTCTACCTTTTGAAAATCTCTCTGCATAGCTTGTTGTCAACTAAATTTTACTCTGCCAACACACAATCCCATCTTTTCACCCACACTACACTGCTCCTGGCTGACTTCTTTTTTAAAAAAAAAATCACGTCCTCTTTTAAGTTACTAAAGCTTGCCACCCCCTGCTGGGGCTTCAACGTGAAGTGTCCACTACATTGCAAGGCTCAGTGTGTTTGAACGCTTGGTCTTGAACAGCTAATGCTGTTTGAGAGGATTCTGGCATCCCTTTGAGCATGTCCAACCCCCTGCCCAAGGGTGGATGAGACCCAGGAAAGCTATGAGTGGTGACCCAACACAAAATCATAAACGTGTTTAAAACGTGGGTTCTTTGCAATGATTCCTTCATTCATTTGTGCTGAGTTTTGTGGTTCCAGGGTGAACTTTGTAGATAATAGCGTCTACTGTGACAATGTCAAAAGGTTGCAAATGTCTCCTAAAGCTCAGGCGGGGGAGTCTTGCAGGAGGAAGTCAGTCACTGGGGGAGAGAGTTGAGGTGTATAGCCCAGCCCCACTTCCTGTCAGCTCTCTGTTTCCAACTCTGGTCTCCATGTGATCAGCTGCCTCATGCTCTGATTGCCACGCCTTCCACACCTCAACAGGCTCTATCCCTTTTGAACTGGAACACAACATAAGCCCTTCCTCCTTGAATAGCTTCTCAGGTTTGGCCACAGCAGTGAATGAAAAAAGTCACTGATACACCATCTTGGACCCTTTCTACCCACTTCCTTCTTTCCAGCATCATCATTTGTCACCTCTGCCCATGTTACCAAGGCCCCAGATCTGCTGCCCTTTGGCTCTCCTGGCCTCCCACTCAGACTCCCAAGGGTCCTGCTTTGTGGACTGTTTCTAGCTTTCAAGATTCAGGCTCAGATGCCACCTGCTGCATTCAATGAAGCCCTCGATGACCCTGGTTGGGAAATGACCTACTCTTCCTATCAGCAACGACAGAACTGATACTCCATCACATTCTCCTACAAGTGCCCTCTCCTTATATAGAAAGTGGGCCACTGACTCATAATCTCTAAATGAGAATGCTGATCGTACCTCCATCCCTGGGCGGCTGAGATGAAAGTCTTTGGAAGATGCTTGGAAAGTACTTGGTGGCCAGCAAGCATTTGCTGACACCGGTCTTGTCTTTATATCACTTAGCACTAGAATTTTGTGAAAATATTCTCAAGTCTATGAGTGACCGCAGAAATACTGTGCTACAGATGCAGCAACGCCCGGGCGCCATATAACAGGCACTGTCCTCACATCTTAAAATGTTTCATCCAAATTGGGGAAGTGTGAGGGGAAGGAGGAACCAGGAGTCTTCTTGGAGAGGCCTTTCCGTGTGCGTGCCATTGTTCATGTATGAGTATGTAAGTGGACATGCTGAACTTAGTGAGAAATTATTTAGTGAACTTATTCTAGGAATGCTGAGAGAGGTACTACGAAATTATTTATACCTCCCTCCCTGTCTTAGTTAGGGTTTTTATTGCTGTGAAGAGACACCATGACCACTGCAGCTCTCATAAAGAAAACATTTAATTGGGGTGGCTTATTTACAGTTTCAGTCGTTCAGTCTGTTATCATCATGGCTGGGAGCATGGAAGTGTGCAGGAAGACACTGTGCTGGAGGAATAGCTGAGAGTCCTACATCTAGCAGAGAACAGGAAGTCAACTGACTCCCTGGACTGTATCCTGAGCATAGGAAACCTCAGAGCCTACCCCCACAGTGACACACTTCCTCCAACAAGACCATACCTACTCCAACAAAGCCACACCTCCTAAGAGCACTACTCCCTGCAAGGTTATGAGGGCCAGTTACATTCAAACTGCCACACTCCTCATCAGTGCCTTGTGGTGATATTTTGTTTGTACTCTAACAAATAAAGCTTGCCTGAAGATTAGAGGGCAAAGTTAATCACTAGTTAGCCTTAGAGGCCAGGCAGCGGTGGCACACACCTTTAATCCCAGCACTTGGGATCTCATGCCTTTGCTCCCAGTACTTGGGAGGCACACACGCCTTTAATCCCAGCACTAGGGATATTGACACAGGAAGTGATATGGCTGGGCGGAGAAAGGAATATAAGGCGGGAGGAGACAGGAGCTCAGTCCTATCAGCTGAGGAGATGGTGAGGTGAGAGGTGGATGTGGCTTGTTCCTTTGTCTCTCTGATCTTTCAGCATTTTCCCCTATATCTGGCTCCAGGTTTTTATGAAGCCCAATTAGGATACGAGCTACAGTGCCTGTCCATTGAATTTCCTTGTGTACAAGGAATTGCACCACACACAGAATCTTAGAGCCCCTGGATATGTATGGTCTCCTCTACTAAGGTCTTTTTACTGATCTCAATTTACTGGTAACAAAATGGGAGATAATGAGTGAGGAGGTACAGGGAATGACTGAGAAATGATAAATGCTTGTGTATGGCAGAGCAGGCCGGTCTTGAAGGCGATGTACTGGAATGCATATACATGCTAAGAAGCATTTTAGGCACGGTCTTTGCTTAGCAAGATAAAACTCCAAATTCCTCTCCTTCACTCAACCTTCCAGCACACTGCAGATATGAGGAAGGGATCACACTTGCTAAGGTCTTGGCTTTGGACGAAATCCTAATGTCTACTTTACTGAATCTAGTACTTCGGTTCCTATCCTACCATTAGCTAGTGAGCATAACTCCCTGAAATCACAGGAGAGGTCTTCACCAGCCATGCAGAAGCAAAGCCTTGCAAGTCACCACAGGCCTTCCCCATAGTGCTTAGGGAAGACAGAACTCTAGAGGAGACCGTTGCCAGGAGAAGGGAGGCCAAAGCAAGTCCTGGGTGCACTCAGCACACCAGCCTACCCCAGTCTTGCTGTCACAAAGACAGCGCATCATCTGTGAAATCCAGCCCAGGTGGCAGGACCTTGTCACCTGTCCACTGACTCTACAATCCGATGAATTGCCTCTGCTCTTCAGAAATAGCCCAGGTGAACGCTGCCACATGGATTCTGTTTCCTCAAAGGCAGAACTGTGCTAACCTGCGATCTCAAATCATCGATTTAATAGCTGCGTTTTGCGCATGGCGGGCCGGCAAGCGGACTTGGAAATGTTCACAGCCAAGCTTAGGAGCCCGCTACACCTTCCAGCAGCCTGAGAGGAGCTTTCCACATTCACACCCAAGCCCGGGAAGCCTGTGCCTGCTCACAAAAGGACCAGTCAGTCATCCTTAAACAGTCACACCCACAGAGGAAAGGCTGGACAACTCCCAGGTAGCCTTCAGTACTGAAGGCAAGGGAAGAAGCTGAAGAGAAAAGATGTTAAACGCCTTTTTCGGCCCCCACTGAGAATTTTAAACGCCTTCTCCTCTGGCATATTTGAAGTCTGCATGCTATCGTCTGTTTAACTTACACTCCCCCCGCCCCCCCCACCCCCCGCCCCAGAAGCCTCTGAGAGCCTTCTCTGGGTCAGGAGAGCTGAGTCTCTGCTTGTCTGTGTATAATGCTGACTGTGCTCTTGGTGCTCAGAGCAGCAGGAAACAGCATGGCTAAATCAGCAGCCGCCGCCAAGGTGGCCTGGGTCCAGAAGGCATAAGCCAATGGAGAAATGTCACCTCGAGTTGGTGTGAAAGGGCATCATGTCTCCAGAACTAGAAAGCAATACTGGAGGAGGAAGGAAATACCAACTCCAGATGTCTTCCTAGAAATGAGCACCAGCCACACGCTGGGAGCGTCTAGGAGGAAGAGCCGGGAGGCTCAGCCTTTGGGGACAAAAGCTCAGGAGCCATCCTGCTGTTGATGTTGCCATAAGATGCATGCCTCAGGACCACTTAGGGTCCCTTGCTGCCACTGGAGGAGCAGAAACTCCAGAGATGGGCTTAGTGGTTCGTGCCTGAAATCCCAGCACAGGGGAGATGGAGACAGGAGGATTAGCTCAAACTTGAGGCTAGCCTGGGCTACAGAGTGAGACCCTGCTTCCACAACAGTAAAATCAGCTCCTGGAATGCTTGAGGGAATCATTTTCTATTTCAATGAGCCCCTTGGGAATGGACAGAATTCTTTATGGACAGGGTTAAGGGACGCTGCTGCAGACATCAAAGGTCAAGCAGGTCAAGCAGTAACTTCCACTCCATGTCTGTCACGTGCTGCACCTTATAGGTCCATTCATTCAGTCTTCACAATAGCCCTGCTGGGTTATTTTACTTTTACTGTTGGGTAAACTAAGGCTCAGAGAAATGAAGTGACTTCGTCTAAGATCACAAAGCCACTAAGTGGTTGAGCGTGACTTTGAATCATCAGTTCATGGAGATAAGATGGACCGGGAAGGAGAATTCCCCAGTTCCAGATTTGGGCTGGCAACATGGCAAGAAAACCTCACCATGGAATCCGGCCGGCACTGGGAATTGGGACATCCTTGGCAGCCATGTGTCTCAGTTAGGGTTTCTATTGCTATGAAGAGACACCATGACCACAGCAACTCTTATAAAGGAAAACATTTAATTTGGGGTGCTTACAGTTCAGAGGTTTAGTCCATTATCATCATAGCAGGACATGGTGGCATGCAGGCAGACATGGTGCTGGAGGAGGAGCTGAGAATTTTACATCTTGATATGCATGCAGGCAACAGGAAGTGAACTGAGACACTGAGTGTGACTTGAGCATATATGAGACCTGAAAGTCTACCCCCACAGTGACACACTTCCTCCAACAAGGCCAGACCCACTCCAACAAAGCCACACCTCCTAACAGTACCACTCCCCATGAACTTATAGGGGTCAATTACATTCAAACTACTACATCATATCCTATCACAAGCTCTAGCCAGCCCACAATGGTTCCAAATCTCCCTTCTTTTCACACTCCAGATCAAGGGTCAGGACCTGGGTCCTATTTTCTTTTTTTTCTTTTTTTTTTTTTTTAGTTTTTCGAGACAGGGTTTCTCTGTGTAGCTGTGTGCCTTTCCTGGAATTCACTCTGTAGACCAGGCTGACCTTGAACTCACAGAGATCCACCTGCCTCTGCCTCCCGAGTGCTGGGATTAAAGGCATGCGCCACTACCGCCTGGCTGGGTCTTATTTTCTTAATGTTGTTTTTTTTTTTTTTGCTCAGTCATTTATATCTTCCTGTTACTAATTTAATGGAAAATGATTTACCTTCTGGGTTTATATGTCAACTGATCACAAGCCTGATTATTATGAATCAGGCTATGAGACTAGATCCAGGGAACACTGTGACCATCCCAACACTCTTCCCGCAGGGAGGGCCTCACCTGATGAAATTGTCCCATGTCCACCTCTCTCTGTGGTGAAGCACTTTCTAGCTCTGAGATGTTTTCAATTCTCCAAAATGGAGCACTCGGGTGTTTGAGTGGCCTGGGCCCTGCATGTGAGAAGATGGGCGAGGAATCTGAAGAAAGGGGCTGGGGAGGAGGCCCTGTCCTTTCCTGAATACATCCTAAAGAGAGAGAATAGCCAATGCAAACACTCCCAGAGATCTTTGGGAATCAACGGGATTTTTCCATTCATATATGTAAAAGTTGGGAGGTTTTGAGATTCTCTGAGCAAGTTTCAAGCCTGTAGGAAGTCTCATGATATTGGAACCTTAAGGCAGTCACTGTCTGTGGCTCACACAGAGGATCAGGAAAGGACACACGGTTAGCTGGTACTGCCTTACCTCCTGCCCTAGATGAACTCACCATGTGGAAAACCGTTGGAAACTGTCAAATGCCAAGTACCCAGTCATTTCAGATACTTCCATTTGAGCAACTGAGGACATGCTGGAGGTTTTCGAAACTGCAGCTGACTCACCTCCATATTTCTGGGCTGCTGGTCTCAAAAAGGAGGTGGCGTTCCCATTGCTATGGGAACATCTACTTTGACTCACCAGCAGTCAACCCTCCAGCTGGGAACATCCTGTTCCTGGCCTGGTTGCATCTCATGACCTACTTCTTGCTTGAGCAAGAGACTCAGTGAGACACCTGGGAGATGAGGTACCTCAACCCCACTGCACATAGCCTGGAATTGTCTCTTTCCCTCTCTAGGAGGGAGCAAGGCGTATGCTCCATCCAGGGCTGCCATGGTTAAACTGGATGATAGCATGGAACCCTCTCTGGTGAATACAGCATGAGTTTAGCAGATAAAGGACTATGGGTGAGGCTCCGTTGGTAGAGCACTTGCCTACTGTGCATGAAGACCTGGGTTGATTGCCGGGCACTTCGTAAACCAAGCCTGGTTGTATACGCTTGTAATTCTAGCACGTGGAAAGTAGAGACAGGAGGATTGGAAATTGAAGATTGGTTTGGGATGCATGAGACCCTGTTGTAAGAAGAGAGAAAAAGTTAAGGAGACTAGAAAAGATGGAGTCCGGACAACCCTGCTTCCATGATTTCTCAGGTCAGCAGCACAGGCCTTTCTCAGAATTGCCAGACTGAGTCTCGCTCTTATCTCTGGATGCTTATCTCCCCGAGCAAACGGCATAATTAGTCCAAAGAAGAGTGACAGAGCAAACAGGCTGGCTTGAAGACAAGGATGAAAAGAAGGGAAAGTGAGGATCACAGCTGACTGACATCTAGGATGGGTGGGGACCAATGTGCTTCTCACCTCTTTCTGGGGGTGGGGGGCGGGGAGTCTTCACATCTGCTCGGCGGCTGTAATTCCATCATATTTTCCAAGAGCTATCTTTAACTTTTTCTCCCCTTTTCTTCCCATGTCCAATTCATCACCAAATTCTATCCATTTTATCTCTAAACCATGTACTTCTCTCAATCACCACAGGAATCGCTCCACAGCCAAATCACTACCCAGGCCACCACGGTTCTGTGAAAGCTTCATAACCGCCCTCCCCGCACCGTTCCTGCCTCCCTCCGACCCATCCTCTGTACAGTGCCAACAGGCTGCATTTGAAAAGATAAATCAGAACTTCATCTCTCTGCTCAGGGAGGGCTCCCCACTGGGCACAGCGCACAACCGCAGACCCCCTCAGACTGGCCCTATGGGCCCTGCGTAGTCCCTCCAGCCACACCATGCTGATGTCACAGGCCTGCTTGCCTGTCTCTCTACCATACTGTTACCATGTCACTGGTCACATTCTCCGAGTCACTCTCTTCTCCTCAGTACGTCTTCTCCTAATTCTTTCCCACTTGCACAATCTCAGAGCGTCTTTTAGAGACTGTTTCCTCAGAGAGGCCTTAGGCCTTCTGAGACTCTGCCCATATGAGTCAGGACCTATCTTGCTTTCCCAGAGCCCTTTCTACCCAGCTCCCGCACCCCTGGAACCTGTTACAGTCTATTACTAGACAATGATGGTTTCCCAAGTTTGCCTCAGCACCACCTGGAGACCTGGGAATGCAAATGATGAGGCCCCATTTCAGGTCCACTCCTTCAGAAGCCGGGTGTTGGCCATCACTTGACCTCTAGCTGAACCTCTGGATCTGTCTGATGCCCACAAAGGTTTGGGGACCAGTGCCATCACCTGTGGCAGGTTAGTTCTCTAACTTGGAAAGTATTCAATTTCACAAATCCTCAAAATGATGTCATAAGTAGGCGATCTCTCTATTTTTCAGATTTGTGTATATATGCATATGACTTAAATTCTGAGACAGTATCTCACTGAGTAGCCTGGTTGTCCTTAAACTCTTGGTTTTCCTACTCTAACCCCTCAGGTGCTTGGATTACAGGCATATGCCACCACATCCAGTCAGATTTTAAAATTATATTTATCAAGTTGCTATGCCACTGAGGGTAACATTGAACTTCTGATCCTCTGGTCTCCAATTCTCAAATCCTGGGATTACAAGTGTGCTCCAGATTTTTTTTTTCTCAATGAGCCATAAAGAATATTTTGTCTTACCTTACTCCTTCAGTAGTGGCAAAGCCAAGAATTTTAACCTAGTTCTGTCCAAATAGAATTCATTGTAACCTCAAAGTTATATTGTTTCCAATTAGAAAGAGCCACAGAGTCGTGGGCCACCTCTGGTGTACAGGCAGTGTGTTCCGGTACCTCTAAGCAGATCACCGGTTCTTGGAGACTTTTCAGTGGGCACTACTAGGTACCTGATACCCCCTGCCCAGATGTGCAGCCTGGCATGTATACCTGCTAAATATCAGAACATGAAAATGGGGTGTCACCACTGTGCACATCTGTTCTGGATCTCAAGTGGTTTTGTTTCAGCTTGGGCTTGGAGATGGCCCCGATAGATCCCAGATCCCTAGTGACCCCACTAACATCATGCCAGATATAAGACCAGCTAGACAAAATGTGGGTTCCACACAATTGGTTTTGACAGTGTGTTTGGGGTATGTAAATGAGCCGAGTTAATTAGCAAGGAGTGAAAGGCTTACCTCTGGAAGACAAGTTTCGTCAGACTGTTTCTAGCAGTGGAAGATGGAAGTTTCTGGATCACATTAGATACATCTGAGGGTGAGCCAAAAACTTAAAGAAGTTGCTTAAAACCCAAGCAACTTCTAACTAATAGGGTCAGGTCTGCCGTTAGCATTCAGAGCCCAAATTTAGTTTTTAGTGCTGGCAGTGGTCTGAGTCTGTGCTGTATTCTACAGAACAGAAAAATGAGGGCTGGGGATGCCGCTCGGTTGGGAGAGTGCTTCCCTAGCATGCGTTAAGTCCTGGGTTTGATTCCTAACCCCTGTAATCCCAGCACTTAAGAGGTGAAGAAAGAAGCCCTGGGCCAAAGCAAGTTCAAGGATGGAAAAGACCTATCTTAAGAGAGAGAGAGAGAGAGAGAGAGAGAGAGAGAAAATGAGTAAGACACAGCCCTCTCCTCAAAATGCTTGCATGTATGACATGAGGTGAGGGGCAGGTACAGAGAGCGTTGGTGAGGTGTGGAGGTGGAATAAGTCACAAGAACTAGCGCTTAGGTGGCTCGGAGCGGACAGACACTAAACTCAATAGAATATTCCAGGAACCCCTGCACAAGATGCTTTCCTGAAGGACCGTGAGAAAAGAGAGAAGGCTGAGCAAAGGTGTGGCAGCAAATACATCCCACAGTACCTTGACCCGAGTTCAAATGGAGACAGAACTGAAGAGCAAGTCAAAAGAGACAGGAAAAACGGCAGTCACAGAGGAAAAGGGGGTGAAAAGAGACAGGAAAAACAGCAGTCATTGGGTGGGCTGGGGGAAGGGGGGGAGGACAAGGGAATCCGTGGCTGATAGGTAAAATTAAATTAAATTATAAAATAAGATAAAAAAAAAGAAAAAAACAGCAGTCACAGAAGAAAAGGGGGAGCTTGCTTTTTCACTCCACATGCCTGGGCCCCCCACCCCACCCCACCCCCATTCATCATTGGATCCATCCAATTCAGGTTCCCAAACCTGCCCATTCCTAAACGTTCCTGAAATCTTCAAGCAGGCCAAGAGCATGCAGCGTTCCTTTTCTGCCTTCTCATTTTTTGTGTCCTTACCAGATGGCGGTAAGCCAAGAGGTCCAGGGTGCACACTAGAGCTGATGCTCAGAGAGGCTCCGGGCAAAGCCACGCCTGACTCCCTCTGGCCACGCTGCAGGAGTGGGCCAAGCAGCGGTAGCATCCTTATGATGCAGAGCTAAGAAAGTGATGGGCTTTGCTTGGTGAATTGTTCGAACAAGCTTGATAACATTTCCTTTTGTATTATTGTTGCTTTGACCAAAATCCGAGAAGAAGCTGGAGGGAGGGAGGGTTGATTTTGGTCACAGTTGGAGGGTGCAGTTCATCACGGTGGGAAGGGCATGGCAGAACTCACGACAGTGAGAACACAAGGCTGGGATTCCTTACACTTCAGTGGACCTGGAAGCAGAGAGCAAGCCTGGAGCCCACAAATCCCCATCCCATCCTATGACCCACTTCCTGCAGCCACCCACTTTTCCGAAGATTCTACAGGTTCTCCAAAACAGCACCACCCACTGAGGAACAACTGTTCAAATAGACAAGCCTGTGGGGGACATTCCACATTTTAGAAGATAACTTTCCATCTCGACTTTAAACAAAACAGGCAAAACGTAATACCAATTACACAACACACAGAAGGCTTTGTTGTCATATAGACAATTTTATTGTGTTTTGAATAAACCTACCACGTTTCCCCAAATACCCCCTCCTTCTGGAAGTACAGACTAGGATTTACCCGAGGACCCGTCAGGCTTCCCCAGTACCTGCATTTCCCACGAGTGAAGCCAAAACTTTTTCAGAATCTTGTCCTGTGCTATTGGAGGAACCGGGAAAGGGAAACCCCCCTTTCTCCATGCTTTGGGCAGCAGGAGCGGTACTGGCCACCCGTGCTGTCTGCATGGATGAGGAAGAAGGGTGGAGGAGGAGATACAGGGACCAAGCTCTGGACTTTCTGGATCCTTCCTTGAGTCATGTGACCTGAGCATCTCCTGCTCTTCTGGATGAGGCTAATGGGCCTTGGGTACAGCAGAAGAAGGCAAGCAGTAGGTGGTCCTCTTAAGGGACATGTGAGACAGAGACCGCTCAGGATCGGGGAAGCAAAGCTCTCTGGGCTGCTTGGATTCTGTTGCTTTGCCAAGGCCTGGCTCAGCAGGATGGGGAGGGTTGTTCTTGGAGCTGTAACTGGATATAGAAAGTTCTAGTTCTTCTTGTAGAGAGCCCCATAAGATCATGGGGTTTGTTTATTTATTTATTTATTTATTTATTTATTATTATTATTTTTTTTTTTTTTTGGTTTTTCGAGACAGGGTTTCTCTGTGTAGCTTTGCGCCTTTCCTGGGACTAACTTGGTAGCCCAGGCTGGCCTCGAACTCACAGAGATCCGCCTGGCTCTGCCTCCCGAGTGCTGGGATTAAAGGCGTGCGCCACCACCGCCCGGCAGTTTGTTTATTTTTTATTTGAAACGTTCTAGGATAAAAATTTGTTGTGTGTCCTTGATGCCTGCTCCGAGCACACCCCTTATATAAAATTCAATGTGAAACTTTCTTTGCTGGCTTTGGGCTGTGCTCTGGGGGCAGCTGGGCCATCTGCAAGTCTGGGGATTTCAAACCTCTTGAGTTCCTCCAAGTCCAGCTACCAGTCACTCAACTGTGGTTCTGCTTTTTTCCTTCTCCATCATGAAAAAGCCCCCCATTTGCTCCCAAAGAACTTAGAATAAGTTTCAGGCCAAAGCTAATTAGATTTTCCTAAAACCTTTAAACAAGGAGATATAAAGCCCATTCCCTAGATAAGAAAGTCATTATCTCAGCCAAAGGCAAACAGTTCTCTAAACCAACTCTGTCATTCGGGGGCGAGGTCAGATGCACTGGACAGAGACAACTCCTCCCATCCTTAGTTGAAATCTCAGGTTTTCACTCCCCAAGTCTCTCCAACCTGCCACCCACAAGACCCCTAGAGAAAGAGCCTGCTGGCAGATTCTTCCAAATACCAGCCATCTGGGAAGTACCAGCAGGCAGGCGTCTGAGAGGCACCCTGTGCAGAGCTGAGGTTAGAACATCTGCCAGACCATCGATCCACATCAAACGACAGCAAATTTACCCATAATGGAAAACAGGCTGAAGGAGCAGAAAGCAAGTCCACAAAACGGGCATCGTGCCCTCACTGCGAAGACTGCTCTGGGGCTACAGAGAAAAGATCCATCACTGTGTGTCCCTAAAACCCAAGCAGACACTGGGGTTGGTTTTTCCCAAGTGTTGTTTGATTGGTGGAAGTATTTTAATCAGCTGTGTCTTAGGACGTAATGGATGATTATAAACACTTTCATGCCTTATAAAGGAAAGAGAGACTGAGAGCTGGGGATATAGTTCAGTGGTACAGTGCTTACCTAGCAGGCCTGAGGCCCTGGGTTCACTACCCAGGAACAGAAGAAAAAAAAAAAAAAAGAACGAGGGTGAAGCCCTTCATCTTTATTTATCTTGCCTTTCTCTCAATCCTACACTTCAGAGCTTCAACTGTAAACCCGAGAGGCTTTTCCGTCTTAGTGATAGTCCCTGTCCTCAAAGCCATGATCTTGAGCATGCGCAGATAATATTAAACTCCCTGCATTGAGTGTCGATTGAGGCCACATGCAATTGTGAGGAAATCTTGGCACAAATTCTGTCTTTATCACTCACTAGCTTTGAACAACTTGTCAACCTCTAAGAGACATGGTTTCCTCATCTATGAGACTAAAACTTGATGAGGCATTTGTGTGGGAATAAATGTGAAAACCAACACTGTTAAGAGCCCTCTACACATCCCATAATATTTTAAATGACTTTTACAATTATTTATTTGTGTGTGTGTGTGTGTGTGTGTGTGTGTGTGTGTGTGTGTACACATATTAGGACACACCTATGAAGGTCAGTGGACAGCTTGTGGGAGTCATTGTCTTCTTCTACCACATGGGTTCTGGGAATTGAACTTAGGCTGTCAGTCTTGACCAAAAGTGCCTTTACCTGCTGAACCATCTTGCCACCCCATAAATAATTTTTAATTATTATTATATTTTTATTTTAGGTGTATAAGTGTTTCGCTTGCATGTATGTCTGTGTGCCATGCATGTGCCTGGTGTCCAGGGAGGCCAGAAGAGGGCATGGGATCCCTTAGAACTAGAGTTACAGATGGATGAGAGCTGCCATATGCTGAGAATCAAACCCAGGCCCTCTGGAAGAGCAGCCAGTGCTTAAATTCTGAGCCATCTCTCTCCGGCTCCATGACTATTTTTAAATAAATGAATATATAAAAGTGGCAATAGCTGATCTTAGTACTAAAATTACATTACTGTAAACTCTGGCCTTGTCTCCTATTAACTGCATGGGCACCATTTGTAATTAAAAGTTTTTCTGTGTCCCACCCAGTCCGCAGCCACTCAGACCCAAGTAAACACCGAGGCTTATATTAATTAAAACTGCTCAGCCATTAGTTCAGGCTTACTACTGACTAGCTCTTACACTTAAACTCAGCCCATTCTGTTCATCTATATGTCGCCACGTGTTCCATGGCTTTATCTGTGTGCCATTACATTTTGCTCCCTGCATAGTGGGCTGGCATCTCCTGACTCAGCCTTCCTTTTCCCAGAATTCTCCTTGTCTGCTTATCCCACCTGTACTTCCTGCCTGGCTACTGGCCAATCAGTGTTTTATTAAACCAGTGCACAAAAGCATTATCCTACAGCACCCTAGCACCTTAATCTCAATGAGATTCCTTAATACTACTCATATTGAGGAAAGAGCTTTCCAGAAAAACCAAAAGACACATTCTTTCTCCCTTTGAGACCTCAGCAAAGATGACTTTGTTTCTCTGAACGTTAGATTTATTATCTGTAATGGGGGAGGAGGGAGCATGACATCTCTCCCAAGGCTATTGTGAGGAGGAAACGAGACTTAGAAACATCTAGCACACTTCGGCACACCTAACAGGCCCTCTAAGTCTCAGACAGGTGTTCCCCTAGGAAGCCAACTGTGGCCTTAGCCAATCTCAGTGTGGCCAGTGAGGTAGATTGAAGTCTAACAGACAGCGCCCCCAAACAGATGAGGTCTGTGAGCATATTAGTGCACCTCCTCTACACACACACATGATGCCTCCACTTTGAAGCCAGGGGTGATATGGCTAGCTGACCTCTGCATGACATCATCCAAACACAAACAACCCTCTCGGAAGCTCAAAAATGAGGAGGAAAATGATGGTTGGGAAAGAGGGATTCTAACCCTCAGCCAGCACTGCTCCCTGTGCAGTCTCTGTATAGGAAGACGGTAAGAGCCGGGTGGCTTGAGAGGGTTGGGCAACACGACATTCAGTCTGGCTTTCCGTAACGGCAGGTCTGGTTCTTGCTTATTAACAGTCTCTCAATGCCCAGGCCTATCATTTGTTCTTTCTCTAATGAATGGATAGGCTGTTTAATTTCCTGATAGACAACCTAGTAATTTTAGTCTCCCACTCTGAGCCTTTGTCTGGCTCATTCCATGTGTATAAAAACAACTTTCCTCCTCCTGTTATGGTGTACCGACTTTCCATTACAGCTCGGCTCCAAGGACAGTTCCCTCTAAGGCTTAAGTAGTCTCCCTTATTAGGCACGTGTAAGCCCCAAGTGAACGGTGAGGCTGGTAGCTGCACTCAGTCCTGCGACCATGAAGCTGTACTGTGGGCAAGACATTGCACCGTGTACCAAGAACAACAACAATCCGATAACAGTCTTGTGCCTTGAAAGAGTTCACAGCATGTTAGGTAAGATATCTGTGCAAAGAGATACTTGCAAATAAAATCATAGTTCAATGATTGATCTGCAGCAGTTCTTGTCATTGGAGTTCACAGAGAAGGACTTGCTGGAACAGCAGACACGGAGGTCTCACCTTTCTTCGGGTATGGAAGGGTGAGCCCTCCGTTGTATGCAGTCAGTCCTGGGAGGAGTGAGACAGACATCTCGTTCCTTCATCACCCCGTGTTATAGAACACGTCGGAGAAGGAACCAGGGGAGAAGAGAGAAAAGGAAAGTCTGGGGAGACGGCTCTGGGGGTGGAGGCCCTGAGTTTGAACTCTGGTCCTGGAAAAGAGAGGGAGGAAGGGGTGGGGATGAAGAGGAGATTTTTTTTTTTTTTTCCTAAACAGAAACACAGGCACAATCGTAGGCATGAAAATCAGTTTACGGCTGGAGAGCTGACTCAGCGCCTAGGAATACTTGATGGTTAGTCCTTGCTGGTTCAGGACACAAGTTCAGGACATCTGGGAAGAGAGAATCTCCATGGAGAAAATGCCTCCATAAGACTGACCTGCAGGCAGGTCTGTGGGGCATCTTCTTAATTAATGCTTGATGTGGGAGGGCCCAGCCCACTGTGGGTGATGCCAGCCCTGGGCTGGTGGTCCTGGGTTGTATAAGAAAGGTAGATGGGGGAGCAAGCCAGTAAGCAGCATTTCCCTGTGGCTGCTGCTTCAGTTCCTGCCCTGACTTCCCTTCATAGTGGACTATAAGCTGAAATATGAAAGAAGCCCTTTCCTTCCCAACTTGCTTTGGGTCATGATGTTTATCACAATAGAAAGCAAACCAGGACACTGTGAAATAAAAATACCAGAGTTCAAATCCCAGCACCCATCTGAGGCATCCTCTGAGGGAGGCTGAAACAGGAAACAGCTTGTTACCTTCCAGCTTAGCTGAGAAAACCTGGGTCCCAGGATTCAGAGAGAGACCTTGCATCAAAAGGAATAGGTAGAGAGTGATTTAAGAAGCCTCAGACAGCCGGGCGGCGGTGGCGCACGCCTTTAATCCCAGCACTCGGGAGGCAGAGCCAGGCGGATCTCTGTGAGTTCGAGGCCAGCCTGGGCTACCAAGTGAGTTCCAGGAAAGGCATAAAGCTACACAGGGAAACCCTGTCTCGAAAAACCAAAAAAAAAAAAAAAAAAGAAGCCTCAGACATCCGCTTCTGGTCTTCCAGAAGATGTACAGGCTAGCATACCCAAGCACGTACACACACACACACACACACACACAAATGTATCTTTTAAGAAATTAGTTTACAGTTGCATTTCGTTATTTAAAAGCAGCGACTGCCAGGAGAAATTTAGGCAGGGGAGAAATAAATCCCATTCCCCCTTCCTCAGAACTTGACAAGGGATTCCATTTGATCTGTACCCCACACACAGAATCCTCAGCCTCCTTTTGCTCATGTTTGAAATGAAGACTTCAAACCAGCATGTCCTGAAGACTCCTTATGGTTCTCACAGCCTGTGAATGAGGACGGGCTGTTTGTTTGGGGCTTTCTTCTCAGTGGGAGGAAAGAAAGTGGAGCTGTCTTAGGATACCCTGGGTTGTGAAGGGTAATGAGAGCGAAGGAGCCTATCATCCGCGCTTCCTTCTCGACAGTGAGGGTAGAACCAGTGGAGGGCAGCACTGAGCCCTCCAGAGATGAGAGGAAGTTGGGAGGATCAGCACAGGAAGGCAGCCAACAGGCTCAGGCAGCTTTACTGCTCTAGATAAGAAAAACACTCAGCATGAGAGAAAGACGTGGGTACCAGGAACGGACTCTTTCATTGTTTTGTTTTGTTTCTTGAGATAGAGTCTGGCTCTACAGCCAGACTGGCCTTGTACTCTTGATCTGTCTGCCTTCGCTGCCCATGTGCTGAGAGTATAAGGTGAGTACCTCTCTGCTAGCTCAAGAATAGATTTTTAAAATAAGGAACAGAACAGGTGGTATAGTACAGCACAAACCCCAGGTATGTGGTTTCCTGGGGACACTTGTCACAAGGCTTTTGTAACCAGGGCTGGATGAGGCAAGATGCCAAGATCCCTCTGCAGGCAAGGACTGCAGAGAGGCCATCCTGACTCATGCCTCCAACCAAAATAGCACCTGGAACCAGCCAGCTTCCTTCTCTCCTCCATCAAGACTGCTTTAACCCTTTCTTTAAAAAAATTAATTACATTCAGTGTGTGTGTGTGTGTGTGTGTGTGTGTGTGTGTGTGTGTGTGTGTGTATCTGTCTGTCTGCCTGGCTGTGTATGTACTGTAATATGGGCTAATTTTCAGTGTATGTAACGCAGGCTAAGCACTGAGCTACTAGGAATTCCAAGATGACTCAGTCTCCACTCCTACCTCTAGAGAGCACAAGGTACAAAAGCAATACCCTTACAAAAAAGCGTTGCCACTTTATTTTGAAAGGGAATTATTTAAGACACAGTAAGGAGGCAAAATCAAACAGATAGTAAGAGAATGCATGGAAGGGCGGGGGGGGGGGGGGGGGGGGGGGAGGAGTCTGATGTAGGGACAAGGAAGGGAAGGTGCCATTGATATACTGAGTGTGAAGTGGCTGAGGGCAGCCGGCAGCTGCACACATCTCATGGAGGTCTGTGAGCATATTAGTGCACCTCCTCTACACACACACACACACACACACACACACACACACACACACACACACGATGAGCGATCTGAACTAGTGACGTCAGTTTGGATGTCATTGAAAGTCAGGCAGCCACAACGGCATGAGAGCTGGCAACTGGTAGGGAGACCTCGCGGCCTTCCCGTGGGCTGGTATCGACCTCCTCCCTCCCCTGACACACGTAAAGCCTTGTCATCCCTCAACACCTCCCCAGGCATCGGTGCCCAGGGGTATCCATCTGAGCATTGCCCCCAGGGCAGCTGACCTCTCTTTCAAGTCTCAGAATTGCTTCTTATATGTGTTCATTTGGTTTCGTTGTACTAAAAGCAATGATGGGTTCACAAGTGTTTGTCCAAACTTAGACATGGACTTCAGAAGGAATGGAGATTAATTCCCGGCCCTCAGTGTCTTCTCACATCTGACGCTGCCTTAGCATCACATGCATGTTTGCTTGGATTGTTTCACTCTCTTTCCCTTCCCCTCTCCTCCCCTCCCCTCTTCTTTCCCCCTCTCTTTTTCCTTTTTTTTATATATTGTGAAATATTTATTTCTTTTTTTTTGTAGCTATTTTTTAATTTAATTTTTTTTTCATTTTACATACCAACCCCTGTTCTCCCCCCCCTTCTCCCACTCCCCCCCACCTCTCCTCCATCCCACCCCCACCCTATGAGGAGGGGTTAAGGCCTCCCTTGGGTAGTCAACACAGGCTGCATACCAAGTTGGGGTAGGACCAAGTCCCTCCCTCCTGCATCAAGGTTGAGTAAGGCATGGCACCATAGGGAATGGGCTCTAAAAAGCCAGTTCATGTACCTGGGATAAGTTCTGGTCTCATTGCCAGAAGACCCACAGACACATCAAGCCATGCAACTGTCACCCACATTCAGAGAACCTAGTGTGGTCCCACGCAGGCTTCCCAGCTGTCAGTCGAGAGTTCATGAGCTCCTAATAGCTTGGATCATCTACCTCTGTGATTTTTCCCATCATGATCCTGACCACCCGCCCCCCTTGTTCCTATAATCCCTCCTCCCTCTCTTCAATGGAACTCCATGGATACAAGGAACATATCTAAACATAATAAAGGCAATATACAGCAAGCCAACGGCCAACTTCAAACTCAAAGCGATTCCACTAAAATTAGGAACAAGACAAGGCTGTTCACTCTCTCCATACCTATTCAATATAGTACTCGAAGTTCTAGCTAGAGCAATAAGACAACAAAAGGAGACCAAGGGGTATAAATTGGAAAGGAAGAAGTCAAACTTTCACTATTGGCAGATGATATGATAATATATATAAGTGACCCCAAAATTTCATCCAGGGAACTCCTACAGCTGATAAACTCCTTCAGTAATGTGGCAGGATACAAGATTAACAAAAAAAAAATCAATAGCTCTCCTATATACAAATGATAAATGGGCTGAGAAAGAAGTCAGAGAAACAACACCCTTTACAATAGCCACAAATAACATAAAATATCTTGGGGTAACTTTAGCCAAACTAAGTCTTTGAAGAAAGAAATTGAAGAAGATATCAGAAAATGGAAAGATCTCCCATGCTCATGGACAGGCAGGACCAACATAGTAAAAATGGCAATCTTACCAAAAGCAATCTACAGATGCAATGCAATTTCTTTTCTTTTATGTGTAGTCTAGGCTGGCTCAAACTTGTGGCCTTAGCCACCCTAGAATTACAGGACATAGTTATATCCACACTTAGCACAGCTTAATCAATAAATAAGCATAGATCTTCAACTAATGTATAATTTTATTATAATTTTAGTATAGTTTAACTATATAAAATGGTAGTTTCAGGGGTAATGATAGATAAGAGACCTCCCAAAGAGGCTCAGCGGTAACTTTTTTCTTAAATCAATTTTTTTCAAAACTGGAGTAATGGTTAAGAGCACTGGCTGTTCTTGCAAAATATCTGGATTCAGTTCCCAGAACCTACATGGCAGCCCACAACCATCTGTGACTCCAGTTCCAGGGGATCTGATTCTCTCTTCTAACCTCAGTAGCCACTGGACACACATGGTACACATATACCCATGCAGGCAAAACACTCATCACATTAAAAAAATTAATCTTCAAACTGATTTTTTTCAATTAGCATGCAGATGTTTCACTATGACTTCTTACCCATATAGACCCCTGCACTTTACTGATATTTGAGCATCGCACTGCAGCAATAAGTTTTCCAAGAGTGGTTAAGGTTAGCTGACTTCACATATTGTTGACAACAGAACTTCTGGTAAAAAAAAAAAAAAAAAAAAAAAAGAAAGAAAAATACAGCTCACCATATATACTTTACCTGTTATACATTAAATATAGGTATTAAGTTACTGTTGAAAACTACACAAAATTAAAAGAGGCAATAACTATAAATAGAAGTGTCATGATTTAAGAACAGTAGTCTAGAATAAAGTCACTCAGAACTGGTCCAGCGACCAGACACAAGCCGTCTCGTTACTGGTCTATTGAGCGTGTACACACAAGCACAGCAGTGAAGAGAAGCCACCCAGAGACTTCAAGCAATGGAACCGAGTGGGTGCATGTCCACTGAATGCGATCATTTAAGAACAAGGTCTTGAGATGGCCATGATAGCTCACCCTTGTAATCCCAGCCCTGAGGAGGCTGAGGATGGAGAGGCACCAAAAGTTTGATACCATCCTGGGCTACATGGTAAGTTCCAGGTTAGCCTGGGCTGCAGAGGGAGAGCCTGTCCTAAAACCAAAATGAAAGCAAGCAAGCAAGCAAACATCGGCAAACCATGGTGCCGGGGAGTTGGTTCAGGGTAATACGCGTGCCATGGAAACAGGAAGAAGCCAAGTTCAGCCCCCGCACCCTGCATCCATATAAAAGCCAGGTGTGCCGGTGCTGGGGATCCAGAGACCAAAGGATCCCTGGAATTTGGTGGCAGCCAATTTAGCCAAATCAATGAACTCCAGATTTAGTAGGAGAATTTTCTCAAAAAACTACGTGGAGCCGGATGGTGGTGCATGCCTTTAATCCCAGCACTCGAGAGGCAGAGCCAGGCGGATCGCTGTGAGTTCAAGGCCAGCCTGGTCTACAGAGCAAGTTCCAGGACAGGCTCCAAAGCTACAGAGAAACCCTGTCTCACAAACAAAACAAAACAACAACAACATAAGTAAAGTGGAGATCAAGAAAGGTAGTAGGTTTTGACCTCTGGCATACCAGCTCACAAAAATTCATGAATACAATATATATGAACACGTACATGCACACACATATATATACACACATACATGCCCCCCCCACTTCTTATGCTTTAGACCTGTTTCTTATTTCATTTTGTCCTAACTTAACTTTTTTTTTATTATTTGCTGAAGGAATTTAGTAGCTTGTGTCCATTATATAAATACATTAATCTCACCATGGATTGGAAATCAAATGAAAATAAGGTCTTTCCCCTCTGAGCTCCAGAAGCCCCAGCAAAAGTCCGTGAGCCTTAGCCCCTTCACACAGAGGGCATCAGAGAGCAAGTTACATGGAAAATTAGGTCCTTGGGGTCCAGCCGTGGAGACTGCCGAGCACAAGAATTCTCAGAGGCCTCAATAGGGACAGAGACATCTCTCCTCCTTGCTCTGCCCCCGCAGGGCTGTCTGCTGTCCCCTGAGCTCCCAGCGTCTTTCACACAGAAAGTGTCGATGTACACAGTGTATGGAAGAATTTCCTGCCGCCAATTTGAAGATGGAAAGAAGTCAGTCCTTTCTAGGCTGTTTCGCTGTCCTTTCCTCCTCAGCTCCACACCTGGCCAGCTGTGGTTTCTGACCTAAGCTCTAGGCACCTCCCACCTTCTCCCCATCCCTACTGACACTCCATAAATATGGTCAGCAAGACCACTGAAAACATTCACACCCCCTTCTCTCCTCAGACATACTGTGCTGAAATCACTTAATTGAATGTTTTCCCAAGTGAGTCTGTAATTCTTTTATTCTGGCATTAACCACCCAGCTCAGCTGCTCCTCAGAAGAGGCAGCTCACGGAGTGAGTCTATGCCAAAAACAGGGCAATTTAGTAAGCAGTGCTCCGCTGATAAGCGTCATGCTTGCCACTGCAGGGGACTTCTTCATTTACATGCACACTCTATAGTCCCTGTCCTGACGGACAGCTGTCTCATCATGGGGACAGGGAACTGTTCCAGACGCTGCTGTGAAACCCTTTCTGAAGGTAACCTCAGCCAAGTGACAGATGTGCACTACAGAGTCCGGCCAACTTCCGGGCCTTCTGTGGGAGGGGCCAAGACTGGGGCCTGCATGGGCTCCAATTCAAGGAGCATTTGCTGCATCCAGGCTCATCCCTAAGAGCCTAACATACAGTAGCTCAATCTGGCCTCCCCAACCTACTGAGGAAGTCATTCTGGTTTCTTAAATGACTTTCAAAAAGTCATTTCTGGTTACAAAGTATTTATAACACAAAATCCAACGTTTGTACGTGTGTGCATGTGTATCCCAAGGTGGCCTTGAACTTGGGATCCTCCTGCCACTGGCTGTCAAGTTCTGGGTTTGCACCATACCTGGAAAGCCGTGGCTCAGGAATATTGAGGATATGCACATCATTGACCTGCTGTCACCACTGTCCATCTATCTCCAGGACATTTTTGTCTTTCCAGAATGAACCTCTGCACTCAGTAAATGTAAGTCCTGGTTTTCCCTGCCTCTAGCCTCCAGCAACTACCACTCTGCTTCCAGTTTCTAAGGTTTGATTACTCTGGGAATGAGTGGAGAGTCCCCATCACAGAAGAGGAAACTGGGGCAGTGTCTAGAACTTGTCCAAGGTAAGACCACTAGCAAAAGAAAAACTAAGATTAGAACATGCTGAAGGAAAGGGCACATAGCAAGGAATTAGCAGCCTACTCCCTTAGGACATGTCCCCACACCTGGTCACAGCTTGCCCAGAGCAGAATTACAGCAGGTGCTCTGATACACTAAGTGTCCTTGGAGAGCATGGCTGTGCCTTTTGGGGCTTTCTTTTGTTTTTCTTCATCTGTATGAGAATGAATTATCTACCTCCCAGGTATGCAGAGAATATGGGCAGAGTGTGCACACAGAGCAGAAACCCCTGCAGTGTGAGCTCCCACCCACCTTTGCCACTCCTGCTTCCCTAGGAGGAAAACTGAAAACCTGCTGTGACAAAGAGGCGCCCAGGCAGCCGGCAAGCTGCTTCCCCACAGGAAGTGAGGAAGAGGAAGAGGAAGTGGCATGGCTTTGGCGAGAAATGGTGGGGGAATGGAATGAAAGCCTTGCCATGTCACGTATGGGCAAGAAAATTGCAAGCGAACCTTGGTGGGCTCCTAGCAACACGGATGGCGTGAAGAGCCAACCCTCCCTCTGCAGGTGGGCAGTGCCCGCCTGTCTTAATCTCAGGGTAAATAAACAGGGGCTCCTGACTGGATGTAGAGCGCTGGACCACAGTGCCGAGGGTTTTCCTACTAAGGAGATAAACTACCTGGACATGCATTCAGCTGTGATGCCCCACGCCTTCCATGGAAAATAAAAAGCATGAGAGACTGGTTATGATTGGCACTTTTGGCCTTCTAGGGCACGAGGTGAACTCCCACATTGCAAATCCTAGGAGTTTAGATCCCATGAAAGAAGCCACCTGAAAAAGGGCTGCCCCAGTGATGTGAAGATTTGTCCTTTAGAGACTTATGGCCAAGTTGAGTCCCCACTGAGGCACTAGGAAGGTGAAAACCTAATCCAGCTATGATGCGTGAGGTGAGGCCTTCCAATGGTGACTAGAACTATGTGATTAGTGTAGGGTGTCCGCAGCTGTGTCTGGTTGGATTTATCAGAAGAGGGGAGGACCAGGTCTCAGGAACACGTGCTCCCGGTCTCACTGGGTGATGCCGTGTGTCACCATGAGACTCTGTCAATAAGAGGTTCACCACCACATGAGTCCCTTGACCTTTGACCTCAAGACCCATAAGCCAAACTAAACTCTTTTTTAAAGCTTACGTCTTTGATACAGTGACATTGCCCTGTTGCTGTGGGCTTGTTTTTACTATTCTTGGGGGTGGAACTCTCCACGTGCCATGAATGCTAGGCAAGTACTCTCCCGCTGAGCCACATCCTCTGTCTGTACTGCGCTATTAACAATGGAAAACCAATGGGGACCGTTACACACTGTACGTTTACCTACTCTACGAGCCAAACTCTTGGACGTTCTGGAAAAGACTCCACAGTGGCAACACTAAAAAGATGATGTGTTGCCACGGTTAGAAGGAGGGAAGGATGGCAGAGTGGGATGGCACTGTGTGACGCCATAATGTCATTGCCACCCTACATTGCCCGAGGCCCTAGAATGAACACATCAAGAGTGAGCCTGAGGGCTGGAGAGATGGCTCAGCAGTTAAGAGCACTGGTTACTCTTCCAGAGGACCTTGGTTCAAGTCCCAACACCCACATGGCAGCTTGAAACTGTCTGTTACTTCAGTTCCAGGAGATCTGACACCTTCACACCAATACACATAAAATAAAGTTAAATAAAATTATTAAAAAAAAAAAAGTGAGCCTGAATACATACTATGGTTCTTTCGGGTGTTAATAATGTATGAGTGTAGGCTTAGCAAGTGTAACAAGTGTGCCCTTCTGGTGGAGGATGTTGCTATGAGAAGGCTATGGGAAGAAGGACAAGGGTTATAAAAGAAATGTCTGTACCTTCCTTGGTTTCACTGTGAACCCACGCCTGCTCTAAGGAGGAAAAGGGATGTGATGGGACCCAGAACGATAGCACTTGTCTGTAATCCCAACATTTAGGAATAGAGGCTCGAGGACCAGAAGGTCAAGGTCATCTTCAGCTACACAGTGAGTGTGAGGCCAGTCTGAGCTATATGAAACCCCATCTCTAAATAAGTAAATAAAAAGGTAAGAATAGGACCTGAACCTGAGGTGTTCTGAACTCTGCTGGTAGCTGGAGGGTGAGGGGAGAGGCCACTGCTGTACTTTGCAAACTGATTCCTTCCTGCACAAGAAACGTGTTCGAGGTAAGCTGTGCCTGCTTCTTCAGGGAGACGGGGGGGGGGGGGGGGGGGGGGGGGGGGGGGGGGAGGTTCAGGGGGACATTGAAACAATTAGGAAGTTCCTGAAAGAAAGATATACCCACAAGGAACTAGCCCACTGGACATTGGTTAGTGGGAAAACAGAAATCCCATTAAGAGTGAAAGATACCGCCCCAAAGGGGCACAGCGACAGAACAGTGAACTCAGAAGCCACCTCAGCACAGCAGGGGAGGGAGGGGGAGACAAAGGAGAGAATGACATCTGAGCCAGCCGCCTAGCCCAGGGGAAAGTAAAGGCCACCAGGAACCAGCCTTGGCCTTTAGTGACAAATGACTAGCTGTCATCTGCGTGGGCCACCTGTGTAGAGAAGCAGATGGAGCCCCAGGTCCTAACCGTTCCCCCGCATACAATAGATCCTCATTTGCATGAAATTAATGCTCAGACCTACTTCGAAACTGCTTCGTTTATTGTCCACGTCTTCGGCAAGCAAGCAAACAAACAAAATGCCTCTTTCTCTTTCATTTCATGGTCGATAATTTTCAAGGGGCTTTGGCAAATCAAGATCCCAGAGTGAGCCTGGAGAGTGACCAAACAGAGCAGCTGCCTTGAAAGAGACATGGCTGCGGGGATAAGATACTCTGCCACGGCGAAAAAGAACTTGGTCCTGGTGTCCTGTGGCCAGCTCAGCCTGGAAGCTGAGATCGGTGGAGGAAAGGATATTGAAGGTTAATCCCCACGGCCTGCAGGTGGGAGGCACTTTTCGTGGCGGAGTGTCTCTGTGCACCAGAGGCCTAGAGGGTTTTGATTTTCAATATTCCACAAGAGAAGGACCCTCATGGAGCCATGAAGTCAGGCCCAGATGTCCTGCTCCTGAACAGGAAGACTCTAACAGTTGTATACTAGCTAGTTTTATGTCAACTTGACACAAGCTAAAGTCATCTGTGAGGAAGGAAGCTCACTTGAGATAATGCCGCCTCCATAAGCTCAGGCTATAGGCAGACCTGTGGAGCATTTTCTTAATTAGTACTCAACAGGGGGAGGGCTCAGTCCATTGTGGGTGGGGCCACCCCTGGGCTGGTGGTCCTGGGTGCTATAAGAAAGCAGGCTGAGCAAGCCATGAGGAGCAGGCCAGTAAGCAGCACCCCTCCATGGCTTCTGCATCAGCTCCTGCCTCCAGGTTTCTGCTCAGTTTGAGTTCCTGCCTCGGCTTCTCTTAGTGGACTATGATTCCAGATTTGTAAGCTGAACAAACCCTTTCCTCCCCAAGTTGCTTTGGTCATGGTGTTCCATCACTAAGACAGCTATTACAGCCGCGTGCCTAAAATGGCAGCCATAAGACAGTGTCCAGGGGTGCTCTACCAATGCTCTGCTTTGGGTCTAAAAGCGGAAGTTAGGAAGTCAGGCCACTCCTTCCTTCTGTGAATAGTGTCTCTGTTCAACACTTTGCCATTCTGGTTGTCATTTCCTGGCCACTTTAAACAGGAAAGTGGTAAGACAACATTGCCAAACAAACATCTGGAGCTCTTTAAAAGACTAACCTTGTCTTGGCTATGTAGCTCAGGCTGGCCTCAAACTTGGGATCCCCTTGATTCAGTCTCCAGAGTGCTAGAGTTATAGGTGTGCACCACCAGGCCTGGCCAAGAATACTGACTTTTTTTTTTTTTCTGAGACAGGGTTTTCTGTAGCTTTGGAGCCTGTCCTGAATCTTGCTCTGTAGACCAGGCTGGCCTCGAACTCACAGAGATCCGCCTGGCTCTGCCTCCCAAGTGCTGGGGTTAAAGGCATCACCACCACCGCCGCCGCCAGGCCAAGCATACTGACTTTTAAGTCAGGCGTGGTGTGCATGCTTTTAATTCCAGCTCTGAATACTAAGTCCTAGGACAGCTTATGCTACATAGTGAGATCCTGTCTCAAAACAAAAAAACAAAAAACAAACAAACAAAAAAACCCGGCAGAATTCCCTCGGAGACTCAAGTCCAATCTGTGGGCCTGACTGCAAACGGGCAGTTTCTGTGGATCACCTCAATTAGCACGGGTACTACAGAGTCTGAGCTGCACCACGTCTCCTTGGGCTCATTCTGTGATAACACAAAGCTTAGGAACATCCTAGAACTCTACAGTCCGGGAAGGAACCGGTGCTCAGAACAAAAGGTCTGCACCCCTCTGTAAAGAGAGCTAAGCTCTACTCAATTAACGATGAAGAGAGGTACTCTGTGCGGAGCTCTCACTGTGTGCCTCTTTGCTTTATATCCTGTGACTTGGAGGTTGGGCTCTATTGTCCCCAAATTCTAGGTGAATTAAGAGTGGAGTTACGCTAACTGTTCCAAGGTCACCGCTCTAGGGAGGAGGGCTTGAACTGGTTCTTTCTAGCCCTAAGCCTACATTTAGCCAGTCCACTACCTTGTCATTTAAGAACTTTAAGAAGCTAAATCAGTCTGGGCAGTAGTGGTGCACACCTTAATCCCAGCACTGTAGAGGCAGAGGCAGGTAGATCTCTGTGAGTTTGAGGCCAGCCTAGCCTACGGAGAGAGTTCTAAGACAGCCAGGGATACACAGAGAAACCCTGTCTCGAACAAAAAAAGAACTTTAAGAAGTATAATTAGTAAGGGGGGTGGGGGCGGCGGCATCGGTGCATGCCTTTAATCCCAGCACTCGGGAGGCGGAGGCAGGCGGATCTCTGTGAGTTTGAGGCCAGCCTGGGCTACAGAATGAGATCCAGGAAAGGAGCAAAGCTACACAGAGAAACCCTGTCTCAAAAAAAAAAAAAAAAAAAAAAAAAAAAAGGAGAAGTATAATTAATTTTTAAAAGCATAGTCGATAGTTCATCAAATGGAAAGAGACTCTAGACATCTGTTTTCTTCTCCCTGGCTCTGGGTAACCTCACCTGGGTGATTCCAGACCAGTCCATGTGTCCCGAAAAGACTGCTCACTCCTGTATCTCCTATAGAGGACAGCCTTCCCTCAGCACTGGAGAAGACCAGTTCCTAAGCGAGAACAGAGCTGGAATCAGTCCCTCCAGAAGGGGCTGTGATTCACATCCGAGCTTCAGAAAATAGTGTTCATTTAATTTAAAGGGGAGAGAAAACAAAGTAAGTGCTTGGGTGCTAACAGATTTCTCCAGACCTTAATTTGCATTCACTTTGCTTTCCGAACATTTGATTTGTTTTTATTTTCAAACTGTGTTGTACCACATGCTAGGAAAATAGATTTACTTAATCTGGATCCTGTGATTTCATTGTTTATCGATGTCAATACCAAGGAGACGAGGAATGCTAAGAGAAGCATCAGATGGCTTTCCATCTTCCGTCTGGGAAGGGAAAACGAAAATCATCAAAGCCTGGACTCTCAGAGGCTGGGACGGTCATCATGGCCAACAGCCACACCAAATGTCAGCTCTCCAGATATTCCCATGCAGCCAGGCCGACCTTGGCACAAATGCGATCTGGAGACCTCGGTTCCTTCCCTAAAAATAGGACGCGTGTTGATGTTCCCAGTGTGTGTCTAAACTTGCCCTGTGTTTAGCTTGAGGGCTGACATTCACTGACCCATAAACATTTCAAAAGAGGGAAGAATTCCAGTCTGGCTTTCATAGAGGCAGAGATTCTGGACCTGCCGGCCTGGGCCACAGAGGTCTTTATTACGTTTCTCATCACTCTGCCCAAATACCGGATAAAAGGACCTTGAGGGATGAGGGAGCCTGCGCTCAGAGTTTGAGGAGAGACATGTCAAGGAAGTCTTGCAGCAGCGGCATAAGGGGCTGGTTAGAGTTGCATCTACAGGGAGCTAAGCATCATGGCTTTCTCCTTCCCTTCCCTTCATTCAGTCTAGACTCCCAGCCCTTGAACTGGTGCTGTCCACATCAAGGTGGTCTTCTCTCCTTAATTAAACCTCTCAGGAAATACTAACACAGACAGGGCCAGAAGCGAGTCTCCAAGGTGATTCTCAATCCAAGTCGTCAATGGGGAATAATCTTCATAGAGGCCATTTGGAACAATCCTCCCAGCTTCCCGCCCCGTGTGCCTGCCCCTCCTCAGCCTTACTTCTCCTTTATCCTCCACAAAGCTCCTCCGTAATACGATTATACAACCTCCCCACTCAGAACGCTTCACCATTGGCTACCAAAACAAAATACCAAAAGCCTGTGTCCAAGACCTTCATTTATTTACCCAGTCAGCTGATAGTTCCAGCTGCTCTGGGTAGCCTCATTTGATTCTGACCACCCGCTCACCCACCCCAACTGTGCCGCCCACACCCACGCACCCTGCCGAGATTTCACTAATTTCCATTTTTCATTTATTCGTCTATTTTTGAAACAGCCTCTCATTGTGTAGCCCGGAACTAGCTATGTCGATCACATTGGTCTCGAACTCACAGAGATTCACTTGCCCCTGCCTCCTGGATGCTGGGATTAAAGGTGTCGCCACACTAGGTACTTTCCCTCCTCCGGGCCTTTGCCCAGGCCATTCCCTGTGACAGCTCCTCCCCCTCCTCCACATCTGTCTACTAGAGTTCTGCCCAGTCACAGGGACAACTAACTGCTGCCTTCTCTATAAAACGTCCTCACGCGTCCTCAGGTCTGCGTTAATCGTTTCTTTGCCCACCTGCCACTGCCCTACATTCTAGAAGGAGCTGTCCCCTTCTGTGAACTGCCTGACACTGTCCCACAAGCTTCTGTTACTTCCTTAGACCTCAGCGGTATCATTTTATCACCATTCATCCACAACCCATCTTCTCCTCCCTCCACCTAAGTCCAGAAAACAGCAGACACTTGGAGTGTTTATGAGAACACAGGCGTATGACCCCTCTCTCTTCTGTCCTCACAGTCCTCTGTGTTCTTAGTCGATGACATTCTGCTTTGTGTTTTAAACATAATCAGTATAAACTATTCCGAACAAAAACTTCATCTTTGCATTTGTCTTATGAATCATTTTAAAAAAGTCTTCGATAGTGTCTAACAGTAGGCACCCACTAATTACTATTAAGATGGAAGAAAATAGCCGGGCGGTGGTGGCACACGCCTTTAATCCCAGCACTCGGGAGGCAGAGGCAGGCGGATCTTTGTGAGTTCGAGGCCAGCCTGGTCTCCAAAGCGAGTTCCAGGAAAAGCGCAAAGCTACACAGAGAAACCCTGTCTCGAAAAACCAAAAAAAAAAAAAAAAAAAAAAAAAAGATGGAAGAAAATAAAATTGAGTTCTCTTCATTTCAGGTGGAGCTCAGGAGAGAATCAGTGGAAAGCTGGTGGTGGGGACATGCCAGTCAGTATCTATTCAATCTGGCTAATGTCATTAGGGAGCTTTATTATTAAGTTAATTAAACATTGTTAGATTAATGGTAATAACAAACTGAAGATTGATATATTATTTGCTGGGTGTCCACTCATGGGACACATTTGAGACTTAAGTTAAAGAAGAAAAGATAAATACAGTGTGATCTGGATTTCCATAAGGTCATAGCAAGAATATTGAAGACGGAATCACATGAAAAGCCACCTATGAGGCTGGGCATGATGGTCCCATCTGTCAACACAGCAAACAGGAGGCCATGACAGAATTGTCATGAGTTTGATGCCATTCATGCCTGCCTGGGCTACATAGTGAATTCTGGGCCATCCAGGGCTATATACGTCAAAATTATATCTTAAAAAAAAAAAAAGAAAGAAAGAAAAGAAAGAAAAAGGTCTACTGCAGTAGTGGCTCAAGATCTGAAGTAATCCAGCACTATGACAGGAGGCAGGGAAAGTTAAGTTCGGTTAAAAAGTTAAGTACGCTAAATTTAGCCATAGCTAAATATATGGCCAGTAAAGGATGGTTGACTGTTCTAACAGTATGTCCTGTACTTGGATGGGTGTGGGTGGCTGTGGGTATATTCAGTGTCCCTTTATGTGGGCATGATGGGAGAGCCCATGGGTAGTCTAATAATGAAAGGTTGAGGAAATAATGTGGATCCTCTCAATTTAAAAAAACAGTCTGTTGAGACAGGCTCATGTATCCCAGACTCGTCTCAAACTCTCTCTGTAGCTGCAGCTGGCCTTCCTGCTGTACCTCCCAAGTGCTAGGATTACTGGCATGCACTGTGTGTCCAGCTCTCAATTAATTTTTATTTCTAGAACTTTCCCCTAAAACCTAAACCTAGGGTACCCTGTTCCTTTGTGTAGAACTTGAACTTGAGGATGTATTTCTTTGTGAGGTGGACAGAGTGAAAATAAGCCTTTTTGTCAAGAAATAGAACCTACAGGAGCTACCACAGTCCCCTCTGCTGTGGGATGTCCTGTACGCTGTAAATATATGTTGCTATGATTGATTGATAAATAAAATGCTGATTGGCCAGTAGCCAGGCAGGAAGTAGAGGCACGACTAGCAGAAAGGAGAACTGGGGGAACAGAAAGGCAGAGTCAGAGAGACACTGCCAGCGGCCAACGTGACAAGCGAGATGTAAGGTATCGGTAAGCCACGAGCCATGTGGCAACTTATAGACTAATAGATACGGGTTAATTTGAGATATAGGAACTAGATAACAAGAAGCCTGAGCCATTAGGCCAAACAGTTTAAATAATATAAGCATCTGTGTGTTTATTTTATAAGTAGGTTGTGGGACTGCCGGGGCTTGGCGGGACTCTCCAGCTACACCCCTCCATGCAGAAACAGAATGGTCCCCTCTGCATGCCTGAGGACTGTTCTTAAGCCTCAACTTTCATGAGAGAAGTCAATCCCACTCAGAGGGTGTCAAAACCCGACACAGAGGCTATTTTTGCAGGCTGTCCCTTTAGGGGTGCTACTGGTGGCTTCTCGGGGAGCAGGCTCTTGTGTCTCTCTGGCTAGCACGGCTCCTGATGGAAATCCACCGAAGGAAGGAAATACTCCTTAGGATGGGCAACACAACTCCATAGGAACAACGATAAGAATTCCCACAGACCAATTGTCAGAAGAGCCTTGTAAACAAGACAATAATGGAATGCCTTCCTGTGATGTGTTCTGCTTTGGTATCCTTTGGGTTTTGGTGTTCCAGGGATTGAAGTTGGGGCTTTGGAGACACAGTCTTGCTGTGTTACCCAGACTGGTTGTTTACTTGTGTGCTCAAGTGATTCTCTTGATTCAACCTCCCAAGTAGCTAGGACTGCAAGTGTGTACCACTGTGCTTGTGCTTAGAGTGCCAGTTTTTTTTTTTTTTGTTTGTTTGTTTGTTTTTGTTTTTCAAGACAGAGTTTCTCTGTGTAGTTTTGGTGGCTATCCTGGATCTCGCTCTGTAGACCAGGCTGGCCTCGAACTCACAGAGATCCGCCTGCCTCTGCCTCCCGAGTGCTAGGATTAAAGGCGTGTGCCACAGCTGCCTGGCTAGAGTGCCATTCTTAAAGAAAAGAAGAGAGAAAAGGAAGGAAGGAGGAAAGGAAGGAAGGAAGGAAGAAAGGAAGGAAGGGACACACTAAAGCCAATGTTGTCAGGTTAGCTTTTTAAAAGAACTTAATTCTATGCAATCTTCAAGAACCTCTTTTATTTTTAAATTTTTGTTCAGTATTATTATTATCATTATTATTACTGTGTGTGTGTGCATGCCACTGCACACATGTGGAGGAGGCTAGAAGAGAGCTTTCTGGAGTCGGTTCTCTCCTCCCATGTTGGATCCCTGGGGTTGAACTCAAGTTGTCAGACTCATCCTTGAGCCATCTCACCTGCCCAAGAACTTACTTTTAACCTAAGACATAGCTGGGTTTACGGTAAACAGATGGAAAAAGAGAAACAGGGGAACACAAATTAAAAGAAAGCCGAAGTAGCTATGTTAATTTTAGACAAAAGTGGACCCCAATCCAAGGGATGCAATCAGGAATAAGGAGAGGCACTATGTAATGATCAAGGAGCCAACTAGAAGACATAACAGTTTCAAACAGATAGGCACCTAACAACACAGCTACAAACCCAAATGTCCGCCCTTGATTTGGAACAGCAGTGCCTACACTAGAGGGCTTGGCCACAGACTTGGGCTTTCTCAAATACACCAACAAGTGTATTCATCATAGTCAGAATCCAAAGGGTTGCTTGGAAGACAAACCATCGACCCCTTTTACGCTGATTTTAAATTGCATTTCCTAATCTAGTCAAGCCGCTAGAAAGTCGTGCGTGTGAACTGTTCGGGGCCTCACAGGATGGTTTTCTTGGTGGCACCTTGGTGGCACCTTGATGTTCTGCCAATGACTCGAGCAAAGGGATGCTGTAAGAAAAGCCAGTACGCGACTCCTTATTGGTTTAACACAGGCTTATTGCTGGGAAGCAGTCAATCGATCACACAATGTTCTCTTCATAAGAGAACCTATGGGAGAGGCTTTGCTCAGGTTTCAAAACCTTGGAACATCTCGTTTTCTCTGGTCATAATTCTCCATTTCCTTTGGCAGACAGGAAAATCGGAGGGAAATTTTCAGTCCACAAACATTGTGCGATGCAATTTCTATACTAACCTCAGCCCCGATTTCCTTTTACTTTCCCGTTCTTTTCATTCTGATTTTCCTACCTGTTTATTTTCATTCTGCCGAGCTTTTGCTGGGTCTTTTGTTTTGGATGAAATTTTTTTTTTTTTTTTTTTTTTTTTTTTTTTTTTTTTTTTTTTTTTTGGTTTTTCGAGACAGGGTTTCTCTGTGTAGCTTTGCGCCTTTCCTGGAACTCACTTGGTAGTCCAGGCTGGCCTCGAACTCACAGAGATCCGCCTGGCTCTGCCTCCCGAGTGCTGGGATTAAAGGCGTGCGCCACCACCGCCCGGCTTGGATGAAATTTTAAGAAGGTATAATTTCCATGACATAAATGAACCCATCTTTAGTATATAGTTTAATGTGTTTGGGCAAATATTATCCTATCAAATTTGCTTTAAAAAAAAGCATCTGAAAAAACAGTTGGCAGGACGGAAAAGTAAATATAAATGTCATAAGACAGTCTGAACAAAGCACTATCAGAGAGCAACAAATCCCCATGGGAGTATATGAAGGGACAGAAAATTCTGACTGGAAAGGTAGCTGGCTCAGAAAGAAAACACTGAGGCAGAAACTTTATATTAAAAAAAAAAAATAATGTCTTGGGGCTGGAGAAATGCCTCAGTGGTTAAGAGCCTTTGCTGCTCTTTCAGAGGACCCATGTTTGGTTCCCAGCACCCATGTTGGGTAGATTACAGCCACCTGTAACTCCAGCTCCAAGGGATCCAACGCTCTCTCCTGGCCTCCAAAGGCATACACCCCCCCACACATGGCATACACAGATACATAAATTCAAAAATACATGAGCCAGGACTTCAAGGCCAGCCTGGTCTACATAGCAAGTTCCAGGCTAGCCAGAGCTATATAATGAGACCCTGTCTCTAACAAAACAAAAACGGGAATAAACAAATCTTTATAATATTATCAGCCATGTATGGTGGCACACACCTTTAACCTCAGCACTCAAGAGGCAGAAGCAGGTTATCCCTGAGTTCAAGGCCCACCTGGCCACATAGTAAGACCCTGACTCAAAAATCCAAACAACAACAACAACAACAACAAAATCACCTCAGCTAAGCATAATACATTATATGTCTATAATCCCGCCACTTGGAAAGTGGAGGTGGGAGAATCTGGAGTTCAAGATCATCCTCAACTACAAGAGAGTTAGTTGGAGGCCACCCTGGGATACAAGAGGCTTTGTCTCAAAAAACCTAACAACAACCAATAGTAATAATCATAATCATAATGGTGATGATGGTCTCTTCCTAAAACTTAGAGATAGAAATTCATTCACTTAAAGTGGCTGAAAAGGTAATTTGGAAAAAGAACAGGCAGCAAGCTGGAGTGTGGGGAAATGAGCTCTTGACATAGGGTAGAAGGTTCTCAGAGCTAAAAGAGGTTTTCTTAGATTACTGTGAAGGCAATAGGGGGCCGGTGCTAACTTTTAACAGAGAAGGATGATGTGGGCAGTGTTAGGAAAACTGCTTGGGAAGCAGTGTGAGAAGTGGATGGGATGTTGGTGAGGCTCAGGGAGGTAGAGAGAAGAGAGTCGGGGTATCGTCTTCAGTGGCTCAGCAGTAATATAACACCTGAACTAACCGGCCACTGTGAGAATGGGGTAGAAATGCGACAGGACCCACTGTGGCAGGGGCTCTCTAGAAAGGGCCCGGCAATGGCTGTGAGGATGCCTGAGAAGCAGAGTGATGATCTACACAGATGGGAAGGTGGGCATCACTGGGATTGCTTGTCCCAGTGGAAGATGGACAGGATCTGGTTCTTCCCTCTCCCAACATTCTGCAAACAGTGAAAGCATAAGTTACCAAGCACACACTCTTACCTAGCCAGGGAGGGAAAAATTCAGTTTGGCTGGTCATGATAGTTCCTTCCTAACTAAGCAGAGCCAACAGCATGTTTACTTGTGGTCTCAGCTTTTAGGAGGCGGGACAGGGGGATCATGAGTTCAATACCAGATGGAGTTACACAGCATAACCCTGTCTTCAATCAACTGGTTGGCTTAAAAATGCCAGCTAGTGGGGCTGGATGGCTTAACAATAAAGAGTAATTATTGCTCTTGCAGAGGACCTAGGTTTGGTTCCCAGCACCCACACGGCTGCTCACAACCATCTGTAACTCCAGTTATGAGGGAATCTGACACCTTCTCCTGGCCTCCATGGCAACAAGGTGTGAATGGGCTACACATATGGACATGGGGACAAAACACTTACATACACAAAAATAAAGATAAATCTTCAAAAACTAGTAAAAGAAATATCAGTTGTATGATACACAGCTCTAAGCACTAAGCCCCAGTGAGCTGGGAGTTATTATATACCCAGTCAACATGAAGAACTGGGACGCAGACAGAGTGAGTGTGTTGCTCCAGACCATACAGATGATAGAGAGCAGAAAGGAGGTCTGGTTTCTCCACTCATCTTCAAACAGTGTCTCTCACTGCCTTCAGCTCCCTGGCTTAGAGATGAACATAAATTAGAAGTTACCAAAGATGACTACCCATGGTATTATTTAATTTTTCCCTATCCATCACTAAGTATGACCAAGCAGAATACTAGGCCAAATGTTGTGTATTCGCTGTGACCCAGACCATTGCAGAACACAGACCAGCTGCCATAAAAACACTGTGGGGGCAAAAAAAAAAAAAAAAAAAAAAAAAAATCAATGCTCACCTATGTGCATGTGTGCACTTGGAAAATGTAAATAGTTGACAACGGCCAGGTAAGGAGGGAGCCTGGCCTAAAATCCACAGTCACCTGAAATTTCCCAGCTAACAATCTAAAAATACATCCCTCGCAGACAGGCTTGGATGGGGGCAGGCCCAGACCTGGTAAAGTTGAAAGAGCCCAAGTTACAGATACACTGAACTTGCTTGTCTCCTCTGCAGGCAAGAGGCCTGGCGCCCTCACAGAACTGAAGCCTCGGACGTAAACAAGCAGACAGAGCCTGGATCCTTTTCAGGAAAGCCCCCACAGCCGCGCAGCAGGCCTTCTCTGTCCTCCCCACGTCACCTCCGGATTGAGATTTGGCCACCCATACGTTTAGGCAGCAGATGGCGACTATCTGAATGTGT
The DNA here is from genome assembly GCF_007827085.1 of Peromyscus californicus insignis. Lineage (NCBI taxonomy): Eukaryota > Metazoa > Chordata > Mammalia > Rodentia > Cricetidae > Peromyscus > Peromyscus californicus. The sequence continues at coordinate 38,350,384 of NW_026294436.1, read as the reverse complement.
GTATATAGTTGGAATCAACAAATGTTGGAGTCTGCATAAGACATCCATTTGAAATCTGTACCAGCTCTCTAAGATATTGGAATGATTCCCTATTACGTGATGATTTGTGGCTCTTATTCTTTACATTTCTGACTCCCGCTTCGTGCCACAGACTGAGGTAAAATCAAGACACAGTGTGTGCCTTTGGGGCACCTAGCATCTAGTCCAGTGGTTCCCAACCTTCCTAATGCTGAGACCCTTTAATATAGTTCCTCATGTTGTGGTGACCCCCAACCTTAAAATTATTTTTGTTGCTACTTCCTAACTGTAATTTTGCTATTGTTATGAATCATAAGGTAAATATCTGATATGCGACCCCTGTGAAAGGGTCATTCGACACCCCACCCCCCAACAAGGGATCATGACCCACAGGTTGAGAACCACTGATCTAGTCAGTCACAGGAAATCTGGGCATATGAGGTCAGCTGCTAAGAACTGCCAGGGGACAGGTCCTGGGTACTGAGGGTACAGGACAGAACTAAGCCACGTGTCAGGGAAAATGGAGAAAAGACACTGAAGAACCGAGATCTGATGTCCATTAGAAAGATGGCACTAGGAATGACCGTTTTGTGGGTTTGGTTTTGTTTGCCTATTCAACGCTAACGTTTTTGCTGCCTCAAGAACTAACTACCATTCAAGCAAAATTATACCCACTTAGGGATGGGGGTGCATTTCAGTGATAGAGCGCTAGCTTAGTGTGAGCAAAGTCGTGTGTTTAATCCAAGCATATCACACACACACACACACACACACACACACACACACACACAATTAGACTCACTCAGGGCTGGGAGTGCATTTCAGTAATAGAGCACTTGGCTAGTGTGAGCAAAGCTGTGTGTTTAATCCCAGGATACCACACACACAGTTAGACACACTTTGAGATGATCAAGGCTGTATGTCAAGGGGCCGCAAGATTATTCATTGTCAGTGGGAGAAAGGAGACCATATACGTCTAAATATAGTTCAAAGCTTCCCAAAATATTCCTCAAGAAAAGTCATCTCACTTAAAAATCTTTACAGAACTGGGGACTGGTAAAATGACTCAGTGGGAAAAAGTGCTTGTCACTAAGCGAGAGGAACCGAGTTTTGTTTTTGAGATTATGTAGCCCAGATAGGTCTCTAACTCATGGTGATCCTCCCGGCTTATCCTCCCAAGGGCTGGTATTACAGGCATGCACCACAACGCCTTGCAAAAAGTGTTTTGTGTTAGACAACTTAAACATGAATCCGCCGGGCGGTGGTGGCGCACGCCTTTAATCCCAGCACTCGGGAGGCAGAGCCAGGCGGATCTCTGTGAGTTCGAGGCCAGCCTGGACTACCAAGTGAGTTCCAGGAAAGGCGCAAAGCTACACAGAGAAACCCTGTCTCGAAAAACCAAAAAAAAAAAAAAAAAAACATGAATGCAACTACTTATGCAGCTCTGCAGAACTATTCAAAAATCTTTTGATGATTCAAAGATCCACTTTGCCGTTGACAAGGGCATTGATTTTGAGAATGTCTTTGATGAGTTTGAATAAAACTGTCTGATGAAATGTACAGGAAGAAGAGCAATATTTAAGGCTAGGTGTGTAGTTTGGCGTTAGAGGGCTTTCTGAGCATGTGTGAAGTCCTACCTCATTATGTTATTAAATTTGGTCTTCACAAGAACCTCATGAAACTGGTTTAACGTTAGGGTCTATAGATTAGGAAGCTATAGCAAGGGAAATAGTCTCTCCAAGTTGGCTCAGCTGTAGGTGATCAAGCTGAGGAACTGGGCATAGCCATTATGCTCCCTACCTGTCTTAGTGAAGGCTGCAGAAATTTGGGGTAGGGGGTGGGGTTTGCCAGCCAAGAGGACCCTGTAACAGGTAGGGACTGAGGGATGCTGGGAGAACCTGGCCACCAGGGTGAGCTTCCCTAGGTCAGCCGTTTGTTCTGGGTTTGAGACCTAACAGAAGGGACCTCTCATAAAGCACAGCTGTTCAGTCCTTCTCAAATCTCCACTGGGCCTCTGTCCTCAGCGACTTGCCTTACCTGCCAGCTGGCCATCTCTCTACCCCCTCCCACTGCCACCCTCCTGCACCACAGGTCACAGTTGTCCTCTGTTTCCTCCTGTATCTCTACATTCCTTTGTTATGGTGCAGAGTAGAGTAGAGTCCATGGTGGGCTTCCTCCAACCTGCTGTCCATCTTTAAAAGGACAAAGTACCTACTTGTTGCAATGTATTCCTGGCTCCATAGAAGGAAACACGGGGATTAAAAATAAAGTTTCCCTCTTGCAGATATCATTATATTTCCTGTCACATACAAAGATGTGGTGGTATTGTGTTCCCCAAAATACTGTGCACCCTAATAAACTTATCTGGGGTCAGAGACAGAACAAGCCACAATATTAAACATAGAGGATAGGCAGTGGTAGCACACGCCTTTAATCCTAGCATTCCAGAGGCAGAAATCCATGTGTTCAAGGATACAGCCAGGCATGGTGACTCACGCCTTTAATCCCAGAAAGCGAGCCTTTAATCCCAGGGAGTGGTGAGAGAAAGCAGAAAGGTATATAAGGCATGAGGACCAGAAACTAGAAGCATTTGGCCTGGTTAAGCATTTGGCTGGTTAAGCTTTCAGGCTTCTAGCAGCAGTTCAGCTGAGAACCATTCGGATATGAGGACACAGAGGCTTCCAGTCTGAGGAAACAAGATCAGCTGAGAAGTTGGCCAGGTGAGGTTAGCTGTGGCTTGCTCTGTCTCTCTGACCATCCAGCATTTCACCCCAGTACCTGGCCTGGATTTGTTTTTATTAATAAGAACTTTTAAGATTCCTGTTACACAAAGACCTAAATCTCAACCCAAGTTTTTACCACTTTGTAGGTCCATGATCTTGGTCAAATTACACATAATGCCTTACCCCCTAAGTCTTATAACATATTATAGCTATTCTAAGAATTAAACAATGGGCAGAGCATCCAATGGAGAGTAGGCTCTGAGGAGGAAGATAGCAGTTTTCTATTTGTCCTTGAAGTAAACTCTTTTTTTTAAATAATTTATTTATTTTTATTTTATGTGCATTGGTGTTTTGCCTGCGTGAATGTCTGTGTGAGGGTTTCTGGTCTCCTGGAACTGGAGTTACAGACAGTTGTGAGCTGCCCATGTAGGTGCTGGGAACTGAACCCAGGTCCTCTGAAAGAGCAATCAGTGCTCCTAACTGCTGAGCCATCTCTCCAGCCCCAGGGTAAACTCTTGACAGTGGGCAAAACACTGTGAACAAGGAAACTTGAGGTTCCACAGAATAGCGCAATAGAGGCCCATCATCGTTCAGCACTCTGCCGTACCTGGGGCTTGGAGTATATCAGTTACTCCAGGCCATTCCCAAGGACAGCAGTGTCAAGGGCATGGGGAACACTGCCGATGTTTCTCTGTGTTTATGATTCAGAAGTTAGCGAGTAGGGTGAGCTGTAGGCGTCCCTGTTAGAAGTTATTAGAAAGAACTAGAAATGCATGATGGTGCATACCTAGAATTCTACCTCTTCAAAGGCAGAGGCAGAAGGATGAAGAGTTCAAGGTTATCCTGGTCTATATAGGAAGTTCTAGACCAGCCTGGGTCACAGAGGAAAGGAAGGGAGAGAAGGGGAGAGGAGGGAAGAGAAAAGCAAAGGAAAGATCCCTGATGTCAGTCAGCCTTGGGAACAGCGGCATAACATTTTAATGACCAGAAGGAATTTGGTTTGATGCTCACAATGAGGAAAAGTCACGGGCCGAGATCCCCACCACACCCTCACCTTGCTACCATCCCTCAGTCCTCAGTTCCCTTACTCTGAGCAGCCGGGCCTTTGAAGGGATCCCACCCTGCCTGCACTGGCATTGTTGACCGATGGTACATACCTACCATCACTGCACGCTCATTCCCAGGCAGCTGCAGGTAATTGCCTCAGACACGGATCGACTAATTCTAATGCTAGTTAGGCTAACTATACTTAAAACCCTAATTGAAGACTCTCAGCTTCTACGTACAAGGTCTTGATTTCAGTGAGCATGAAGAATTAAAAACAGGGCCTGCAAGACGGCTCAGTGGGTAAAGGTGCTTACCACTAAAACTTACGACCTGTGTTCCTTCTCAGGGACCCACAGGGAGAAAAGAGAGCACTGACGCCTCCAAGTTGTCCTCTGACTTCCACTCTTGCATCATGGCACTGGCACACACAGACACACACAGACACACACAGACACACACACACACACACACACACACACAAAGACACACACACACAATAATAAGCAAATATAATGTAAAAAATTTAAATACATAAAATAACTCAGGCTAGGAATCCCAAGCCAGATAAGTCAAAGTCATTACGTCATAAAGAAATGTAAAGGGAAGCAAATTTATTCAAAACTGAAAAGACAAGAAGCTCCTCCCCCATGCGAAGACCGACACTTTAGTAATAAGAGGGCAGAACCCAACCTTATGCAAAGCCGCAGACATTTGGAACATTTGGGAGGTCAATTTAGGTCAGTGCATGTTTTCCTGCTTACTTTTTCACAGAGCCTTTTTCCTTTTTATTATATTTATTGTATTTATTAATTTGAGACAGGATCTCACTATAAGCCTTACCTGATCTGGAGTTCTATGGTAGGCCAGGCTGTCCTCACATTCACAGAGCTCTACCTGCCTCTGCCTCCCGGGTACTGGATGAAAGGCGTGCGCCGCCGCCGCCGCCGCCGCCACCACCACCACCAGCCATGAAGTCAAATTGTAAAAACACTGTGATAGTTCTCAGAGCTCTTAAGCCTGAAATCCTGTTGTGTGGTGCACTGGCAAATTTTACGTGAAACCTATGTCTAAGCTTGCACCAGGAACTGGTCTGGAGAGTTCCCTTCCCAGAGTGGAACCCCAACGCACTCGGGAAGACGTACTCGGGAAGGACTACCTGCACCACATCACTTGGACTCTGTCCCTGCTGCATTCCCTACCTCTCCTTGCTTCCAATCCCGACGCCTCCTACGCACGCACGCACACACGCACGCATGCACACACTCATTCTCACACTTCAGGGACAGCCTTTCTCCCTATTTCCTCGAGAGAACAGAAGCTCTCAGGAGAGAAACCCCCCACCCTGCCCCACCACATCTGTCCACCTAGCGCACATGACCCCACATTCTCTACTTTCTCTTCTTCTGGGTTGGATGCATTGTCCTGCCGGCAGGCAAGGCCAAATCATCCATTCTGCTCAGAGGCCGCTCCTCTCACCTACTCAAAGGCATTTTTCCAAGGCTGGGTCCCCTCCATGTCTTCCACTGTTGGGTTTTCCATATCTGTTGATGGCTCCTATCATCATGCTAATGAGTTCTTTCTCCCATCTTGAGAAAGTAAACAACAACACAGAACAACCTGTGGCCTTGCTCAGCCCCATTCTTCTCTGTTCACTTTCCAGTCAATACTCCTTAATAAAGTGTCTAAAATATGCTCTCTCCAATTATAGACCTCTTGCTATCTTACACCTGGGCCAGTCCAGTTTCTGTCCCCCACTGCTCTAGCAATTTCTCTCCTCTCTTGTGCTCTCTCTATCTCTGTCTCTCTGTCTCTGTCTCTCTCTGTCTCTCTCTCTCTCTCTCTCTCTCTCTCTCTCTCCTCATTCTCTCATTCTCTGAAACAAGTTCTCACTATGTAGCCTTGGCTGTCCTGGAATTCACTATGGAGACTGTGCTGGCCTTGAACTCACAGAAATCCACCTGCCTTCTGAGTGCCAGAATTAAAGGAGTGCATTCCTCTCTTTTTTAAAGACACCCACAGCTTTAAAATATTGTAAGAGAGTGGTAGTGCTGTGGAGGGAGGGGTAGAAGTGGGTGAGGAGCAGGGCAGAAGCCCGGCCAGATATTAGTAATAAGTTCAGGACAGGCTAGTCATAAATCCTCTGTCTGATAAAGAGGTAGACGGTACTTCGGATCACCGGCCGGGAATGCCACAAAATATATTATTATGCACTTGGGTCTCAAAATGTTTATGGGTCCCAGGATTGGGCAATGTTAAAGCTAAGGAAAACAGCCTGCTTGGCAGTTCCACAGGCAACAGAACCGACGTGGCAAGGCAACCAGTGTTCAGTTTTCACCACTTCGGGCGAGCTTTCTAACAAACGAAGCTGCCCGGCAGTGAAAGACTGGACGTGAGCTCAGCCTGTGGAAAGTATCCAATAAGCGAGTGAATGACCTCTGGACTCTCTTCCAACTGCAGGTCTTCTTATTTTCTGTCTCTGCAGAGCCTCTCTCTGCCTTTCATCATCAGTTCCAATGAGAAGTCCCAGAAGAGGGAGGAAAGGTGGCGGGGTGAGGACGGGCACAAAAATCTGGCCCGAAGCACAGTTCTCGAGCCAGCACTCAGGGCGGATGGGTAGGCATGTGACACTGTCCCCAGATCCTTCCAGCGAGTAGCAAGACCTTGCATCTGCTGTGAGATCTTCCACAGCCTTCCCTGCAGGACCCAACAAGGGTTTGAAGTTAATCCAAGTTCTCTGCCTGTGGGGCAGAGACGATTTCTTTTCATATCCCTCTGTTCTGACAGTTAAGCCCACAGTAATAGCAAAAAGAAGAGCCAACTGCCCTGCACAGAAAGCTGCTTCTTTGGTGCCTTCAGGAGGCTCGATGACAATGTAGACATGTCTACAGGCCTTCTGAGGTCCCGGCCAGCTTGCAGCACACTGGATGGCAATCAGCAACCCTTCTTTGCTTTTCCTCCCTCTTCTCCAACTGTCTGTTCACCCTGGCAATTAGACCTCCACTGTGACAGTGTGCTGGCCCAGGCACGACATCAGACCGCAGACATTGGCAACAACTGCTAATATTACCTCCATTTATCACCCACTTACTGTGAACCAGTCACTAACACAGTGTACTTAGGAATGCCACATGTGAAATGATGGGCTATGACTTTAATACATGCGGCAGGGATGTGCCTGGAGAATGATAGCTAGGCAGAGTTTCTCGGGCACAATAGCTTCTGATTACTGCAATGGAGTAGGCCAGCTAAGGGATTTAGAGAGCTGGCTAAGGTGATGGGGATGGACTAGCTGAAGAAGATGGAGAGGGTGTAGGAAAAAGCAGGGGGATGCAGGAAGGAAATGAACCCACTCCACAAAGGGAAGTATCAGTTTTCCTTTTGGACTTGATGGGGGCATCATGGAAGTGTTGGTGATATATACTGTACACCCGCACCCTGAGGAAAATCCACAGCACTTCTCAGTGCTTACGATCTGTTTTGTGATTTCACAGGGATTGCTATAAAGCACTGGGGACAGACACATCGAAGAAGTGCACATTATTTCATTAACGTCTTCCATCGGCCAGTGAGGTAGGTGTTATCTCAGCTTCCAGGGCATGTGGACAGGCGGGTTATTGAATCATTCTCTGTGGATTCTCTTGCCATTTGCAATGTAAAAGAGGGCTACCATTTGCCGTTTGCCAGACACCTGCTCGTTTCTGATCCCCTTCCCCACCTTCCAGCTTTGTTGTGAGCGAAGAAATAAATTTGTTTTTTCATTTCTTTACACAAAATGTTCACAAATCACAGTAGACTGAAATAAAACCATCTGCATCTCAAAGAAATTGTGTGTAAGTGCATGTGTAAACAGGACTGGGGGTCAGGGGCAAGAGGAGGGTCCTGGTTAGAGTAGCTGGGTTCTTATCTACCAACCACCATTCCCTCTCTATCCACTGTCAGAGCTTGGATCCCAAAGAAAACCACAAACAGGGGCGGTGATGGCGCACACCTTTAATCCCAGCACTCTGGAGGCAGAGCCAGGCGAATCTCTGTGAGTTCGAGGCCAGCCTGGTCTACAGAGCAAGATCCAGGAAAGGCACAAAGCTACACAGAGAAACCCTGTCTCGAAAAACAAAAAAAAAAAAGAAAAAAAAAACCCCCACAAAGCCAGCCCAAGCAATAAGGGCAAGCCCCAAGGCCTGGAGGAGTCAGGTCTTCTCAATGAATATTCATAGCCATATGATTTACTGGGAAACTGGGGTAGAGGGATTAAACACTCCCATCTGTGTTCTGGGGAAAGTTCCTTATTCACTATGTTTAAATGCAAATGTTAACAAAACAGATGACAATATCCTGAAAAGTTGATTTCAAGCAGCGGAAAGGGAGGATTAAGGGGCAGACAAAAGGATTTTATTTTAATTTTGTACAGAGTTTAGTCAGGCCAAACAATCCAAGAATTGAAATGCTTCTACGGGAGCCAATTTGGCCGCCAAACGGGGTTTGTTTAATTATTTGCCTTCTCTTGTGAGGAAATGGAAGGGAGAAATGTTGCCTTCGTTTATCAAGGTCACCTACAGTGGGGTTGGGGTATGACTCAGTTGCTAAAGTACTTGCCTAGCATGCAAATAGCCAGAGCTGGATGTAGGCACCACATAAACCTGTGTGGTGGTGCTTGCCTGTAATCCCAGCCCTCCGTTGTGAGAAGCAGGAGGATCAAATGTTGAAGGTCATCCTCTGCTAGTTTGAGGCCAGCCTGGGTGTCATGATAATGTATCATTAAATCAAAATAAAGCAAAAAGAGGTACTTTCGGGGTTACTGGAGTCAGTCAGGTCCTAGACTGGACCCTTATTCTGAATGTGTGAGAATGTATGGTTGTTTCGGTCCCCAGGCTGGGAACCAGTGTTGCAGGAACATCTCACTGGTCGTAGCATAAAGACAACGGGCAAAGGGCTTGATGTTTTGTGCCAAGGAAGAATGGTCTCTTGTGTCCAGTGGGAGCTGCTCTGGAGGGATGCCTCAGAGACTGCCCGTGATGTGAGAAAGAAGGGCAGGGCCATAAATCCTGTGCTCTCAAGGCCTTGCTTGTGATCAAATGTCACCCCTGCTAATGAGTGGAGGCATTATGCTGTCTGTGCAGAGACTATCCCCATACCAGTCCCATCTGCAGCCCGAAGCATCTAGCAAGCAAATAAAACAGCAAGAGGAAAACCTGGCTGGGAGAAGGGGCCAGACAGACAGAAGCAGTTCTGTTACAGCAGAATTTCCCCTTGAAATAACACAAGGCCAGGCTGACGGTACCAATAAATCAGGACAGGCAGCACACTGATCATTTCTAAACCCAGGCAAGCTGATAGTGAAGTCGGGGTTCCCAATAGTATTCTGTTCACTTTTGCTGCTGTTTTGAATGTTACACAGTGGTGTTTTTTGTTTTTTGTTTTTTGTTTTTAGACAGGGTCTCACTATGTAACCCTTGCTGGCCTGGAAGTCACTACTAAGCCAGACTGGCCTTAAACTCATAGAGATCCACCTGCCTCTGCCTCCCTAATGCTGGCTTTATACCTTTGTTATCTTGTATCTTTTTTTTTTTTAATTCTTTTTCTCTTTGTAAGAGTCCACCTTCTCTGCTTAAATGTAACACAGGATATTTGTGTTGGAACCAACTCATCATGGCAGAGAACAAGGGCATTTCTCCCCCACCCTCACCTCCTGCTGACATTAAAGACTTAAGAATTGGGCAGTGTTCTGGGCATGGCCAGGAGGAGTGTGGCTAGGGAAGGCAGGGTGTTTCAACATGGATGAGAGTTAGTTATTCGAACTAGTTTGGAGTCTCCACAAAACCCATTTAAAAATAACCACCTTTTCAGTGAAATAAAAAGAAGGTTGATACTTCTAAGCCTGTTGTGGTAGTACATGCTTGTAATCTCAGCCCTGGGGAGGTGGAAGCAGGAGAATCAAGAGTTCAAGATCCTCTTCAGCTTTGTAGTACTGCATGTAGCCAATCTGACTTAAAAAAAAAAAAACAAGGTTGATAATTTCAGGATCCAGAAAGCTCTACTCTGGATGCTAGTAGGGTTTGGCTCAGTGACAATAAAAAATGCAACCGAGGGGCCAGCAAGATGGCTCAGCAGCCTCCAACAAGCCTGATGACCTGATTTTGATACCAAAGGACACACATGATGGAAGCAGAGAAATGGCTTCTGAACGTTGTTTTCTGGCCTTCACAAACATGCAATACTGACAGGAAGAGAAGTCAGGCAGAGTCTGGTAATTTTCCAACAGTCGTGACTCTAGTATTTATAAAGATGGTTTCTCGTGTGGGATAGAGATCAGTGGTCAGTTTGTCCTTGGAGCCACCCTGCTCATTATAGTGCATCTGATCCCTCTGGTCTCCGCAGTGGAAGGCAGAAAGGTCGGGAAATGCACATCCTATACACTATTGGAAGAGTAAGAGAGTAAGGAAGAGAATAGGCTATAGATTCAGTTCCCAGAACTTATCAGCTCTTTGTTCCTGTGGTGGTCCCTGACTATCTAGTCTCAGCCCTGAGAACCTGCAAGACATCTTCTTACTGAAACATCTTTCCTAGAGTGTGGCTGATAACTCATAGTACTAACCATATAAATGACAAACTCATAGTACTAAATATATAAACACTGCCCTGCAAAGTTCCAAAGACAGCATATCTTAACAACACACCAGTTAGACTGTTTAAATACGCTGGAGTTGTTTAGCAGTTTAATCCACCAAACTGACCAAAGAGTCAGGATGTTTTAGCATACAGGTATCCATAGCATGCCTAAACTGATTGACTGAGAAAGAGACAGCCACATCCCAAAGAAAAGACATCGCCAACTAAGCCAAGCTTAGTAGTAGGTCACCCAGCACACATCAGGCCCTGACTGCACCCACAGAAGTCAGAATGCTGCAGTGTGAATTGGGTGTGCCATTGTCAAAGGGATATGACAATAAGGAAAGGCTAAAAGATGAGCCAGGGCATCATGAAGACTAGAAATGTGGCAGTCCATGGAAGGAAGTCTAAAGAGAAGGCTGGAGGCAGAATATCTGGCTTGGTTGTTTGGATGTCTCACAAGTAGAAGACAAACTAGACTCTCTCCCTGGATGTCAAGGAAAAGAACTAAGGCCAACAGGTGGAAGCCCCAGGAAATCAGCATCAACCCAGAGGAACAATTCTGAAGAGCTACAATTGTGCCCAGCGAGCTGCTGCTGGGTGTTGTGTAATTGTTTCCTCCGAGACTGAAACTTTCTACCCTGGAAGGAAGCTCCTTAAGCAGAAAGGTAAACAACTCAAGAGAGCTTCAGGAAGTTCCTGAAACTGACCAGATTCTCTAGGCCCCTCCCTGACAGAGTCAGTAGTAAAAGCTGAGTCCCTCTCAGATGAAGGAAGGCAGATTGCAAACAAGACTGGACCAGCTCCCTGGGAGAAGCAGAAGCCAGCGGATTGGAAGAGGTTTAGAGCAACTGAGGCACCTGAAAAGGACATGCTCCAGCCTGCTGAGCCGCCTGCAGGCTGTGCAGGGCGCTCCAGGTTCCCAGCTTTGTGAGCTGTCACCCATGTTGGGGTGGACTTTGGAGATGCAAGCTGGCCTTGAGTTATTTCTGTTCTTGTAAGTAACCCCTCTCCCACGTTCCTGTAAGTAAGTGACCCCAATAAAACTCGTCGGTTCACCAAGCTGGACTTTGGTGGTATCTGTACTGGAGTCTGTCGTGGGCTCCCTATCTGGGGTGAGTAGATGTGAGTGTTGCATCTCCCCAGGAACAGTTTTGCCACACAACATTTGGCTACTTGGGAAAACAGTGTTTTCCCCAAAACTAGCCAACCTTGTAGAGAAAGGACAGACACTTGGAAGCTGTTTGCCAGAGGATTCCAGGGCTAGATGCATAGCCTCATGGCTTTTGCAGTCTTCCAAGAGCGATTCTGTGATTTCTAAAGATGAACACTTACAGCTGACAAGCCACGAGGCACTTCTGTTGCCATTGTTTGTCTTGTTCATTTGTCTGAAGTAGAGTAAATAATTTACAAAGCTTCCCTTTGCCTGGCGCCCGGTACATAAAACCTTTTTCAAACTGTGAATAAATCAAAGCCCACTCCTTTCTCCTACTCAAACCCTCTTTACCGAATGGTGCATCTGACTAAAGCATCCGGAGACGGTACCAGCAGTCGACTCCATCCTCAACACCGTATTTCAGTCCTACCAGTTACATACTGAGCCCCCAAGCATGACCCTCCCACCCTACCCACCCTCCACACACGGAGAGGCTGTATTCTGTGAGGTGGTTCCTCTTCCTGGAAGCCTTTTTGTCTTTGGTCTGTAATTACATTTGTGGGGGTCACATGCCCATGAGGAGGCTGGAGGATAACCGCTCTCTCCTACCATGAGGGTCCTGGCGGTTGAATTCAGGTTGACAGGCAGCTGCAAGAGCCTTTACCAGCAGTATCTTCCTCAGCCCTTGTTTCTATTTGTTTGTTGACAGTTTCACTCTGTAGCTCAGGTTAGCATCAAATTAACAATGTGCCAAACTCACGGCAACCCTCCCACCTCGGCCTCCCCGGTGCTGTGATTACAGCCAGGAGTCACCAAGCCGATCAGGGCTTTCTCGTTTTGCAGCAAGGGTTATCTAATCTTTGAAGTCTTGAATCCATGGCACTTTGTATCGGCTGTCTTGTTTTCTAACGTGCTCTTACTTGGCTATCTGCTTCCCCTGCATTCCTTTGCTCCCAAATAATTCTTTTCTCTAATCACCTGTTTTACCTAGGAATTGAGATTCTGAATATCTTTAACAGTTTAATGATTCATTCATTCATTTGCTAAATATTCATTTCATATCCCGTGTGCTCAGAGCAATGTGCCAGGTGCCTCAGGAGACATAGAAAGTCAGAAGACCCTGGCACGTTCCCAAGTCTGATAGGGAAACTGAAGCGGAGGCATAAATAGCTACAACCAACAGCAAGATGTGCTAAGTGTTATAAGAGAGGTACAAAGCAAGTGCTGTCAAGGCTCCGAGGGAGGTGAGATGCACCTCCTGATGCAAAGATGCTGTGCTTGGAGCCTTCCAGCGTAAGGGATGGCAGCACTGAGCTTCAACACGGAGGAAATGGGAGGAAGGGGCAACTGAGTTCTGAGAAAAGACACCCATGTTGGATGGCTGACAAAGGCCAGAGCTCATCAAGATCCAGCATAAGCCAAAAGCCACAAAGTTATCCCCACTGTGCACATCATCATTTGCCCAGTTGGCCAGAAAAATTACCATTGTGACATTGAAACTGCACTTGCTGCTTAAATGAGTCTTTTTAGAGATTCGGTTAGACTGAAAATTGTTCATTAAATGACTCGTCTAGGTAATGGCCTTCAACAGCGCTTCCCATTTCAGGACCCTTCGGACTGGCTGTCATTCCAGCACCCACTGGTAGACAAACTCTTCCTATAAATGTCCAGTTTAGATTTTGTATTTTTCAGTTTGCAAATTGTGGTAACTCCTCAAGTCTGCTGTTTTCATGCAAAAATATCCATAAATAATGTACACATGAGTGAACCCAGCTTTGTGTTGTTAAAACCTCATTAGTGAATACCAAAATCTTAATTTCAAAAAATTTTCACACGTCACAAAAGTATCATTTCAACCATTCAGAAAATGTAAAGGCCATTCTTAACTTTCATACCTTCCAAAAAAATTTTTTTAAAAAAGCAGGTGGTAGGCCACATTTGGTCGCAGGCAACTGTGTGCCAACCTCCGAGTTACATGGTCACCCAGTGTTACAGATGAGAAAAATAAGGCTCTGAGAAAGCCAGTATATTGACAAACCGATATTAGGCAGCCTGTTAGGTTAAAGAGAGAAAATACCTCTGGGAGGCAGCTTGGTCAGGAAGGTGCTCCACCGGCAATCACGAAGACCTAGGTTCGACCCCCGGAACTCACATACATAAGCGAGGTAAGGCAGAACGGCAAGCAGATGTTTGGGACTTACTATCCAGGTAGCTAGTTTAGTCTACTCGGCAAGCTCCAGATCCAGGGGAGACACCATTATAAAGAACAAGGCCAATGATGGCACCCGAGAAAGACACTTGAGGTTAGCTTCTGACTTCTCCACTTACGTACACACACATGCATCTGTACACACATGAACACACATGCATAATGCATATCTCTATGTATATACACACAAAGATGTACATACACCCAAAGAAAAAGAGTGTTTTAATAAAGCAGAAAAAATGGTATATTTGCCTACTTTTTATCCACATTGTTCACAGCAGGGAAAAAAATCATACATTATACATCAATGTTGACTCCCTGGAGCAAAACAAGTAAATAACTTTTTAATGATGCTTAGCAAGATTGGTTCATAGTAAATAAAGTAATTATGACTTGAATTTATATGTACCAGATTTTATTGTCTTATTGTAGTTTATAATGTATGACACTCTACATTTTAAAACACTGCTTTATTCTAAAGAACTTGCCATTTATGAGTCACGTGCTGCTAAATATTTATCAGCACACAGATACTTTCAAAAACAGCATGGATAGTTATTGATGTAGCTTCATCTCAGCACTCCATGGGATGAGTATTGTGCTCCTTGGTGGGTACCCAGATGAAGGGTTGGGAAAATGTTGAGAAACAAGGTATTGGAAAGTCCAACCCCTTCCTGGGGTGTCGGTTAGTTGAGTCTTTAAAGGGGAATAATAATAATTTTCAGCCATAGAAAATGAGTCTTGTACCAAGAATAGGAATGTATTATTTATTTAAGTCCTCCAGGACAAATTAAAACAAGCATCAAAGGAAAGGTCCTCAAACTATTTACCTTTCAATTAAGTGGAGATGAGAGAAGGCACACAGCCAGATTCTTCAAAATTATAGCTGTAACGAGGGTGACGTGAACTCTGGGAATGCCAGACCAGCAGGCACATCCTCTGAGGGACTGAGGACCTAGGTGAGTGTGACTTCTCACCAGGGGAGTGGGATTTTTGTTTGTTAATGTTTTAGAAGGCTGCACAGCCGTGTAGTTCATCAATAGAGATGGTTCGTACAATGCACAGTAATTTCATTTCAGAAAAATCAATAAATAAAATCACGATAAAAAGAAAATTCCATTTCGAAAAAGCAACCCAGAGAAAATAAGATTACAGTATTTCTATAATGTCACAGTCGTCTATCTCCAATGGGAGGCTAGTAGAGGAAATGCTTGCATCTCTGGGGTGCAGGTCCCATGACTGTGACGCAACCCCAGCCTCTGTCATCTCCGCTCCAGAGCTCAATAAAAGTGCTGAGTTGAGAGTAAAGACGCTTGCTGCCTAGGCTGACAGTAACTTGAGTTTGATCTCCGAGGCCCACAGGGTGGAAAGAGAACTGACTTCCATAAGTTGTCCTATGACCACCATATGAATCCATCACACACGTGTGTGCGTGCGTGTGCACATACATACACACACAAATAAATGTAACTTGAAAAATTAATAAAAGTGCTTACTTTGTTCGAAGCCCTGGGCACCTCGAGCAGCCTGTTTCCTGCCTTTCATCCCCTGCCCTCCCCTGTACACACTCTCACATCGTCTGCCTTATAGCCAGCTTCCTGGAAATTCTTTAGCGTGCCACACTGTCGGGGACCTTCACACTTAACCTCCTGTCAGCCCCAAATGCCAGTCTCCACCCTGCCCACTGGGCAACGCCAACTTTCAAGCTCAGGCTGTCATAGCTATTCTTACCCACCTGTGGCCCGCAGGCTGAGGTTGAACATTCCTGGTAGAACATTCTTCTCTGGCAGCCAGCACCAGGGGTTCTATCCAGACCCGCCTGCTGCCCCTTTCACAGCAGAGAAACCCAAATCCCAACATGAGATGGCTAGCGGTCATCTGACCTGCTGTGTTTACGTCGCTTATTTCTAGAGATCATTCACAAGATGCTCTTCCTGCGGCACCATGGGGAGTGTTGTGAATTTCCCTGTTTCTAGGGTCTAGTGCCTGGGGCACATTCAGGACTCAACACAAGTACTCGGAGTGAATCAGTGAGTGCGGAGCCTTCGGAGCTCCGTCCTTTCTCACCACAGATTACTAAAGTCTTGAGACAGCAGTGGAGCGGTGACTCGGTAGCTAAGAGCACTTGTTGCCCTTGCTCAGGACTGGGGCTCAGTCCCCAGAGCCCAGACAGTGGCTCACAACATCAGTGACTAATTCCAGGGGCTCTGAAGCCCTCTTCTGGTCTCTGAGGGTACCAGGCACACTTATGAACACAGACATGTATTCAGGCAAAACACTCAGACACATACTTTTTTTAAAGACAGACAAGAATGTAGATGGTACTAATAGTTCATCCATTTACTCATTCAGTAGACAGTGGCTGAATACACTGTTCTAGGAGCCCCATACATTGAAAACAGACATGAGATTGATCCCAGGCTTCCGGGGCCTCAGTTTTCTTCTAGAGAGGTAGGCATTAAATAAACAGCAAAGAAGGAAAAGCTTGGTGAAAAGTGATGAGAGAGAAAAGAGACACAGGTAATGAAGTTAGGGAACTGGGCGGTGTGATGTGAGACGTCTGTCGGGGAGGAGGACTTGCCCAGCCCAGGGGAGGACCTTACGATACAGAGGGCAGCAAATTAGACATGGCTCTTCCAGGCAGAGCTGAGCATGGCCAAGAATGAGGTAGAATAGGGTTTTAGGGTGGAGTGGCTGGAGGAGGCTTGTAGGTCATAGAGATAATGGCGGGGGTGGGGGGTGAGGAGGGTGGGGGGTGAGGAGGGTGGGGGGTGAGGAGGGTGGGCACGGAAGCGGGCAGATCACTCCAACTTTTGCTCTGAGTGAAACAGGAAGCCCCTGGAGGAGAATATTACCTGACTTAGAGCTGGCATACTTTTTTTTTTTTTTTTAAAGGATCTCTTTGACTCTTTGCTAAAAATTAAGTGTTGAAACTAGCCCTGACTAAAACCCCACCACATAAATAAATGAATAAATTCAAAAAGATAGGAGGAAAATATTAAGTATCGATGGCCAAAGACAGAAGTAGAGAGTCTGGTTAAGAGGATAGCAAGAGCCGGGCTGTGGTGGCGCACGCCTTTAATCCCAGCACTCGGGAGGCAGAGGCAGGCGGATCTCTGTGAGTTCGAGGCCAGCCTGGGCTACAGAGCGAGATCCAGGAAAGACGCAAAGCTACACAGAGAAACCCTGTCTCGAAAAACCAAAACCAAAACCAAAAAAAAAAAGGGGGGGGGGGGAGAATTAAGCCCTAGTCCAAGAGTTTTAGTCTAAGAAACAAAAGTGAGACACCGTGAGCATGCACTTTTACTTCAGGCAGTCCCCTGTTCCTGATCCTGTGGTGTGGTAAATGGTTTTTGTTTGTTTCCTTCTTTCTTTTCTTTTGGCTTTTCAAGACAGGATTTCTCTGTGTAACAGCCCTGGCTGTCCTGGAACTTGCTCTGTAAACCAACTGGCCTGGAACTCAGAGATCCACCTGCCTCTGCCTCCTTCCTGGGTATTGGGATTAAAGGTGTGTGCACTGCCACTGTGGTAAATGTTAAATGAAGTCCCCACACAGCAGCATGGCTACTCACGTAGTGGGTAGCAACCGTGATGCAGATAACGAGAGTACCATAGAGACACCTGTCCTTCAGGGACCAGCCCTCTTGGTCTCTGGCTACCTCCTCCTTTTGACTTCACTATCCCCCCTGATCATAAGAATTGGGGTATTCATTTGTATTTTATTCATATGGGTGTTTTGCCTTCATGTATGTATGTGCACCACGTACATGCAGTGCCCACGGAGGCCAGAAGAAGAGGGTGTCAGATCCTCTGGAACTAGAGTTACAAGTGGTTATTAGTAACCACATGGGTGCTGGGAATCAAACCCAGGTCCCCTGGAAAAGAAACAAGGGCTCAACCTCTGAGCCATCTCTCCAGCCCTCAAATCATAAGAACTTTATTGACTAATTCCTTATCTAAGACTAAAGAACATTATGCAGCAGGTTCAATGAAAAGCAATTGGGTGGCAGTAGGTTTTTGTTTTGTTTGTTTGTTTGTTTTATGAGACAGGGTTTCTCTACAAAGCTTTTGGAGCCTATCCTGGAACTCCCTCTGTAGACCAGGCTGGCCTTGAACTCACAGAGATCTGTCTGCCTCTGTCTCCTGAGTCCTGGGATTAAAGGCGTGCACCACCACCACCCAGCCAGATAGCAATAGTTTTTTAAACACTCAGATACGGTAGCCATAGTGAGGATGATTGTGGTAAAGGCGGGGTAGTGAGGATTGCACTTGCCTTTGCTATAAAATTCATAAATCTTAAGAAATTGTGAAGTGCAGAAGGAAAAGGGAGCCAATGTCAAGAGGGTGACTGCTTTGGTCACATCATGGAAGCATTGAAACATCATTTAAAGCTAAAATACTTCTGAGGCTAGTTGCCAAAAAGGATCAAAAGGAAAAAAATGTGGTCTATGCCCGTGAATGCTTATAATTAGAAGATCTCTAGCAGTGAAAACATTTGTTCATTGTGAACTAATGCCGCTTTTACATATTTTGAGATATGACATGATTCTCTAGCAAAAGAGCTTCTATGTCCTCAGTCTCTAGCATTGAATCCAAAAGAATTATTCCAAATGTCTTTGGTGAAGCAAAACCATGTATTTGAGAATTGCAAAACAAAACTGATATTGAAAAGGTATTTAATGCATTTCTTTGTGTTTGTTCTTTGGTTTCATTATTTTCTTTCTTTTTGCTTTTCGTTTTGTGATTTTTGTGGTGTTTTTACTTTCTCTGTCTTTCTTTCTTTGGTTTCTTGAGACAGGGTTTCTCTGTGTAGCCCTGGCTGTCCTGGAGCTCACTCTGTAGACCAGGCTGGCCTCAAACTCGAAGATCCAACTGACTCTGCCTCCCAGGTGCTGAGATTAAAGGCGTGTGCCACAACTGCTGGGCTTTTTTTTTTTTTTTTTCTGTTTTAATGCATCTCTTTGAATATTTGGGATCTGTTTTTCAGCAATTCAGAATATTTGAAACTCCAACGTTAAAAAGAACTTCACTAGAAAGTATATTTTGCAATGCCATAGGTATTCATTAAGCAATTACCACCAACAGGACACTGCATTGGTGCCTGGGAGGAAAATGGTATAAATATGTTACGATTAGACTCAGACCGCGGGGCTGAGGGTGGAGCTCATGGTACAGTGCTTGCCACCAAAAGGCTTGAGTCCAGTGTGCTGGCGCACGACTATAAACCCAGCACTAAGGAGGTCCAGGATGCAGGACTGCTGCAGGTTCAAGGCCATCTTGGGCTAGATTGAGAGTTCTAGGCCAGTCAAGGTTGCATAGTTAGATCCTGTCTCAAAGCAAAAACAAGATGATTGTGTGTGTGTGTGTGTGTGTGTGTGTGTGTGTGTGTGTGTGTGTGTGAGAGAGAGAGAGAGAGAGAGAGAGAGAGAGAGAGAGAGAGAGAGAGAGAGAGAGAGCGAGCACGAATACTAATAAAGAAACTTTGTGCTTCATTGGTTGGTTCTTTCTTTTCATTTGTGTTTGGATTTTTTGGAGTTTTGTTGTGGAGAAATGATCTCACTCTGTGGTCAGGGCTGACCTGGAACTCACTATGTAGCCGGGCTGGCCTCAAACTTGTAGCATCCTTCGGCTTCAGCCTCCCAAGAGCTGGGATTCCAGGCAAAAGCCACCACATCTGGTTCAAAGAAACATTTTAAAAATTGGGTTTTCATTCTTTGCTCCAGCCACACACTGACTACTTCTATAGGTTGTCCAAGGAAAAGTAACTTTGTATATCTACACCTATCTGTATCCTCTCTCTCTCTCTCTCTCTCTCTCTCTCTCTCTCTCTCTCTCTCTCTCTCTCTTTTTCACACACACACACACACACACACACACACACACACACACACACATACACACCCTCTTTTGTGTTTTCCTCCCATGGATGACAGTATCTTAGGAATAGAGGTTCAAACCTGAGTGTTAGCAGTCTATGTCTTCAGCTGTCCATTTAAGACAGTCTAACATGAGAGATTTGGATATAAATGTTTCTCTGTGGTTCGCAACATTTCAATTCCTACTTAAAAAAAAAATTCAAACTCTTTTTTGACCAACAAAACCTGCACTTACTTATAGGGTATAGTGTAAGAATTCAGTACATGTGTGCAATGTATCAATCAAAATGGTGAACAGCTCCCTTTCCTTAAACTTGTGTGTGTCAGGAAGCATCCAACTTGCTTTCTTTAGACAGGGTCTCGCATACCTCAGACTGTCCTTGAACTCTTGATCCTCCTGCCTCTAACCCCTAAGTGCTCAGATTGTAGGTGGACACTACTGCACTCAGTTCTCAAGCTGTTTCTTAAAAGTCAAATGAACCTCTTAATTACAAGAGGTAGTGTATGTAATTGTGTGTTTGGTACGCTTATGTGCTTGAAAGGATGTGTGCACGTGTTTATGCTAGTGCACTTGCACTTGTGTGTGTGATGAGAGAGGGTCTATGACTGAACCTGGAACTCATAAACTCAACTGGATGACTGGCTAATGAGCTTCCAGCCCCATCTGTTTTCACTCACCAGACACAAGCCACTACACGCAGCTCACTTTTGAAATTCTGATAGTTCTAAACAACAACAAAAAAGCTTAGATACATAAACTATGACAAAGTAAAGCAAAAAGAAACAGTTCTTCATCTCAAAACTGAGGACATCAGCCGGGCGGTGGTGGCGCACGCCTTTAATCCCAGCAGTCGGGAGGCAGAGGCAGGCAGATCTCTGTGAGTTCGAGGCCAGCCTGGGCTACAGAGTGAGTTCCAAGAAAAAGGTGCAAAGCTACACAGAGAAACCCTGTCTCGGAAAAAAAACAAACCCTCTGAGAACATCAATCTCTGAGTCACAGCCCATAGATGTTTAAACTGTGGGTCACAACCCCAAATGGGACCCTGCAACTGAACGTGCTGGATTGAGAAATATTTGGCTACAGGAAAAGGGTTCTGAAGCATAATGGCCAAAGATGAATTCAAAACCAAATGTGTAGTGAATTCAAGGTGTTTCTGGAAGCACTCACCCATGATGCATCTGGGGACTTCATTGGAAACACACAACAGTCACACTGTACATGTGCATGTCATCAAGCCTGGCTACCCTGATAAATGCTGTCTGAAACACATCAGTCAGATTCAAGACAGTCATATGCTGCGTCACCATAGAGTAATGTTTTCTGCTCATAGAAACATAATGGTTACAGAAAACAAAGACCTTTAATATTTTCTTACTGTCATGCTTCAGCATGTAAGCACCAAATTAGTATCTATCTGGATTGTATTGTGTTCGAATTTTTATTTAAAAAACTGCTGTTTTGAGTTGCTGACTTAAGTTTCATTAAGACGTTGTTAAATGACTTTTGGCTTGGGGTAATGCTCGAGCTTGCTTTCTGTTGCTGTGATAAGCATCATAACCAAAAGCAACTCAAGAAATAAGTTTCTTCAGATTCCAGGTTGCAGTCTGTCATGGAGGGAAGGCAGGGCAGGAGCTCAAGGCAGGAACTGAAGCAGAGACCACGAGGGGACACTGTTTACTGGCTCGCTTCCTCTGGCTTGTTCAACCTGCTTTCTTATACAGCCAGGCCCACCTGCCCAGAGAGGGTGCTTTCCACAGTGGCCCAAGTGCTCCTGTATCAATCAGCAATCAAGAAAATGCCCCATAGACACACCCGTAGGCCACTTTGATGGCTGCAGTTTCTCAGCTGAAGCTCTCTCTTCAGGTAAGTCAAGTTGAGGAGCAAGATCCACCCTTACAGATTAGGACAGAATTGCTAACAGTTTCCCAAACAGCCTGAACGTACTTCTGCCTATGTATTTATGTGCAGCTGCATTCTCAACACTGATGATTATAACATTAAAACAGCAGTAACCAGAAACATGAAGATGTTCTGCGTCCTTCAGTATCAAATATTCAGCCAAGATTTAACTCCTTGTTTTTGTTTTACTTAGGGATTTGTTTTTAAGACAGCTTCTCATGGAGCCCAGACTGGCTTCAGACTTGTTTTATAGCTGAGTATGACCTTCAACTTCTTCTGATCCTCTCCCATCTACTTCCTGAGTGCACCACCACCAAACTAGGTTTATTTGGAGATCAAACCCCAGGACCTCATGAATGGTATGCAGACACTCTATCAAAGGAAAGACATCCCTATCCTCAAGCCTTGATTCTTTATGTAAAAACTAACAAGCACATCCATCTCATTAGCGTGCAAATTTGCTTTCATCTTTAATAAATAATAAAGGTATATATATTACAAACAGTCATTTTAGAATAAATTCCTTTATGATTTATTATCAGTAAATGTTTGATTTATATGCCTATTTTATATATTTATATAACCAGAGTTGGGTAGGAAAATGTCTCAGGTGAAAAATGGCCACAAATAGAAAAAACTTCAGAAGCCCTGTTCTAGACTGTCTTTGGGTTTGGATGAATTCTGGGTGAGAGGTTTGCCTCTTACAATCCGCTCCTGTTCCCATGAGGGCGGCCACTCACTTCAGCAAGAGAGAGCACATCAAGCAGTTTGTACCAGCCCAGTCTCCCTGCATCATGAGCACACACAGAGCAGCAACCATGAGAGACTCAAGTATAACCTTCATAGAGACCTTCATCTTAACAGTGTTGAAGGCTGAATGGGATTTCCTAACACTGCTTAATGGTGTTACTAAAATCACCATCGTGGGAATGGGCAAGTTTTGGAAAATTCTGTGAACTATGTAATATCAGCTGCTCCCATTTCACAGCTTCCACATTCAGAAAAAAAAAGAAACGGTTTAAGATCTTGATTATCTTCCAATTTCATACTAAAAAAAAAACACTTTTGATCTTTTTAACTTTTCATAATGCTGATGAGCTTCAGCATTGTTCATGTGTGAAGAACTTTGAAGAATGTGTCTGGAGCCTCCCGGGAGCTTTCCATACAGCACTCAGATATGCCAGGCTACAGAGAGACTTTGAACTTAACTATTCACTTCTCCTGTTCCAGTGCTTGGTAAGAATACGGACTTCCTGCCTGGCGGTGGTGGTGCACGCCTTTAATCTCAGCACTCGGGAGGCAGAGCCAGGCGGATCTCTGTGAGTTCGAGGTCAGCCTGGTCTACAAAGAGAGATCCAGGACAGGCACCAAAACTACAGAGAGAAACCCTGTCTCAAAAAACCAAAAAGAGCCGGGTGGTGGTGGCGCACACCTTTACTCCCAGCACTCGGGAGGCAGAGGCAGGTGGATCTCTGCGAGTTTAAGGCCAGCCTGGGCTACAGAGTGAGTTCCAGGAAAGGTGCAAAGCTACACAGAGAAACCCTGTCTTGAAAAACCTAAAAAAAAAAAAAAAAAAACCAAAAAAAAAAAAAAAAAAAAGAAAAAGAATATGTACTTCCTAAAATTTGGAGTAAAACTCACTCATGTTCACTTTGTCCACCAGCTAAACCCTGCTTCTCCTCTGGTGTCGTCAATTATCTGTCCTGATCAGGAACTCACAAATCAGCAACTATGGATCTCTTTTTAGTTCCTCAGTGACTTTCAGATAAACTTCTTGCCCTTCCCGAGTAACAGCAGCCAGGCCAGACGGCCATCCTCCGTCTAGATTCTGTGTTGCTGAAATGCATGCCTAAGAAATCACCACATCCTTCCCCTTCCCCAGCCGCCTATGTGAACCTTCAATTACAAGGGCTAGAGAGGGGGCTGGCTCAGTGGTTCAGAGTGCTTGCTGCTCTTCCAGAAGACCTGAGTTTGATTCCCAGCACCCACATCAGGCAGCTCACAACCCCCTGAAACTTCAAGTCTAGGGTAACCTGTGCCGCCTTCCGACCTCCAAGGCACACACATACCTATAAATAGAGATAATAGACTCCTAAAACCCAACTAGGTATTAAATTTAAAGATATGGCTATTTTACGTCTTTACTTAAAAAACAATGCAATGTCTCTTCACAGGAGTTATACACTTTCATGACTGATTAGACCTCACCCACCTCTCTCTCCTCTCTCCTCTCTGTACCCCTTTCCGTGAGACATTTTGAACTTTTTCTGATTCTGATACCTGATGACTCCTTTTCATTGTCTCAGGCCATGAGCATGCTCAGTTCTTCTGTCTGGCCCAAGAGTCCATACTGTCATTTGTTTCCTATTTATTCAGCAACTGTGGTAGGGCGCCTCCTCCGTGCTAGGTATTAGGAAACAGTGATGAAACCACACTTTTCCAGTTGTTTCTCTCCTTACAGAAATTAATTACAGCATGAAAAATGGAGTTTGAGGTGAGGTGGGAGTTTGAAGAGAACTGAGAGTTGTGTCACAGAAACAGTATCAGATGGCGTGGCAGCCAATGTCAGGGAAGCCAGGCTTATTTGGGAGTCAGCGGGGGTTCTCTTGAGAAAGTACTGTTGAAGTGAAAATCTAAATAAAGGTATCAGTTGAAGTAAAGAGTGGGAAGGAAAGAGAATGTTGGGGGAGGCGGCTGAGACGTTCTGAGAGTGCCGTAAAATTGGAAAAGGGGAGAACTAACGAAAACAAGGCCTCTCTTGCCACGAGCAGAAGATGATGTCTCTCTCTGTCGAATATACTTTCTTGGTGGCCTGTGTTTCCGAAAGGGAACAGCTGTGAGATTCTCCTCGCCCTCTGTTGCCAGCTAAGTGCCGAGGGCTCCCCGTTTCAGCAATGCTAATGACTCTCAATACCATCCTTGCAGTCGTGAGGATGGGTATGAAAGGGTGCTGCGGATTCGAGGCTGGATTTGTGAAAACTGGTTCCTTCCTGATTTTCACTTAACGTTCTTGATCAAATGGCACACGTGTACTTCTGCTTTGCCATTTGTGAAGGAGGTGGTACTGTGTTCGAGCTCCGCCAGACATGGTGGCGCACAGCTGTCGATCTCAGCACTCAGGGTGCTGAGGCAGGAGGATGGTAAGTTCAAGGATAGCATGGGCTATTTAGCAAGTTGTAGCATAGCCTGTGCTACGCAATGAGAACTTGACTCAAACTCTCCCACGTCTGCCCCCCCCCCTTACCACAAATCCATTCTTCTCACAGAATAGCAAGTAAATCCATGGTATGGAATACTATGTTGTGTTTAGTGACCTTTTTTTTTTTTTTTTTGGATTTTTCGAGACAGGGTTTCTCTGTGTAGCTTTGCGCCTTTCCTGGAACTCACTTGGTAGTCCAGGCTGGCCTCGAACTCATAGAGATCCTCCTGGCTCTGCCTCCCGAGTGCTGGGATTAAAGGCGTGCGCCACCACCGCCCGGCGTGACCTTTTAATATAAGTATTAATATAAGTGACCTTTAATATAAGTATTTCAAACAAACATGTTAACCCCCCCCCCCACACACACATATATATATATGGTCTTGTGTGTACCTCTGGCTGGCCTGGAACTCTCCATGTAGACAAGGTTAGTGTCTTAAGTGCTTTCTTACTTCCTGGCAGTTCCCTATCATTGACCCCCAAGTTCATTACCAACTATCAAATAGAGGCTATATTCCACCTGCACACCCAGAGAGCAGTCTCACCGTCCTATAGAAGGAGCAGAATCAGACCATACCCCTTTTCAAACGACCCAATTGCTCAAAGTAAAGACACGTTGAAATAGAAACACTGGAAAATCTAGTTATTTGACAGTCATCAAGCACATGATATATTTCAGCTCTAATTAAATCATCTCATTCTTCTAGCTTTTATGCCCAAACTAATCAGTCAGTCTTTTTTTCTTTTCTATTTAAACTTGCTATTTGGCTACTCAATGGTAGACTTACAACTAAATATATCAATATAAATATCGACTTCTTAATTTTCAAGTAGAGATTACACATTAGCATGCTAAAAAATGGTATTTCAGTATAATTTTCTTTCAAGTTATGAAGACTAAGAATTTCCATAAAAATCCTTCAAGCTTCACATTGCCTTCTTACGCAGTGAGGTTGACCCATGAAACGTAGCGTCGTTAGTTCATGGGTTTACTTTGCTAAAACATTTTAGTTACAAATGAGTATAAAATTATCACAAATGTTTTGTTTTCCTATATTTCTGTAGTCCACAAATGGGATTTAAAAAAAAAAAGTTCAACTCTTCTTTCAGAGTACAAAAAAGGTTCATTCTAAAATATTTTACAAATATCCCAAATTGTGCCAGGTGTAATTTATAAAAATGAAAAATTCAGCTTTGGGGGCGGTTTAATCAGTAAAGTACTTTCTTCCAAAGGACCTGAGTTCAACCTCCAGAACCCACATTTAAGAAAAAAAAAAAGCTTGGTGACATGTACTTGTGGTCTCAGCACTGGGGAGGTGGAGACAAATGGGTCCCTAGGGCTTGTTAATGACAGGCCCTGTCTTTAAAAAGATGGATGGCTCCTGAGGATAACACTCAAACTTGTCCCGTGACCTTTACGCACACCTGTTCACACACATGCCCCCTTACACACACATGCTCCTGCACACACATGAATATACCACCTGCATTTCAAAAAGAACAGTGAGTTCTTTAGTTCTAAGTGCTGATTCTGTTTGTTTATGTTTTCTCTTATTTACCCCTCCAGGAAACAACTGGATTTTAGAAAATACAGGTCCTCTACTAAAGGAATTTACATTTTGATTTTGAGATAGTATCTCATATAGCCGGCCTTAAACTATTTAGCAAAGGCTGCCCTTGAATTCCTGATCCTCCTATCTCTGCATCTTGAATTCTGGGTTACAAGCATGTACCACCAAATTTCACACACTCAAAGAAAGTTTGATAATTTAATTATGTTAAGTACTTATGTGTTCATGGGGAACATCTTAACATCATTTTTAAAAGGAAATAGTTCATGGATAACTTGTCTCTCTTGCAATGAGAAAAAGCTCTTAAGGAAACACATCACCCAGAATGCAATGAGCTGATAGTCAATTTCATTCTAATTAGCATACTTTTAAAGGAAATAGTGTTCAATAGATGACCCAACCAGATTAGCTGAGCGCTTCTTCCTGGCTCGTGCAGTACAGCAGTGTCTGTAAGAGGGATCTGAAATGTGAGGTTCCAGATAGCCCAGTCCAGAGAGTGGTAGTACACTTGTGTAATCCCAGCATTAGTTCAAGGTCATCCTTGCCAGCAGAGCCATGCTGAGGCCAGCCTAGGGTACTTGAGACCCTGTCTCAAGATCAAATCACTTTGTTACCTGCTCAGTTTCTGAATATCAGCTTCCCACTCACAAACAAGATGGTGATATTCGTCTTTTAAGATTGTTATTATGAACCAGTTCAAAACATACATGAAAAGCTTTTAACTAGAAACTGCCATACAAAAGTAATTTATAAAGGCAAGTGTGGTCGTTCATGCCTGATCCAGCATTTGCAAGGCTGAGGCAGAAGAATTACTATAACTTTCGGACCAGTTTGGGCTAAGAGTGAGACCCATTATCAAGAAATATAAAATGAAATAAAATCAATTCAGGCATATAATCGCAGTACTCAAAAGGGAGAGGCAGGTAGATTTCTGTGAGTTCAAGACCGGCCAGATCTATACAGTAGATTCTAGGCTATCTAGGGTGATATAATTGGGACAGAGTCTCCAAACTAGTTAAATAAGTTAAAAATAGTTAAATAAGAAAACAAAGACATTATTTACAGGGCTGTCAAGATGGCTCGGAAGGCAAAGGTGCTTGCCACCAAGGCTGACGCCCGGAGTTCAGCACCCAGTCCATACACAGTAGAAGAAGAGCAGCAGTTCCCGAAAGCTGTCCTCTGACCCCCATACGAAAGCTGCGGCACATGCATGGACACACACACACACACACACACACACACACACACACACACACACACACAGATAATAAAGAAATGAATGTCATAAAAATAATTTTCAAACTGTATAAGAAGCTCAAAGGTATCAGTAAAAGATCCCACGACATACAGTTCAGTTTCTCTTTTGTCTGCCTCTTCTTTCTTCCTTTTCGTGTTTATAGACTTTTAGAAAGGCCTCCATTAGGTAGTCAGCTCCCGAAACCCATCGTGAGCACATCACAGCTTTTTCCCCCCGTGTTGCTCTTTAAATTACACCTAATGGATACTCGAAAGGCTTTGTTGACAGATCTTCTCGATTGGTCCTCGAGGCCAATGGGAGGTGAATAATGGCCACTGTCTCCTTTCACTTCTTCTAAAAGCAAAACCTTCTGCTACAACCCAGGCCTGCTCTCACATTCTATCCCCAAAGCTCCTGGAGAATTGGCACGTTAGCATTCCCCCGGTAACAACCTTTATCACTGCTACCAAACTCTCCCGCGGCAAGACAAGGCCCTTGCGCTCAATCAAAAGCTGACCCACTTCCGAGCCCACAGCCAGTGGGATTTTCCACATCTTTAGTTCCAGAAAGAAAAGAGGAGCACCCACTGGCCCACTAAAGATTCCTAGAGCTGAGGAGTTCCCAAGGAAGCTCCATCCTTCCCGGCCAAGGGAGAGGGAAACAATATCAACATAAGGCTGCCAACAGAAAAGTGGATGACAAGGACGAAGAATACAAGAGAGAATTTTGACACTGGACTCAAAAGAAAGTAAAAAGTGGCGAATGCCCGGGGTGTTGCTACTTCAGAAGACTGAGAAGGTGGCCCACGCTGCTGCTGGTCTACCTTGATGCTGTAACAAAGCCCCCTGTTTAACAGGCAAGTTGGCATCATCTCTGAATAAACACTTTTAGAAGCTTACAGAATAATGCGGAAGGGATGGCTAGTAATTAGGCTCCCTCTTCCCATTCTGTACAGTGGCCACCGGATCTGCCCTGTGTGCAGGGTAGTTTTATAACCTTGTCGTGAGTTTTTTCATCATCAGGCCCAGTGAAGATTCACCTTTTAGGTTTAGAGACGGGTATTTTTAACTTGAGCATGTGGGGTCGTCTTTACGGGTATGTTGTGGCTTTCATTTAACAGCCTAGGGAAGCTCTGGCAGTCCTCCAGCCCTGGGCAAACACGTGTGCCCGCAGCCAGGGGCAGCGCGCTGCGTTTCAGCACCGCCGCCTGTGGAGAGCGCCTCACCGCAGGGCCGGGTCAGGGCCTCTCACCGGTTCCTTCTTCCATCCCCGGCGCGCTGGCTCTCATCTACTTTCCCTGAGTCCCAGGAAAAAGCACCCCCAACTTCTAACTTCTCGATTCCTGCCTTTAAAGTGACCCCCGCGTCTCTCTCTCGGAGGTCTAAATGCGCACACACCCTGCGCCTTTGGGTCCTAACAGGGAGCAGCCTCTGAGCCGCGTGGCATCTCTCTGCTGGACCTTATACACGCACCCAGACGCTGGGGCTCCATCCCTCTGGCTACACACCCCACACCTCAAAAACAAACTCGTGAAGACGCGTCCCTGCCCGACTCTCACGCACATCCACACATCCATCCTCACACTCACGCTGCCAGGCTGACGGGTGCCATCGCCGCCCTGGACAGAACCTTGGCCAACTTGAACCCGGATCCATCTCGCCAGTTCATGGACCACCTCCCGCAGCCGCCGCCCCGCCCCCTCCCCTTCCTTGGCAGCCAGAGCGAAACCTGGGCCGGTCAGGGGTACCCCTCGCCATCAGTCATCATCCACCGCTCGGGGCCACACAGAGCCACAACCCCCAAACATTTGTCCCTGCGCCTCCAGGAAGCGCCAGCCAAACCCGGTAGTCGTCTCCTTGAAACCCGAGTCCCTGTCACTGGTGTGTCGTGTGCGTGTGTTTGTGTCTCCGAGGCACATTTAACTCCTTCGAGCTTTCTGTCCATCCTAAACAAACAGCACGTTATCTCCAACCCCTCTGCTCCCTTCTCCGCACCCCAACCTCTGCTCCCATCCCTACCCTCGCCCGCCAAGTAGTCAAACCTCCGCAGCACCGTCGGGCCGCACTCCAGGGCTCTAACCTGGAGCTCCCACCCCGCCCCAGAGGACATTCACCCCCAACCCCGCACCTCCCCCACCCCTGGCCCTCGGCGAGGCGATCTGGCCCCAAGCTAGAGAAGCCTGAAAAAAAAAAAAAAAAAAAACAAAAAACGCAGCCTGCGTCGGCTCTCGCTAGCGGTGATCGCAGGGACTAACCTGGCACTAGCCAGATCAGCGGGCGCACCCCTCCAGAGGGGCGCACGCCTTTCTGCCCAGTCGCCCTGGAAAACCACCGTACAGGCGAGAGTAGAGCAGCGGAAGCAGCCTCCGGGGTGGGCGGGAGGACTCACCGAACATCTGAATGTGCCCTTTAGTGATGGGATTGAAGCTGCCGCAGGCCAGCAGGATAACGTGGGTCTTTGTGGTCTCGGTCATGATGGGAGTAGGTCCCTCGCGCTGGTCCAGGGGTTGCCTCTTTTTGTGTCTCGTTGTGTCTGCAGACGGAGAAAGGAAGGCGAGGCTCCGGCGGTGGATGCTGTGGACTCCAAGGAGCCGCTCTAGACGCAAACCGCGTCACTCCCCGCCTCCCTTTAACGCTTGCAACTCCGGCGAGATCCGGGGCTGCTTTTGTATTGCTCTTCCCTCGGTGGTGCTCAGTCCTACTTCCTCTCTCGCGTCTTCTGCGTCACTCACTGGTCCTGGTGCCTGACCCTGTCATCTCTAGCCTCCCCATCCCACTTCATTGCATCATCCCATCTTAGTTTATCTACAAGGCAAGAAGTAGTACCAAACCCAGAGCCTTGCATACTCACAGCATGGTGTGCGGGCTATGTCCTGCCTCCTTCAGATTTTGTTTTCCTATCTCACTCCTTTTCTCTCCCTGTCTACATTCCCTAACATATCTAACTCCAAAAAGGGTTGATTTTTATAAATTTTCTTTCTCATGGCCTCAATATCTTAAGTGACAAATGACCGTTGCTCTTTTCAATAGTCTTCATTTCGGACTTCTTTTCTCCCTTATTTGGTGATTCTGAGCTATTGAAAGGAGTCCAGATCTTGACCCGTGGCTGCTAAGAAATAGTGAGCAGTGAGAGCCCTTCTGTTAATGCTGGTCCTTTGTGTGGGTTGAAGTAATTACGGATTTGAGCAAATATGAATGAGGAAATTACTAAGGCTAGGTATTAGGAAACTCATGTTCCTTCATCACCTTATCCAAGTTGAGACAGTTACCATTCCATCCTCATTTCTGGAGTGTTCACTCTCTAATAGATGCTGTTATGAACCCCTCTGAAAGAGCAAAGAATGTCTCTTCATTAAATTTATGTTCTACTGGAGGGAGGTTAATAATAACCAGAAAGAAAATATTAGGTGTAAATGTGCAAAACATAATAAATGAATTAACTCATTCTCTGACAGAGCGGATTGGACAAATAGATGGTCTGAGAAAGCCTCTCTGGGGGCATGGCATTTAATGTGGGCCCTCTTAGACAATGAGTTGCTAGTTCAGATATTTAGGGACAGGATAGAGCTTCCCGTGCTCATGAACATGGAAGGAGGCCCATGGAAGCAGAAGCCCTGGACACTGGAAACTGGTAGCAGAGATGTGGGTGCTGGTCATCACACGGGGCCAGGATAATGGGCCAGAAGTTTTTCTGAGTCACTAACTTACTGTGGAATAACAAAAGAAAGCCTTTGAAACCTTTAAGCAGGAGAGCACTGTGTGATTTACATTTTTAGGAGATCTCTGGCTGTTGGGAGGAAAAGCAAATGGGAAGAGGAGAATGTGAGAGGAGACTGGTACCTTTAGGCAGGTGGTGCTGTCCTGGGACTTAGAGGGATGGCAGGGAGGAGGCTGGGCAGTGGCAGGATACATAGGGTAGATTTTGTAGCTTTTAGTCTTTCCAGATGGGTGGGCTATAGAGAAGTTTGGGAATATGTCTTAAAATTTGAGTTAAGCAAATGAGTAGGCTAAGATTCAGAAAAATGAATAGGGGGAAAGGAAAGGTTTGAAGAATGGTCAAATGTTTTGTTTGCATGCCATATAGAACCAATAATTAGCTTAGTGATTCAGAAGCAAAAGTATTACTTTCCCAGGCTTCAAGTTTCTAACAGTTCATTGCAAGAGTCTGTTCTCCCCTTCCATACTGTGGGTTCCAGGGGTTGAACCCAGGCCATGAGAGTCTGTAGCGAGTACCTCTGTCTGCTCAGTTATCTTGCTAGCTCTGCTTTTTATTTCTTATCTAAGAGTTTGTGGCAGGTATGCGATGAATATTTCTCTGTTGAATAGTAAATCAACCTCTACTATGGAGAAACTTTCTAGTTTATTAAAATATTTATTACTTTGTATGTGTGCACGTACACACACACACACACACACACACACACACACACACACACACACACTGCAGCACTACTGTAGAGCTCAGAGAACAACCTGCAGTAGTAGGTTCTCTCTTCCCTCCCCTAGTGTGGGTCCTGGGGATGGAACTCAGGTCGTCAGCTTTGGTGACTAGTGCCTTTACTTGATAAGCCATATTACTAGCCCCAAAGTTTCTAGTTTCAATATAAGAGTCTTAAGAACCAATGCAATTCACAAAGAAGTTTGTAACTTCTCTAGCATAAGATGCAAATTAGTGGGGCAGAAAGAGCAAGAGATTTTACAAGCTGGGCAATTAACATAATTATAGTTAAGCAATAAATATTTATTGAACGCCTGCCATATACCAAGCACTGATTTAGGGGTTGTGAACAAAATGAAGTTCCTGCTTTAATTCAGTTCACATTCTAGGCAAAAACAACAGACCATTAAAAAACAAATGGATGCATTAGTAATAAGGTCATAAAGAAATATAAAGCAGGAGGAAGAAACAGAAAAGGAAAGAGTCTTCTCTCACGGGGGTCAGGGATGGACAGGCTCTTTGATAAGATAGTATTTGATCTGGACCTTCAGTCACACAAAGGGTCAGGTTGCATGAACATTTGGGATGAACATTCAAAGCAGAATGGGAAATAGAAAAGGTCTGAGGGGCAAGAATATTTTGGGGTGCTCAATGCACAACAGCGGTGTGTCTGAAGAAGAAAGAATGTGGAAAGAGTTGGGGAATGATCAGCAAAGCAGGACGGGGTGTGGAGAGCCTCACAGACTTTCAGTGGGGCTCTGGCTGTCTCAGTGAGAGAGAAGGGGGGCCACAGCAGTGATTTTGAGTAGATAAGTGACATGAGCTGGCTCACATTTGGAGAGAGCTGTTTGGCAGGAGACATATATTTTAAAGTTGTTAGGATAGGGTATTTTTAAAGTCATGGGATTGAATGAGGTCACCTGGGAGAAGCAGATAGAGAGAAAAGACAGGAGGCCCTCAGATTCAGCCCAGAGCGCAACCAATTAATAACAGTAGCTACATTCATCACACATTCAGAAACCCCGGGACTATGCGTCATTTAATTTACTTCACATTTTGTAAGTCTCCAAGTGCATCCCATGTTGGCGGGGGGGGGGGGGGGCATGTCGAAGCACAAAGAAATGAATGATCTGGGTTCAGACAGCTGGTAGGTCCACAGTCAACTGCACCTGCTGGTCATCTTGATCAAAGGCTCTGCTCTGAATCCAACATTACTCTGCTTTGCTTTGCTTTTAGGCCAGAGCAATCCCATCTGGACATTATTTGGTTTAGCTTTATTTCTGTCTGTTTGTTTGTTTTTTCTTTATCCCTCTTTCTTTCTTTTGGGTGAGGGATGGGGAAGGAATAGGGTTTCATGTAATTCAAGCTTTCCTTGAACTGTCATGGAGCTAAGGATGATCTTGACTTCCTGAATCTTCTGCCTTCACTTCCCAAGTGCTAGGATTACAGGCATGCACTGTTATGTCCAGCTACCAGCTATATTTATTATCATTATTATTACATGTGTGTGGTATGTATGTGTGCATATTTCATTCATATGGGGGTCAAAATTGGCTCTCTTCTTATGCCTTTATGTGGGTTCAAGGATCAAATTCAAGTTCCCAAGCCTGCATGGCAAGCACCTTTTTCGACTGAGCCGTCTCACTGGTCCTTGACCATGTTTAAAAAATAAAGATAATAGTATCCACCGGGGGCTGGAGCCATGGTTCACCTGCTAAGAGCGCTTGCTGCTCTTGCAGAGGACCTGGGTTCAGTTCTGAGCTCCCACATCAAGGGGCTCACAGCTGCCTGTAATTCCAGCTCCAAGGGATCCAATACTCTCTTGTGGCCTCCATGGTCACCTGTACATAGGCAGTGCATATACATATACTCAGACATAGACTCATAAAAAATACAAAATGAATAAATCTTCAAAAATTAAAAAAAAAATTAGTGTCTACCAAGACACGAAGACGCGCTGGTCATTGGTGATGTAGGTAGAACACTGAGCACATTCTGACAGTTAAGGAGAAGGCTTAGGAGAGGCAGGAGGAAAGCAGGTTTATAACACAGCTCAGTCAATACATTTTCAGCCTTGTAGGCTATGCCTTAAGTAACAGTTTAAATTCTAGTATGAACCTAACTGTGCTTCTTTTTAAAGTCCGTTTTATAAAATAATTAATAGCTTACATTTATTTATGGGGGCGGGGCAAGACATGCATATAAAAATCGAAGGACAACTTGTGGGAATGACTTTTCTCCTTCTACCATGTGGATCCTGGGGACGGAACTCAGATCACCGGGCTTGTGGTAAACAACCTTGTGTATTGAGTAATCTTACTGGCTCTGTAATATTCCCTTTCACTCTTCGTATTCTTGCGTATATTCATATATTGCCTAATAAGGGCTCTGGGATTAGAATGTGAAAACATGGAGGCTGGGAATAAGAATGTAGCTCAGTTGGTGAAGTTCCCATGCTGCATGCATGAATCTCCAGGTTTGCACTCCAGCATGGTATACACGGGGAGTGATATACATAGTGAGTGCAAGTTTTAGGCCAGCTTGGGATATGTGAAACCCTGCCTAGGGGGGAGAAAAAAGGAAAAGAAAAGAAAAACATAGAGGGTAGGTTGAGTAGGATGTGGCTTCCTGGCTCAGCCACTTGCTAATTAAATGGCTTTGGGCAAGTCCTTCATTGCTAAGTCTTTATTTTCTCAAGTGGAGTGGTACCTATTTCTAGGCTGTTAAAATAGCTACTGTAACATACAGTACGATTGCCTAGATCCTGCCAGATAAACACATTAGAATTCATTTCAAACTAGTATCCATAAGATGGATGCTACAGTGTATGGACTGTGTATTGCGATGGGGGTCAAAATGTGAGGAAAGGGTAGTTTGCTTTTGGTTTGTTGATTTGGTTTTGCTTAAGGCATATTGTCAGCCTTATGCCAAATTGTTCGGCACAAAAAAATGCACCCATTGTTTTGAAATAGTTTTTTTTTCTTCTATTGGTAGCTAAAAAGTATGTTTCTGAATGAAACAATCACAGACGGGAATGGCTTTGGGGGTGTGCCAATAATCTGTGTACTAGCTAGTGAAAGTAAATAGCCGGGGACATTAACATTAATGGAGACTTCAGCACTTGTTAATGAGATACGGAAGTGAGGGAAAATGTAGAAGTAGGGATACCACTTCTCATATAATATTTATAGTGCTCTATTTCTAGGGGCGCTTATTTTAACCTAGGTAGTATAATTTGGTCGAATATTTCAACTTTCTGGCCGCTGAAAATTGCTTTAGGTTGAAAAGGAGTCAGTCACTCTCCACTGCCTGCACTTTACTATCTGCTCCAACCAGGTAGCTCCAGCTCCGAGGGATCTCTCATGTGTCCTCCATGGTCACCTGTACACAGGCAGTGTATATACATACACTCAGACATAGACTCATAAAAAATACAAAATAAATAAATCTTGGTGAGCCCCCAAATGACTAAAGAAAGCCTGTTCCCCTAGCACTTTCCTACTGTAAATCCCCACCCTAGGAGGGGCAAGGCCTGCATGTCTATTAGGTCTGATATGAAACACGCATGTGTAAAGTCAGCTCATGCACGCTCAGTGGTCTCCTTATTTATTTAATGAAAATTATTGTGTATTTTCTTTTTTAAATAGTTTTTTTAGATTTTCTTTTTAATGATATAGACGTGCATGTGAATACTGGTGCCCAAGGAGGCCAAGAGGCATCTTATATCCCCCCAGACCTGCGGTTACAGGTGATTATGAGCCATGGGACATGGGTGCTAGAAAGTGAACTCCAGTCCTCTGTGAGAGCAGCATATGCTCTTAGCTGCTGTTAAGAGCATCTCTCCAGTCCTAATGCATATTTTCATAACAAATAATTTCATGTTTATGAAGCTGACTTCTGAAATAATACTAGGGACCGTTTTTTGCAACGAGACCAAAAAGGCACACCCAAACTCGGGTTCCCTCAGTTCCTGGGACCAGGTCATATCCTGAATGTTTATGTTTTTCTGGTAGAAAGGAAATAGGATTCTGAGGAAGCCATGAGTTCTTGGGGTTCTCTGGAGTTGCACCCTCTCCTTTACGCTCTAGACTTCTCTGCATGGGGAAAGCTAACAGGATTGCAATTGTGCTCCCCTGTTACTCTACAAGCAAACGCTATTACTTCACCCATGTGATAAAAATGTTCCTGCTGGATGGTGGTAGCGCACACTGTGGTGATATAGTGTGTGCCCTAATAAAATTTGCCTGAAGATCAGAGAACAGAACAAACCACTAGATTAAATATAGATGTCAGGCAGTGGTGGCACACACCTTTAATCCTAGCACTCGGGAGGCAGAGATCCATCTGGATCTCAGTAAGTTCAAAGCCACCCTGGACTGCATGAGATTGATTCAGTTTCTCTCTTGGAGAGAAACAGAGCCAGACAGTGGTGGCACACACCTTTAATCCTAGTACTTGGGAATCACACGCCTTTAATCCCAGCACTAGGAAGGATGTAATGGCTGGGTGGAGAAAGGTATATAGGGCGTGAGGAGACAGGAACTAAGCTTTTTCACCTGGAGCCCTTTCGGCTAAAGCCCTTTCAGCAGAAGCCCTTTTTGGCTGGACCCCTTTTGGCTGAGGACTCAGAGGTATTCAGTTAGAGGATTCGTGGAGTTGGTGAGGTGAGAAGTGTCTGTGGCTTGTTCCTTTGTCTCTCTGATCTTTCAGCATTTACCCTAATATCTGGTACCAGGTTTTTTTTTTTATTAAAAGACCATTTAAGATTTTAATTTTAATTTTTTTTAATTCCAGCTCTTAGGAGGCAGAGGCAGGTGGATCTCTGTGAGTTTGAGGCCAGCCTGGTCTACAGAGTGAGATCCAGGACAGGCAAGGCTGTTACACAGAGAAACCATGTCTCAACAAAATAAAACAAAATACGTTTCTACGGCAAGATTCCCCTTTCTCCAGCTCCAAACTCTGCCGCTGCGCTCACTCAGGCTTGTAATATTTCTAATTGTTCAAATCCCATTTCACAAATGAATGATGTTCCTAAATTTAAAACCTGGCCTTCAGTTTTAAACATAGCTTTTTGCATGATTAAAGAGGGAAAGTCCTATGGTCTATACAACAACCACTGTCTACTAATGAATTTCTTCATTACATTCAGATATTTGCCAGTCTTTTCTCCCTCGTTCTCTCAGATATCTGGGATGGTACAAACATTGCTTCACCAGGAGACCGAGGATACCAATATTTCTATCTCTATTTCTATTTCTTTTCCCAAGAGCAGAAATGGAGCTAAGAGAAATCAGTTCTAAGAGACTTGGAAAGAAGTTTAATTGATTAAGAAGTAAAATTATTCTCTGAAATGTCATCTGAGAATATCTCTGCCTCCTGCCTGTAAGTCACCAAAATGGAAAACACAGACTCAAGGGAGTAGTAAATCAAGGACAGGGAACTTAAAATACAGAGTATTTTTCCATTAGATCAATACCTTGTGATGTTAAGTCAGAACTGACCTATAACTTCGTCCAATGACTCCAAGCATATTAGAACACAGTGGTAACTTGCTGGTAGTAACAAAACTTACTGCATAGGAAATGGAGTGGTACAAAGACATTGCATCACTCAGTCTCTGGTCTCCATCTTCAGAATCTGTACTCATCCCATGG
This sequence comes from Peromyscus californicus insignis, assembly GCF_007827085.1. Taxonomy (NCBI): domain Eukaryota; kingdom Metazoa; phylum Chordata; class Mammalia; order Rodentia; family Cricetidae; genus Peromyscus; species Peromyscus californicus. Next base: position 38,312,751 of record NW_026294436.1, on the reverse strand, counting down.
CTGGGGCGAGATAGAACAAACTTAGCAGCTGACACGTCCAGACTTTTATGTCTGTCTGTATTACGCAGGACTGCTTCAGAAGCAAATAGCAGAAACTCAAAGCAAGGTTTAATCCAAAGAGGGAATTTGGTCTATGAGTCTGGGCAATCTAGCTTTAGGCACAGGTTCAAATAGCCACATATTTTTCTATGTATGTATGTAAGCATGATTTTATGAGACAAGATCTGACTCTGCAGCCCAGATTAACCTGAAGCTCATTATATGTAGTTCAGGCCAACCTGAAATCATGATAGTATTTCTACTTCTGTGTCCCAAGTTCTGGGATCTGTTCCTACACCCAGCTGGGGTTTACATAATCTCAAGACTCTGTTTCCTTTGCTCAGTATCTCTAGCTTGCTTTCCTCTATGATTGCTTTATTCTTGGGTGCAAGACCTCCACATTAGAGCAAGATGACTACTGAAAGCCTTGCATAGATTTATCCTTATGTGGGTCATGATCTCATGAACACAAACAGCATCTTTTCTAAGAACAAGAACAAAATGCCCCAAGAAGGGGCTGGAGAGATGGCTTAGCAGTTAAGAGCACTGCTTGGTCTTCCAGAAGGCCTGAGTTCAGTTTCCAGCATCCACATGAGGAGGCTCACAGCTGCTTATAACTTCAGCTTCGTGGGGATCTGACACCTTCTCTACAGCTTCTACAGCAACCTGCACTCATGTGCACACACAGAGAGACAGACACACATACACACAAACAAAAACAGTAAGTCTAAAAAGAGTCTCAAGAGAGACTGCTTAGTGTTGACCTGAATAAGTGTCACCCCCGGTCAATTGCTGTGACTATAAAGAGGAAGTATTCTTTCTGATAAGGTCAACCTTATCAGAAGGGAAGGCCAACCCCGTCCAAAGAACTTAGACTGAGCAGTACTGTAGGAGCAGAGTGAAGAAGTTTGACAAAATTATATTCCCAGTGTCACAACAAGAAGAAAACATAGCAAAAATATCAAAGCTTAATCAAAACCAGAAAACATCATGTTGATATTAACTCCATTATCAAGCTAGAGAGACGGCTCAGCAAATGCAAGCATGTTCTGCTCTTCAGTGCAAACATGTTCTGCTCTTCCAGTGAACCTCAGGCAGCTCACTGTAACTCCAACTCCATGGAATCTGACACCATCTTCTGGCCTCTCCAGGCACCTGCATTTATGTGCGTGCACACATGCTCACGCACGCACACGTGTGCACACACACACACACACAATTAAAACTAGATTTTTTAAAAATAATTGGGTTGTTGTTTTTATTTTATGTATATGGTTGTTTTGCCTGCATGTATGTCTGTACACTCTGTGTGGTTCCTGGTGCTCTACGAAGCCAGAAGATGGCATCAGATCCCCTCGGGCTGGAGTTTCAGAGGGTTGTGAGCCACATGTGTGTGCTGGGAATTGAACCCAAGTCCTCTAGAAGAACAAGCAGTGCTCTTAACTGCTGAGCCATCTCTCCAGCCACAGAATAAATGTTTTTTGTTTTTTTTTTGTTTTTTTTTTTTTTTTTTTTTTTGGTTTTTCGAGACAGGGTTTCTCTGTGTAGCTTTGCGCCTTTCCTGGAACTCGCTTTGGAGACCAGGCTGGCCTCAAACTCACAGAGATCCGCCTGGCTCTGCCTCCCGAGTGCAGAATAAATGTTTTAAAAGGAACTCTAGTGCCTTATGGAGAAAAAAAAAAACTTGAGACTTTCTGGTTTGGTAGGAGGATAGAAGTTGGTGAAAGAGGAGCTAGGTGACCTCAGATAAATGCAGCCATGGACCAGTGGAAGATGCTTTGCTGTAGATTTCAGACACTGAGACAAGTGCAGGAAACACATGCAGGGATGCAAGTGCTTATCTAGACGCTCCTGACCTGTCCCTGTGTTACATCTTGTTGTAGTCTGTCACCTGTGCCATGCACCAGCGTCCTCTTCTCTGGAAGCTTCTTTGTCCTGCTGCTCCATAAGAATGCTTTGGTTTCTCTGCCAGGCGGTGGTGGCACACGCCTTTAATCCCAGCACTCAGGAGGCAGAGCCAGGCGGATCTCTGTGAGTTCGAGGCCAGCCTGGTCTACAGAGTGAGATCCAGGACGGGCACCAAAACTACATGGAGAAACCCTGTCTCAAAAAACAAAAAACAAACAAACAAAAAAAGGCTTTGGTTTCTCATGACCCAGAATGAATGTGACCTCTGGCTCCCTCCTCCTGGACTTCGTTTTCTGTGCCTTGTTTCATTCTGTGGAGAGAGAATCCTTTTGGCTCATCTTGCATCACAGGACCATCCTGGTCCATTCATCAGGGTTCCCAGGTAGATCTGCTTCCACACAGCTCTTGTGTGGAGGTTGTGAGGGATTTCATCCCATCTCTGCTACTCCAAACACACCAGATGAACTCCACCATGAAAACGAGTTCAGGAACTGGAAGATAATTGGTTAGGGTTATGTGACATGCTTCTTGTTGTCCTTTAAAATGGCTACTTAGCGAAGTTCAGATTGAAAGGCTGTCTTAAAAAATAAAATGAGCCGGGCGGTGGTGGCGCACGTCTTTAATCCCAGCACTCGGGAGGCAGAGCCAGGCGGATCTCTGTGAGTTCGAGGCCAGCCTGGGCTACCAAGTGAGTTCCAGGAAAAGGCACAAAGCTACACAGAGAAACCCTGTCTCGAAAGACCAAAAAAAAAAATAAAATAAAATAAAATAAAATAAAATGAATGGCATTTTATGAGATTTATTTTATCTTTAAGTGCGTGCGTGCGTGCGTGTGTGCGTGCATGTGTAGTTATCCATGGGGGTCAGAAGAGGATGTCAGCTCCCCTTGCTGCTGAAGTTATAGGCAGTTGTGAGGGGCCAGACATGGGTGCTGGGAACTGAACTTGGGTCCTCTGCAAGAGTAGCGCAGTTGTCTTAAGAAGATAACTGATTAAAAGATTTTTGTTTCCAATTAAAATGCATACACCTGTAATCTTAGCAGCTAGAATGAGGCTGAGATTGGGAGATTATGATTTCAAGTCTGGGATATATACAGAAACTCTGTCTTTAAAAAAAAAATCAAAAAGCTAGCTGGGTACAGTGGCACACGCCTTTAATCCTAGCACTTGGGAGGCAGAGGCAGGGAGATCTCTGTGAGTTTGAGGCCAGCCTGGTCTACAAAGTTAGTTTCAGGACAGCCAGGGTCACATAGTGAGACATAAAAAATCAGTAAGATAAGACTAGATGAATAAATAATTGTAACAGAGGAATAAAGAAAGATAGAGGAGAATATACAGATCACAACCAAGAGCATACTTTGCTTTCTACCAATTACCTGTTGAATGCTTCCAGAATGATACCACTGTCTTTCTACCACTCCCCAAGTTCTCTTTATTAAAGTCTGGTTAGACATCTTTTCTCTCAGCTATTGTCCACACTCCAGCCAAAGGAATGTCTTCAAAAGGGCATGTGTTATTATAGCACTTTCTGGCTTTCAGTCTTCCTGGAGCTCAGAGGTACCCTCAGAGTTCAAGTCAAACTCTTTCAAAATCTTACAAACCACCTTTACAGTCTGGTTCTGCATGGCCTCCCACCCTCCCCTGTACTCCCTTCACTCCGGCCATACAGGGAGCTGCTTTCAGTCCTCAAGTGTGACGTAAAGGAGTCAGGTGAAGTGGCATACATCTCTAATCCTGTCTGGTAACCCTAAACAACCTGTTCAAGCAATGTAGTGATTAAGTGGCAAAGACTGGCCTTGAACCTGAATAGTAATCAGGCAATTTAATATTCTACTTTCCCAAACCCTCCAAAATTTTTTTCTCGTTTGTCCACTACTATATCTCTAGTATCTATCACAGCTTGGCATGTGACAACAGTTCAAGACATATTTACTTAATAAATGGGAGAAATTTTTATTATGACTTGAAACAGTCTCGTTGCACATTTAAAAGAATTCCTACTCTAGGTTAGATGTATTAAACCAAGAAAAATGCAGGAATAATCTAATAGTCATGACTATGTAACCCTGGAACCCTCTTTCTCCTGCTAGCATGTTCTCTGCTGAGCCATGGCTCTGCTGTCCCTGATCTGCAAGAAATATAAATTATATTTTTATTACATGGCTTGGCATCTGTTCCCAAAACCTCCTATATGTGTTCTTGAACTTCAGATGGTTAGAAACTTTGAAACTTCGTTTCTTAGCCTCCCTTGCAGCTGGATTTCTGGACAAACTAGATTGTATCAGAAAGTTGCCTTTGATTTGATTTAGAAGGTATCGTGAGGTGGAAGTTGTGTGTCAGTAGCTGCCTAAGTAATTAATGAGCATTGAAAGGCAGTTTTGACAACTGACTTCTGCAGTATTGTGGTGTGCCCTTTAAATGTAATTTCAGTTTCTTTATCCCTTTTATTAGCACTGAATTCATTGTTTTTAATCCCCTTCTTATTGAAATGCCTAGTTGTGCCTGTTTCCTGAACGGACACACCCCCTTGATTGCTGTGTCTACTATAGCTACTTTTTATGCAGGGAACATAAATATGAAAAATGGGGTTATTTGGGAAATGTAAACGTGTAGTGACTAAGAAATCAATCAACAGGAATTAGGATAATGGGTGAAAGAATTATAGTGTCTGTGCATATGTGCACTTGTGTATGCTTCAGGGTCAGGAGTGGAGATTTTTGAAAGGATGGATCAAGTAGGATGATAGAAATGATGGGAAAGAGAGTGGGAAGACGACCAGAACACCCTAGCGTTCTGCATGAGAATAGCAGAGCTGATTTGGAATTAATAATTAGTTACTATTATTAACAAGGTGGGGGCAGGGGAGATGACTCAGTGGGTAAAAGTGCATGTCACACAACCTTAATGGCCAGAGTTTGACACTCGGAATCCACATAAAGATGGAAGGAGAGCATGGACTAAAATGAAGCTGTCCTCTGACCTCCGCACATGCAGCACAGCTCAATCATGCCCACATATAAACTATGCTATACACACACAATTAGAAAAGAATATAGTCCATCATGACTGACACCAGTAGAGATACTATAGCTCACAGTGCTCAAGCACATCTGCTCTCTCGACTGATCTTTACAGTGACTGGGTCTATGAACTGCCTCAATAGGTCCTGTGCAGATGCTGCAGATGAGGACAGAGGAAGGCTTATTTGGGTCAGACCCAAGTTCCAGAGTCATAGTGTAAGCAACTGGCAACAGAACTTTCTATTGGTTTTTGAATGGGTGAGGTTGAGTGTGGTAGTGCACACCTTCAATCCCAGTACACAGGCTGAGGCAGGAGAATTAAGAGTTTGAAGCCAGCCTGAACTACATGGTGAGACTCTGTTTCAGACAAAACAAAACAGCAATAAAAAGAATGTGGGAAAACTAAGGAATTTAGGCTGTTAAACATGAGAGGCATGCTGGGTATATTGTAGCTATAAGGATTTCTCCGGTCCCACTTAGCCTGTAGTTCTGCCGCCGCTTATAAAATAATCACTCAGAAGCTTACTATTAATTACCAATTGTATGGCCTATGGCTGGCTTCTTGCTAGTTAGCTCTTATAACTTAACCCATTTCTATTAATCTATAAGCTGCCACATGGCCGTGGCATTACCAGTCTGCTGGCATCTTGTTGCTCCTTTGGTGGTGGCTGGTGTCTCTCTCTCCTCTCCTTCTCTCCATATACCTGCTTAGATTTCCCGCCTGCCTCTAAGTTGTCTTGCCATAGGCCAATGCAGCTTTATTTATCAACCAATCAGAGCAACACATATTCACAGCATACAGAAAGACATCCCACAGCAGTGTGTAATCTGAATACAAAGACAGCTGGGTCTTGGTGCAAAGACCCTTGCTATTCTTGGGACTAGGAGATGATTGCTCTTTTTTGGTGACTAGTCCCAAAGAGGAAGAGCCTTAGTGGCTTGTCATGGAGCTAAGAAGCAAAGTGAAGACAATTTTTGTGTTGGATGAATAAAAAATTAGCCCTATGCAAATAGTCTAAGAGGATAAGTGACTTGATGCCCTATGTTGGCAATTTTCTGCTTAAAAATATGACTGTAAACTTCTTGGCTCATTAAAGAGGAAACTAGGGTAAACTGAGAATAAACCTGGTTCCTACCATTAACCTAAAGAGGACAAACCTCCTTTGCAGATTTGAGTTGTCATTCATGGTGAATGGGACACCTTCTTTGCAAAGGATCTGCTGACCTTCCACATGGCTTCCTGTCGTTCTCACACTTACTATCTTGGTCATTCCTAACTTTAAGTACAATGCAAGGAAGAACCTTTTAGGGGTGGGGGGAGAGCAAGATGTTCCTGTTGTGTAGCAATTTCCTCTGAATTTAAGCTTACAAACTAGAGGGAGGCTTGCCGAGGCTCAGGAAGCAAACGGATTTTACAAACCTCTGAAAATAAACAACTCACAAGTCTCAGAAAGTTCCTAAAACTTAAACGATTCACAGATCCTTTCCTCAAGGTTATATAAGCAATAGGAATGGCTAGGGAGACCCCCCAACTGTGGAACTGCCTGTGAGGCATGTGGAAGTGCTCAGGGGATTCGACTTTCTCAAACTGTCGCCATGCTGAGGTGGACCTTTGGTGATGTAGCTGCTTCTGAATCACCCATGGTCCTGTAAGTAACCCTTCACCTATACTCTGCAAACAATCCCAATAAGTTATTAGTTTACCAAGTTGGACTTGGATGAAATTGCTTGTTGTCAGTGTCTTGGGTGAGTAGACATTTGTTCTCATCTCCTGAGGAAAAAATCACACAAGAGGCCCCACCAGTTCAGTGTCAGAAACAAATAGCCATTCAAATGTAGTTTGGAGTAGAGAAGGATGAACAATCAGCCATTCAGGAAAACCAAAAAGACCTGGTGCTCTTTCTTATGCCCTCTGCCTAGAAGGCTCTGTCTGGTCAGGCAAAAAGAAGATAGCCTGTGACAAATAGGCACAACCATACATACCCCTGCATCTGGGCCTGACTTCAGAATTAAGGGAAGATGAAAACACCTCCTTAAGGTGACTGTATAGCTCACACCTCCCCACTTCCGTCAAGTCAGCTGCCCTTTGGCTTGTACTAGACTCTTCACCAGCAAATCCAGGTGGAAGTCGCTCCTGGTTAATTGAGCCTGGAGCTGAGCTGGGTAGAAAAGGAACCGCAAGAAGGAGGCAGATCTCACGCTGCTTGCAACTCTCGGGAAGGAAGGTCTAAAGAGGATGAGACGAACTAGGAGAGTCTGAGATCGAGAGCTGCATGTGTGTCTGTATACGTAGAAATTTCTGAACTCATGTTCATGTGTATGCTGAACAGTGGTCCAGAGGGAGTGACAGCATGTTGGATGGCCACAATAGCATGCATATTGTCAGTCTTAAGACAGACAGATGGTTTGTAGTTCTTTAAGCCGAAGGCGAAGAGGAATTTAGAGCCTGTAAGCTCAGAAGTTCCAAGATTTCCTCTTGCAAAGCGTGTGGGGAGGGGGCACTATGTGACTCACTTTTATGGATGCTTTTGGTTAATGTGGTTTTCCTAAACATCCATCAGCCAGTGTAGGTGAGGTGGCCATGGATTTTTTTCTCCCTCCATTTCTCTAGACAGGGGCTCATCTCACTCCCCACAGTAGTGTAAGGAAATAAGTTTTCAGGGGTAGAAAATGAAACTGCAGGGAGACTAAGAAGTCAGATTTTTTTTTTCTCTTTCCTCCCTCTGTGTGTCCAGGAGAGCTTTGGAGGGATTAGCATCACATTCTCTAACCGAAGAATGACTCCAAGAGTTCAAATAGTTTGCCTAAGATCATCCAACCACCCTGCATGGCAGAGCCAGGACCTTCGCTAGCTAGGTCCTCCTGAGCCCAGGGTTTGTTCGTGCCGGGAGGCTCCAGGTTGCCACTGGGAAGGGGCCCCAGGACTACGAATCCAGTGAGGATCTCCAACTGTCTGTTACCTTTGAGAGCTCTTGCTCCTCAAGTGTGACAACTAGTCTGAAGGGGGACAAAAATACTTGTCAGCCTGATGGACACCTTGGTGTCAGCCTGATGGACACCTCAGTGTCAGCCTGATGGACACCTCAGTGTCAGCCTAATGGACACTTCTGTGTCAGCCTGATGGACACTTCTGTGTCAGCCTGATGGACACCTCTGTGTCAGCCTGATGGACACTTCTGTGTCAGCCTGATGGACACTTCTGTGTCAGCCTGATGGACACCTCAGTGTCAGCCTGATGGACACCTCAGTGTCAGCCTGATGGACACCTCAGTGTCAGCCTGATGGACACCTGAGTGTCAGCCTGATGGACGCCTCAGTGTCAACCTGATGGACACTTCAGTGTCGACCTGATGGATGCCTCAGTGACTTCAGTTGAAGACCCACCAGATAGGACTGCAGTGACACGTGGGGAAGGTAGCGACGAACTGGCTGTGGGTAGTCATCTGCGCCTCACTCTGCCATGGTCTGTCCCCTCACCCACCTCTGCGGAGGCCTCTGCTGCCCACTCAGCTGGGGGACTTTAGAAGGTAGACAGTAGGAAGACCTCCTAACAGAGGTAAGGGCAGACCATTTGTGCTGACAATGCTTTAAATCTCCCTTCAGGCCGGTCAAGTGACTTCTAGAATGATCTGAGCAAATTCATCACATACGGAGGCATCATTAATACGTAGTAGAGAGTTCATTTCCTTACGTTCATGCAGTGCAAGGGTACTTTGAAGTAATCAAACTTAGTATAATTAGAAATGATGGGTCTTCTGCTTTGTCAGCCTCTCTGGAAAAAGTACAGGAGCCATAATGTGAATTCAAATTAAATATGCCACCAAAAGGCGGTTGTGGCAAGCAGCTTGCCTTAGCTGCAACCCTGACTCACCGCTCCTCAGGCTCTCACCACCTTGCACTTTGACACTTCATGGGGAAGAAACAACGGACTTTTCTCATGAGAATGGCACAGTGCAGCTGTACTTCAGTGTCTAGGAAATGTAGCTGGACAGGGTGTGTGTGTGTGTGTGTGTGTGTGTGTGTGTGTGTGTGTGTGTGTGCTCACACCTGCTCCTGAACACTCCCTAATAAAGAAAGCAAGCTTGGGCAAGACAAAAGTTTTTGTGGACATAAATTGAGGTTTGATGTGTGCACGTGTGTGTGCTTGCTTTGAACAGAGGGAAGAGGGAGAAAGAGGAGGATAAGAGGAGCAGGGGGAGGAGGCCACTACTTTAGGGATTAAGAGTTCAACATAGGAGGGTTGGAGAAATAGCTCAACAGTGCAAAGCACTGGCTGCTCTTACAGAGGACCTGGGCTCGATTCCAGGCATGCACAGGCATCTCACAACTGTCTATAACTGCAACTCAGGAGATCCAACACCTTTTCTGACCTCCATGGACTCCTGCACACACACACACACACACACACACACGCACACGCACACGCACACGCACACGCACACGCACACGCACACGCACACACACACACACACACACACACACATATATTGTTCAAAGCACAAAACTGGGCAGTGGTGGCATATGCCTTTAATTCCAGCACTCGGGAGGCAGAGGCAGGTGGATCTCTGTGAGTTCGAGGCCAGCCAAGGCTTGACAGAGAATTCTGTCTTGAAAAAAAAAAAAGATTTCAGCACATGAATTTTGGAGGTACGCATTCATACCACGGCAATAAGCTTTAGGGATTTATTTGCTGTTTAAATGAACAGTATCGTGACAGAAAGATTCTGGACTAACAGTTTTAAAAATCAGCATGTTGTCAATCTCAGAATATCCCAGTTTCATTGTCTTGTCAGTGGACACTGGTTTCCAGAGTTGCAAGATAGATGCAGGATTGGGTCAGGGTCAAGACGGTGCACCTGACTTTACTGTGTAGGCTCCAAATTCACCAACACAGCTGTCCATGTTTTGAGACTGTTAACCATCAGAAAACAGACATGGCTAGAAATGAGGCTGCTTGAAATGTATGCAGACATGGACCTTCCCAGTAGTCTCAGCATTAGCCACACCTCTGACTTCAATAGTGGTCAGTATAGTCACAGCCCGGGCAGTGGTGGGAGTCAGCCGTGGTCAGTACAGTCATGGCCCGGGCAGTGGTGGGAGTCAGCCGTGGACAGTACAGTCATGGCCCGGGCAGTGGTGGGAGTCAGCCGTGGACAGTACAGTGATGACCCGGGCAGTGGTGGGAGTCAGCCGTGGTCAGTACAGTGGTGGCCCGGGCAGTGGTGGGAGTCAGCCGTGGACAGTACAGTGGTGGCCCGGGCAGTGGTGGGAGTCAGCCGTGGACAGTACAGTCACGGCCCGGGCAGTGGTGGGAGTCAGCCGTGGACAGTACAGTGGTGGCCCAGGCAGTGGTGGGAGTCAGCCGTGGTCAGTACAGTGATGGCCCGGGCAGTGGTGGGAGTCAGCCGTGGACAGTACAGTCATGGCCCGGGCAGTGGTGGGAGTCAGCCGTGGTCAGTACAGTGGTGGCCCAGGCAGTGGTGGGAGTCAGCCGTGGACAGTACAGTGGTGGCCCGGGCAGTGGTGGGAGTCAGCCGTGGACAGTACAGTGGTGGCCCGGGCAGTGGTGGGAGTCAGCCGTGGACAGTACAGTGGTGGCCCGGGCAGTGGTGGGAGTCAGCCGTGGACAGTACAGTGACACCCCGGGCAGTGGTGGGAGTCAGCCGTGGACAGTACAGTCACGGCCCGGGCAGTGGTGGGAGTCAGCCGTGGACAGTACAGTGGTGGCCCGGGCAGTGGTGGGAGTCAGCCGTGGACAGTACAGTCACGGCCCGGGCAGTAGTGGGAGTCAGCCGTGGAACACGGTGGGCTCACCATCAGCTGTTCGCTTTCTCACCTGCACTCCACTCTAAGTTAAGGTACCTGAGGCATCCCTCTCACTGGAAAATGCTTTGTAGTTTCATCGGGCTGAGCCCTTTCTTCCTAAGTGGCTTTTTGTAAAGCTACGGTGACGTCGTCTTTGCTTATCATTTACGGTCCTACCAACCTTCTTCCAACCCTTCGTTCTTTTCCAGACCATCTGCTTCTCTTCGCTGTGAAACCACAGCGCTAAACTGATGACAGCACAATCGTTTCCACGGCAACAGGACACGGTCCTCACCGCTGGATCCTGATTTCACTCTGACCAAGAAACAAGCAACAATGGTGTGAGTTACTTTGCCCGTTGTTGTCCTCACCAAATACATGACACGCAGCAGCTAAGGAGGAGTGGTTTGTTTTCACCTGTAGTTTGAGGGAGACAGTTCACCGCGGTGGGAGAAGGTGTGGGACCAGCTGCTCCATGGCGGCAGGAGCATGTGGGTGACACTGTATCCCCTAGTCCGGAGGCAAAGATGGGCATAGGACTGAACTGGAAAACCTCCAGCTACACCCCAGTTGCTGTCTTCCCTGGCAAAGTTCTACCTCCTAAAGCAGTGGTCTCAACCTTCCTAAGGCTGCGACCTTTTAATCCAGCTGTGGTGACCCCCCCCAACCATAAAATTTCCCTTGCTACTTCGTAACTGTAATTCTGCTACTGTTAGGAATCACAATGTAAATATCTGTGTTTTCTGATGGCCTTCGGTGACCCCTGTGAAAGGGTCATTTGATCTCTTGGAGGGGTCGGGACCCACCAGTTGAGAACCACTGTCCTAAACGGTCCCCAACTTTCTAAAAACAGCATTGCTAGCTGAAGACCAAGTGTTCAAATACTTGAACCAGTGGAGAATATTTCGCATTCTGACCACAGCTGAAGTTATAGTATTTTCTGATAGTTTCTCTTTTTTAGTCTATTGTTTTCTTTGTTACCATTACTGTTCTATATTTTGTTTGTTTGTTTGTTTTTGAGACAGGGTCTCATGTAGCCAAGGTTGGTCTTGAACTCCTGATCCTCTTGTGTCAGCCTCACATGTACTGGGATTATAGGGGTGTGCCATTAGCCCAGTTTTTTTTTTTTTTTTTTTGTTATCTCTTTGAAATTTTTCCTACCTTTGATTCTGTAATCCTGGACTCAGCCTGGATATACTTTTGAATAATTTATATATAAAGTATTTGTTCAGCAAACAATTAGATATGTGGGTCAAAAATAACCATAATTTGGAAAAATCATAGAAACCTACCCTTTCTACACTGTGCTATAAAACATGATTGAATGTACGTGACCAGCACACAGACTTCTGGCTTGGAGAGAAAAGAATGAGGAATCCATTTAATAGACATGAAACTTCTAAGGCTAAGAAACAGGCTTTGATGACCGATAAGCAGTGGAAGGCGGCTGACCTAGTTCCCACTCAATGGGTTTCTTATCATGCTCAGCACAAGAAAGACACAAAAGGCCTTTTCATCTGAGTTCAGATTATCTAACCAGAGGGAGATAGATGGGAAGCTTTATTCGCATAATTGACCAATACCTGGATGTTTTGTTCCTTTGCTTTAATCATATACAACTTAATTACTACTTTGGGGGAAACTCGGAATCCATTTGCTATGCTGTGATATTGAATAGGGGTATGAATTTTTAAAATGAACTAGTTGCAGGAGCATCAATAAAAATGTCTTATTGGCCCACTAATTTGTCAGTCTTTTAAACAAGTGAGTAGGACTATATAGTGGCACTCGGCTAGATACAAAACAATGCACAGGTAACAGGCGCAGAAGGTAATGTTTTGGATAGGATGTATGTGTAAATATTTTGTACAGCAATTCTAGGTCAGAGACAAGTGTACCTATAAGAATTGGCCATCTTCTCCCTTCTATTTTTATCCCGCTTCATTGAGAATGGGGTTCACGGGACTAAGGTAATGATGGGGAGAATGGTGGTGTAGAAAACGTTAGAAGAGAAGCTAACCCAGTTTCTGTTACTTAAGAAGAAAAGAAGAAACAGAGGAAGAGAAAGGGGAGAAAGAAGGAAGAAGAGGAGGATGGAGCTAGGTGGGGGTGACACACACCTGTTATCCCGGCACCGGGAGGAACAGAGGTTGAGGGTCATTCTCTGCAACCCCGTCTCAAGTGAAAAAGAGAGGAGAAAGATCGCAATGGAAAAGATCTAGAAGGAAGAAGGAAGGGATAGAAAAACGTATGGAAATGTGAGATGAACACAGTGAGTACCAAGCAGAGCCAGGATGGGAGAGGCAGCTCTGCACTGCGACGCTTCGGGGGACTTGAACCAAGTCCTACTGTTCCCTATGCACCATGATCCAGCGTCTCACTGCTCTTTCCAGAGATGGAAGAAAATAAATTATTTTTCAAGCTCTTTAAAGACAGCTTTGTAATTTTTTTAATGGGACAAAAATAGACTAACACTAAGGCTAGAGAAAGCCTATATTCATATCCTGCTCCCTATACACACACACACACACACACACACACACACACACACACACACCTTGTCTCAGGTTTTTTGTCAATTGGATACAAGTTAGAATTATCAAAAAAGAGGAGCCTCAGTTGAGAAAATACCTCTATCAGCCTGGCTAATAGGCAAGTCTGTGGGAGTATTGTCTTGGTTAATGATTGGTGTGGGAGGGCCCAGCTCACTGTGGGTGGTGTCACCCTGGGCAGGTGGTGCTAGGTTTTTTAAGAAAGCATTCTGAGCAAGCCATGAGCAGCAAACCAGTAGGCAGTGTTCCTCCGTGGCCTCTGCCTCGGCTTTGGCTTCCGGATTCTTGCCTTGAGTTCCTGCCCTCACTTCCTTTCATGACTGTGGTGGTTTGAGTAAGTATGACCCCCAGAGACTCATGTGTTTGAATGCTTGGCCCTCAGGGCGTGGCACTGTTAGGAGATGTGGCTTTGCTGGATTACCTGTGGCTTAGCTGGAGAAAGAGTGTCACTGTGGAGAAGGGCTTTGTCTTATATGCTCAAGCTATTCTCAGTGTGACACACAGTCTCCTTTTGCTGCCTGGGGATCAAGATGTAGAACCCTCAGCTCCTTCTCCAGCACCATGTCTGCCTGCATGCTGTCGTGTCTCACCGTGATGAGACAATGATGGACTAAGACAATGATGGATGATAAAACTGTGAGGTTGAAGTAAACCTTTTCTTCCCCAAGTCGTTTTTGGTCATGATTCTTTATCACAGCAATAAATAGCAAACTAAGACACTCCCCACCCCACCCCCACAGACACACGATCAACTTCCGTCTCTCATTATTATAGACTGTCGGTCAGGACTGTTTACTCTCAAATCAGCATCCTCTTGTCTAGAACCTCTAAATCTAATGAAATTTAATTTTTTTTTAATTTTAACCTCATCATATTTAAAATAAATTAGGTGAATCAAGGAAAGATGAGTGAGAAAAAAACAATATAATTTCCTCAGGGAACCCTAAGGCCAAACCCCATTTTTGATGCCTAAAGAAAGGCAGGCTAGCATTCCAGAGAATAGCATGGTATCCAAAGGACAGGCTTCACTGAGATGCAACATGTAAGTCTGCTCTAATCTGACACTGTCTGAGTCTTGTCATACATTGTAATTACTTCAGAAGACATAGACTTAGCCAGGCCCAAGGCCAATCTAGGACATACGGTGAGACTCTGTTCCCCAGATCCTCAAACCAAACAACAGGACCTCCTGTTTGAACCCGTGCATGGAGGTGTGGTTGTGAATGTTGAAAGTGACCTCCGCATGTCACATCCTCAGTATCTTCTGGGCTTGAACCATCCTACACCGTGTGTGTTCATCCGGGAGAGAGCAAGGCAGAAGGTAAAAGTGACTATCCGGGTAGAAATGGGAGGGGAGGGTCAGAGCAGGAGCAAATCCAGTAAATCCAGTGTCCCCAACAACAGTCTGAGCTATGTTATCATGAAAAAGAGTTCTGTGGGAAGAGAATTTCGGGGACACTGTGTATTTTTCCCCCTGGGGAAGGGCACACTTCTGTGTTAGAGTCTCTGAAATACCACCAAAATGAGGAAAACATAAACCTACTTGAACTACTGTAACTAATTTGCCTGCTCCTGGGAATACACATTATGTTAGCAACATTACTCATCCTACAAGACACCAGTACTTTCAGATTATCCATCAACATATGTTTGGAGTAGATGTATATAAAAGTTTTATCATCGGCATACTATTATGACAGCACTCCCACCCCTACACATGTCTGAATACCCAGGGCCCTAGGATTCAATCACTGTGAGTTTTGACCTTTCTAGAATTTCAAGTAGAGCTTCATTCCACTGTAAGTCAGGGTGCGTGTCATAAATCTATATGTGACACCCCGTTTAAATTGTACCCTTTCTTTAATTTCTCCTAAATGCTTAGTGTCCCCATGGTAACTCTTACTACCCAGGAAGTCCTGTGACAGATGTCTAAATGTCAGCCTCTTTGCAGGGCTAAATGAGAGATTTTCATCTTCCTTCCAACGTCCTAACTTCGTTTCTCTAGAAACAGCGTTCTTCCAGAGAACCTGCAAATGAACCTACCCTGATGTTACCAGATGAGACATGTTGAACATCTGCAGCAGAACACAGGCTTCTTGAAAATGGAATGCTTTCATAATAAAATAAAATAAAGTAAAAAAAATAAAATAAAATAAAGCAAGAGCTTCTAAGACTGGTTTAAATAGGAGGAAATGTCTTGGGTTAGATGGTTCCTTGGTGATCCATGAATGGTACCACCTGAAAAGTAGCCTTATTTGGTTAGTTGGTTGGTTAGGTTAAGTAAGTAAGTTAGTTATTTGTTAGTTAGTTAGTTTTGGCTTTCTCATACAGGATTGTGTAGCCCAGACTGGCCTTGAATTCCTAACTCCTCCTACCTCTTACTTCTAAGTACTATGCACAGGACAGGCATGTGGACCATACCTGGCTCACCGCTTCTCTTCAGACAAAGAATATTTAGCCTACAGGATAATGCTCTCTTTGAAGGTTTATGCTTGACTGAGTGGTATATTTCTTCAATTGTCAAACAATTGCTGTTTTCAAACTAATTTAAGCACTCATCTGTGGACATGGGTCTATTTTAATTTAATTAATGAGCAAATGGCTATCTCTGACTTCAAGTAGAATTTGATTTTAATTTCTGTTTGTTTTTGAACATGTACAAGTCATACACAAATCAAAGGCAGGAAAAGGCACATTATGAGATGCATTTTTCCTTCCTGCTCTGTCCCTTGGCAATTCTGTTTTCTTTCCCATGTGTAACCACCTTCCCAGTTCCTTCAATTTCCCTTTAGCAGTGTTCTACATGTTTACAAATACACATGCCTTCTTTTCTTCTCACAGATAACACAGTAGATACACCACATTGGTGATTTCTGGTGTATTAGATGTCTTCTGCATTAGTACAGTGCATGCAGAGTGAGGGCTTGGCCATTTTATCAGCTGCCTGGTTCTCATTGAATGCCTGTGCTGTTTTAGTTCCTAATTCCATTGGAGGGTACTCTTGCCATGATATCATATTACTAGCAATAGGCTTGCTGATAAACTCTCACAAGTAGAATTTGTGTCCATAGGCACATGTACTTTTAATTTGAAAGAAAGTTCCGAATCAGTCTTTGTCCCTTACACAGCCGTCAACTATATATGGTCATTTCCCTAAACCTGTTATCAAACCAGCATTTTACAAAGAATTTGATTTTTAATAATATGAGAGTGAAAATACACACACACACACACACACACACACACACACACATGTGCGCGCAACATGGGAACTGTCATGGTTAGAACATGAAATATCCCCCACAGGTTCATGTGAGAAACACTTTATTCCTAGCTGATGATGCTATGTTGGGAGGTGGTGGGAATTTTAGGAGGGGACGCCTAGCTATAGGAAGTAGGTCCAAAAGGGTGTGCTTTTAAAAGTTACATGTAGTCCTTAGTCCCTTCCTCTCTCTCTGGTCCTTGTGCTCCATGAGGCAAGTTTCTTCTTTCACTCATTTCTAGATACCATAGTGTGCAGTCTTACCTCAAGCACAAAGTAACGGAGCCAGCCAACCACAGAGAGAAACCTCTGAAAGCGTGAGCCAACATAAGTATTCTTCCCTTTAAGAGGTTCTCTCAGATATATTAGTCACAGCTAGAGAAAGCTAACAGGAGCCAAAGAATCGGGAATTTATAATCCAATCATTGACTATCTTTTCCATTGATATTGAGGGGCAGACTTTCTCATCTACTGAACTCAAGAACCTGTCCTTGTAGAGAGAAACAGAATTTTAAAATATTAACAATGGATTGAAAACAGATTACTTTGGAAAGTTAGACTTTTTACACCAAGAGCCCTTGCATATAACCGCTTCTGACTTTGACAGTTTGGAAGGGGTGGGCCTAACTCCACAGGGTTTTTCTAACCTACAGTGAGCAGAACACTTTCATCAGCAACCCACCCATGAGTACAGTTTGTAAAATAAAAAACATTTATTTTCAAAATGACTGGATACACATGAGAAGAAAAAGAGTTCTCCAGGTAAAATCCAGTTGCCTTCTCCTCTGGTTCGCTCCAGCCTCCCAGCCCTGGGCCATCCCCCGGACTTTAAATGAGCTGGAAGCATTGGACAACACAGATTTCTTCTTGTTTTTGTTTTTCTCTCTCTCCCCTTTCCTCCTCCTCCTCCCTTCCCTCCCTCCCTTCCTTCCCTCTTCCCTCTTCCTTCCTTTTTCTTTTTTTTAAACCTCACAAAAGCCAGATTTACACCCCTTTCAATATTTGGTCTCAACTTCTACCCTAATGGCTATTATCATTTCATTACTGACATTTTTGTTCTTACATTTCCCAGGTCCCTCTCCTTTTTTCTTCCTTCCCTACACGAGAGTACCCAAACCTACATCAATACCATCCGTATTGCTTCTCTTCATATCTCAGAAATGCAGCATAAACCTAGATGTTTATAAAATGCTTCATTTTCCTTTGTATTGGGGGGTAGGTGGTGGCTTGCATGTGTGTATGTATGTGGTGTAGACCAGAAGTCAGTCTTGGGTGTTGCTTCTCAGGAGCCCTCTACCTTGTTTTTTGAGATAGGCTCTCTCACTGGCCTGGAGCTCACTGATTATGTTAGACTGTCTGGCCAGTGAGCCCCAGGGACCCATCTCTTTCCAGGTCCCTGGACTGGAATTATAAGCACATGCCGCTACACCTGACTTTTTATGTGGGTCCTGTGGATGGAACTCAGGTTCTCATGCTTGTGTGGCAAGCACTTTATTAACTGAGCCTTTTCCCAGCCCCTAAATGCTTTTTCTATGGATAAACTCAACTTTGGTCTTAAGTCTATATTCTAACAACTGGCTGTGGTCATTTGAATGTAACTGGGCCCCATAAGCTCATAGGGAGTGGCACTATTAGAAAGTATGGCTTTGTTGGAGTAGATATGGCCTTGTTGGAGGAAGTATGTCACTGTGGGGATGGGCTTTGAGGTCTGTTATGCTCAAGCCGTGCTCAGTATAGATTCAGTTCACTTCCTGTTGCCTGCAGATCAAGATGTACAACTCTCAGCTACCTCTCCAGCACCATATCTGCCTGCATGCTGCCATGTCCCACTATGATGATAATGGACTAAACGTCTGAAACTGCAAGCCAACCCTAATTAAATGTCTTTCTTCATAAGAGTTGCCATGGTCATGTTGTTTCTTTACAGCAGTAGAGACCCTAATTAAGACACTGGCAGAAATAGAATTTTGGCTAATTCCTTTTCTTTCTCTGAACTGTATCTAAATTTTAGAGTTTGGGAGCTGCATGCTATCACTGGGAGTAAATGAGACTTAGGCCCCCGTGCCATATATACTGCAACCATTGCATATTAGTACTGACATGATGCTTGGTGTAGACTGGAGCTTGATAAATGTTTATTAAGTAAATGAATCAATGTCTTCTTATGTATAATCTTAGTATTTTTCTAAATTTTAGAAGTTTCTGGATTATAAGCATTTCACCTAGACAAGGTATTTCTGTTAAGTAGTTGTAGCAATGTACTGTTTTACTAGCAACAGATGGTATTTCACTTCCCTAGATGTCACACAATAACATTAAATTTAGAAACTTTTACTATCTGAGGAGTGTTTTGATTTGCATTTTCTGATTATTAGATATTTTACTTACCTAATTTTCTATTGGGTTGTATTGTCTTCCTTTACTTATAAAAGAAGTTATATTGTTTGTATGCTGCTTCTTCTAACATAAATGATGGTTTGAATGAGAGATGTTCCCTATAGGCTCATGTTATCCCAAACAGTTGGTCCTCAGTTGGTGATACTGTTTGGCGAGGATTACGGAATCTTTAGAAGGTGCAGCATTGCTGGAGGAAGTGTGGGACAGGCTTTAGGAAGTGTGGTGGTTTGTATGAGAATGACCCCCATAGGCTCATAGATTTAAATACTTGGTCACCAGGGAGTGGCACTATTTGAAAGGATTAGGAGGTATGGCCTTCATGGAGGAAGTATATCACTGGGGGTGGGCTTGCCCCACTTCCTGCTTTTTTTTTTCCTGCTTTCTGTGTGCAGATTAAAATGTGATCAGCCAGCTCCCTCCTCCTGCTCTCCTGCCATGACTTCTCTGCCATTATGGGTATTCTATCTCTCTGCAACCATAAGCAAAAATAAATTTTCTTTCTTAAGTTGCTTTTGGTCATAGTATTTTATATCAATAAATAATAGAGAAATTGAATTCCAGGTGGGATGAGGTTGCTGCTGTGAAGAACCTGACTGTTCTTTGGAGGAGTATGGAAGACTTCGGAAGTTTAGGATAGAAAAACCATTGAATAATATATGTAGAACTCAACAGGCCATTCTGGTAGGATCCTGGGAGACAGAAGTGCTGAGAGAAGTGTGGAGAGTAGAGACTGGAGGATCAGCTCATAATGTTTCATAGAACAAGGCTTCTATTAGCAACTGAGCTAGAAGCCATTCATGTGATAGTTGGCTGTTTTCTGTCCATATCCTAAGCACTTACCTGAGGCTAAGTTAAAATGTAACGGACTAATTTCTTTGGCACAAGAAATTTCAAGATAACATAAAACTGACTCTGTGGCATGGTTATTTCTAATTACTCTACAGAGAGAGAGAGAGAGAGAGAGAGAGAGAGAGAGAGAGAACACAAGTAGAGCAGAAAGAAATAAAAATGTGCAATGTGCAGCATGGCAGGGAAAAGAGCATCAGGAAGCTTAATGTTGCAGCCACATCATAAGCTGCCAAAGAGGCTGCAATTGCTGAGGAGATTAGCACCATTAGAGACAAGCCTCCTGCTCCGCACTGGGATAGGAAAGGTACCCTCAGGGCAAGACCTCCCTAGCTAAAGCTCCACTTTGTGAAATAAAAGAGCCCAAGGGGTTCCCTGCTCTTAAAATGCTGCAATAGCTTCTGCAGCTGTGGTCAAAGGAAGCCAGGGTCCATCCCAAGTTGACAACCGAACTGGCAGGTCGTCCGTGAGGTACTGGTTTTGGATACATGGAAGATGGGGGCATTAGGTCGTGGATTCTTCCTCTGTGGTTTCAGAGAGCTGCTGAGGCCAGGAAATACACACAGTGCTGGAGTCGCTGTGGGTAGGCACTGAGAGGCCATTGCATGACTCTCTGAAGGTGAAGTCTGGGTTTCCATATTGGTGAAATTATTAAGGCCACTCCACGTAGATAAAAGGAGATTTATTTAATGGCGTAACTTACAAATTAAGGGATAGGTAGGTCGCGGAGTCTGGGGAAGGTGTATCGCAGTCCAGCGGTGTTCTCTGGAGCTCTGCTTGGTACACCTCTCTAGTCCAGGGTCCCGCAACAGAGAGAGAGCCCGCCGATCCAGATCTCAGGTCCCCAGGCACCTCCTTTCGCCCCGCCTTGTAGGCGTGACAGTTGCCGAAGTCTCAATGGGGGTTGGAACTTCCAGATCAAAGCTGGAATGGCTACCCACTACATCTCCCCCTTTTTGTCTAAATAAGAAAGTTCTAACCTAATACAAGACTATATACAAAGGAATGGTTATCAAATATAGTCCAGGAATAATGAGGGATAATGACCTAGATAAGATGGAACTACAACCAATGCAAACAATATCAAGCAAGAAACACATACTATAATCCAGAGAAGTATAGAGCATAGGTAAATGGCATGTACAAAGATCATTCCAAAAGGGCCGACGGGCCAGTGGCGCAATGGATAACGCGTCTGACTACGGATCAGAAGATTGTAGGTTCGACTCCTGCCCGGCTAGCTCAGTCGGTAGAGCATGAGACTCTTAATCTCAGGGTCGTGGGTTCGTGCCCCACGTTGGGCGCCAGATATTGGTGAAATTATTAAGGCCACTCCACGTAGATAAAAGGAGATTTATTTAATGGCGTAACTTACAAATTAAGGGATAGGTAGGTCGCGGAGTCTGGGGAAGGTGTATCGCAGTCCAGCGGTGTTCTCTGGAGCTCTGCTTGGTACACCTCTCTAGTCCAGGGTCCCGCAACAGAGAGAGAGCCCGCCGATCCAGATCTCAGGTCCCCAGGCACCTCCTTTCGCCCCGCCTTGTAGGCGTGACAGTTGCCGAAGTCTCAATGGGGGTTGGAACTTCCAGATCAAAGCTGGAATGGCTACCCACTACATTTCCATGGAGACCCCAAAATGTTGGTGATGCTGCAGCAGGGGGATAGCTGACAAGGAGAGCTAGATGCTGGAAGTGGAACCAGCTCAAGAAAGATACATGTAGCAAGCAACAAAGCCGGAGGGGTGGGCCCCTTAAGTTCTCTGAAAGGGAAGCCCCAGATAGTAGACGTGGAGCTACAGGATTTGCAGGATTCTGGGTTGGCTTTGGTACAGTTTCCTCAGTGTGCCCCTAATTTTCCCTTTTGGAGTGGGGAATGTATATTCTATGACATTTTATGTTGGAAGTATGCAACTTTTTTTTTTTTTAAATCTTACAAGGGGTCACAGTTAAAGAGATTGCCTTGGGTCTCAGAAGAGGCTTTGGACCTTTGAACAATGTGGAGGCTTAAATATTATCAGGATTTTTTTAAAATTGGACTAACTGCATTTTGCGTCATGAGATGGCCATTGAAGCCATGAAGGCCGGAGGGCCAAATGTGGTCGTTTGAATGAGAACTCTCCACTCTTGGTGTATGTGTTTGAACACTTAGTCCCCCGTTAGGGGAGACTATGGAATTGTTAGGAGGTACAACCTTGCTGGACAAAAAATATGTCACAGGGTGGAGGGGGGCTGCAGCTTTGAGTATTTATGGCCTTGCCCCATTTCCTACACTTTCTGTTTCCTGTGTACAGATGTAATGTAATCAGCCAGCTTTCAACTCAAGCTGCGCCTTCTTGGCTATTAAGGACACTCTGTGCTTCTGGAACCAAAAGCCAAAATAAGCTCTTTCTTCCCTAAGATGATCTTGGTCGTGGTGTGTTATCACAGCAACAGCAAAGTATCTAACACAACATGTATGTTAGAATCAACCTCTCTCAGACTGTGGCTTTCCTTTTAAGATAGATAGATAGATAGATAGATAGATAGATAGATAGATAGATAGATAGATAGATAGATGTTGTGTCAAACAGAAGTACTAAACTTAGGGTGTTCAAATTTATTTGCCATTCTTTTATAATTTCTGCCGTTGACGTCATATTTAAGGAATCCTTACTTCCCCTATGGTCTTACTGTGTTCTCTTACAATTTATTCTAGTAGTTAACAAAGCTTTTATTTTCTTTCAGGTTTAGACATTTATTTAGCATTTAATTTGTAGAAGCTGTTTTTAAATTGTAATACGGAGAAATTGGGAGTCCCCAAACACTTTTGCATGGTCAAAGGCATTTTTATGTTATTAAAATACTGTTCTTTCCATTCTGATTTCTACGTGAGCAGTGGAGTCTTACGGAGGCTTAACAATACGTTATGATGTCATCATTCTGATGACTAATGAAGTGTGTTATCTCATCATATGATTTATCAATGTTTTAGTTTCTAATGTATTAAAGGTCTGTGATATAATTCACATAACCAAACAGCTGTGGGGTTTTCAGTTAACTTTGGCAAAAAGGCATCCTGAAACCAGTTTGAAAACTCCTAGATATTAAAACTCATATCTCAGAAGATATGAGGTACCGATTAGTTTTTTCTTTTTTCTTTTTCTTCTTAGGACAGAAAGTCAATATGTCCTGAACCCACCAGGTTTATGATGTCCACTTTATCAGATATCAAGCCCCATATTCACCTGTGTCCTACTTTGTTGCTCTTTTTTAATGTTGATACATGGCAGGATCTAATTACCGTAATTCTACAATGAACATTCTTCCTTGGGAGAAGGGGAGCAAATTGCACTTCATTCAATTTTTAAAGTTGTTTTGGCTTCTCTGAGACTGTTTCTCTATGTAAGTGACTTTAGTGTCAGCTCATCAAGTCCCACACACACACACAAAAATCTTGTTGGGGTTTTACAAACAGTGAACTATGAAGAATAAAATCCTTACCCTATTGATTTTCTATTCTGACTTTAAAATTATGTCCTTTTGGGCTGGAGAGATGGCTCAGAGGTTAAGAGCACTGGCTGCTCTTCTAAAGGTCCTGAGTTCAATTCCCAGTAACCACATGGTGGCTCACTACCATCTGTAATGAGACCTGGTGCCCTCTTCTGGCCTGCAGGGATGTGTGCAGGCAGAACACTGTATACATAGTAAATAAATAAATTTTAAAAAATAATAAATAAAATTATGTCCTTTCTATACTAGTCCATTTTTTGCCTGATGATACTCAAAATATTCATCATGGAAGTTTTGCTTCTTGGTTAGGTTTCTTGGCTAGGTTGCTAAGTGTCTAAGATTGTTTCTGTTGTGATTGTAAAGATCTTTGCTGCACAGGTGTGTGCGTTTCCTGTTATAGGGAACAAAGAACTGCTATTGATTTTTCATATTGATCCAACAGTTAGCAATAACGCTAAGATAGTTATCTTATTTTTTCTCTTGCTGAATCTCTTGTAAGGAATGATATTATCTACACATATTCTTCATGTTTCTTTGTTTCTTCTTTAGTAGCTTTTTCCCCCTCTTAAATACCGAGGATAGAACTTGAGGTATGATGCTTACACAGGCCACAGCAGGCTTGTGTTCTTGATCCTAGCAGGCATGATTCTACAACCCATTTATGCTTATTTTTAAATGTTCACACATTGCTATGCCAAGTTAGCCAAAAGGTTTTACTTTTATGATTCTTAGATCTTTAATGTTTTACTTCTTTAAAGTTTAGTTTACATTTGTGTGTTTGGTGAGGATGAGGACACATGTGTGCCCCAGGGCACAGGTGGGAGTCAGAGGACAGCTGGTCCTTTCCTTCTGCCAGGTGGGTCCCAGAGATCGAACTCATGCTGTTAGGCTTGGTGGCAGGTGCCTTTACCCACTGGCCTTCTCACCAACCCTTAGTTCTTTGTTTCTACCAACTGAGAGAAGCTATGGGTGTCTCCTCAGTCTGACAGTAAGGGCACTTAGACAGTTCTTAAGAATTGTAGCCAGGGGTGGTGGCGCACGCCTTTAATCCCAGCACTTGGGAGGCAGAGCCAGGCAGATCTCTGTGAGTTCGAGGCCAGCCTGGGCTACAGAATGAATTCCAGGACAGGCACCAAAGCTACACAGAGAAACCCTGTTTCAAAGAAACAAAAACAAAACAAACAAACAAACAAAAAGAATTGTAGTACCATCCTCACATTTGTGTTAAACTATTAGTCCTTGATATATTATTTTATATTTTTTACTGGAGTTGTTATCATAGCAATTTTCTGGCTTTATGTTGGGGCTAGGAATAAACTTCAGAAAACCTTTTTCTCTTAAATACAGAACCTAGAACTTGTAGTCTGATGTTGGTTAAAAAAAAAAAAAAAAAAAAAAAAAAAAGACTTGCCTCATGTGACCAAAGCCCTAGGTACAATTACTAGCACTAAATGTGTTGTGGTATAGACCTGTGGTCTTAGCACTCAGAAGGTAGGGAGAGGAGGGTCAGAAGTTCAAGGTCATCTTCAGCTGCAGTAATGAGACACTTTCTCAAGAGGAGGTTGAGGAGTGGGGGTGGGGAAGATGTTCGAAAGTGAGATTCATTTTAAAAAGTGTGTGTGTGTGTGTGTGTGTGTGTGTGTGTGTGTGTGTGTGTAGCCATCTACAGACCCTTTTATAGTTTTCTCTTTTTCTTTTATTTTGAGACAAGAACTCATGTAGCCCAGAGCCGAGGCTGGCTTTGAACTTGCATACGATGGCCAACACCTGTAATCTCAACGCTTGGGAAGCTGTGGCAGGAGAACTGCCAAAAGTCTGAGACCAACCTAGGCTACACAGTGAATTCTAGGCCAGCTTGGGCTAGAGTGAGAACCTGACTCAAAAAAAAAAAAAAAATTAGTAAGTAGGCATGGTGATGCACACCTTTAATCTCAGTATTTAGGAGACAGAAGCAAGCAGATCTCTGTGAGTTCAAGACTAGCCCGATCTACATAGCAAGCCAGGACTACATAGTGAGACCCAATCTTAAAAGAAAAAAAAAAAAGCCAGAATCCTCCACTAAATTAAAGAGAAGACATACTGTGACAGTCTTAAATTATACCCACAAATTCTCCCAGCACTAATCGATGGCCCTTCCTCATTCTTGAGATTGAATGAGCTTGTGACTGAGAGGGGAAAGGGTACCTTGTGACTTCTGAGGGTAGATGTCAGAAGGCCATCAAAGCTATGTTTGCCGGTACACTCCCTGATGGATCCCTGAGTCGCCTTGCAAGAAGTCCAGTTACCCTGAAGTCACTATGATATGATGAGACCCAAACCACTTAGAAAAGTCACATGGCAGTATTCCAATCTGCCCCTTGTCACTCCACACCTGTCTTTCAAAAACTCCCCAGCAATTTCAAGTTAAAGTCTCCCCTGGTGACACCCTGGACCCTGTGAAATGGGGACCAACTATGCCTGACCTATCCACCGGAACTCCTGTCATGTGGGATCTGTGAGCCCAGGAACATGGCTGCTGTTTCTTGCCAGTGTGTTCTGCAGTAGTTCCTTTCGCAGCCACACACAGAACACCAGGACATGACTAACGGTACTTTCAAGAAAGAAACAAACAACACGGTCGTGGAAGTAATAACCAGAGATGATACTGGGAATTTTCTAAGGTTCTTGGAATTATGTATGTGACCAAGAGGGATGCTGGGAATTGAAGTCCAGTTCTCTGGAAGGGCAGCAAGTACTCTTAACTGCTAAGCTATCTCCCCAGCTCCTATATTTTTATTTCTTTGGAAAAAAAAACAAAACACTAAAGTATGTATTGCAACAAGAAAACTAAATTTAGAATGAAATTTTAATATAGATAAATGCTAAACATAAAAATTAATAAATTATGTTTATAAATTGAACTCACTGCTTGTGTAGTGGTTTTATCCCCCCCCCCACACACACACATATGTAGTGGGTAGCCATTCCAGCTTTGATCTGGAAGTTCCAACCCCCACTGAGACTTCGGCCACTGTCACGCCTACAAGGCAGGGCCAAGGGAGGCTCCTGGCCACCCGAGATCTGGATCAACGAGCGCTCTCTCTGTTCCGGGACCCTGGACGGTGGAGGTGGGCCAAGCAGAGCTCCAGAGAACACCGCTGGACGGCGCGATACATCTTCCCCAGACCCCGTGACCTACCTATCCCTTAATTTGTAAGTTACGCCATTAAATAAATCTCCTTTTAACTACGTGGAGTGGCCTTAATAATTTCACCAATACACATATGGAATTAATTTCTAGATGAAAATAACTAATACATCAAGCAGCTAAAACATACTTTTTGGGGGTGAGAGAATAGCTGTATTTTTTTTTTTTTTAATTTTTGGAACTGTGAGGAAAAGAAATAGGTATGCTTATCAGAAATGTAGGGGTAGGGGGTGGGAGGAGGGAGGACGGGGTAATCAGTGGCTGATATGTGAAATTAAGTTAATTATAAAATAAAAATATTTTTTTTAAAAAAAGGCAATGTAGGGGTAGCTTTTAAAACTATAGACAAAACATCACCTACAGAGCCAGTGAGATGCTTTGGTGAGGAAAGGGGCTGTGTCCTCTAACTGAGTTCAATCCCTTGGCAAAAGGAGAGAATGGGCGTCCACAGGTTGCCCTCTGACCTTCACACATGCACCCTGCCCACAAGAACAAATAAAAGTTCAATAAAAAAATATAATCTACAAAGTCCAAATCAGCAGAGGTAAAGGAAAATGGAATTTTCTAGTTATCAAGCAAAACAAAAAGAATTACAAATAAAAAAATCAAAAGTGCACAAAAGAACGAGGCATAGGGTGCAGATGTTTAATTCTATCACTCAGGAGGCAGAGGCAGGTGGCTCTCTGTGAGTTTGAGGCCAGCCTGGTCTACACAAAGAATTCCAGGCCAGTCAGGGCTGCATAGTAAGTCCCTGTCTCAAACAAAACAAACAAACAAAAAAATGAATAAACAAACAAACCAAAAGGACATGATGGAGAATAGTAGAGATCACTTCAAATTGGTTATACTTCTGTGAATTCCAGTTATAAACAGAAAGTGTCAAGATTTAAATGAAATAACACCCCAGCTATCCGCTGTTTATAAAAGAGGTGGCTATAAAGGGAATAAAGAAAGCTGAAAATAAATGGGAAAGTTCTAAAAAGGACACGCTAAACGAAATTGTTGGAGACACAGCAGGAAAGTCCTTGAGCCCACAGATCTCCCAAGAAACCAGGGATGCTAAGCATGCAGGATTGTCTTTCCGCTGGAAAAGATGTAAAATCTGTTCTTCCATCCAGAAAGCTGGAAATTGGAGGTGATCTGCTGATGTGTGTTATCTGTTGGGCCAGGCCATATCAAGCTCCTACAACTAGAACCAGAGGTGACTAGTAATCTGAATGACCCTTCCAGCCAGGGGCTCCCCCACACTCCTACAACCAGGACAAGAAGTGGCTAATAGCCCAAATGACCTCTACACTGTGTGACTGAGACCAGGCCAGACCTTTCCTTAGGTCCTTAGGCTAGCACATGTATCCTATCTCTGGAACCCATCTTTTTAGGAGAATGACATGGACTGGAGTTTCTGTGTAATTACACTTCCTTGTGCACTGGGAATTGTATCACACCAGGAAACTTTTTTCAGAATTATACTGTGTTTAAATTTGTTGGGAATAAACCGCCTGCCATCAGACCCCCTGAAGTCTTGATCCAGGTTGATGAAGTCAGTCTGAACCGAGTTTTCCTTCTCACCTCTTCAATGTTCTCTTTCCTGCCTGCCGTGACCACCTGCAGAGGCCCTCTGACAAAAGCAAGTTAAATATTACTATCAGACTACAAAGCAAAGGTACTGATACTGATAAATCTGATTTATAAGTACTGATAAATACTGAAATCTCATAATGCAAAATTTTTTTAAAAAAACTTACAAAAGTTCTATCCTGCTAATTATATAACCATGATATGAAATAAGAACTAATTGAACTACAAGAAAAAAATAGTTCAACAACTATATTGGAAAGTTTTAATGTGTCCTTATTAGAAATACAGATTAACTAAACAAAATTTTAAGTTGAGAGGTTGGATGAAATTTGGTGTTAATTTTCCTTGTGCACAATTTGTAATCTGCAGTTTATCCTCTGAAACGTTTTTAGTATGTTTGTTCTGTGCACGTATTTGTATGCCCATGCCACTGACCGTGTGTGGAGCTCAGAGGACAACCTGCGGGGCTTTCTTTTCACATGGTTCTCAGAGATCAAACTCAGGTGGCCAGGCTTGGCCGTAGCTGCCTGTCCCAGCTGAGCCACCTTCCCAGTCCAGCTCATTTTCACATGACAGTTTTTCTCTATCTTCTACCTTCTCCGCCCACTTCCTACTTTAATGCTGCTTTTGTGTAGCTTCCAGACCATGTTATGACACTGTTCCTAGGGAGACACGAACAAATGCTTACTCACCCAGACGGGAAATTGTCATCAGACCAAAGTAAAGATAGCACCCAAGTTCAACTTGGCGAACCAATGAGTTTTTTTGCGGGGTTACTTACAGGTTACTCAAAGACAGCTGCATCAGTAACACTCACCCCAGCATGGGTGACAGCTCACCAAAACTGGAAATCTGGAGCACACTGCACAGCCGTGTCCTTTCCCGGTACCTTAGTTGGTCTGAGCCATTTCCAATCAGCTTGGTTGATTTGGTTTTTTTCCCCAGGTGGCTTGGCTGCTCTGAGACTCTTCTAGGAAACACGGCTTGTCTTCTGTCTCTCAGCAATCCTTACTACTTATAGATGCTTGGGAAGGGAGGAGCCTATTAAATCAGATCAGTTTCAGGGACTTCCTGAAGCCTGTGAGTTGTTTTCTGATCTGTGCTTAAGGGGCTTCCCTGCAGAATGGAATGTTTCATCTCCGCTTTAACGCCTGTGTCTCAACAAACTTTCTCTCAAGGTGGAAGGTTTAATTTCGAGGACACTGCTACACAACAGACCCCTACCCTAGCCCCAAAGTAGGTGTTTCAGAGAAATGGGAAATATGGGGGACACTAAACTGAAAGCAAATTGGCCAGAATTTTGTGTGTATGGATTACTCTGCTTTCTTGCCACAGCTGAGCTATTTAGTTGTTTGTTTGTTTATTCTATGTGCATGTGTGTGCACTTGCATGTGAACACCAAAGGTTGACAATAAGTGCCTCCTCAATCTCTCTCCATCTTAGTATTTGAGTCAGGGTTTCCTTCCTGCTGAACCAGTAGCTCATTGATTTGGCTAGAATGGCTGGTCAGCAGCCCTAGGGATCCACTAATCTCAGCTTCCCAGCTAGGGTATTACAGGCTCAGGCTGCAGCAACTAGCTTTTTTTTTTTTTTTTTTTTTTTTTTTTAAGGTTTATTTACTATGTACACAACATTCTGCCTCCATGTATGCCGGCACGCCAGAAGAGGGCACCAGATCGCATTATAGATGGCTGTGAGCCACCATGTGGTTGCTGGGAATTGAATTGAGGACCTCTGGAAGAGCAGCCAGTGCTCTTAACCTCTGAGCCATCTCTCCAAGCCCCATTCTGGGGATTTGAACTCAGGGCCCATTTTATTTTTTAAACTCCAGTCCAGGGTAGAATTTGTACCTTTTCCTAAGTCCCAACTTTACACCTCTGAGAATTTAAACTTTCAGGTCACTTCCACTTGATTCCAAACCCAGAAGACTGTCAGAATCATAACTGTAGTCCACTCACTAATCCACGTATGTTGATTGTTGTTTTTTTTTTTTTTTTTTGACAAAGTCTCATAGACTATGGAACTCACTATGTAGCCAAGGATGACCTTGAACTCCTGGTCCTGCAGTCTCTGCCTCCCAGAAGCTGGGATTACAGGTGTCTGCTGACCATTATACTGGATAATCTTTAATTTCCAACGCTTAGAAATAGAATGTCACATTAATGAAAGCAGTGGTATTTCTTGACTGCTTTCAGTATTGAAAATTTGGAGATTGAGTGTGGTGGTTCAATCCTGTAGTCCCAGAATCTGGGAGGCTGAAGCAGAAAGATCGCCATGAGTTCAAGGCACGCATGGGCTACAAACTGAGAACTTGCCTCAGGACGGAAAGAAGAAAGGAAAATG
Organism: Peromyscus californicus insignis; assembly: GCF_007827085.1. NCBI lineage: Eukaryota > Metazoa > Chordata > Mammalia > Rodentia > Cricetidae > Peromyscus > Peromyscus californicus. Next base: position 38,282,327 of record NW_026294436.1, on the reverse strand, counting down.
GGAATGAGGGATAAACTATGGAGAGGATGTAGAAATTCCAAGTATGAGCTCACAGCAATGGCGTTTCTACTATTTTTCCCTTGTACTGTGGATGTAGGAATCTCTGGCTTCAGGTTTCCTCTACTCTCAAATGCCAGAAACCTATCAAGAATCTTTGTAAATTCCCCAGGATATCTGGCTTGAGATGGGAGGCAAAGTATAAAGCTTTTTGTTATGTGTTTATTTTTTTCCCCTCTAACTTTCTGTATATACCAATCAGAGAAATTTTTTTTTTTTTTTTTTGGTTTTTCGAGACAGGGTTTCTCTGTGTAGCTTTGCGCCTTTCCTGGAACTCACTTGGTAGTCCAGGCTGGCCTCGAACTCACAGAGATCCACCTGGCTCTGCCTCCCGAGTGCTGGGATTAAAGGCGTGCGCCACCACCGCCCGGCCCAATCAGAGAAATTTTTTTAAAAATATATTCTGATGCTAAATTGCTTTTAAGTTATCATTCTTGGTCTAAATTTCTTTAGTCCATAAAGTTTTGCAACCTTAAAGTTTAAAATCATTCACAAAGGGAATGGAGAGATGGCTCAAAGGTTAAGAGCACTGGCTGTTCTTCCAGAGGTCCTGAGTTCAATTCCCAGCAACCACAAGGTGGCTCTCAACCATCTATAATGAGATCCGGTGCCCTCGTCTGGCCTGTAAGCATACATGCAGGCAGAACACTGTATACATAATGAATGAATAAATCTTTTTAAAAAATCATTCACAAAAGATGCAGGTTCAATAAAATTCCACTAGAGTTTTAATCTCATTATTAACCCACCAGAGATTGCCTTTCTGCATTTGTTTCCTGGCACCCATCGCCTCCCTCACTTTCCTCAGAGGCCTCATTCCTGTCTACCAGTCTCTCTGATCTCTAGTTTTCTATGTTGGGTTGTTTCCTTTGCCTTTCAGTAAGACAAATCCTCTCTTCTCTTTCATTCTTTGTATAGACAAGGTCTGGGAAAGTCATTCAAATAATCTTCAATTACAATCTTACATGTTGATGAACACCAAACCATTGATTTCAAATCGGTTCTTCCCAAATTTCTCCAGATTCATAAACTCTCTTAACCAGGACAAATGCAATGAGTGTGGGAGATAGATCGCTCAGCCAGCAAAGGCTCTTACTGTTAAAGCCTGACTCATGAGTTCCAGCCCAGAATTGACATAAAGGCTAAAGGAGAGAACTCACTCCACAAAGTTGTCCTCTGGCCTCCACATATCCCCTACTGAACAACACACACACACACACACACACACACACACACACACACACACACACACACACACACACATTTAAAGTTTTAAATTCAGCTCAACATGTCCAACGTGAATTCATCATCTTCACATCCCGCATGCCTCCAAATCTTCCTTACCTTTGGCTCTCTACTTTCATCCAGTTTTCCAAGTAGAAACCTGGTTTGTTTTTAATTCCTTCTCCTTTGTTCTTCCCAACCAGCAAGATATTGGTTATTATATTACTTTTAACAAATATTTGTGCCAGGCGGTGGTGGCACACGCCTTTAATCCCAGCACTCAGGAGGCAGAGCCAGGCGGATCTCTGTGAGTTCAAGGCCAGCCTGGACTACAGAGTGAGTTCCAGGAAAGGCGCAAAGCTACACATAGAAACCCTGTCTTGAAAAGCCAAAAAAAAAAATTGTAATCACAGCTTAATAAGTACTGCTACACTAAACTAAATTTGGCCTGAGAGTAACTATATACAAGAGTCCTTACTTAATGAACTTCAACCTGAGCCTACAAGCTAACCCAAAGCCAAGCTTAGATGTATACTTTTGTAACAAGTAGCCGAGTCTCAGCCAATCACGGCAGCCAAATGCAGTGGCCCACTGTTCAAAGCATGCTCAAATAAGGCAAAGATTGACCTATAATCATTTGACCTGTCTCAGTACCTCACTTCTCTTTTCAATCCAAAAATACCAATTGATCACATTGCAGCTCCAGAGTTCTTAAAAGTTCTTCTGGATCAGAGGCTGCCTGATTGCAGAACCATGAATAAAAGCCAGTTAAGATCTTTAACTTTGTTATAACTTTTTTTTTTTCTTTTTGGTTTTTTGAGACAGGGTTTCTCTGTGTAGTGTTGCACCTTTCCTGGAACTCACTCTGTAGTCCAGGCTGGCCTCGAACTCACAGAGATCCGCCTGGCTCTGCCTCCCGAGTGCTGGGATTAAAGGCGTGCACCGCCGCCGCCGCCGCCGCCGCCGCCGCCACCGCCACCGCCACCGCCACCCGGCCCTATATCTTCTAACAGTACATATTGAGCATCCCACACCAGATCTGTAATCCCAGTACTCTCGAGGAAGAAGCAGGATTGCTATGAACTCTAGGCCAACTTGGACTATTTTGCTTGGGAGAATATCAGGATTTTTTGGTTTTTTGAGACAAGGTTTCTTTGCGTAATACTCCTGGATGTCCTGGCTTTGGAGACCAGGCGGGGAGAATACTGGTCTTTTAAATGGTGATGTGACACAGCTTCACCTGAAGCAGCCTGAGGAGTTCTGTATACTGAGACCTGTACCAAGGTGAAGCCAGGCTGTTGACTTTACCGTGGACACGAATCTCAGGATGAATCAGTATGAAGCAGAGTTGGTGTTTATTAGAAGGGACATTAATGTAGATTTAATCACCGGGATTAATAAAAAGAGAGGCGCTGAGGGAAAGGATAGTACACACCACGCATGGACAGAGGCTCCTCAAGGGAATCACCCTGGAGTGTCCTTGTGGTAGTCATGTTTATGATTCTGGTGGCTTCTGAAGTCACACCTCTAAGGATTCCTAGGGTGGTTCTTGAGGAGCCTTGGGCAAGGTTCTGTGATAAGAAGAAACCAAGGTCACCAGAGTTATACAAGGGAGTTAAGATAGTTTTACTGCAAATGAAATTTATAATCTTGTGAAATATCTAGAACATTGGAGGCCCACACCTGGGAAGGAGTAAGGCCATACTTTGTGCTTTTCTTTGTCTCCTTGTACATTCCTTTTTTCACAATTCAGTTTCCCCGTCCTTTTCTTTCTTTCTTTTTTTGGGGGTGGGGGGTGGCGGTTTAGTTTTCTCTGTGTGTAGTCCTGGCTGTCTTGGAACCTGCTTTGTAGACCAGGCTAACCTCGAACTCAGAGGTCTCCTGAGTACTGGGATTAAAGGCTGTGACACCATGCCCTTCACTTATTTTCTTTCTGAATAATAAAAATAAACAACAAACAAACACTAAGGTTCCTGACTAGTTACATTCCAGAGAAACAAGGAAGTTCATGTTTTAGGAGAGGCCATGGGTGTGCCTTAAAGTTGAGGGAGAAGAGAAACAGGTTAGAAAAAGGTCAGATAAAGGCAATGGTTGTCATGTAAATCTAACTCAGGACATGCTGTCCTTCTCAGCCTGGGATGATTCCCAGAAGTGAATCCCAAATCACCAAAGGCTGTTGGTCAGTAATAGTGTATTAGAAAACAGTCACCCCATAAGTATCAGGGTTGGACATGCATTGGAACCACAGGGATTGCTTGTAATAAGATTCTCCAATTACCAGGTTATAAAAAAACAAAACAAAACAACAACAACAAAAAACTATTAGTTTTAATTGGACTTCTTTCCACTTCCCACAAAACTTCTGGGCTTCTGTAACATAGCAGATAGTCCAGGCACTTAGAAAAAGAAAAATAAACAGGGCTGAGGTATAGATCATCGGTAAATACTTGTCTAGAATGCATGAGGCTCTGGATTGGAGCCCCAGCTTCACAAAACAACGATAAGGAAACTCCTAACGATGGTAGCAACAACAAAGCACACGAGAAGCTAACTGGTGGTGTACAGCTGTAAACCAGCCTGAAGAGAGCTGAGCCAGGGATGTCCAGTCTCAGTCGGTACCTGTGGCTGCTCCCAGCACTTCTCAACCCGCCCCCTACTCTAAACCTCTCCACCCCAGGGGCGTACACTCCCTCACATCTACAGTAAACCTCCTCTACCATACCTATGAGCCATCATGTCCTCATTTTTTCATTTGAGGAGTGTTTTGTCTCAACAAAACAACAAAAAAGCGAAACAAGATAAAATCAATTGTTGGGGCTAATGAGAGACACCAAAAGATATGCAGAGTAAAAGCTACCTAGAGATAGTCTATAACTGCTATTAATATTTTATTATAGTCTCACCATTTTCTAGGTACATGTCTTTCACAGTAACACTTTATACTTTGTTTTCTGGGCATATTTTAGCATATGGCACATCAGCCATGAAAATTGCTACCTTCTTGAAAGTCTAATTATATAGTTTCCTCTTCTGAATGGGAAATAAAATTTGAAAATGAAAATTCCAACATTTCATTCTGAAAGACTTTGTAGTGGATGCATTTCTCGGTTGACTGGGACACTTAGAAGGTTATCTTGATTACGTGCCTGTATTTCATCTTAAAGGGGAATGCTGCCCCTTTATTTCATTCTCTAAACTTTAAACACTGAGAACAAGACTGTTGCTTACCATTGGCACCCCAGCCACTAGCACAGGACCCAATACAATGGAATTTTTGATACGTTTTTGAAGATTGAATGAAAAAATAAAATAATAAATAAACATTAGATGGCACAATCTCCCCTTGGCAGCAGGATATGCACAGACGGGTTCCCAGGGGTAAGATTGTGGTTTAGGTAGAATTTTCTGTTTTTGTTTTGGAGTCAGGGTTTTGTGGACCACATGCCAGACTTAGGTATTTGTCTTGGGTGAGCAGAGAATTCCTATCGAGGAATTTTTCAATCAGACATTCTCTTCACACCCTAAACGCTTACATCTACTTAATCTCCCTCTGTGCTTTAATTCCCCAAACTAGCGGACCCTTAAGTGTTTGCCTAAACTTAACCCTGCCTTCTTTCTACAGCTAATAGGCACCTTTGGGCACAGTGGGGGAGCGCTGCATCCCATAGACTTGGCCCAACCACAGGACATGTTGAAGCACTAAAACGATGTATGTCTTATCGAACAAAGGCTTTGGTGACATGGAAGACAGAAACATCTCAAGCAAATGTTCAGAGAGCACACGAGAGGGAGCGAGCAGGGCGGTGGGAAGGCTGGGGTGCACGCGCTGGCCCAGGCCAGCTGGGTCATGGCTGGGTTAGCTCCTGGCAAGTTTCCTTGTCCTCTTTAGCTTTCTGACAGCTCTTCATCTCAGCTCCTAACACGAAACAGCTAATGAACGGAGACATCCCCCATCAGTAGTCGAAAGCTGGTTTCGCTCTTGGCGGTTTATCCTTGGCTTTACGACATAACTGACTTGGGGGCAGCGCACTCTTTACCTCCTAGAGTGCAGTTTACATCATTTCCTGTTGGTGCTTTTTACAAACAAACCTACACTGACGAGAGTGTGGAAGTGCTTTTTCATTTTGTGCGAACCGTAAGAGTGGCCGGCATTTGTTGACTTTCTCTCCAGGGCCAGCGAGGCTCAGATATTAATATGTTAGTTACTGTGATTGGACAGTTTGCCTCCAGAAATTTAATTATCCCATTTGTTTTGAAATCTGAAGTGACTTTTCAAGAATCTTACATCAGTTTATTAGCTCTATCCCATTATAGGAGAAAAAAAAAATAATGCTAGAACTTACTAACATTTTCCTGGTGATTCTTGAACTTTTCATCCTAGGCCCTGATGCAAGTTTCTTTGTGATTAAACATATTATTAAAAGGTTATTACTGTGTATGTGAATGCATAGTGTGTGGGGGTGGATAGGAGGCCAGAGAAGGACTTTGGAGAATGGGTTCTCTCTCAACCTTTATGCAGGTTCTGGGTACTAAATTCAGGCCACCAGGCTTGTGTGGCAGGTCCTTTAGCCACTGAGCTATTTTGTTAGCCCTTTATTTTGATTTCTTTATTTGCTTTGTGTTTCATTTTTATTGAGACATGGTCTCAGTCCATAGCTCTAGTCCAGTACTAGAGGGGTTACAAAGCAGAGCCACGACCCCAGGTTCTTGACATCTTACCCCTCAACTTTCTGTACTATCTTCTCATTAGCTGATGGCCTTCCCTCTTGCTTTCTAGAAGAAAATGTGCATCTTTCTCCTGCTACGTAATGAACTGCTTGAGACAATTCCAATTCCAAACAAAGTTAAATTTAAAGAAATCCAACTTTCAACGCTTTTTTTCTATACAGAAGAATGAGGTTTTGCTGTGAAATAACCTGAATTTTATATGAGTTCTCTTTACTCACTGCCTAAGTAAATTTCATTTAATTAAAGTTCTCATTTTGTTAAGTATAAGAGCAGGTTTAAATTACCCACAGGATTGAGGGCCCAGTAGAGTTCTTTTCTAATTGTTTAGGGATTTCCTCTAGAGAACATACTCAATAAAGTGATAAGGACATTTAAGCATGTCCTTAAAAGTCATGGTCCAAATTCCTATAACATCTTTTCATTGATTTAAGAAACGCTTATTGAGCATGGGTATTCCAGCCACTGTGCCGGAACAATGACTCCAGTCAGTACAAGAGGAACAAATATCTAGTTCTATGGAGCTACAGTCCAAGGTGACCAACCTGAACACAGAAGTGCCGACATGACCGTCATGTAGAAGGGTCGAGCACTGTGGGACCTACAATAAATAGTGTAGCTGCTTCCTTGACGCTGGGTGGGTGGGAGGCAATTAGGCTCCTCATCAAGAGTTCAGGTTGAAGTCTGAAGAGAAATGGTATCCAGAAAGAAGACATAATTTGTGTCAAAGGCTCTGAGATGAAAATATCTCCCATCTTTTCAAAGGATCTAAGAGGTCAATGCCACGATGGCCAGTGCGGTCAGTATCAGATTGTACTGGGTTGTCTAAGGGAGTGGAGCTCCTTCCATGCTGTGGGATATCTAATCTGTACGCTGTGAATATGTGTTGCTCCGATTGGTTGATAAGTAAAGCCGTTTGGCCTATGGCAAGTCAGGTTATAGGTAGGCGAGAAATTGAAGAGAGAGACAGGAAGAAGAAAAGGCAGAGGGGAGAGAGCTGCCAGCACCGCCAGGAGAAGCAAGATGTGTGAAAATGCCGGTAAGCCACGGCCACGTGCAACTTAATTAGAAATGGGTCAAGTTATAAGAGTTGGCTAGCAAGAAGCCTTCCATAAGCCATGCAATTGCTAATTAATATTAAGCCTCTGAATGATTGTTTTATAAGCGGCTATGGGACCTTGGCGCTGGGCGAGACTGGAGAAACCTTCAGGCGACACATCCTTGGTGCTAACAAAGAACTGGAGACCAGGAAAGACAGAAGAGCACACCATAGAGAACAGAAAAAGTAACAACTTTTTACATTCAGGACTGGTGAAGCCTAAGGCTGTGGTCCGTTCAACAGGTGCTGATTTGGGCATCTTACAGAACCCCAGGGACCTGCCCTTCTGTCTATTGGTCCTGGAATCGTACCCCTGTCCTTCCTCTTTGTTTCTCCTCACAGAGTCTTCTGGGAGCAAGAAGCAGTCATCTCAGAGAGCCCTCTTTGGGTTTCCTTGTTTACCAATGTCCCCCATAACTCTGCTTCAAGAATGGGTAGGTAGGGGAGTTAGAGAAAGGGCCAGAACAGAGGTCACCTAAAGACCGGCAACCTTGCCCCAAGGGTAATGAGCAGAAAGCCAATGGGGATGGTAAAGCATGCAAAAAAATGTTCTTTAAAAACTTCATATGGAGACAATATGTTTTGGAATGTGCTCATGTCTTCCTTCAACGATACTGAGAACCTTTTACAAGTATGGGACAAACTATCCAAGTTTCTGATATCTAGAAGTTTTCTGCGCAAGACCCTGGGAATTAGGACAGATAAGAGAATGCTTGGGTACATAGCCTTGGTTCTGTTTCACAGTGAGCTTTACCACATTTTAACACAAATGGCAACTGGAGATGCTAAAGTAATGGCAGGAAAAGGAGAAAGACATGTGTCTGTATACCTGCATCTACATGTACGTCCCCAGTTGGGACTAGTATCTACCTTCCACAAATAAGAAAAAAGATTGGTTATATTCTCACAGTTAGTCAGATGACAGAGGGAAAGCAACAGTTTGGGTAGTACCACAGACTTTGACACGAAATGTATTCTTTTCGGGTTTGGGACCAGAAGATGCCTTTGGTAGCCTTGCGCTTTGTATAGTAAAATGTTTCATGAACACTAAGGCTCTCTGCCAATAGGGTATGAGAGGCTAAGTTTTTGCTCTATTTGTAATACTTTTCCATCTTCTCTGTGAGCATTTCTTTATTTCTTTTTTTTAAAAGATTTATTTATTATGTATGCAGTGTTCTGCCTGTATGTGTGCCTTCACACCAGATCTCATTATAGATGGTTGTGAGCCACCATGTGGTTGCTGGGAATTGAACTCAGGACCTCTGGAAGAGTAGCCACTGCTCTTAACCTCTGAGCCATTTCTCCAGCCCCCATTTCTTCATTTCTTTTTGTCTTCGTCATACTGTCTCTACCTTTTTTTTTGAGACAGGGTCTCTCTCTATAGCCCTGCTGTCCTGGAACTCACTCTGTAGACCAGGCTGGCCTTGAACTCACAGAGATCTGCTTGCCACTGCCTCCCAAGAGCTGGAATTAAAGGCATGTGCCACCATGCCTGGTTCTGTCTCTATACTTTAAATTGGTAGATGTTCTGTCATTATAATTTCTCAGATGTATTTGCTTATTGGTAGTTGTGAAAAATTCTTGGAGATTAAAGTTTTCTCTAGCAAACACTAGGGGAATGGTGACCATGTGTGTGGGTGCTGGTGTGTGCATGTATCTGTGCACATGTGTGGAGGACAGAGTTTGATGTCAGAGGTTTTGATGCCTGCCCAGCTTCTACAAATTATATCATCATCATCATCATCATCATCATCATCATCATCATCGCCAGAGATCCAAATTCTGGTCCTCGAGCTTGTTCAGCAAAAGCTTTATCTGCTGAGCCATCTCCCAGGCTCCAAACCCAAAGGTTTTAACCTAGACTTTGGACTATAAAGCTTCGCAACTGTTTTTCAGGCTAAATGGCTACTAGGAATGAATGGATAGATGCATACTTGGAGAGTTCCTTGAGGAAGGCTGCTGACCCCTGATCTAAGTAGGCCCGAGTTGAAATGTCAACTTGTCTCTGACTCACTATTTGAAGAGCATGAATCATTGATTTGACTGAATCAGCTTTATGGTTTGAGGTGTGGCCCTCAGCAACACCAGACAGCTTCATATGTATTGTAAGTGTGGGTGGGCAACTGATAAATTCATCTCAGCAAAATAAAAACACATATACTGGTGCCCACCTGCGTGCATATGATTTGAAAGCATTCAGAATATGTAGGCTAAATATTAGAATACATTAGTGCTTGCTAAAGTCTTGTGCAGTGGGTGAGATGTCTATTATTATAAACAGGGAGGAGGCTTGCTATGTATTAATTGTTGGGTTATGGAAGCTCTGGTTTTATTCCTATGAAATAGGAATGTTAAGAGTAGCTTCTTAATGAGTTCTTAGTGTTTGGTGGAAAAGTCACTTCTCCGTGTATGTGGGTAAGTGGTTATACTCGACTGTTTGGTGGTAATAAAGGTTTTTGAGGTTTCAGATATCTAAAGAAGGATTCACAGTGCCTTGGTGCCATGTTCTTTTCAGTAATCAGAAGCATAGATAACAAAAACTATATTCTAGCATTGAATAACAGTAGATTTGCTAGTGTACTTAGCTCTGTGAGTATCACAGACAAAAACTAGGGCAGTGTTTTTAACTTTTTACAAATAATTTTTATGTTGCAGTGTCTCTAAGTTACTCGTGTTATCTTGATATAAAGGAAATGAACATTTATTAAGGGCCAGCATTATATATCAGACACTCAGAAAATCACATGTATCATCATTAAAGCTTACAGGAAGTCTATAACAGGAAATGTCTTCAGCAAAATGAAGTTCAGGCACTGAGACAGCAGAGCCAGGAGGCACACTCAGGTTTGTTAGATTATGAATTTTCCAAGAGATCACTTAGCCAAAAGACAAACAGAACAGCTTCAAAATCAGGTAGGATTAATGGAATGAGGCAGCTGCTCTTAAGTTTTTACTTAGTTTAATGTAATTTATATCTGTTAGGGGACTGAGCAAAACTTCTGCAGAATTGTTTGTATTCTATAATTCCACTTAGGTTTGATTCTTTGAGAATGATGATCAAGGCTATTGATTAAAACAGTAAGAAGAGAAGAAAAAGGGGGCATTATCCAGATGTAAATTCAAAGTAGTGGTTTTTTCTGAATCTATTGATTTTTGTTTCTATTGTTCATTTGTATAATTTTAGACAGGGTCCCGCTGATATAGCCCTGCCTTCCCTGGGACTCATGTAGACAATGTACTGGCTAGTTTTATGTCAACATGACACAAGTTAGAGTTATCTGAAAGGAGGGAACCTCCATTGAGAAAAGGCCTCCAAAAGATCCAGCTGTAAGACATTTTGTTCATTAGTGATTGATGGAGGCGGGACCAGCCTATGTGGGTGGTGCTATTCCTGTACTGGTGGTCCTGAGTTCTACAAAGTAGCAGGCTGAGCAAGCCATGTGAGTAAGGCAGTAAGCAGCACCCCTCCATGGCCTCTGTATCAGCTCCTGTCTCCAGATTTCAGCCCTCCTTGAGTTCCTGTCCTGACTCCCTTCAGTGGTGGACTATGATATGGAAGTATAAGCCAAATAAACCCTTTTCTCCTCAACATGGTCATGGTATTTCATCCCAGCAATAGAAAACCCATCTAAGACAACCAGGGTGACTTCAGATTTGTAATGATCCTCCTTCTAATTTTATTGAGTTTTGAAAATAATTTTAAAGATAGAATCAATGTTATATACTCTGTGAAATATAAATATTACCATTATTCTATCTACTTAATAGGCATATTATAAATGGTATTGAAGATTCTTATAAAATTCTTAGGAAAGCTGATATAAATACAAAGTTTATTTCTGACCTCATCTGTGTTTCTGTTTTGTTCTTATCTCAATTACCAAGTCCATCATTTATATTCTTATCACTTCTTGTACTGCAATGTCTCTACCAGAAGGTGAGTTATTCTAAGACAAGTATCATCCCTCTTTCACTGTGGTATCCATGGTAACCTGGACAGTTCCTGCAATATAATAATGCTCAGTAAATGTTTATTGAATATATCAGCCAGCAGCAATAAAAGAATTCATCTTATCTCGTTTTCTGTTTCCGAAATGAGAAGATATGAACATTTTCATAGAGTTAGTATCAGAAGTATATGATATGCGTACTATTTACTGGAGACATATGCCCTGAACATAAAAAGGTTGTCATGATGATTATTTTATTTAGTATGAGATTACATTTTTGTTAAAATCTAGCCACTACATTTCAGGAAAGAAACATAGAATATTTAGCATAATGCTTGAAAATATAGATAGAGCAATAAGACAGGAGAAAGATAAAAAGTTGTATATAAGTAGAAAAGAAAAAAATCAAAGTATCTCTACTTATAGACAGCATGATGCTTCACTTAAAAGACCCTAAAGATTCCACCAGAAAACTCTTAGGCCCCCTATACACTTTCAGCAAAATATTAGAGTACAAAATCTATACACAAGTATCAGTAGCCTTTTAAATATAGTAATAATGAACTTGCTTATAAAAAATTACAATCACAATATCTTTAAAAACACCTTGGATGCCGGGCGGTGGTGGCACACGCCTTTAATCCCAACACTCAGGAGGCAGAGCCAGGCAGATCTCTGTGAGTTCGAGGCCAGCCTGGGCTACAGAGTGAGTTCCAGGAAAGGTGCAAAGCTACACAGAGAAATGCTGTCTCGGAAAACCAAAATAAATAAATAAATAAACAAATAAACAAACAAACAAATCAAATCAAATAAAAACACCTTGGAAGCCGAGCAGTGGTGATGCACGCCTTTAATCCCAGCACTTGAGAGGCAGAGGCAGGCAAATCTCTGTGAGTTCAAGGCCAGTCTGGTCTACAGAGTGAGTTCCAGGACAGCCAGGACTGCTTCACAGAGAAATCCTGTCTCGAAAAGCCAAAAAAAAAAAAAAAAAACAACCTTGGAAAAACTCAACTGGGGAACTGCAAGACTTCCACAATGAAAACGATTCCTTATAGCTAAGAAATGGAACCAGCTTCTGTGTCCACCAACAGACGAGAAGATTTTTTTCAGCCATAAAAATTAAATTATTGCATTATTATTATTATTATTATTATTATTATTGGAAAAGGCAAGGAACTGGAGATCAAACACTAAGGAAAATAAGAGTATAAAAGACAAACACTACATTTTCTCTCATACACAGCATCTAGATTTAAATTGTGTATGTGTCATGAAAGTTCAAAGAGGACCATGAGAGGGGAAGAAAAGGTCTTAAGGGAGGGAAGTGGGGGAGATAATGGAATTCATACCACAATGAAGGCAGAAGGGAGGATTAAGTGGGGGAGGGCATCAGTAACGGGGAGGAAAGGAGTATGGAGGAAGTCAGTGGAGAGGGTGAATAAAAATTCGACATGTTCATAGAAAATGCCATATGATATCCATCACTCTGTATGCTAACTTTAAAAAATAGACTATTTGAGTATATAGTAGTAACTTCCGTTCTTTGGCTCTCAGAGTTGAAGGAAAGTAGAATTCTACACACCAGAGATGTGAACGGTTTCTCACTAGGTGGCTCTCTTTCCCGTGAGTGGGCGGCGCGTTGGTGATGGTGGAAGACTGGGCCCATTGTACTTCTGCAATCACCGCGCGTCACAGCGTCCAAGCGCATCACACTCGGCGCTTGCTTGCAGCATGAGGGGGCAGAGTTCACTTTCTATTTCGTTAATGACAGTCTGTCCTTGAGATTTACTTCCAAGTGGGCAGTACTTTCGTTTCCTGAGAACTCGAACATGTTCCAAATAAACACTGTTCTAGGATTTTAATAGGCGTTGGATTCAGGGAAGGATCTGGAAAGCGTTTGTTTAGGTGGTATGAAAAACCAGAAGAAATCAGGTACCCAAGCCAAAACCAAGATCCCATTGAAATGCTGATTTGAACTACATGGTGAGGACTGTGTTCCTGGGGATTTTATGACCTTACATATTCTAAAACATTCTGGGATAGCTACTTACGTAACTTTTCAATATGAATTGAAAATAAAATCTGTAAAATGCCAATAATTACTTCACTCCATCAAAACGATTCCCTCCATGATAGACTCCACGTCATTGGGAGCCATTATTTCTGTTTTAACCCTAAATCGGACACAAAAAATACATATACGCCAAAATGTTTTTTCTCAAAATGGGAAAATTATTTTCGTAGACTCCCTCATGCTGATAAATCCAGGTACTTTTTTATATGAGGTTTTCTTCTCTAATTAAAAAAGAAGTGGCATGTTCTCAAACACTGCAGATTTTTGAGGAGGGGGGACTTTGGAGATCAGCCTTCGTTGATGGAGCTTGATCCCCACTGGGGGTGTCTCTGGAAAGGATGGCGGTAGTTAGCCTTCTTGATCACTCTCAATTCTAGACGCCTACGAACTGCGTGTTAGCCTCCTAGGCTGGGTTCAAGCTCTCACCCAGTCTCTGCCGGAAGGGCCCCCAGGTGACATGGAGTAGGAATTAGAGAAAGGGTCGACCCACTAGGAAAAGTCGCACATTCCGGATGGACTGCCGGAGCGGCTTCACGGTGGTCCGGTTTCCTTCTCCTCCCTTAGGGACCCCGGGGGCAGTGGGTGGGATCCCGCCTCCCAGCCGCAGGCAGTCGTGGGCAAACTCCTTCCCCTTGCTCGCTGCCTGGCGCTGCAGTATTGCCCTCGCTTTCCCGCTCCAACCCTCCGGCCGCCAGACCCTGCGTCTTCTTCTCAGGCCCGGCCCTCTCCCCACCCGGCTCCGAGAGGAAACGATGGAGGTGGTTTCCACCCGCCGAAAGGGTGGAAATGCCCACGGCTGAATGCCTTGAAGGTCTCCCCGCAATTTTTGCTGGGAGGGTGGTAAGGGAGGAGGAAACGGACTTCACTGCCCGGTGACAATCGCGATTCCCAGCCTTGAGAGGTCAGGGAATCCAAGCGGGGAATCCTGGGCGGTTTCCCGGGAACCCGTTCCTCTAGGGGAGGGTCACCCTGTCTACATACACCGGTTACTATGACAATACAACCACAGCCTCCAGTTTCCATGGCAGCGGCCTGCCCAAACCGATTGGTCTCCTTTCCATTTCTCCCTGGGCTCCGCCCTATCCCCCCCCCCCTCCAACACTCTCCAAGAGCGCACGGGGAGGGGCTGCCGAGGAGAGGGAGGCCTTTGCGTCACTCTTCGGCGCGCGAGGAAAGACAAGAGTCGAGGAATTGGCGGGCGGAACTGTAGGAGGAAGGGGTGGCGTTTCCGGTGGGGAAAAGTGGAGGAGTGGAAAAAGGAAGCGAGAAGTGGGAGGGCTGAAAGGCGGAAGGCTTTGAGTGTAACTCCCGGCTGATTTGGGCTCGATGTTCGCGGTGAGCGTGGGGTTGCCCCCTCGCACGGGAGGAGAAGGGCCGGCCACTAGAAAGCCGCCGGGCGCTACCACCAACCCCCTCAGCCGGCGCGCAGGCGCCGCACAACTCGCCGATCCCAAAAGGGAGCGATATAGAGAAGCGGAAACCACCCAGAGGGACCGGCGCTGCTAAAGTCTCGCGAGAGCGAGTCCGACTTCCTTCCTCTGGCTCTCCCTCCTCTTCCCCCGCCCCCTTCCCTTCTCCCTCCTCTTCCCCCTCCCGAGCCGGAGCGTCCCTGTGTCCCACAGGCCAGCGCCGCAGCGAGAGCCGCTTTCCCTACTCCCTCCCCCTCGCCTCACTCCCTCTCCCCCCACCCCGCGCCGAGCGAGGAGGAGTCGGAGGAGAGGAAGATGGCGGCGGCCGCCCGCACCCGCGGGGCTGTGGGGCCGCTCCGAGGAGCCTGAGAGACCCACGGAGGCTTCGCGGGGAGACGCGGCGGCGGAGGATGAGCCTGCAGAGCGCGCAGTATCTCCGGTGAGTGCCGAAGCCCGGCCGAGGCGTGGTGGGAGCGGGAGGAGGCTTGGGGGGGCCAGGAACCGCGGACTCCGAGGTGGTGGGGGGAGTTGCAGCGTCCTCCTGGTCCCCGGGCCGGGAGGCTCGGGCAGCTGCGGGAGGGGTCGGGCACACACATGGCTGCCTGGCCCCGCGCCGGCCGAGCTGAGGTCCCGCGAAGCCGGCGGTGAGAGCGGAGGGAGGTTGGGGAAGCGTGAAAGAGAACGCGCGTGTGTGTGTGTGTGTGTGCGCGCGCGCGCGCCTGTGGTCTCAGCCTGCGGGCCGGGGTAGGGAGAGGCACCCCCGGGGGGCAGGCAGCGACCGGGACTGGAGGTGGGTAGGTGTGGAGGGGTCTGGTTCCCACCGCAGGGGAAACGTGGAGTGTTGTTGGCTGGAGCGATGCCTGGCGAGAGTAGAGGATGGAAGTCAGCAAGCACACCTGGGGGGGTTGGGAAGGGCACAGACTGGAGGGCACACGGGAGGAAGGGGAGACCGCAGGGAACGGGAGCTTGATCTTTTATCACGGCTTGGGAGTACGAGAAATAATGCCTTCTGTGGTTAGTTGGAGAGGTAGGGGGAGCCCGAAATGGGGGGAGTGGATGAAGGAAGAGGGAGGTGCTATCTATGAACAAGGTTATGTTCTCAGAAGAAACTGTAGTTGGAAGATACCATTCTGTGAGTCGTGTGCATTCATTAAGTGCTATGTAAGGAACTTGTATGATGGAGATCGAGTGACGCATGGGTGGTGGTGGTGGTGGTGTGTGTGTGTCTGTCTGTCTGTCTGGAGGGAGGGAGGGAGGGAGGGAAGCAGAGGTTGATGCACCCTTAAAGAAGGCACACATGCATTGACAGTAACTCATGTCGAGAACATTTTGAATGGAAAGATAGCTGTTGTACAGTCAGGATGGCTTTATGGATTCTGAGTAAAAGCTTGAAGGAAGCTAGAGGGTAAAATAAAGTCTTGATGTCAAAGGAAAATAAGATTGTTGGAGCCTGAGGTTAATTGGGGACTTGAGAAGACACAGGAACGTAAAAACTGGTCTTTCAGGAACAACTTTAAAAAGGCATGTCTTGTGGGAAGATGGTTTTTAAAAAGTGGTTTCGTACCTTGTGGAGAAGGGAATTGTGGAGAAGGGTAGGTATCTGAAGGATAAGTTACCTTAGCTGTTTGGAGGTTACTAAAGTGAAAGAATCAATGTGTGAGAGTGGACCCACATATATTTATATTGCAAGAGAAGGTATGCTGTTATGTGATACACAAGGTAGCTCTTCTGTCTTTGAAAGTAGTTATTCATTATACCAGAGAGGATAGTGGGACCTGTGAACCTTTGACGCATGAATTCCCGAGTTTAGCACATCGTATATGCCTGATACTGTAAGTTGACATCCTTTTTTCTTCTCTGCATCCTTATTGTTTACGATATTAAGGAAACTTTAACTTAAGAACATAGGTGCTGTAGTTAGAAATAGAAACTACAAGGGCAGTTAAGGAATTTGCAACTTAATATCCATTAGGTGAGTAAATTAACAGCACCAACTAACATAGTTATCATTCTGAAGGTACCATGTTGATGAGTCCGAAGTCAGGAGATGACCCGAGCAACTGGGGAAAATCAGGGAAGGCTTCCTTTGTTCATTTGCTCATTTACATGCTTATGATTCATCAGTTGTTTGGTCGATCACCTGTATGGAAGGCATTGTACCAACTGCTAAGAATAGAAAGTAAGAACTCCACCCTCTTATAGAACTTTTGTTAGGCTTTGAAAGAAAAGAACACTTAAATTCTAAGGATGGCAGTGAGCCCAAAGTGAACTATTTGAGGATCATATGGCTGGTGTGTAAAAACAAATTCACATACTTGTCTTCTAGCTTCAGGTCAGCTTTCTGTGCTGCATATCTATGCTCATTTTTTTTTTTTTTTTTTTTTTTTTTGGTTTTTCGAGACAGGGTTTCTCTGTGTAGTTTTGCGCCTTTCCTGGAACTCACTTGGTAGCCCAGGCTGGCCTCGAACTCACAGAGATCCCCCCGCCTGGCTCTGCCTCCCGAGTGCTGGGATTAAAGGCGTGGGCCACCACCGCCCGGCCTATGCTCATTCTTTACCCAAGTGTGTATTGAGGGCATTCTATATTGTAGGACCTGAGGCTCCGCTGGTGAACATGGACAAGTTTATCTTGATTAGAAAGTCAGTAAACATGAACAGGTAAGTACACTGTCAGGTCCTGTGAAGTGCTAGAAAGGAAAATAAAATAAGACCATATATTTTAAATAAACACAGTAGTTAAGGAAAAGCTTTTCTGTAACTTGATGCTAAAAGGGCCTTGAATTTTATGATCTTTTTAGATAAAATGGGTAGACATTAGAAAATTTATGTTGAGGGCTTTGAGATATTGCTTCATTTGTAGAATACTCGCCTAACATGCACTACATAAAAGTGGGTGTGATGTAGCCAGCCTGTAATCCTAGCATTCTTTTAAGTAGAAGCAGGAAGATCAAAAGTTCAAGGTCATCCACTATTGAGCAAGGTTAAGACCATCCTAGGTTTCATGAGCCCCTGTCTCAAAGAAAGAAATCTGAGATGCCTTGTTTAGAGGCAATCTATATGTTCATAGCTATGCTTTGAGAAAATTACTGGGTCATAAAATAGTGGATATTCAAGACCTTAAAATAAGGTCTTGGCAGAGTGGGAAAAGGCTGATACTTTTAATGCAAAGAAAGCTGGCTTTGAGGAGCTTCTGTGCTATTTTATAAATCAGCATAGAGGGAAGGATTAGCCTTAGGTATGGAATCAGTGACAGCTTGGTGTGAATTTAGCTCTGAAGAATGAAGAAAATGGAGTGATCAGAGTTTAAATAACGGACACATCTCGATGCCTTTGATAACAAAAGAGGGAGGCATGGGATCTAGAATTCCTTCACAGTTTTTCAGAGCCAGTTTTACTTTTGTGGATCTGTCCTAAGTAAAGAAATGGAATCTTAAGTTTGACAGGAGTCTGATACTTAGAGGTACTTGCAGGAGGAAGATGGCCAGTAATAGAGATTTGTACTAGCTTCAGTTTCCTTCTGCTGAGCAGAGACTGGAGGGTAGCTTCAAGGAAGCATTATCTTGAGTTTCTTTGAAAATAGTAGTTTTTTTTTTAATTTAGTAGATTTATTTTTATTTTATATGTATGGGTATTTTGATGCATTAATATCTGCATTGATGTGCAGTGCCCATGGAGGCCAGAAGAGGGTATCAGATTCTTTGGAACTGGAGTTACAGATGGTTGTGAATGGCCATGTGGATACTGGGAATCTAATCTGGGATCTCTGTAAGAGCAGCCAGTGCTCTTGACTGCTGAGCCATCTCTCCAGCCCCCAGAACAGCTGTTTCTATAGAAACTTAGGGGAGATGGCTTGTGACCTTGATTTTAGGAAGAGTTTTGTTGCCTACCTTTGTCAGTAGGAGAATACCATGACTGGACGGTTTTTAGACTGCATAACTGCAGATTTTCCTGTGTATAGAATGAACATTTGTTTTCGCTTAGCTGAATTTTAATTTGTTAGAGTAAGTGAGCAGGGGTGTCTGGTAGTGAACGGGTGGGGTAGTGGAAATGTAGGGAGCAAGGTGGCAGTTTCAAAGAGTGAGAAGATTATGAAGTAAGATGCCTCGGGAAGAACAGGAAAGAGTGAACTTAGCATTAAGGGAACTGAATTCCTCTCAAGTTTAAGGAAGAGCAGAGATGAAAAGAAAACTTCTGTAGAGGAAAGAAGTGATACTGTGAACAAGACTGCAGATGTGTTTTGTTAGAAGTTTCCTTTTTCTCCCTATTAGTAGTAGCATGACTCCTGCTCAAACAGATGTTGAAATGACTTAATTTTTATAATTAAGAAATGTCCTTAAAAATGAATATTCTAGGTAGGAAACATGGGGAGTATATTACACAAATCAAAGTAGAAGGCAGGTGTTTTCTCTTGATTTTGACAAAATAAAATTTATTTACTTATTTTTTTTTTTTTAAGACCTTGACACGTCCATTGTGTAAAATACTGGATTGAATATAGGTTTTCTGTTGGGGGCAGAAGGGTGAGTGAGGATAGGCCATAGATGAAATTATAAGTAAGGCATAATATTATACTTTAAAAGAATGACTTTTTTGAAAGAGTGGAAATTAACATACCAAAGGTACTGTCTTGGGTTTCTGTTTCTGTGATAAAGACCATGACCAAAAAGCAGCTAGGGGAGAAAAGGGTTTATTGCATCTTAAACTTTGTAGTTCATCGTCATTCAGGGAAGTCAAGGCAAGAACTGTCAAAGAAGTGGAGGGGTACTGTTTATTGGCCTGCTTTTTTCAGCCATGAGGACTATCTGTCCAGGAGTGGCATCACCCCCCACCCCCATATGCTGGGCCCTCCCACATCAACTGATCAAGAAAATGTCCTACAGACTTGCCTACAGGCAATCTGATGGAGACACTTTGCCACTTAAGGGCCTCTTCCCAGGTGACTCTGTTGTGTGTCAAGTTGACAATAAACTAGCCAGGACACACAGGAAAAAATGGGGTGAAGGAAGCAGGCATTAAAGTACAAGACAGAGAAGACATCGAGGTTGTTCTGGAATGTGAGAAGAAGTGTAGTCATAGCCATAGACAATACTAGTCAAACAGGTCAAATCCTATTGTAAAAGGTGTCAGAGGTGTTACCAAATAACATCTGCTGCCATTGTGAGGTACTATTTCTATTTTGTATACCTTCCAACTTTGCTTTCTTCATTCTTTGTCTTAAATTTTCTTCTATGCTCTGGGTGTTTCAGTGAAAATCAGCTTGAAGTTGATCCTCTGGTGTTAGACTCCTTTACAGAAAAGGTCTGTAAATACCTGCTTTGTTAAGATTTTCCCCTTTGATACCTTCTATTGAGAGGGCATTCTAGTGTCATATTCCATGTTAGAAACTTTAGAGCCAGAAATGAAGCAGCAGCCACAGGGTTTTTGTTTTTGTTTTTTAGGCAACAGAAAAATGGTTGTTATTTGAATTGGAAGGGAAATACCTCCATATTGTAAGACAAAATACGTCATGGTAAATCTTGGCTGAGGCTGGGTAAAGTAGCTTCTGGTGAGAGGAGCTGGGAGGATAAAGTATTAGGAGAAATAGATAACTAAGTGGAGTGGGCTCTACTTTCTAGAACAGTCTGGCAGTGCTGAGTCTTGTGGGAAGCCTCAGAAAGACTTGTAAGCTGTACACTGATTTTAATTGTGATCCATTGCTTCCCCACCCGTTCCCAACACTCTTAGCCTTTCTAGGATGTGAAGTAGCCTCCATTCCAGAAAATCAGTCAAACATGGCCGGGTGACCAAATAGGGCTTATTATTATTATTATTATTATTATTATTATTATTATTATTATTATTATTATTAATTTGAGGCTTAGAAATTTTTGTTATAATAATGTTAATAGCACATTACCTGCTTGAATATTGACTGGCTTTATTATCTTGGCTAATTTCTGCTTCCTTTGTGGTTTCAGTTGGATTAAAAAATGTATGCTTCCTGTCTTAGCTATGTTTCATGTCTTTGCTTTTTCACAGCTGCTGTCATCTGTCTTTATGATAGAGGAAGCAATTACTGAGCTTTTTTGTTGATGTTTTTAATGGATAGGTTATAGTAAGATCTGGACCCACTAGTATAGCCAGTTTCTCGTGAGGCACTTGTTGGGGTGGGGAATGGTTTATACTGTAAAAGGACTAGTTTGTTCTACACTGTATTGAGTTGTTTGAGTCCTCAGCTACATCTCTAACCTTGACTAGATTTTTAGATTTTCATTAGTTGTGTGAATTCGTGCCTGAAAGTTTAGATAGTTTAGTTTAATTGATCGTCTTTTTCAGAGGTGAGCAGATAGATGTCTTGCAGAAAATGGCTTGTAATTTGTATGCAGGTTACTGATGGGTGAGTATCACATACTGTCATTGAAAATGTGCCATAAAGTGTATTTCATTGCTGTAGCTAGACTGAGCAAAAGGCCCAGGAGAGCGGAACTAAGAGGAGCTAACCATCGGTTACAGGAAAATAAGTGATTTGGCAAACATGTCACATAGTAAGTGAGAACTTGTAACCAACTCCTTGCTGGTCAACATGCAATGGAGCTGCTTAGGAAAGTTGTTTGCAGCCCAATTTTTAGTCAGTAGGAAGAAAAGGTGACTCTAATTGTTAAAGAAAATTTTAGACATCTCAGGCACACTAAGCAACAACTCTGGCTGTCTGTTTTTTCTTGTTTGCTTCATTTAGAAAGGGGTTTTTGCAAAGCTTGGCACTTGGTTGACATAGTGGGCTAAATATTCTTCATATGGATGGGCATGGTTTGTCTTGTGCACTTGGGGCCATTAGCAGCCTAGCCTCCCTAGTCTGTATCCATCAGATGCCTATATCATTCTCCCCCAATTTCTTTTTTTATGATAACCAAAAATGTCGTCATGCATTGTGAGCTGTTGCCTGGAGTGTAAATTCTCAGCCAGTTGAGAACACTAATTTAAAGAATATATATGCATAGTATGTTAGTCAGTTTTTACATCATTATAACATTCCTACGTAATCAGTTTGCTGAGAGAACAGATTTGTTTTACCTGAGCTTCTGGGGTTTTCAGCCCATGGCCAGTTGGCCCTGTTGAGTTTTGGCCTGTGGTGAGGCTGCAGGTATTGTGTGTGTATTCATGTTATGGTGACTGGGAAGCAGAACAAGAGACTCATACCCAGTCTCCTTTGAGGGTACACATGTGCTCAGTGATCTTAAGGTCCTGTGAGACCCCTACCTCTTGAGAGTTCCATAACCTACCAGTAGTGCCAATCCAGGGACCAAGCATTTAATTCTTATGTCTTTGGATGATGTTCCAGTTCCAAACTGTAGACATAGCATGGGTCCCTTTTCCTCTAAGCATTGGTTTATTTCTTAAGCTTTCTCATCAATTTTCCCGTAGGTAGTCCTGAGCTAACTACTGGTAGTTACTGAATTATTACATGTAGAGCACCTTCACAGCTTTTTAGCAGCAAGTTTAAAGTTACTGGAGACACATGAGTGCTTCATTTCTCTGTTCTTGTATCTGTGAAGCAGAAGTAATAATCTGCTACATAGAAAGTTAATGTATAAGATGCTTAGAATGGTTCTGGTACATAGTAAGTACTATATGTTTTTGTTTGTAAAAGTTGGCCTGTAGCACTGACTAATCATTTTGTGCAACTGCCTTCTGGGCATTTGTCATTTGAGAAGTCTTACTGTCTATCTTCAGTTCATTTCTATTGCTGTAATAAAATACCCTGAAAAAGGCAACTTAGTGGGAAAGGGGTTTATTGTAGCTCACAATTCCATACTATAGTCCGTCCATTGTGGTGATGTCACGGCAGCAGGAACTTGAAACAGCTAGTCACACCATATCCATGGTCAGGATTGAAGAAAAATGAATGCATAAATGCTTGCTTGTGCTCAACTCATTCTTTATACTCTTACACAGTTCAGGAACCCCTACCTAGGGAATGGTGCTGTCTGCGGTGGGCTGGGTCTTCCCACATCAGTTAACTTAGTTAAGAGGTCACTTACAGGCCAGCTCTCTTCCCAGGTGACTGTAGGTTGTGTCAGATTGACAGTTAAATCTTACCATCAACTGCCACATCAAACTCAACACAACTCTTTCCACAACAGTGTGAGTTTGAAGCCAGCTTGGGATACTTGAGGCCTTGTAAGTAAATAAATAAGCTTTATATAATTCCCTTCTTCCCATACAATTTCTTAAGCTCTCTCCTTTTCCTCATTGGAGGTGCTCCTTGTGATTCTGTCCCCCATCCCACCCACCCAGGTTCAAACTTGCCGTCATCTTTGAGTTCTAGTTTCCTTACCTCCTGGAGTATTTATACCACTCTGGAAATGTTGCTTTCCTCCTGCTTTTCCTTTTTCCTCACTGATTCTGTCAGTGTTTTACTCAGACTGTGCAAATACCCTCCCAACTGGTACCTTGCCTGCACTTCTTTCAGATCACAAGAAGTACTGACTAGGCTTTAAATACCGCTCATTACTGTGATCTTGGGGAAAACGGAATGTGGATAAGAAGAAATGGCTTAGTGTAACAAATTCTGGTCCCTTTTTTTTCTTTCCAGACTCCACACCATCTGTCCCACCACAAATAGATATTTTGCATTGATTCCAGATTAATATTTTTGAAAAATATTTTTATTTGGCTTTCCCTTAATTATATGCCTTAATATGACATTGTTAATCTTTCAGAAAATAACTCATCTACTTCTGTCTGTGGTGTCAGGAACAAAAATGATTAAAATCATTTGCCCATTGTCTCTAAGCATGTCATATTTATTTCAAATTAAAACTACAGCAAGTTCTAGCCTCCATTGGCCTAGTTTTACTTCACTTTTTTGGTTTTTCGAGACAGGGTTTCTCTGTGTAGCTTTGCCTTTCCTGGAACTCACTTGGTAGTCCAGGCTGACCTCGAACTCACAGAGATCCGCCTGGCTCTGCCTCCCAAGTGCTGGGATTAAAGGCGTGCGCCACCACCGCCCGGCTTACTTCACTTTTTAAATGACTTTCTTGTTTACGCTGTTGATTTCTGTTTTCTTTGAATCCAAATTATTTCTTTTTTTGGTACTTGTAGTTTCTTTTAGTTTTTTTTTTTTTTTTTCTATTTCACATGTGTTAATCACTCTAGCTATATTGTGATAGAGAATGTGTCTTAACTTTTTATCTATCATCTATCCTATTTATCTAGGCTGCACTCCTGCCTCAGCCTCTTGAGTTCTGGGGTTGCAGGATAGGGTCTCTACACCTGGTTATATGTATTCTACAGTAGACATGAGTATTCACAGGCAAATGAAACCTTTTTTCCCCTTTAGGGATGCAGTGAAAGCTTCCCAACACCATTTTAGAGATCTCTGTACCACATGTATGCAGTGCTTACACAGGCCAGAATAAGGCATCGGATCCCCTGAACTGCAATTATAGACAGTTGTGAGCACACATAGAGACTGGAAATCAAATTCAGGTTCCCTGGAAGAGCAGCCAGTGCTCTTAATCACTGAGCTATTTCTTCAGCCCCTGGTAGTGGTGGTCTTGAAACAGGGCTATGTGATATGTTGCTTAGACTGATGTCCAACTCCTGAGCTCAAGTGATCCTTCTGCTTCAGAGGTCTAATGCTCTAGTAGAAGCATGTGCCACTGTGCAGCCTGAGCATAGTTTTACAGCATGAGCAGGAGTAACCAAGTTAAAAGTTAAAGAGAAAGGCATGTCTTATGCAGTAGTTTCTTTGGGACATACAAGACTTGAGTTTTCGCTTCCTTTTAGTAAGTAGGCTCTTCTTAACTAAGCTTTATTAGTTATTTGGAACACTTGTTATTTGGGAAATGACAAAAGTTTTAGCAAGTTTGTGTGGTTCAGAGAGCAAACTTGTATTGTAGGATTTATTTTATAGACTCTTCACTTCCTGTGATAAGGAGATAAGGAAAAGCAGAAGTTCTGTAGCATTGGGGGTAAGATGATACATACCTTGGTTCTTCAGTTACTGAGATTAAGTGAAGCCCCTTTGGACTTAATGCAGGTGTGCCATAAGGAAAGAAAAATACTTTGCAGAATCTTTGATAATGGACTTTTGAGTTTCGTTCTCAACTGTGCCCCCTGTTCCCCACTTCTGCCTTGATAGAACCCCAGAGGTCATGCATTCTGGGCAAATGTTCTGCCACCAAACTACACCTTAGCTCCTTAGTTGGGATGGCATTTTCTTTTGTTATCCATCTCAAGTGAGAGTCATGGTTCTTTCTAAAAGTCTGTTGTGTTTAAATAGCTGCCATACTAATGCATGTTTCCTCAAGCCCAGTGTACACAGACTCCAGAGGTTGAGTTCTTTTTCTTTCTCTCTTCTCTCTCAAGGCATAGTGTTTCAGGGCTATCATCAGTCATAATGCAGTATGTTAGGTTCGAATCGTGCGCTTCTTAGGTCATAAATTAATTCCATTTCTTTATTAGGCTATCACCTAGCTGCATTTTCTTTGATTATACTATACAGCAATGAGGTATTTAGTAGTGAAATTGAATGAAAAAGTTGGACCCTTTTTTTTTCTTTCTTTCTTTTCTTTTGTGTGTGTGTGTGTGTGAGTGTTTCAAGACAAGATTTCTCTGTGTAACGTCGCTGGTTGTCCTGGAACATGCTTTGTAGACCAGGCTGGCCTCGAAATCACAGAGATCCACCTGTCTCTGCCTCCCAAATGCACTACCACCACCTGGCTTAATATCTAATTCTATAAGATTACATTTCTCAAATTTAAATAACTATAACAAAAAAATGTCATTTGTTTGTCTGAACCAATCATTTGTTCTTCCATGAAAAAAAGATTAGAGCGTTTTGAAAAGCACAACTAAAATGATGAGGATATCGGTTATAATTTCTGGCTTATAAACGGATAGGGAAAGAAACCAACAGATTTACTTTCTAATTTAAAAATAATTTGACTGTCTAAATTTGTACACAGGGTTTTGTTAGCGTTTTTTTGCTTCTTAGGATAGCATCATGGTTTACCAAACTGACTGAAAAAAATGTTTGAATTAAGACTGCCTTAATTTGTATTTAGGTCGTTCTGAGTTCAGGTCCCTGACCCTACATACTAGCAGTGTAACCTTAAGCCTCTCTAGCTTTAATTTTGCTGCTAGTGGTCATGATAGGTTACTAGAAGAATTTCATGAGAAGCTGTAACTACCTCATGTGAAGTCCTATATAGTTTTGGATAGGCAAAGAGCCTAGTTTCTGCAGTGACTTAATTTTCTGTATTTTTAATATATTAATATTTAATTTATAAATTTGCTAATATAATCCTTGAAGTAGGTAGGAGCTATTGTGGTATAAATAGTTGTAGGGTAATTGAAGGGAGTCTGTAGTGTGCAATGAATATCTTCATTGCATGAAGCTACCATCCTACTTTATTAATACATTTTATACTTTTAAAATGCCTTTATATAATTATCCTCTAATCTTTAAAACCTGTGAATATCTTACTATGTGTTACTTGGTGAGAGGAAATTAAGGATTCAGGTAGAATTTGCATAGCTGGCAGACTTTAAAGTGCCATTATCTACTGGACCAGTGTAATCACAAGGACCCATCACTTGTGGAAAAAAGCAGAAAAGCTAGAATTAGAGATGGCATTCTTTTTTGTCTTTGAAGATGGAAGAGGGCCAGGAGTGAAGAAATTCAGCCACTGGAACCAGGAAAAGACAAAAATGCTGATTTTTTTTTTCCCCCCTAGAATCTTCAGAAGGCAGTGCAGCCATGGTGACACCTTGATTTTAGTATGCTGGAAGTCCTATTGAACTGATAATGTATGTACATTGTTCTAGGCCATGGAGTTATAGTAAGCTGTCAAGCAAAACTAGGAGTTAAAGCAGTACTTTCTTTCATAGAGTGATCATCACAAAGTTGAAAGTGTCGATGTTGGTCCCAGCAATGTTTCAAAGCACCTATTTCCACACATTCTCACCAGTACTGAGGGTTTTATGCATCTCTCCTTGTAAAGCAGACCCTTTAATATTTTTACTTGTATGATATATGGCAAACCTATCCAGTACTGTAGCATATATTAGAATGTGTTCTGTTGGTCAGCGTTCTCTGTTATATATAGACACGAGGATTATCAATACTTCCAAGACAAAATAAGTTCAAGAGCATCTGATTAAACTGGATCTTTTGAGGAGCATACAGGATCTTAGCTGGCCTGGTTCTCATTCTGTAGCCTATGCTGTCATGGAATTTGTAGCATTCCTTCTGCCTCAGCCTCTCGTACTAGGATTACAGATGAGCACCACTCTTCCTGACTGTAAAACTGGATTCTCTCATAACTTTTTTTTTCTTTTTTCTTTCCTTTCTTTTTTTTTTTTTTTTTTTTTTTGGTTTTTCGAGACAGGGTTTCTCTGTGTAGCTTTGCGCCTTTCCTGGAACTCACTCTGTAGAACAGACTGACCTCAAACTCACAGAGATCCGCCTACCTCTGCCTCCCGAGTGCTGGGATTAAAGGCGTGCGCCACCACCGCCTGGCCTCTCTCATAACTTTTTTTTTTTTGGTTTTTCGAGACCTCTCATAACTTTTAATGTGCTAATATGTGGTGTGAACATCCAGGAAGGAGTTGTTTCTCGAGAGTTTCCTATAATTGGTGTTTCCTTAGGGAAGGAAGCAATTTAATGCTATTCTTTAAGATTTTTGTTTCTTATCTTCCTCTTGCTATATACTTCTCTTACCATGCCACATCAGACATTGCCATTCTTAGAACTCTCTACCTCTTAAATTGTAGTTTGAACCATTCTAACCACAGCCCCACCTGCATTAGTCTGTTTCTAGTGAAGGCTTCCTACACACTGATTTTTCTTTCTTCTTTTTTCTGTTCATCCTCGTCTTGTCTTTTCCTGTTCTCTTGACATCGGTTTGCTATCTTACCAATATCCTGTTTCCCTCATCCCATTGCCCTTCCTCAGTTGTGTAGAAAAATCCAGCACTGAATGATTCTGACCGTCTGCTTCTTCCGGTAACCTGTCATTTTAAAAGTCTTCTTTACTGGCTAACTGTCAACTAATACAGTCTTCAAAGTATATTTTCTCTTAGCTGGCTTGCCTAATTCTTCATAGTAATTGGTTTACACTTTCCCTATTTCTTGAAGCTTTACTGATGGAGGAAGGTAGATAGGTTTTGAGGTTTTCAATAATAAAATGATACTGCTATATTGCTATGTTTTGTTGTCAAGTTACACATAGCAGGTTACATTCATTTAAACTAAATGAAAGTTAAAATTCAGTTTCGTTAATACATCAAGAGATAATATAGGTTTTGTACAGCCCAAGTCTAGACCAGTGTTATAGGACATTATTGTAGAAAAGTTAATTCAAGAAGTAGAATATATTTAAGACTTTTTTAAATCTTGTAGTCTTTTTCTTGTTCTACAGTGCTTTGGCACTACACATACGTTAAAAGTTTTCCCTGACAAAACAAGTCCTACAAAATAAACATTCTTACTCTTCACTCTTTGGGGGTGAAGCTAGGATCTCATTGTAGTACAAGCTGGCCTCATACTTGCTATGTGGTTATGTAACCGAGGATAACTGAATTTCCAGTCTTTCCTTTACTTCTTCAGTGCTGAGATGAACAGATTTAAGACAAACCACACTTGGTTGTTTGGACGTGAGGGGTTTGGGAGTGAGGACATGGCTGGGGTCAAACTCAGGATTTTATGCATGCTAAGCAATAACTAGACCTTATGAGCTGTGTCCCTTAGTCCCTGGAGGTTAAATTTGCTTAATCTGAAGTTTAAAGATGGGTGCTTAAGTCACTTGATATAAGTATGTTAAACAATTTGGGTGTAAAAAAATCTATTTGGGGGGGTGCTGGAGAGATGGATCAGCAGTTAAGAACACTAACTGCTCTTCCAGAGGACTCTAGTTTGATTCCTACATGGCAGCTTACAACAATCTGTAACTCAAATCCCAAGGGAACTAGTACCTACTCTGGTCTTTTCAGACACCATACACATAGAGTGAACAGAAGACATTTGTGCAGGCAAAACACTCAGACACCTAAAAACGGGGGGGGGGGGGGGGGGGGGGGGGGAGATGGGGATTAAATCTTTCAGCGTAAATCCAGTTATTGAAAATTAAGTTACTGATTTTAGAGATGTATAATCGTGAAGTATAAATCAAACTTTGGCAGTTTAGAGTGAAAAGAATTTAAAATCTTTAATTGGCTTTACATTGAATATATGTAGAAATGGTAATATTTTGGATATGTTAGGTTAGCTAAACTATGTTATTAAAACCAATTTCATTGTTTCTTTTCCATTTTTCAGTATCACTAGAGAACTTGGTTATATATTTCTTTCTGTTGGGTAGTAGTAATACAGAGCATAAGGAGTTTCCAACAAAGGATTTTTATTAAATGTTTAAGTTTAAAAAGCCTTTTGTGTGAAATTATATTTATCACCTTGATGTTTAAATGTACAGTTTTTTGTTTGTTTGTTTGTTTGTTTAGATAGCATTTCTCTATGTAGCCATGGCTGTCCTATAACTCACTCTGTAGACCAGGCTGACCTCAAACTCAGAAATCTGCCTGCCTCTGCCTCCTGAGCGCTGGGATTAAAGGTGTGCGCCACCACACTTGGCTATCCGATTGTTATCTTTAACTATAGTTGTCTTAATTTGCTTTATATTGCTTTGATAAACAGCATGACCAAAAGCAACTTGGTTGGGAAGGAAAAGCTTTATTTAGCTTACCTATTATGATAAGCCAAGGCAAAAACCTGAAGACAGAAACTAAAGCAGGTACCATGGAGGAATGCTGCTTACTGGCTTGTTTTCCGTAGCTTAATCAGCCTGCCCAGGAATAATAGCACAGCCCACAGTGGACTGGGTCCTCCCTACATCAGTCATTAATCAAGAAAATACTCCATAGACCTACAGACCAATCTAATGGAGGCATTTTCTCAATTGCAATTTCTTCTTCCCAGATGACTCTGGCTTGTCAAGTTGACAAAAAATTCTAAACAGGACAGTAGTCATCCAACATATTTATTCAAGGAGAACTATATTAAAAAGCACTTCCCAGCCGGGCGGTGGTGGCGCACGCCTTTAATCCCAGCACTCGGGAGGCAGAGCCAGGCGGATCTCTGTGAGTTCGAGGCCAGCCTGGACTACCAAGTGAGTTCCAGGACAGGCTCAAAGCTACACAGAGAAACCCTGTCTCGAAAAACCAAAAAAAAAAAAAAAAAAAAAAAAAAAAAAAAAAAAAGCACTTCCCTAAAGAGGAATTTGAGTATGAATTATACTTTTGACTTGTAAAGAGTCAGTGCAGAGTTCATGAAGGGTTGTGTAAAAACAGAATTGGAAGGTAAGTTGTTGGCATATTAGATGAAAGGCTTTATATGCTTTTGGATTATAAATTGGTGTGTTTTAAATTGGCATGGTAAATTTTGGGAACTCTGCAAAAGAAGTCATGACATAGAGATGAGAGCCTGTATCAGGATTATTGGGATAATGGGAATCATTATTGAGAGATTTTGCAAGGATGCAATCAATGGGTTTTGGTAACTGATTAGATACGAAGAATGAAGGAGAGGTAAAGAGAAGATATTGAAGTTGGCTAGGGAAAAAGCATAGTGCTTTTTATGGACATAGGGAATAAAAGTATGGATATTGAATAGAATAGTTAATGGATCAGTTTTGGTGAGATACCAAATAGGCAAATAAAATGTTACCATACGGGGCTGGAGAGATGGCTTGGTGGTTAAAAGCATTGACTGCTCTTCCAGAGGACTGGGGTTCAGTCCCAAAACTCACATGGTGATTCACAACTGTAATGTCACCCCATCACCCAATGTTCTGACAACCCAACATTCTCTGACTTTTATGAGCACCAGGCATGCACAAATGTATGTGTAGACAAAACACCCATCCCCATCACATAAATAAAAAAATTTATGTAAAGTAAAATGAGATCATAGCATAGACTGATTGCAAATAATTTTCAATTATGGTATAAGATCTTAGTATACAACAGCTAGAAGGAATCACAGAACCTCTGCCAGCTCCACATCTATGGATTCAGCCAACCTTGCATCAAATACATTCAGGAAAAACAAATCAACCCCCTCCCCCAAACAAAACAAAACAACCTTTGGGCCTGGGAGGGAAGGGTAGCTCCATGATAGAGTTCATATGCATGAAGCCCCTTAGTTCACTTCCCAGCAACAGCAGTAAAACTGTCTGTATTAACTATTTATGGATTTTTTTCCTCTTGTTGTCATTCTCTAAACTATATAGTACCTCGACAGTTAATTTACTAAGCATTTACCTTGTATTAGGTATTAGAAATAATTCAGAGATGATTTACAGTATATAGAAAGATGTGTGTAAGTTACATACAACTGTAGTATATTTTCTATGAGAGCTGAAGCATCTGTGTATGTTGGTAAGTCCAGGAACTAATCCCCTATGAATGCCAAGGGATAGCTGTGTAGGGTATCAGGGCCAGAATGGGCACTAAATGATAAAGGTTAACTTCAGACTTCAATCTTTTCCCTCCCCCCTCCCCCGTTCTCTCCCTCCCCCCCTTCCCCTCCTCTTCTTTCTTCCTTCCTTCCTTTCTTCCTTCTTCCTCTTTTTTTTTTTGAGGCCAAGTGTCCTAGAATCTAGGCTGTCTTCAAGCTTTGTAGCTGAGGTTAGCCTTGAATTTCAGATCTTTGCCTTCTGAGAGCTGAGGTTGTAGAGAACTAGATTACAGAACTCTGCTACCTCACCTGGTTTTTCAGTGTGGGGGAATTAAACTCAGTTCTGTGGATGCTAGACAAGTACCATGCCAACTGAGGAACATCTCCAGCAACTGAGTTATCTACCCAGTTCAGCTTCTATTCTTAGTGACTTTTAGTAATCTGTTGTTCCGAATATATATGAATTAAAAAAAATTAGAACATCAAGGGGAAAAAATGGTAATACGATGTTGCTACCACTACTATTAGTTAACACCTCCCAGTCATTTATATGAATCAAGAATTTGCATTTATAAATGCATTTTAATTCAAATAAGCATTATGTTTAGAAACAACACAGACTACTTACTTTTCCTCTGCTGTCATATCACAAGATGCCAGCCACATTGTGTCTTCTAATCCAGTTCAGTCATTTATAAACATCAGAGATTTATTCCTCCCTGATTTGGAATGGGAAGTCCATTCTGGGTACTGGCATGGGGTCTGAGAGCATGGTCACAAAGAGCCCTGCCTATAAGGCACTAGTCCCATTCTTAAGGGTGTAGCCTTCATATGGTACTCATTTCCAAGAGTCAGCACCTCTTAATATTGTTGCATTGGAGTTTAAGTTTCAGCATGCATTTGGGAGGAGACAGAACATTTAAACCAAAGCTAGTAGTTAAAAGTTACTCCATTTACTTCTAAATTTTCTTTGAGAAATTTTATAGTAAATCTGCAATCTATTGTGGATCAGTTTTGTATATGTTGTGATATATTTCTTGAGATTGTTTTCTAGTTAAATTTTTTCATCCAGTTGATATAGCATCATTTGTTGAGAAATTTTTTTCTCCTTTAAGTTGGTGCTTTTGTCAAAAATTGCCTGTGTAGAAAAACACATATTTACATACAATATACATAAGTGTCTTTGTCAGTGCTTTATTTGCTGTGAAGAGATATCATAACCACAGCAACTATTAGGATAAGAAAACATTAATTGGGGCTTGCTTACAGTTTCAGAGGTTTACCATTATCAGGGTGAGAAGCATGGTGGCACTCAGGCGAACAGTGTGCTGAGTAGGTAACTGAGAGTTCTATGTCTCGATCCACAGGCAGTGGGTAGAGAGCTACTAGGCCTGGGTTGGGCTTCTGAAGCCTCAAAGCCCACGCTCAGTGATGCTCCTCCTCCGCAAGCCCACATTGACGCCATTCTTATTCAGACCACCACAGTAAGCACATCAGTAGATGTTTATATTTGGCTCTTGATCTGTATACCCCCCCCCCCCCTTACATTCCCTTACTTACTATAGCTCTTTAGTAGATCTTTGTTTTATTTTGTTTTTTTCTGAGACGGGTTTTCTCTGTATAGCTCTAGCTATCCTGGAACTCCCTCAATAGACCAGGCTGGCCTTAAACTCAGAGATCCACTTGCCTCTGCCTTCTGAGCGCTGGGATTAAAGGCATGAGCCACCACTGCCCAGCTTTAGTAGGTTTTGAAATCAGGTAGCATACAAATTCCTAAACATTATTCATTTAAAAAATTGTTACCATTATAAATGCTTGTGTTTCCAGATAAACATGAAACTTGCCTACCAATTTCCACAAAAATCGTATGCTGGGGTTTTTATTGAAATTTCTTTATAACTATAGCTCATTTGGGGGGTAATTACAAGTGAATTACAAAGAAATGACTTGGTTCTCACTTATTTTCTGTTTATTTTCTTCACATTGTTTTCTTCATTTCATTTGATTTGAATGGAGTGTACTCCTTTGTCCAGCTTCTTACAGTGGATGCTTAGATCAGTGCTTTAGACCTTTCTCTTCTGTATAAACACTCAAAGCTCTGAATACCTACCTTCCTGCTGCCTTTGCTGCATGCTACATACTATGCACATTTTCATTTGGTTTAATACATTTTCAAATTTCTCTTGGAATTGCTCCTTTGGTTTCTGGTTCTTTAGAAATAAATTATTTTTTTAGATATTTGAAGAATTTGGCAAACATTTCTTAATGTAAACAACTAATTGCAGCTGGCTTTCCAAATTAATTTGTATTTGTGTGATTTTAGTTCCTTTAAATTTATGAAAACTTGTTTTGTGGTTCAGTTTATTATCTATCTCAGTGACTTCATGTGTACTTGGAGAAAAAGTGTTTTCTTGGGCAGGATATTTTATAGATATTAGATAGGTTGGTTGGTAGTATTGATCTAACCTTACTGGTTTTCTGCCTTGCTTATCCTACTATTTACTGAAAGATGAATTTTGAAGTGTCTAAATAATTGTAGATTTTTCTGTTTTTCTTCTTTGTTTTATTTCTACTCATTATATGTTAGTATAAAATGTTATAACACTATACTTTCATTGCATTCACTCCTCCTTCCCTTTTTTCTTTGTGTGTGTGTGTGTGTGTGTGTGTGTGTGTGTGTGTGTGTGTGTGTGTGTGTGTGTGTGTGTGTGTCTTTGGAGACAGTGTCTCATGTTGCCCATGCTGGAGACTTCAGCATGCTTCAGCCTCCAAAGTCCTAGAATTAAAGACATACACCACCATGCCTGACCTCATTACTCTCCCCTTCTTTTTGCCTGGTACTGTTGACAAACATCTATATTTGTTTTAATCACTATCGTTAGTACTTTTTGCTTAAAGTAGACCATAATTTTAAAATTTTTTTTTTTTTTTTTTTTTTTTTTTTTTTTTTTTTTGGTTTTTCGAGACAGGGTTTCTCTGTGTAGCTTTGAGCCTGTCCTGGAACTCACTTGGTAGCCCAGGCTGGCCTCGAACTCACAGAGATCCGCCTGGCTCTGCCTCCCGAGTGCTGGGATTAAAGGCGTGCGCCACCACCGCCCGGCAATTTTTTAGAAATTTAAAGCAAGAAATAAAATGCTATTTTTGTTTTGTTTTCGAGACAGGGTTTCTCTGTGTAGCTTTGCGCCTTTCCTGGAACTCACTCTGTAGACCAGGCTGGCCTCGAACTCACAAAGATCCGCCTGGCTCTACCTCCCGAGTGCTGGGTAAAATACTATTTTTATATTTATTCATAGGTCTATTATTTGTTGAAATTGTCACCTCTTTGCTTAGTTTCACATTTCCATTTGGTATGTTTTTTCATCCTGAAAAGCTTTTGTTTTAATACTCTTTGTGGGTATTGATCTGTTGCCATAAAAGTCCTTAGTTCTTATACTTCTGAAAATGTTATTTATTTTCCCTTTGATTTTGAAAGGTATTTTTGTTGGATATAAAATTAAATTGGTTGAAGTTTTCTTCTTTTTTCTGCACTTTGAAAATGATGCCTCTCACTTGCCTTTTTCCTGATAGGAATTCAGCCATGGTTCTTACCTTTATTATTTCTTACAGAATATGTTTTTATTTTCTTTGTTTCCTTTTAAGGTTTTCTTCTATTAAAATGACTCCATAGGTTTTCTTCTGTGGTTAAACATTTGCAGTTTATTGAATATTTTAATCTTTGGATTATCAGTTTTGGGAAATACTTGATCTTTTCAGGAAAATTGAAAATCTGAATTGTGATATTTGAGTAACAAACACAAGTTTATTTTCTGTTTGACCTTTATGTATTAGGATACTACTAAAGAAAGTGGGATAGCATGAAGACTTGACACATAATAGCCCTTAAAATTGTATATTCATGAGACATCGTCCACATTGATTTATATTTATTTGGGTGAATGTCATTGTAAGTACTATGCTGGGTGTTTTGTGTGTGTGTGTGTGTGTGTGTGTGTGTGTGTGTACTCATACTTTCCTCCTCTCCTCTATCTAGAGTGTCTTAAAGCATTCTACCTTGTGAGAAATTGGATGTTCTTGCAGATAGTCATTGTGGGAGAAAACGTTTCATTTAGTCCCAGATGAGGACCGAAAACTTGAAATCAGAGGAGCATCTGAAATCAAGTAATATTAGGTAGGATAAAAATTACAAGGGATTTCTGCATTGTTATTAATTTCCAAAGTGTATATTATATTTTTCATATTCAGTGGACATTGTGAAAAGAATTTGAGACTTCCTGAAGGATATGGAAAGGATATACTAAAGATTCTATTTTTGCTTATGTGGCTTTGTGAGAAATTAAGCTAGGTTTACTTTGACATTAACATTGATACCTTGTGGTCCAAGGAAACTTTTAAAAATGTACTGGAATACATTTCAGGAATTTTTATGTTTAGATATAAAGTGAGTAATTATAAGCCTAGAGACATGTGATTCATCTTTTTCATATGAATTGTTTCCTTAATTTTTATCTTATGTATATGGGTGTTTTGCCTGCATGTGTATACGTGTGCCACAAGCATGCAGTATGCAGAGTACAGAAGAAAGTGTTGGATACCCTGGGACTGGGATTAGAAATGTGTGAGCCACCAAAAGTCAGTGCTGGGAAATGAACCTGGGTCCTCTGGGAGAATAGCCAGTGCTCTTAATTGCTGAGCTGTCTTTCAGCCTCCTGAAATTTGTCTCGTCAATTATTTTTTAGAGTCAAAGAAAATTTCTTTTACAATATTTAGTGATTTTATTTGAACGCAGAAAACATCAGTTCTGGATTCTATATGTCAGCATGGATGCAATTAAAGTCACAAAGACCTTGAGAGTTTTGTGATAATGTAGTCCAGAAGACCAGTTGGTAACTCTTGCTGTAGCATCTTAATAATGACATAGCACGTCTGATTACTATCAGAGATGTGGTTTTACACTTAGAGGTGATGGTTGCCTCTATAAGTGGATACCATGATTGATGGTGACATTTGTAGCTACTTCATTTCAGAAAACCTGCTTCATTTTTATAATGCTCATGAGCTCTGGTTCTGGAATTACATTGCAAGATGGAATCAGAGCTCTGCTGCTTTCTAATCCTGTGACAGTGAGAAAATGATCTCATCCCTCTGCCCGTTTCCTCATCAACAAAATGTGCACATTACCACTTACCTGACAGAAATTTCAAGTTGTTTGCTTGTTTTCAGTGCTGAGGTCAAGTGTGGACTATTGGACATGGCTCAGCAGGCATTCTACCATTGAGTTACATCCCTACCTACCCCTGTTTTGTTTTAAAGTAGAATCTTGTTATGTAGCTAGGGCTAGCCATGAACTTAACTGTGTTAGCCAGTTGCCTCTTTCTCGGGACTCCTGGTGTGTTACAGGCATGTACCTCCGTGCCAGGTGGAGTGTAAAGATTCTGTAGTAGGTGAAATCATGACAAGAAGACCTAGCAAATAACACATTATCAAATGATATTATTAGGCTTTTAATTTTTAACTGTTGTTCATGGCGTTTCAGTCATTTATTATTTGCTTCATATGTTATCAAGTCTCAAGTTTTTAAATATTACCTTGAAATAATTAGATATAATCGTAACTGTTGTTTAGAGAGAAGTGATGAAACATCCTGACTCAGTTCTTTTGTGTTCTCTGTGTCTACCACTGATGTTCTTTTCTATTCATATTAAAAATATATTGGTTTTATTTTCTGTTCATGTGAGAACATAATTTTATGGCATCTAAAGAGCTTAAGCATTATGTGGAGGTGAAGAACTAGGGTTTTTGACTGCCACTTTGATCCATTGTGTCTTTAATCCATTGTGTTCTTTCCGAAGCGATCCCAGGAAGCAGTAGGGAGGGACACTTGATTATAGTTAGGATTCCGGTTAGCAGGTAGTTTGGTGGTCACTGATTGTTGTGCTTTGAGATGTCACTTAGCGTGCTGTGTCTCATCTACTCTTCAGAACTGTCATCTCTAAGTGCCTGCATGGACACTTCAGTGTTCTCAAGTACCCACTGTCCAAGCTCACTACCTGAAATGACGATAGTCTGCATTGTCTCCCTTTCCTAGTTTAACTTGGGAGAGTTCTTGGAAAGGAGTTGTACTTAGCAGTATTATCACGATCTCATTTCCAGTCTTGACCTTGAATCTATGCTTCATACATCTGGTGTCATTTTCCCATGTGTGTTGTGCCCTGTATGCATGCAGTGCCCACATATGCAAAGTAACCTAATAGTGCTGCTATACTCTTACTTTGAATTCAGCATTGATTTCCTATTACAGGACTGAATTTGAACTCTTGTTATTTTTCGAGACAGGGTTTCTCGTGTATTTTTGGTGCCTGTCCTGGATCTCGCGCTGTAGACCAGGATGGCCTCAAACTCACAGAGATCCGCCTGCCTCTGCCTCCCGAGAGCTGGGATTAAAGGTGTGCGCCACCACTGCCCGGCGAATTTGAACTCTTAAACACAGCATGCAAGTCTTCTCATAATCTGCTACCTTCCTTGGTTCTCTAACTTCATCTGTAGCTTTTGACCTTGTACTTATCTTTGTCTGTTTTACTGTTTTTGTCTTTTGCTATCCTTGAAATTCGTAGATCAGAATGGACTTTCAGAAACTATATCCACATACTCAGAGTATAGGTCATGGAGTGAATGAATGTATGGTATAGAGCAGTGGTTTTCAACCTTACGAATGATGCAAGCCTTTAATCCAGTTCCTCATGTTATGGTCACCCCCAACCATAAAATTGTTTCATTGCTACTTCATAACTGTACTTTTGCTATTGTTATGAATCGTAATGTAAGTCTCTGATATGCAGAATATCTGATATGTGACCCTGTAAAAGGATCATTCAATCCCAAAAGGGGTCACAACCCACAGGTTGAGAGATGCTGATGCAGAGCATTGGCATGCACAAAGATTTTATACACTGAGAGAAAGCAAATTCACATTTTTGTTAACCTGAACTGAAGAAAACTCTTAGTAACAGCATCTTCCCTAGAGTTTCTTCTGAATGACAGTCAGCAGTACAACAATAGTTTATTTTTCCCCAGTTAATTTGTTATTAGAAAACTTGCTGTCTGGAGAGCTATATATTTATGTGTTTCTGTGTGTTCATAAGTACATACTCAACTTACAGTATTTGACTTACTATTTGGCATAATTTGTTATGATTTGGTTCTTATGTTTATGAGTATAGGTAAATACAGTAATTATCCCAAATTGTTCCTTAGAATGATATGTTGAACTAGTGAACAAAGTTAAGTTAACCCACCTTGGCTCTTGCTTGGTAGGGGAAGAATAAAAAGAAACCCAACTACCCTAGCCACTTCTCCCAAAATAAGAGAGTGCCTTAGCATTGGTGTGTTTTGTTTGGATAGCTGTGAGTTTTGAATGGTTTCCGATTATTTATTTATTTATTTGTTTGTTTATTTATTTATTTATTTATAAAGCAGAGAAAGTGGGTCTGAGGTTCAAGTAGAAAAACCTTTATTTTACATGTCCCCAGTGCTATGGGCCATTACTAGCATTTAGTTTTAGTTTTAATTTCTTAGACTCAGAAGAGCTTAGCTGTAATGATTAGGAACTAAACTCTGAAGCCAAACTGCTAAGTTCAGGTACCACTTCTAATTCTGTGACCATGGGCTTGTTACTTAACCTCTATCATCTATATGTCTATATGCTTATGTTTGCTTCAAGTCTAAAATGGAGACAGTAATAGCACATAGTTTACATTGAACGATTACTTACACAAGGCCCTTGGAACAGTGTCTAGCAGTGGTGTTATATTGCTGGCTCTTGTAGTAGCTAGTGCTTGGATTAAATGCGTTAAATAGAGTTATAGATCTTCATTATGTTATCTCCATGTGAATTGTTCAGATTATAGCTTCCAATGTATTTATTATCATTGATCCAGCCTTTTTTTCAGCCCTTTAATGTCACTTTTTTTTCTTTTTTTGCTGTTTAACAGAGTTTATTTCTCTCTCTCTCCTCTTCCCCCACCCCCTGTTTTTCAAAAGAGGGTTTTTCTATGTAGTTTTGGTGCCTGTCCTGGATATCGCTCTGTACACCAGGCTGGCCTGAACTCACAGAGGTCCGCCTAGCTGCCTCCCAAAAGAGTACTGGGATTAAAGGTGGGCACCACCACCACCCAGCTAGTTTATTTCTCTTAATGAATAACTAAGTGCTACTGGGTGTGGTAGCACACCTGTAGTCTCAGCACTTGGGGGAGACTAAGGCAGGATGGCTATGGAAGTTCAAGGCTGACTGGTACTATATAGCAAAATAAAACAAACAAAAAGCCCAAAGACAATATATATAATATTTTTAAAGTTTTTTTGGTTTTTTTTTCAAGACAGGGTTTCTCTGTGTAGCTTTGCGCCTTTCCTGGATCTCACTCTGTAGTCTGGGCTAGCCTCAAACTCACAGAGATCCACCTGCCTCTGCCTCCCGAGTACTGGGATTAAAGGCGTGTGCCACCACCGCCCAGTGGGAAAGTTTTATATTTTATGAGTATCTAACTGTACTGTTTTATTATAAAGAGTACAGTGATTTAATTTTTAGATTCTTGGTATTTTCATTCCTTTCACGAATTCCTTCAGTTTAAAGTAAGAGCAAACATACCTCACCATTGCTCACATAATTCTTCTGAGGAGACATTAAGACTTGTCACATCCAGACAGGTGGCACTGTAGAGGCAGGTGTGTCCTGTAAGTGCAAAGACAGCCTATTCCACAAAAAATTCCAACCCAGCCAAAGATATATATATTAGTGAGGCCCTGGGTTTTTGTTGTTGTTATTGTTTGTTTTTTAAAGATGCTTGTATCTATATGAGCATTGACTATAAACTAATATTAATTTGTTGAAGTTCTTTATCAAGAATTGTTGGAATATAGTTTCTTTTTTTGTTTGTTTTGTTTTTGTTTTCCTTTAGAAGGAAAACTTAAAATTTCATAGACAGGAGAGTATTCCATTTTGGGAAAAAGACAGGGCAGCTGTGACTGGTAGGGGAGGGTGTGTGTTGTTTTCTCAAGTTGTATGATCTTGGATTTTTAAGGTCATATGCTAGCAGCCTTGTAAAGATTTATTTTTTTTTTTTTAGATTTATTCATTTATTATGTATACAGCATGTATGACTGCAGGCCAGAAGAGGGCACCAGATCTCATTACAGATGGTTGTGAGCCACCATGTGCTTGCTGGGAATTGAACTCAGGACCTCTGGAAGAGCAGTCAGTGCTCTTAACCTCTGAGCCATCTTTCCAGCCCCCAGATTTTTTTAAATGTTAAAAGTTAAAACCTAAAGTGATCAGAGAATTTGGACTAATGGATGATGAAATTTGGTATATAACATTCAGTACTAAACATAGCTATCTTGTGAGCGTTGTTCATTTGTATTGATAGTTCTTTTGTGTTAATCCCCATTGTGATTCTCTTCAAAAAGCTTCACACACACACACACACACACACACACACACACACACACACACGCGCGCGCGCCAGCAGTGGATATCTTTAAAGACTATAGGAATAAAAGAATTCATTTTCTATTTTCCTGAAGTTCAATTTTACAACAGTAGGGGCTGGAGTGGTAAGAACACTGGCTTCTCTTCAGAGGATACTTGTTCCATTCCCACCTACATGATAGCTCATGACCCTCTGTAACGGAGTTCTCAAAATACCCTCTTTTGGTCTCTGCTGGTGCCAGGCACACAAGTGGTGCACAGATGTACACACAGACTGACTTGGTTAAGGTTTCTGTTACTGTGATAAACACTATGACCAAAAGCAGCTTGGGGAGGAAAGGGTTTATTTCACTTAGACTTGAGTAATAGTCCATCATGAAGGGAAGTCAGGGCATTGTCTTGCTTGCTTAATCAGCTTACTTTCTTATCCAACTCAGGACCACTTGCCCAGTGGTAGCACCTCTCCCAGAGAGCTGGGCCCTCCCACATAATTAATCAGTCAAGAAAATGCTTTGTAGGCTTGTCTACAGGCCAATCTGGTGAGGTCATTTTCTCAGTTACAGTTCCTTCTCAAATGACTAATAACTTGTGTCAAGTTGACAAAATCCAGGACCCAAGTAAAACACCCGCACACATGAAATAAAAACAATTTTTAAAAATTTATAGTTACTATAAAATACTTAATCAATTATGTAAAATAGTGTTCTGTAAAATGTTTAGTACCTTAATATTCTAGTTTTTGTTCCAGTTTAGTTCTTTTGAAATGGAAATGTCATGCTGTAATCATCTTCAGTTTTCTTACGTTAGTTGCCATGTAATCACACCTACAGAGAGTACAGTGCGATGTTTGATTGCATGGATTCATTTGCTCTTGATCCAGCCTCAGGGTGTTTGGCATGGTCTTCACCCAATGTATTTATCACTTCTTTGTGGAGATAACATTCAAAATCTACTTCTGGCTGTTAGGATTAGATAGTCAACATGTATTGTTAACTATAATCATTCTTCTGTGTAAGAGAATACCAGAACCTTGTGGGAGAGCATGTTTTAGAGCTCCTGCTAAGCAATATGCTAGTGAAAAGGGATTCTAATGGTATATATTTTAAAAGCTGTGATACTACTTATTATAAAGTGACTTTGGTAGCCAAAGGATTTCCTTACCCCAGATGTGTTTCCCAAGGAAGGGTAGTGCTCTGCATGAGTGGTTGTTAGCCAGTAAAAGGGGGTGGTGGTCTTAGCCCAGGGACTCTCCTTTTCAAAAGTCCAGTGACAGACCACTAGATTAAGGAGAGAGGAGTAGTGGAAAGTTCAGAGACTCCAGAATTTGTCACTAAAGACTTTGTAGTGAAAAATCATTAAATCACTAAGTTCCGATAGATAATTGGTAAGAACAAGCATACATTCAAAAATCTCTTTTGTGGTAGTTCATCTGAGGAGTGGGTATAACATGGGAGGGTGGCTGAAAGGTAGTGCAGTGGAGTTCAGTAGGTATATAGAGGACAGCGTTTCTCTGGACTTGGTAGGTATTTAGGGGATGCATTTCTCTGGACTTGGTAGGTATTTAGAGGACAGCATTTCTCTGGACTTGATAGGTATTTAGAGGACAGCATTTCTCTGGACTTGGTAGGTATTTAGAGGACACATTTCTCTGGATTTGGTAGATATCTAGAGGACAGCATTTCTCTGGACTTGGTAGGTATTTAGAGGACAGCATTTCTCTGGACTTGGTAGGTATTTAGAGGACACATTTCTCTGGATTTGGTAGATATCTAGAGGACAGCATTTCTCTGGACTTGGTAGGTATTTAGAGGACACATTTCTCTGGATTTGGTAGATATCTAGAGGACAGCGTTTCTCTGGACTTGGTAGGTATTTAGAGGACAGTGTTTCTCTGAAGTTGGTAGGTATTTAGAAGACAGCATTTCTCTGGACTTGGTAGGTATTGAGGCTTTAGAAGAAAGTGGGCATGAAGGACCTTCGGGAGGTTACCTTCCACAGTGTGAAAGCCTTGATAAACTACCAAGATGAAAGCACTCAAAGAGAATGAAGTCTGTACTTAGGATGGAACTGTGAGGTCAGTTCAGGACCTCTCCAATACAGACAGTTCTTGCATTTCAGAGGCAGGAGTACTAGGTTTTAAAAAATGTGTGGGAAACATGAGCATGTTTGAAAAACCCAATAGCAAGGGAACTTTCAAGATTGTCGAGAGGAAAGAAAAATCAAGTCCTGATGAAATGCTCGAAGAGCATCCCATTGCAATGAACTTTGATCTCATAAGGAGAGGGCTCTGTAAGTGCAGTAAATGCCCAGTCGTGGGAATTGTTTTCCCTGGAGAAAGGGATAGGAACAAGCAGCTGGGGAAGAGTGGAATTTGAAATTGAAAACAAATAGTCTTCAAGGCTTTGGGAGAAAACCTTATACTATCTTTACAGTCAGATTTGAAAAAGAAACCAGTTTAATCTGTGAAGTAATTTGTAAGTTGTGACGCCAATTTGTCAAGACCCAGTGCTGTACCGAATGTTAAGGGAGGACATAAATTTCCCAGCCATACAGCTTTAGTGTAATGCATTGTTTCACTTGATAATTCAGTGTAATTCTCTTAACTTGACTTATTTTTTTTAAACTAATTTTTTTTTTTCTTATCTAGGCAGGCAGAAGTCCTGAAGGCTGAAATGACAGGTATTGGCTTTCTTAATTCTTTTTTAGTACTTATTTTATTATATTAAGTTAATGGAAGAAAATTCCCTTTCTCACATTAGATGTGCTGTTGCCAAGAGCAATAATAACTTTGCTTTAGATGTTTATTGGTCTTATACTTTAGGTTCTTCCTTAAATACTTCTCAGGAGTTTAATGTAATATATGCCACATTTGAATTGCTATTAATGCATATGATTATTTAATTTTATGAATCTTTTATTAATAATATATAAATTAATTCATACTCCATTGTAACTATATAAAGCTATGTTTGATTAATATTTTCCTAGGAAAATGCTCTTTTCAATTTATAGTGCCTCAAACCTGAGTAGTAGGTAGCCTTCAGGGAAAACGTTTACAGAGAAACTGCCCTAAAAGTGTGAAATTCAATGAACTGCTTTTTCTCATACATCTTTTCTGCTCTGAGTAATAGCTAAAGCCCTTTGGGAAGAATTTTGGACTTAGCCACTGAAATAAACAGATAATTCAAAGCTAGTGGTCAGCATGTCCTTCATAATAGTATGTGTTATTCTAACCTGTCAGAGAGATACATGATAATAAATAGTATTCTAGTTTGGGAGGAGTTTAGTTGTGTGATTAGCCAGTGAAGAATTCAGCTAATGTTAACTGATAAC
Source organism: Peromyscus californicus insignis (assembly GCF_007827085.1). Lineage (NCBI taxonomy): Eukaryota > Metazoa > Chordata > Mammalia > Rodentia > Cricetidae > Peromyscus > Peromyscus californicus. The sequence goes on along the minus strand of NW_026294436.1, from coordinate 38,238,539 downwards.
CAGCATTCTGGCTAATATTTATAATTGAAGAGGGGAAGAGGGAATATATCATCTTTGACAGTTACAGGGTAATGTTTCTGAGGAACCTGATTATTGTATCATAAGGAACCAGACAAAAAGAGCAGGGCTTACAGTATATTCACTGCTGTTCTTCCTATTAACACATGTGTGATAATAGTGTCAGAATTATATTCTTGAATTGGCATTAGAGTGCTATCTGTATCGTGTGTATGGAACAATATGAAGCTGCATATATATATGTATGTATGTATACACCATATACTTTCCCCCAAAGCATTTACGTGTACTCATTTGAATGACTTGTGCAGTTCCCTAAAGCCCAGTGCAGTGGCACACACTGTAGTCCCAGCACATTAGAAGTGAAGGTAGGAGGAGTACAAGCTCATAGAGTTCCAGGCTAGCCTCAGCTACACAGTGAGATCCTGTCTCCAAACAAATGAACAACAACCAAAAAAAAAACCACTTTATAAGACTCAATTCTTACTAGCCAACAAACCTCTGTATTAACTCAAATATGCAGGGCATTCTCTTTGCTGAATAGGATTGTGGTGGCTTATAGGTACTAATGGCCAGCCTAAAGAGGTGTGGAAATTGTGGCAATATGTAGCAGCAAACTCAAACTCCTAGATGAAATTGAATTGCTTAATTGGATATTGGAGATTTGTAATTGAAAAGTTCACTAAGTAGTTCTACTGAGACAGCTTACTGTCAGCATTTGAACTGTTCAAACCCTACAGGACTTTGGCAGACAACGTGGCCCCAGTTCTTAAATATAATCAGAGCCTGACTTCCTAATTTTATTCCATATACAGTTACTCCTCTGGTCTTTTGAGCAGTTTAATACCAGGCTTCTGCCTTTCTTCACCTTAATTTTGGCTATAGTATAGACTGATCACCGAAGTGCCTTGGATGGCCATGTCCCATTCATGAAAATGATTCTCACTGTTACATTTGGGTAGCGTAATAGAGTAGGGATAATCCAGGCATCTGCTGGATGGTGAGCTGATAGGAAAATTTTGCAGGGATCCTTTTAGGAATGATTCAAAATAAAATGAGAACCTTGATTTGAATGGAGATACAGTTACAGGGGTAAACAATTTGATAGAAATCTATTATTTCAAATGGAGTGACTTACGAGATATATTACCTGCTGTGACATGAACAGGCAGAAATCTAAACCAGAAGCAAAGCGTCAGTCATTTTTTAGTGGCCATTTTAATTTTATAATGTTATTTTAAAGCTGAAAGACAGAGGTGGAGAAAATGGGTCAGCACACGGGAGTTCTTGTTGCATGAGCATGGGGACTGGAGATGAGATTCCAGCAACCATGTAAAATCATTCTGGGCATACCTGTAACCCCAGTGTTAAGGAATGGGGAAGGTAGAGACAGGAAGATCACTGGGACTTCCTGACACCCTCACTGAAAAACCTGTAGCTGCAGGCTCAGTGAGAGACCTTGCCTCAAAGGAACAGGTGAAGGAAGACAAGACACTTAAAAGGATGCCTGATGCTCTCTTTTGCTCTGCTTGCCAGTGCATACACCCCCACACACTCATATGCGTTTCATACACATACACAAGAATACATGGTTTTAAAAAATAGCTAAAAGACAAAAAACATTTTAAATCAAAGTTAGTCATTAGCTGGAAGGTAGAAGGTGAAAGTCATTTGAAATATAGTAGCATAAAACTTGTACAGCAGTGGATGGAGAGAGAAGGAAACATTGGTGTGACTTGTGGGTTAAGTGATTTAACTATGTGCTGGTGTTTTGTTTTGTTTATACAGATTCTAAGCTGGGTCCAGCTGAGGTCTGGACATCCAGGCAAGCTCTGCAGGACTTGTACCAGAAAATGCTAGTTACTGATCTGGAATATGCTTTAGACAAGAAAGTAGAACAGGATCTGTAAGTATTACCATTTGAGATGTTCCTGCGCAATCAGGAATCTCTTCAAGGTTTTCAAACATTATGGTTAGTTTGTAATTTTTTAATATACCCTAGTGTAAGTTTTTTCAAAGAAATTCTAATACTTGTGATTTTTTTCTTTTAAACAAGCATTTAACCATTAGTGTTTTTTCAGGTGCAGTCTTGGAAGGTAAGAGGAGGATATTTAGATCTGAATTTTTACCAAAGGTAGCTCTTAGAGCGGACTGGAGTAAACAAACTTAAACATATGTATAATACTTCAAATTCTAAATATCTATATTAAGTCTTATATTTAAACCATGATTGTAAAGGTAAACTTTTCTTTGATCAGTGGGATTTTGCATTTGGGCTCAATATCATCCTGTTTCTTCAACAGGAAAGTATATTTGATTGTAAGAACAGTTTGCTTAATCAAACCTGTGACTGTATCTTCCTTCCTGCTCACCAGAAAACTAAAGAAAGATTTTGTGTGTTTAGGCTATTCCACTTGTTCTTTCTGTGAAGGATGAAATGGCAGATAACCAGATTCCCTGATGAGTAAATTAAAGGCTTTTGTAGAAAATCTTGTCTTATAAATTGAAACAGGGATAGTTAGCTTGATGGAAACTTAAGCAGCAGTTAAGAACACTCTGTCTTTAATCCCAACACTTGGGAAGCAGAGGCAGGCACATCTCTGTGATTTTGAGTTCATCCTGGTCTACAGAGTGAGTTCCAGGACAGCCAGGGCTACATAGTGAAACCCTGTCTCAAAAAATTAAAAAAAAAAATTTTTTTTTAAAAAGAATATTCTTTCTAGTAAAGCCTCTAATAGTCCAAGTTGTGACAAAGTTGGTTTTCCTTTTTCCTGTGCTTTTTGTGCCCTGTGTTTTTAGAAAATATAGTAGTTTAACTAAATAACAAATTAGAACTCATATCTGTAATACTTGAGTCCATGATGAGAAAGCATCACCAATATTAAGGGATTATTGATGTCCTGAACTATTTTTTAAAACCCAAAAGTTCTAGAGCCTCAAAATTAAAATTAGATGTTGACATTTGGTACTATATTTCACTAATATTGAATTTAAGCTGATAATATGCGATTAATGTCATTTTGGTATATTATATTTCTGCATTGTGTTTAAATAACAAAAATTGAAATGTGGCTTCTATTTCATGCTGTAAAGAAAATATTAAACTTAACCTATAAGATAAATAAAATTATTAAACAAGAATAGAAATGAATGCTACGGATAATTAGTGGGGGAAAGTAAAGGATAGAACTTAATATGTACAAAGCCCTCCTCCCACCCCCTCGCAATGTGTCACCTGAGTAGGGTATAATTATTTTTGGCCCGGTGTGTTAAAATTGTTAATAGCTTATTTTACTTTGATCTTGCCACTGTGGTTCTGGTTTTTATGCTGGGATTCTTAAGTAGTTCTTGCTGTAATAGCTCTAAAGGTTCATAGTGGAAGCCACATTCTGCTTACCTGGAGCATTTGGTAAGTGTCCACTAAAGTCAGTTGTGTTCTATTGCATGGCTAGTCTTGTTCAAAGAAAAGCATGAAGTTATTTAAATAAATAACTTTTAATGCTGGTTTGCTGTTTGGTGTGGTATAATAAACAGTTCTTTCTTGTTCTCAGGGTGACCAGTGTGTGCCCAGTGAGTCACTACTATACCAAATAGAATTACATTTTGTTTTCAGCTGGAATCATGCCTTTAAGAATCAGATCACAACACTACAAGGCCAAGCAAAGAATCGAGCAAACCCAAATCGGAGTGAAGTCCAGGCAAACCTTTCTCTGTTCCTAGAGGCAGCTAGTGGCTTCTATACTCAGGTGAGTTCTGCTTTGTGTATGAATACTCTAGCTTTAGTGGTACTCTGCTCTTTGTACACATCTTTTGTATATATAAATACTATTAACTGCCTTATGAGACATCTGAAAGTTGATTACATATAATCCCCCATCAGATAGATGTCTGAAATTACTCGTAATACCTTTTTAAAAGATACAGACTTAAGTTTGGGAATGTAGTATGAGGTCTTGGGTTCAAACCCCAGTATTGCCAGAGAGGGAGAAAGATTCTTAAGATGGAGGTTTAACTGTATGAATAAAAACAGGTGTAATGAGAGCCAAGCCTCAGGGAGATAGGGAAGTAGTCATGTGATTAAACCAAGTGTAGTCATTATGAAAGTAATAGCTTTGTTGTGCTAGATGAGTTGTTAAAAGTTAGTGTTGGGCTAGGGAGATGGGTCAGCGGTTAAGAGCACTGCTGCTCTTCTAGAGGTCCTGAGTTCAATTCCCAGCAACCACATGGTTGCTCACAACCATTTATAATAGGATATGATGCCCTCTTCTGGTATGCAGGTATACATACAGAACACTCATACATAAAATATAAATGTAAAAAAAAAAAAAACTTTTTAAAAAGTTGCAAAGTGAATTTTCATAGTATTATTTGCACAGTGGCATTTATTATTCAGTTTGAAAAATAAGCTATATTATCTTCACATATTTTCCTTTTCCTTAGTCACATCATGATGTAATTTACAAAGAAATAAATGTTCATGGAATTTTCTTTAAGCATAATTATTTGGGAAAATTGCTGTTTCAGGCTAGAGAGATGGCTCAGTAGTTGAGAGCACTTGTTGCTCTTATATAGAGGACCAGTGTGCTCACTTACATGGCAGCTCTCAACTGTCTGTAGCTCCAGTTCCAGAGGACCTTCTGACTTCCCTGTACTTTTACACATATGCTGTGCTTATGTAAATACTTGCACATTAAATAAATATTTTTTTTTTTTTTTTTTTAAAGATTTTATTTATGTATTATGTATACAGTGTTCTGCCTGCATGTATGCCTTTACACCGGAAGAGGACACCAGATCTCATTATAGATGGTTGTGAGCCACCATGTGGTTGCTGGGAATTGAACTCAGGACCTCTGGAAGATCAGTCAGTGCGCTTAACCTCTGAGCCATCTCTCCAGCCCCCTTAAATAAATATTTTTAATTGCTGTTTTATCTATTGGTAAATTAAATGGATAATAAAAAATTTTTAAATTCATTTTATTTTGTGTGTGTGTGTATGCCACATTGTTCCGTGGCACATGGATGGAAGTCAGGACAATTTGTGGTGGTCAATTTACTCTACCTTAGGGCTCCAGGGATCAAACTCAGTTCATCCGCCTTGGTAGCAATCACTTACCATGGAGCCATCTCATCAACCCTTGTAATGATAAGATTTTAATATAGACTGTGTATAAAGAAACCTTGGGCCAGCTCTCCCTGTGCTGCTTGCCTTCACCTATAGATAACGGCTTTATTTTGGTTTAATCGTTTCTTTGAATGAAGAGCAAGAGAAAAGAATGTCTGTATTGGAAGATACTAACTAATGGTCATCTTGTAGCAGTTATTTTAGGGAATGGCAGCATATAAAGCATACCTTTAGTCCCAGCACGCAGGAGGCAGATGTTTAGGAATGTAAGGCCAGCCTGGTGTACATAACAAGTTCCAGGCCAGCCAGGGCTACACAGTAAGACTCTTTCTCTGGGAAAGAAGACAAGGAGGTAGAGAGGGATTTGTCTTATTTATACTATAAAAATCCACCACGTTCTTTATTGAAAAACCTCAAGTACCATTTTTATTCTCAAAATTTATTTTCATATTTATGCCAACTTTTACTAATATAAATTGATGCTTCTGGAAAGGGAGTTGGTGTTCAACTGAATAAATATTAAATAAGTAAAGCATGTATTGGGCCAGCAAGATGACTCAGAGGGTAAAGATGTCTAATCACCTGACTTGTAGTAGAAAGGAGAGAACTGACTCTCAGAACATGCATGCTCTCTGACTTCCACGAGTGTATAATGCATTCTTGCACACACAAACATACAAATAAATATAATTAAAATTTAAAGCAGGAACAGGAGAGATGGCCCAGTGGGTAAGAGCACTGGATTGCTCTTCCAGAAAACCCTGGGCTCATTCCCAGAATTCATATGGCAGCTCACCACTCTCTGTAACTCCAGTTCCAGGGAATCTGATATTACATAGACATCCGTGCAGGCAGAGCACCCATAAAATGAAAGTAAGGCAACTAGTAATGGCTTGTTCACTTTACAGATCACTGTCAAAAAGCCTGTTGCTTTTTTGCTTTGCGGTTTTTTTTTGTTTCTGTTTTATGAATTTAAGTACTAAGACTTAAATTTTCAAAGTAAGTGCTGTGCCAATGAACTGTTATCATATAATGTTAGATACTGAGGCTATGAAGGGAAGTGGTGAGCTGGGTGTGGTGGTTCATGCCTGTATCAAAACACTCAGGGTCACTGTAGATTCAAGTTCAAGACCAACCTAGTCTACAGAGTTTCAGGATAGCCAGGATTACATAGCAAGATCCTATCCTAATGTTGCCCCTACCCACCCCCCCAAATAGAAAGGTATTCTATATTGTAGTTAGGAATGGAAACTAGATAGGGTGTTATTATGGTAAAGGAAAGAATTGCCATTCTGAAATGGAGTCCGTAGGATTCTCTTTGGTGGATTGGATTAGATTTGTGGAATCAGAGTTAGGAGGAGTCAAAGCTAGTAACTACAATATTAACAAGTTGAATGGTTGTACTGGGAGAAACCAGTGTTTCCATGTTAAGGCAGATGAGGTACTAGGCTATGCCAAGCTTAGAGCCCAGTGGAAAGATCAGGGTGAGAGTAAATTTTATGACCAGTTCACTTGAGTCAGATGGGAACAGACTTAATATAAGAGTACTCACTATTACAAATGGAGAAAGTAAGAGAAATGGCGAAGTTGGAAGACAAGAAAAAAAATTCACTGATGGCAGAGGTCAGTCATATACCCTGGTAAGTCAAATGAGGTTTCTAAAAAATGGAAAAAACTAGATTTGGTGTTCATAGAAGTCATGGAAAACTTAACGTGTACTATATTTTTTCCTTTTTTAAAAATTTAAAACATATTTTAACCAGGTGTGGTGGTGCATGCCTTTAATCTCAGCACTCAGGAAACATAGGCAGGTAGATCTTCTGTAAGTTCAAGGCCATCCTTAGGGCTCTGTAGAGAAACTCAGTCTCAAAAATAACAAAACAAACAACATATTTTAATGTTTCTATAGTAGAGATAAGCTTGCAATAGACTTTTTGGCTTACCAACATTTTAACAGAACTGTTAAGTTACCATTGCCAGGATTTTTTTTTTTTTTTTTTGGTTTTTCGAGACAGGGTTTCTCTGTGTAGCTTTGCGCCTTTCCTGGAACTCACTTGGTAGCCCAGGCTGGCCTCGAACTCACAGAGATCCGCCTGGCTCTGCCTCCCGAGTGCTGGGATTAAAGGCGTGCGCCACCACCGCCCGGCGCCAGGATTTTTTTTCCCCCTTGATATTATATAAAATGATGGTTCATCTTTTAAAGTATAATATTTTGGGTTTAATGAAAGTATAATTTGCGTAGAGTGGTAGAGATCTGATTACTGTAGATTTTTAAAGCTTACTATGTGATTACTATAGTCAAATTTTCTTTGAAAACAGTTTTGACCTTGTTAATCACCTAAAACTTAGTGCCTCAGGCTCTACCAAATTCTTCGTAGCGTGTAACATTTCATGTAAGATTTGAATGTTTGTTATTTCCATCATGGAACATAGTAATTGTCTCAGTTAGGTTTCTGTTTCTATGATAAAACACCATGAACAAAAGAAACTTTTGTTTTGAGGTTTATTTCAACTTGCAGGTTGTAGTTCATCGTCCAGGAAAGTCAGGGAAGAAGAAACTCAAAGGCAGGAGCTGATGCAGAGGCCATGGAGTGGTGCAGCTGACTGGCTTGCTCCTCAAGGCTTGCTTGCTTTCTTAAACATGCCAGGACTTCCGCCCAGGAGTGGCACCAGCCTGAGTGAGCCAGGCCCTCCCACACCAGTCAGACCTGTGGTGCATTTTCTTAATTGAGGTTTCTTCTTTCCAAAGCCATTGTATAGCTTGGATAAAGTTGACATAAAACTAGCCAGCACAATAATAGTCCTTACTCTAGGAAAATGGGAGAAGAAAGCGTTTTCACGTTTCTACGTAGTGTGACAGGTGATGATCTGCTTCCTAGTCAACCCTTCATTCTTGGCAGAGTGAGGAGCTGGGTAGAAAAGGGACAGAACAGTCTTCCCTTGGTGAGCAGGATCCCAGTACTCTTTTTCTGACTGGCTGTCGTTTACCATGCACCTGATAGAAGGCAGACATTTGGATGAATGCAATTAAAAGTAAAGATTAAGTGAGAAGGAAAAGAAAGGAGATGAGAATCAAATGCCTGGTAAGATGGGTGAGGGGTCTTTGAAGGAAGGAAACAGGAAAGAATGGCTGGAAAAGCACTAAGAGTTGGTTAGCCCGAAGATCTGCTCATTTAAATGCAGCAGGAGGTCCAATAAAATAATGGCTAGAGGGAAAATGATCATTGTGTTTGGCTACTGTATAGCAGATTGTCTGACTGAGACTTTAGTAAGCCAGTGGTGAAGAGTGTGTAGAAGAATTGAAAGAAATCAGATGGTAATGGGGTTAAAGTGTGAGTAGTATTGAGAAAATAGAGGAGGAAAAGGTGGACTCCTTTAGAGGAGTCTAGTTGAGAAGAAAAAGACATGAGAAGACTGTTACAAAGAATCTGGGGTCAAGAGAGAATGTTTGCCGGGTGGTGGTGCACACCTTTAATCCCAGCAGAGGCAGTCAGATCTTAATTCAAGGCCAACTTGGTCTGCAAAGTGAGTTCCAGGACAGCAAGGGCTAAACAGAAACCCTGTTTGGGGCGGGGGGTAGTTTTGGTTTTGTGTTCTGGTCTTGTTTGTTTTCTTTAGGAAACCTTGATATGGTTAGACCAGAGGAAAGATGCATGAATTAGTTAAAGATGAAAGAATTGGGGTAGGGTGTAAGACAGAAGACAGAACAGAAGGAATAACAGACATACACCAGCTGGTAACTCTGACCAGAAGAGTCTCCTCGCACCTTCCAGATAGAGTGAATCATTCTAGAACTTAAGAAAATAAATGTCAAGACCTTGTCTTACACTTTAGAAACATTTATAACCAACCAATATTTAAGGATTTTTATATGTTAAGTAGGTAATTTCATGGAGTTCCTTGTTTGTTTTTTTTTTTTTTTTTTTTTTTTTTTTTTTTTTTAAAGATTTATTTATTTCTTATGTATACAATTTCCTGTCTGCATGTATCCCTGCAGGCCAGGAGAGGGCACCAGATCGCATTACAGATGGTTGTGAGCCACCATGTGGTTGCTGGGAATTGAACTCAGGACCTCTGGCAGAGCAGTCAGTGCTCTTAACCGCTGAGCCATCTCTCCAGCCCGAGTTCCTTGTTTTTAATATGCTTGCTGATTTTTTTTTAATGCTTTACCCAAAAGTGCTTTGGTAATGAGAGTCAACCAATCAAAGATTACATTTAATCTCCATACAGTTTGTATTGGAGTCTCAGTAGTATGTGATACTTAGATACATATCTTTTGTGTAAACTTTACTGTTAGAACATTCTGACTTGACTAAATTTTGCTTTTTTTTTTTTTTTCAGTTATTACAGGAACTATGTACGGTGTTTAATGTAGATTTGCCATGCCGTGTGAAGTCTTCTCAGTTGGGAATTATTAGCAATAAACAGACGCACACCAGCGCCATAGTGAAGCCACAGTCTAGCTCCTGTTCCTACATTTGCCAGCACTGCCTCGTCCACCTGGGAGACATTGGTGAGCCTTTGGAGAGGAGTACTAACACATTCATCCTTTCCTTTGGTGTGGTCATAGGAAGAAAGGAAGAAACTTGAACATGCATGTGTGGTTTAGATTGATACACAAGAAATTATAAAATTCACTTTTAGGAACTTACATTACTTCATGTTTTGAGATTGGCAGAATTTTTTGGGGAAAAAAAAATCTCATTAACATTTAAATTCTCTTCAGATTTGATCCAGGTATAGGCAAGTAGGAAACACTAAAAATGTAGTCAGAGGTAAATCATCAAAGTGATGCTGTATTTTCTAAATTAGAAACTTGTACTCTTTTGGAATAAAGTTTATAATTAACCTTTTTTAGAACTAGATTGTCTCTTATTTTTTCCTACTGGTGCACTGAAAGCTCATTTCATGTTGCTTCCTTTGAAAGGTTAAATTTTCATTTCCGTTATACGTATATTTTACCTGGGGTTATTATATAATTTATCTTTGTGTTCATTCCTTTAAGATGACCTAAAAAGGTTATAAAACAAATTAACTATAGGATTATGGTTTGTCCTGAAATAACAAGGAATGAGGAACATTAGTTGTGTTTAAATTAGTAGATTTTAGATTTCTTAATGACATAAATGAGTGACACTTTGAGAGGTCACATAAAATATCAGTGAGCTCTGCAAGAAGATGCAGTGACAGTGTGTTTAGGATGGTTTTGCTTTAAATGTCGTCTTTGCACACATATTTAATACTGCTGCAGTAGATACGGGGCATTTTTCAAAAATCACTTTATAAGATATTGAAGAAATACTTAATTTTCAGATCATATTGTATAGTGTTTTTTGTTTTGTTTTGTTTTTAAGTGCCATATAACTCACCCCTTCTTGTGGGCCGGCTCCAGGTCACCAGCATAGTCCATAGTGGGAGCTGGTGATGCATGACACTGGAGGACCTGCAAATGGGGGCTAGGTAAGCTTTCAAATTGGTTACATGCTGAATGTCCCAGATACAGAAGGCTGGATGGACACGTCACACATAATCCTATAGTTAATTTGTTTTCAATTTTTCTGTCTTTAATGGTCTTGAAAGTAATTTTAATGTCTTTATTATCTTTAGAATTTAAAGCTCTAGCTGTTTTGGACATGCCTTCCTGGTGGTTTTTGTGTGTTTGTATATATCTATATGGTTCTAAACTGAGTTTTCGTTTTCTTCTCAGCTCGATACAGAAACCAGACCAGCCAGGCAGAGTCCTACTATAGGCATGCAGCTCAGCTTGTCCCCTCCAATGGTGAGTGGGCCTGCCACCTAAAGGTTGACCATGTCACTTTGTTCTTTACAGCACTATGGCAGATAGGCTCCGCTTTTTAAGTGTGTTAAAGCAGATGTTGAATTTCAGGGTCATTGAGTTTCATGTTTTCCTTTTTAACTTTTATACTCCATACACTATGAATTTTTCTTTAAAGAAAGTTACTTTGTTTGAAAGCCAGTATAAGTGGAATTAATGTGATCTAATAGTGTTTCTACAACTCTAGCATTCTTAATTGGTCTATAGAATAATATAATCATCTTTCAAGATAACCATTTTTCCTAAAAAACTTATCAGTCACCTAAAAGATAATACTTTTGATGGCCCCAAAATAGACATTCTTGAATTAAAGAGGTTAACAGCAGAATCAAACTGTTACAAATCATTCATACTAAACCATGTTGAAATTTCTTTAGATTCTAGAAAATGTTTCAAGTAGAGCTAATGATAAAGATACACTGTCCATTTCAATTGCCTGTGTTAGCCTCCACACCTTAGTAGCAGAGCTGAGTGTGATGAGTCCTCAGCACCCACAGAGCTAAGGAGATTTACTAGATGTGTGCTTATTGTATTAATCCTGTTTTACAGCTTGTTTGTTTTGAGACAGTCCAGTTATGTAGCCCAGTATGCCTTTGAACTCTGATTCTCCTGTCTGAGCCTGAGTGCTTGGATTACAGTGTGTGCTACCATACTCAATATTTAATTGTGTGACTTTTTAACCTGCACATGATAGGGTGTGACATCACTAATGTGTATAGTTTGACATCATATCCAACTGTAATTGATACCACGAGATTTGCCTTAAACAGTACTTTGCATTATTAATTCATTTATTTGAGTATTACTATCTTGATAGCAAGATTGGTTCTTGGTGACTTTAGAATCTTAACTTTCATCCTTTAGGTCAGCCTTACAATCAGTTGGCTATCTTAGCTTCTTCCAAAGGAGACCACCTGACCACAATTTTCTACTACTGCAGAAGCATTGCTGTGAAATTCCCTTTCCCAGCTGCCTCCACTAATCTACAAAAAGCACTTTCTAAAGCACTGGAAAGGTAGGGCTGACTTTTTTCCAAGAGAATTTTGTGTAACATAGAACCTTAATCTCAAATTTTAGTGTCCAGGAAATACTGATCAGTGATGTAGTCATCTTTTATCTCTAGCCCTATAGCTAACATCATTGTTTTGTGTGCAGTCTCTGAGTTTTACGTAGTTTGGGATTTATTGCACCTGAATGCTAACTCATCTAAGTCTAGTTATGAAGCTAGACTTAAACAGAACCCTTTTCTTGTCTAGTGGGGAGCTTGCAAACTAAATCTATTTTTAGGGGTTTTGCTAATTGTGCTGATTAAGATTCATACAGGTTTTTCTTTCATTTCAGCCGGGATGAGTTGAAAACCAAGTGGGGTGTTTCTGACTTCATCAAGGCATTTATTAAATTCCACGGTCATGTATACCTGAGTAAGAGTTTGGAAAAGTTGAGCCCTCTTCGAGAGAAGTTGGAAGAACAGTTTAAGGTTTGAGTTAAAAACAAAAAATGTTTGTCTTCTCTAAATTAAAAAAGCATAAGATTTGGAGAAAATTAACTTAAGAGTTTTTGTCTTTTTATGGTGTTGGGGATATAACTGAGCATAAATAAGCTTAACAAATACTTTCCCACTAAGCTACACCCAGAGGACCAGACTCCTAGTTCCTATGTTGTTATTTAATTGTGAACTCGTAATAAAAGTGAAATCTAGAATATATGAAATCCTTGCATCTGACTTCCCTCTTGTTAACTGAGATGTGATATCCAGACATGCTATAGCAACCTTCTCATTGACTGACACCCTCACCCCACCCCCCGCCAGCTGGCAAAACAAGTCAAAGTAAAAATATATTAAGAAACAAGACAGTTGGGGCGGGCAGTGGTGGCACATGCCCTTAATCCCGGCACTCGGGAGGCAGAGCCAGGTGGATCTCTGTGAGTTCGAGGCCAGCTTGGGCTACAGAGTGAGTTCCAGGAAAGGTGCCAAAGCTACACAGAGAAACCCTGTCTTGGAAAAAAAAAGGAAAAGAAAGAAAAGAAACAAGACAGTTTAATATACAGTACTTTGTTTTAAATGTATTTAAGAATCTTAAATATATTATTGAAATATTTGACTATTCAGTATCAATGTTTAGGGCGCTAGAGTCAGTAGTGAATCAGATACTCTAAATATTGTATTTCTTGGTTGCTCCTTTGTACACTAAAAACTAAATGTTAAGAAGTCTTGCATTTCAAGGGGTTGGGTAGGCTGAATGGTGTATGCTTTTAATGTAATCCCAGCACTTGGGAGGTGGAGGCAGGTAGCTCTCTGTGAATCTGAAGACAGCCTGATCTTCATGGCAAGTTCCAAGCCAGCCAGAGCTACATAGTGATAAACTGTCCAAAACAAACAATAACACAAAACTTGAACAGTGAAAGTGTAAATTAGGCCCAAATATTGCCAATGTAAAATAATTCACACAGCCATTTGAGTTGATCGTTTCTAAGATTTTATCATATTTGCAATAGAAAAAGTTTGTGGCAAAATCATCTTTCCCAGTCTTCTCCTGTTTCCTTCCTCCCAGTGGCCTGTTTGAACTTAGGCTGTGGTATTTATAGGGTTGAATGTGTGAAAGACTCAACAACTTGAGTGCTCTCAACTACTTAGGCTAGAAAAGAACATTGGAATCTGAATAAACATGTTGGATTAAAAGTATAACTGGCATAAATGGTTAGCTTATTTAGAAAGGTAGATGTATAAATTGAAAGGGAACTTTTATTGGAAAATTCTATCACATATTAGGAAATTAAGCAAAGAAATGTTTGTCTTTGGAAAGGGGCTTAACATTCTCAGCATATGCAGTGGAATGGCAGGTGACATGGGGTTGAATTGTTATCAAAAACAGATCAGAATTTTTCTCCACAAGTAATGTAGGACTTGCTTATATAACTCACTGTGGCTATTTCAGACTCTCTCTATAAAAACAGAAATCTCAGAATGCAGTAAAGGCAATTGACATGTCTGACATGGCAGGAGCCCCAGTCACTGTGGAGAAACTGCAAGAAGTATCTTTTCTGGATCTGCAGCTCTGGTTTCATTTTTTGAGTTTCTTGTGTTTTGTTTTGTATAGATAATGGTCTCACTCTAGCCCTTGTTGACCTCAAAATTGCTGCAACAATTACAATCATGCCAACCTTCTGTCTCAACTTCCCAAATGCTGAAATTATAGGCATAAGCCACTATATCTGGTGTATTGTCAATTCTTACCAGAAGACTGATGACACTTGAGTCTGCTGTCTTCCAGACTGTTCCCTGGGGAAGGATGGAAGAAGGCTGCCACAGCTAAAAATAGTCATCCCAGTAGCTGTCAACTTGGTTAGGAACTTAGGTTTGGAAATTATTCCATGTGGGAGTAATCAAATCCCATCACGGATGTTAAAGCAGAAGTATGACTGCATTGAGACCTCCAGCTATAAGAATCTGCATGGTGGGCTCGAGAGGTGGCTCAGAGGTTAAGAGCACTAGCTGCTCTTCCAGAGGTCCTGAGTTCAATTCCCACATAGTGGCTCACAACCATCTATAATGGGATCTGATGCTCTCTTCTGGCCTGCAGACAGAATACTGTACACAAAATAAATAAATCTTTAAAAAAAAAAAAAAAAAGAAGAATCTGCATGGTAACATCATACACTGCTTAGCAGGTTACTATGAACACAGTCGCTGCTACTTAAATGAAACTTGGTCAAAATCAGATGTGGAGTTTTCTCTGAAAAATTTCAGTATGATCATTGTGAAGGTGCTTATTAGACATTCTAATGGCTGCTCCAGCGTACTACTTGTCCTGTGTTCCAGAGTATGTGTTTTCTGACTTGTTTATAAAGTTACTGTTTTTAAGAAGTGAAAAAAAAAGTTCAGGACAAATCTTAAGTAAGTCATGCTTCATGTATCAAGGGTTCAAAAGAATACTTGAATCTTATTTTAGAATTCTATCACTACATTTATCTGCTTTCAATCATTTGTCCTTTTAAAACATTTTATTTAATATGTATGTCTCTTATGAGGCAACCTCAAATGAATTGAAATATCTAAATACATATATAGTTCCAAATACTTTCTTCTGAAGTTGCCTTAAAAATATGTATTGTTTTTGAGACTGGAGCGATGACTGAGCAGGGAAGAGTGTTGGCTGCTCTCTTCCAGAAAAACCTAAGTTCCGTCCCCAGCACCCACATGAAAGCTCACACTTATCTATAATTCCAGTTCCAGGGAATCCAACACCATCTTTTGGGTTTCAGGTACCAGGCATGCATATGGCACACAGGCAAAGACCTATATTCATAAAATAAAAAGTAGATAAATACATGGACAGTTTCTTAGGGCAAAAATGTTAGTTTAGCAATCAGTGGGCAAGCCTCAGTGAAACATTTCACTATTAGGATAAGAATTTGTACTGTATCAAGCTGATAATAGAAAAAATAAACAAACAAACAAATAAATAAATAGAAATGGCTTAAACAACTAGGTAGTACCTAAATTAATTTTTTTTTTTAAGAGAAGAGTTTTCTTTGTAGACATTAGACCCATACAAAATACTGGAATTAAGAGTGGGACAGTTTACTCATGCAGTAATCCCATTACAGTACTCTATGATTCTAAATGTAGATGATTACTAATTCTTATGTCTAAGATGGATCCTGCTCTTGATAATACAGGTAGCATTTTTTTTTCTCCTATTACAGAAGCTGCTGTTCCAAAAAGCTTTCAACTCTCAGCAGTTAGTTCATGTCACCGTCATTAACCTGTTTCAACTTCATCATCTCCGTGACTTCAGCAGTGAAACAGAGCAGCAGAGTTACAGCCAAGATGAACAGCTATGCTGGACGCAGTTACTGGCCCTCTTTAGTGAGTATTATCTCATTTCACTTGGAAAGGCACAGTTTACATAATTAGGTGTTTTTGTAAATGTAGCCAAATGAGTCCTATTTCTTTCTCTCTCCCCGTGAGACAGGGTTTCTCTGTGTAATACCCCTAGCTGTCCTGGAACTAGCTCTATAGACCAGGCCGACCTCAAACTCAGATCTGCCTGCCTCTGCCTCCAGAGTGCTGGGATTAAGGGCGTGCCCACTACTGCCTGTCAAGTCCTATATTTTTTAATATTGAATCAGGAGACTTAAACATCAAATTCTGTCCTTTCGTCTGCTTATAACACTCACCTGCTTTATATAACTTTTGGACACAAAAAAGAGTGTTTTCTCTCTTTCTGTTTTTTTGATAGAGTCTTGCTATGTATTCCCAGGCTGACCTTGAACTCACGGTCCTCCTGTTTTTAACCTCAAGTTCTGGGATTATAGCCGTGGGCTACATGCCAGCTGAAAATTTAGAAGGAAATTAAGATGCATGAGTGTTAAATAATACAGCAGAAGGCTCATAGTTGATATTTTGAACTGGTATGCTGTTTAAAATGCCCTACATGTTCTGAATTTTTGTCTCCACTCCACTCCCCAGTGTCTTTTCTTGGCATCCTGTGCAAATGTCCTCTCCAGAACGATTCTCAGGAGTCCTACCATGCCTATCCCCTGCCTGCAGTCAAGGTCTCCATGGACTGGCTGAGACTCCGACCTCGGATCTTTGAGGAAGCAGTGGTGGATGAAAGACAGTAGTAAGTGCTGTAGAATGGAAGGTGTGGGTGTGTGGTTTGGTACTCACAGACATAGGAAAACTGCCTTCTGGAACAGTATTGAAGACTTTTCTGCCTACTCTGTCTATGCGTGCTTTCTTTATGTTGAATTCTTCATGTGAGACACAGATCTTAGAGAGAAACTTGTGTGATTCCTGTAGTCCCCTGTTGCCATATCATGAAGAGGCATTTTTTTACATTTCAAAATGAACTTGAAATAAAAATCATTTATTTCTTCAGCCATTCATGTGCCACACTTCTGCTTTTATTTAAATAATAAACTTCCATTTTTCTGTACACACACTGATCATGCCTTGTAATTATACCTGATTTGTATTATATTTAGCTATAGCTATAGATGACTGAAAATTATTATTTTTTATTTATTTATTTATTTATTTATTTATTTATTTTGGTTTTTCGAGACAGGGTTTCTCTGTGTAGCTTTGCGCCTTTCCTGGAACTCACTTGGTAGTCCAGGCTGGCCTCGAACTCACAGAGATCCTCCTGGCTCTGCCTCCCGAGTGCTGGGATTAAAGGCGTGCGCCACCACCGCCCGGCTGAAAATTATTTTTAACTCAAGATAGTTGAGATAATTCTTAAGAACTTTTGATTTTAGTGATGAACAGTATACTTTTGATTGTAGAAATAATTCTTCAAAAAGATTTCACAGTGGTAGAAAGTTCCTCCCCTGCATATCTTAGTTGTTTAAGTCTGAAGTTTCTGCTGGAGCCTGGCATGTGCACACCGACAGACAGATGACTGTCTAATAAGTGATGGGACTTTGTTAAGACCCTGGGATCTCTCTAGTTCCAAATTCTTTTACTTTTCGTAAGTGCCTTCACTTTTGATATTGTCATGAGTGAGGTTTGGGAACATGGTTTCCTTTTAATATTAATGTAGTTTTTGCTAGTATAAGTTTTTAGATACTACTTACTGTTTTTGGTATAAAATTTTTGTTTATGTGTACTCTAAAAGTTTAAAAACTTCTGTTTTGTTTAATAAATTAGGTCAGGAACTCTAAATAGATGTCATTTTTATAATTTTTTAGTATTCTGATTTCTCTTGCATAAAAATAAAATCCAAATTTTTCTTTTAATTTGCAGCATTTGGCCCTGGCTAATTTCTCTTCTAAATAGTTTTCATCCCCATGAAGATGATCTCTCAAGTACTAATGGTAAGAGCTGCCCAAATTGTGTACTATTGCTGTGGTTCTCCAGCACTTATGGGAGGTTGACAGCCAGGGAAATGGGCTTTTGGTGAAGCGTGTTTGTTTTACTTGAAGTCAGTGTTTCAAAGAGGCTCTGACTTCTGGTCCTGATGACGTGAGTAGATGTGGGTAATTCTCTTGAACTCCCTCAGCAGCTTCTCTGATAGATCTTACGTAGACATTCATGACCTTTAAAGTCTATCCATTTTCTTCCCCGTCTCCTCACCATTGCAAGTTATTCTGGGTTTTTGTTTGTTTTTAGATTTATATATTTTACATGTATGAGTATTTTTGCCTGCATGTACATATTCATACTATGTATTTGCCTGGTTGGTGCCTGCAGCAGTCAGAAGAGTTTGAATTCCTTGAAATTAGAGTTACAGAAAGTTGGGAGCCACCATGTGGGTGCTAGAACCGAACTCAGCGCCTCTGTGAGAACAGCAAGTACTCTTACTGTTGAGCTGTCTCCCCAGCCTCAGTAGTGATTTTGTTTTATTTTAAGGAAATGATGTGAGCACCAGTCTTCCAGATACCTACAAGTCACACAGAATTTAGCACCTAAAGCATAAAAGACACAGATTGCCGATAGTTCTCTCATAGTATTGTACTGTCCATGTGATAGTGCATGATCTTAGGGCTTTTCTTGATGTACAAACATAGGCATCATATCCAACTTTAAAAATGCTTTTTTTTTTAATTTTTATTTTGCAGTACAATTCAGTTCTACATATCAGCCACGGATTTCCCTGTTCTCCCCCCTCCGCCCCCCTCCCCTTCCCCCCAGCCCATCCCCCATTCCCACTTTCTCCAGGGCAAAGCCTCCCCTGCAAACTGAGATCAACCTGGTAGACTCAGTCCAGGCAGGTCCAGTCCCCTCCTCCCAGGCCGAGCCAAGCAACCCTGCATAGGCCCCAGGTTACAAACAGCTGACTCATGCAATGAGCACAGGACCCGGTCCCACTGCCTGGATGCCTCCCAAACAGATCAAGCCAATCAACTGTCTCACCCATTCAGAGGGCCTGATCCAGTTGGGGGCCCCTCAGCCATTGGTTCATAGTTCACGTGTTTCCATTTGTTTGGCTATTTGTCCCTGTGCTTTATCCAACCTTGGTCTCAACAATTCTCGCTCATATAAACCCTCCTCATTCTCGACAATTGGACTCCCAGAGATCCACCCGGGGCCTAGCCATGGATCTCTGCATCCAGATCCCTCAGTAGTTGGATGGGGTTTCTAGCACGACAATTAGTCGTGCTAAAAATGCTTTTTAAATTAACAGTGTAATGTTAACATTTTCATTTGCTGCTAAGCAGTTTTTACTGGCTTTGTAATATTTTCATATGTGTGTTGTACTCTGTTTAATTGTCTTTGAAATTTTCCTCATCAAGGACCTGGGAAGATAACTCAGTCAGTAAATTGCTTCATCTCTCAAGCATGCGGGCTTGAATTTGATCCTAGAACCCATGTAAATTATTCCCAGCATCTTGAAATCCTAGGACTGGCAAGCCAGAAACAAGAGGATTCCTAGGACTCCCCCCAGTCTTGGAATTCTGGGAGCCCTAGGATCCCAGACTTGCCAGCCAGTCTAGCCTAATTGGTGATGTCCAGCCCAGTAAGAGTCCCTTTCTCAGAAGAGATGGGCAGCATTCCTGAGGATGACACCTGAGATCCTCTGGCCTCCACTGGTACACAAATATACATGTGCACATGCATGCACTTTCATAGTTTAAATTTTCCTCAAATAGTGCTGCGTTGAGCTACATGGAATTTCTCCATTAGTAATTAGCAATGAGAGAGGGAGAGAATCTTTTTTTAGGATTTGGAAGGTTTGAGATAATGCCCAAGGCTATTTCTTGTAAGCTGTCAATGATATTAGTATTTCTCTCTTTTTTTTTTTTTTTTTGGTTTTTTTTTTGGTTTTTCGAGACAGGGTTTCTCTGTGTAGCTTTGCGCCTTTCCTGGAACTCACTTGGTAGCCCAGGCTGGCCTCGAACTCACAGAGATCCGCCTGTCTCTGCCTCCTGAGTGCTGGGATTAAAGGCGTGCGCCACCACCGCCCGGCCTTTTTTTTTTTTTTTTTTTTAAATGACAAGGTTTCTCTCTGTAGCCCTGGCTGTCCTGAAACTTGCTCTGTAGGCCAGACTGACTTCAGACTTGGATATCTACCTGCCTCTGCCTCCTGGGTGCTAGGATTAAAGGCTTGTGCCACCACACCCAACCTGAAGCTCTAAATTCTTGAGACAGCTGATGAGGAAGTTCTTTGTGCCAGCACCTTGAGTGTTTCCTGTTTGAATGTTAGGGGTTTATCTAGGTACTAAAGCTAACTTGCAGGCTTTTGTTGGATGACTTGTCTTTAGCAGAGGTATGACGCAGGAAAGCAGAGAATGAACATTAATATACATTTTTTGCATATCTTTTTATTCACTATTTTCATATCATAAGTATTACTTCCAAATCATAGGATTTTAATTAAAATGTTTACAAAATTTGGTGTCTTCCTTTCTTTAGCCACACCACTTCCAGAGGAGTTTGAATTACAAGGGTTCTTGGCTTTAAGACCTTCTTTCAAGTAAGTAGCTATTAAGTGTTGCAGTGTTAAAAATTGTAGGAATCTGGCCTGCCTGTTGAAGAACCTTTGATTTGCCCTGTGTTATCTTTTCTTTTTAACATTTGGGGTCGGGGGCATGGCACATGCTTTACTACATATTTTCTTTATACATAACATACTTTATACATATACATATATACATATATATATATGTACACACACACACACTTTACTATATTTTCTTCATACATACGTACACACACACATATAAAATTGCCTTCTGTAGTGTTACTTAAATTCTACTTTTTTAACATACCTTAAAATTAAGAGATGTCTTAAAAAGGAACCTTTCTGTCATTCATTCATTTTTGTATTTGGAGATAGGGTCTCACTGTGTAGCCCCAATTGGCCTAGAACTCACTCTGTAGCCCAGGCTGGCCTCAGACTCACAGAGATCCACCTGCCTCTGCTTCCTGAGTGATGGGATTAAAGGCATGTGCCACCAGACCAAACTACTTTATTTTTTGAGGCAGTCTCCATAGTCATTTCTGGCCAGAAGCTTTTATATAGACCATATTGGTGTTGAAATGCAGCAATCCTGCTGCCTCTGCTTCCCAAGTGCCAGGATTACAGGCATGTGCTGCACCACACCAGACTCAGCATATACTAAATTTTAGCTAAAAGTTGTTGCTTTCCAGTTTTTTCATATCAGTAGGAGTGATAGGGCAGTGGACATGGCTCGGTGAGTAAGAACACTTGTGCAAGCATGAGTGTGGATCCCAGCATTCATATAAAAAGCCAAGCACACTGAATATACCTATAACCGCAGTGTGTAACTGGAAAAAAAAAGAATAAGTAAAATTGCCAAACTCCAGTTCAGTGAGATAAAGCCAAGAGCGATAAAGACACCCATGGTTCTTCTCCATGTGTGTGCACGTATTTTCTGCACCACACACATCAGTTTTACAAGAACTTTCTAAAACATTTCTCAGTGGCGAGGGGGGTTCCCTTCTCCAGTCACCATGGTCTCCTACTGCCCTCCTGGTCTGCCCTCCATCTTGTTCTTTCTCTCATCCTTTGCCATCCTCCATTTTCTAGTGTATCCCCCACTGGTTTTCCTCATCTCGTCCCAAATAGCTATCTTCCTTTGGCCTGCTAGTATTTAGGTTTGTCTTTGAGTCTATTAAATAAAAAAAATTCACAATCTCCATCTTTCTCTGTTGCTATTTTCTTTTTCTTTTTTTTTTTTTTAAGATTTATTTACTTATTATATACAGTCCTCTGTCTGCATGTGTCCCTGCAGGCCAGAAGAGGGCACCAGATCTCATTACAGATGGTTGTGAGCCACCATGTGGTTGCTGGGAATTGAACTCAGGACCTCTGGAAGAACAGCCAGTGCTCTTAACCTCTGAGCCATCTCTCCAGCTCTATTTTCTTTACTATACATTTCTTAAGAGCAGTGTTGGCTTCCCTTACTGATGTCAGTGTTTCATTATTTCTCAACCCTGCTACAGCTTAAAACTCTTAATTACCAAACTCTAATGACTTTGGGATTTTATGGAAACTGAATTTTTGTTAACTGCTACATACATAGTCTCTGAAGGATATTTAACTTGTAGAAATATCCTTTCAGACAAAGACAATTTAGTCATAGATACTCTATTTAACATCTTTGCAACAGTTTATCAATCCTGGTTTATTCACTTTTAAGCACAGTTTTATTTTTTTTTTCTTTTTAATAATTTGGCCTTTTTAAATTCTTGTAGCATAGGGCCTGTTGATACGCATTCACCAATCTAGAAATCAGAAAAGCCTTTATTTCTGTTTGTTTTTCTCAACAAGGATTTTAATTCTATGACCGAAATGCCTCTCATATTCAGAATCTTCCGTGAGCACTGACGATACCTCATGACAAAGACACAAACTCAGGTTTACCTGTATGGAGTCACTCTGGGCTCTCCTTAGCTTGATGGCAAGTCCTCACTCACCCTGGCCGGCTCTCAGCCCCTCTTCACCCTGGCCAGCTCTCAGCCCCTCTTCACCCTGGCCGGCTCTCAGCTTCTCAGCCCTATTTTCTGCCTTTTCTTTCCTCTAACCCCGTCTGTACATACTATGCATTCACTGTGTCCTTTCGAATGGCTCTGTGTTTTCCTCTCACTTTGTTGGTGCTGTACGTTCCCATCTGTTCCTCTGCCTTCCCTCTACCGTCTTTTTTGTTTTGTGTTGTTTTGGTTTTGGGGTTTTGTTTGTTTGTTTGTTTGTTTTGTTTTGTTTTGTTTGTTTTGTTTCTTTTTTGAGACAGGGTTTCTCTGTGTAGCTTTGCGCTTTTCCTGGAACTCACTTGGTAGCCCAGGCTGGCCTCGAACTCACAGAGATCCACCTGGCTCTGCCTCCTGAGTGCTGGGATTAAAGGCGTGCGCCACCACCGCCCTGCCCCTTTACCGTCTTGGTCAACATTTGTCCGGCCTGGTAAGTTCCAACTCAGGTGTCGTCATTCAGAAACCTCCCAAGCATTTTTTTGGGAAAGAAACTGCATTCTTTCACTTTGCTTTTTTATTCTTTGTGTAGTTTTATTATAAGGCTTATTGAGTTCAATTTTAATTACTTATTCCTAAAGGTAGGGACTATTTCTCACTTTGTATGTCCTTCAGCTACTAGCTTACTTCATAGCTTTTGGATTTGGGGATATGCATGTTTTACTTTGTAGCCCAGAAGTAGTCAAGCCTGCTGTCCTTCTGCCTCCAACTCCCAAATGACAGAATTAGAGGCATGCTTTATCACCTCTGGCTTACATAATTCTTTTTTAGACTTATTGACCTGAGATCTCAGGAACTCTTTTTTTCCCACATTGGTTTAGAATTCTGTCTATATAATTTATGATATTTGCACATTTTCCTGACTTTGAGTGGACCATCTTAAAGTATATTGATACTGTTGTTAATAGGCACCTCAGGAGTCCAATAAATGGGTAAGAGCACCTCTTTGCTCTTGCAAAGGACCCAGGTTTGATTACCAGTACCTACAAGGCAATTCAGAACGACCTGAAAGTCTTATCCCAGGAAGTATGATGCCCTCGTCTGACCTCTGGGAATATCAGGCACACACATACATGTACATATATGGAAGCAAAACACTCACACACAAAAAATAATCAGTTAAAGAATGTGCTTCAGAGACCTTTAGAATTTAGAAAACAGGTGTTTCTAAAACTGTGCTTGAGTTTCATATAGCGATAGAGCCTTTGCCCGGCATAGGCAAGGACCCCAAAACAAGCAACAAAAAGTAGTTTATTCTTATGACAGAAGAATCTTTAATAACAAAAGCTTATGGATTATTTTTGGGTCTTTCCTAGAAAGTGAAAATATTACATCAATATAATGAACTTTGATGTTTGTTTCTTGCATTTGAAATCTTTGGAAGTGTAAATTTAAGCAAACACCATTGATTACATACAGTCTTACTCTATGTGGGAAACATCTTGAAGTTTTTGCATTTGGTTGTCTGGAAATTTTCTTCAGTATTTCATCTTCTATAATGTGCTATGTCATTTTTAGGAACTTGGATTTTTCCAAAGGCCATCAGGGTATTACAGGAGACAAAGAGGGTCAACAGAGACGAATACGACAGCAGCGTTTGATCTCTATAGGGAAATGGATTGCTGACAATCAGCCACGGTATGCCCATGGCTTTCTCCTGCATTCCTTTTTGATCACTTTATCAATACACATACTTGTGCCTCATGTATATTTTAGGCTTTGGTAAATATTATTGATGGTGAACTAAGTCAATATGTGTAGTGTATCTCATGACCAAGTGATCATTAGTTTATTTAAAGGTCTCTCTTCTCCCTGTTACACTGCCTGTTATCTATGATAAGAAGAATCAGTCTTGTCTTCCTTACTTATCATGTGCCCCTCCAATTTACAAGTATCTGTATATTTGAATTGAACTGGACATTCTCAGGTCCACTCAGGACAGAGCAGGATGATACTAGTAGCTAGTTAGAGACAAAGCAGATGTGGTTGCTAGTGTAGAGGAAGAATACCAGTTTTGGAGTCAGGTTTAAGTTCCATTTCTAGGTCTGTTCTTTTGCAGTTCTGTGTTCCTTGCATCTTCCTGGTGGATTGTCTCCTTTTCAGAGTCAGTGACTATTACTTCTTAATGGTTGTATTCAAATTCCCGCCATGCTCAGTGCACTTGAATGCCTACATGCTGGAAAAACTTCCCATTTCTGAGTTTGAGCTTCCCTTTCTTTAAAATAAGGATATATAGCTTCCTTATGGGCTATGTCAAGAGCTTAGACTAGTATCTTTAAGTCATGCTCTGTAAATAGAACCACAGTTGTTAGAAACATGGGAAGGCAGGCAGGAGAATGGATGTATTGTGATGTGAGATGTAGTCATGAGAGTCTTAGTTACTGAATAACACTGTTCATGCTGGCTGGATCTGTATTGTTAGTCTCCATCTTTTTTTTTGGCCTAAAAATATATTCACTTGTTGAAGCTACACACAGTTGAGTTACAGTTTTTTAGTTTTTTCATGTATGAATTTATTCTTGCTTTTTTAGGCTGATTCAGTGTGAAAACGAGGTAGGGAAATTGTTATTTATCACAGAAATTCCAGAATTAATACTAGAAGACCCCAGTGAAGCCAAAGA
Source organism: Peromyscus californicus insignis (assembly GCF_007827085.1). Classification (NCBI taxonomy): domain Eukaryota; kingdom Metazoa; phylum Chordata; class Mammalia; order Rodentia; family Cricetidae; genus Peromyscus; species Peromyscus californicus. The sequence goes on along the minus strand of NW_026294436.1, from coordinate 38,213,502 downwards.
GAACCTCATCCTGCAAGAAACACCTGTGATAGAGTCACTGGCTACCGATGGCAGCCCAGGGCTGAAGTCAGTGTTGTCTACGGGCCGAAGTCCAAGCAACAGCTGTGACACGGCAGAGAAACCGGTGGTCACCTTCAAAGAGAACATCAAGCCACGAGAAGTGAACAGAGACCAAGGAAGAAGCTTTCCTCCCAAAGAGGTGAGATGGGGCTGGAACAAAGGAGTGACTAACTAAGGGTGATGGACAGCAGCAAGGAGAGCTGAGACCAAGAGATGACCGCAGGAAGGTTCCAGGAACAGGAGAGCAGAGTGTGGCAGTGCAGGGCAGCTGAGTTTGAACCGGAAAGCAGGTAGAGGAAGGCTCACACAAATGGCGGGCTTTCTCCTTTTGTTCCTAAAGACCGGTACTTTGGCCGTTTGGAAGTTTAAGTGCATTCTTTGACTGCATAGGAAGGTGTGTACAGAGCAATGGTGGATGGTTAATTTATCAATTTGAGGGAGTTCCTGAGTCCATGAAGTTCTTGCTAAGTGCTCCACACAGGATTGTATTTTTCTTTGGAAAGTGTAATTAGCACTTACTAATCTTTCAGAAGAGTTTTCAGGTTTCATAGCATCCAGTAAAATCAGGTTTATTACAGCTTTTATAGTTTTTGTTGTTGTCTTCCCCACCCCCCCCACCCGCGCCCCCATAATCGTCACTGTGCAGGCTGGGTGGAGTGGTGTACACATCTTTAAACCCAGCACTCAAGAGGCAGAGGCAGGCGGGTCTTTGAGGTAGGGACCAGCCTAATCTAAATACTAAATTCCAAGCTAGCCAGGGCTACATAGTGAACCTATCTCCAAAACAAAAAGATTCACTATACAAAGTAAAACTTAACTTTTTTTAAAGAAAACTGAAGCACCTTTACTTGGTATTATACCTGTTTGAATCAGTGGTGTTGTGTGGAATATATCCTGGCTCAAAACATTGGTAAAGCAAGAACTCAAGTCTTGCTGAGAAAAACACTTCCCAGCTATTTTGTAACCTTTTTATATACCTTTCCAAAGAGATATTGGTACTATTATGTAATACAAAAGGCTCTTGACTGTTGTATGAGCACCGTTGTTTTGATGACTACTTAAGTAGCTATGTGATTTGTTAGTTCATTGTGGGAAATGTAGATGGTTGCTTGAGGAACCTCATATTGTAGAAGGCTGCTTATAAGTAAGAATACATACCTTCAGTTTACTTGCCCAGTAAAATTGAGGAGGGGGGGTGACAAAATGTGGTTCCTTTTTTAATGTTTTGTGAGCACACTTGTGTGTGTTTGCAGGTTTTGCTGGTATACACACGTGTACATATCTGAAGGTGAGAGACCAGCTGCAGTTGTCATCCTCAAAAAGGCCATCTGCCTCCTTTGAGACAGGGTCTCTCGTTGACCTAGAGCTCACAGTTAAGCTAGACCAGCTAGCAAGTGAGCCTTCCCCCGATGGGCTTGTAAGTGCATGCGCCCACACCTGGCATGTTGTGTGGGTTTGGAGATTGAATTCTGGTTCTCATGGTTGCCGGCGTTCTCCTGACTGACCCAATCTCCAAGCCACATACATATATAGGGAATGGCCTGAACAGAGGGTACGAAGGAAAGGCAAAGAAACAACAAAATCCCATCAGGTTAATTAGACCTGTGTTTGGGGACTAGGTCCAGCATCTTCTATCTGTCCTCTGTAATGGCCTCCCATTAAGACCCATGCTGATAATAAGATCTCCTCTTCTGTCCTCCATCCATCTCAGATCTACCAGTAGATAACAAAATATGTCTGGCATACAGGCATAGCAAGTACATGCCTGTAATCCCAGCACTTAGAGGACAGGCAGGAGGATTGCTACAAGTTTGAGGCCAGTCTGAGCTATATAGCAAGTTCTAAGCTAGCCAAAGCAGACCTTCTCAACAATACAAAACAACAACAACAAAAATTTGGCATGCATAATATTATCAACTGTTTTTCTCTTAACTACTGCCTATTTTCTTTCTTTTTTGTTTTGGTTGGTTGGTTGGTTGGTTTTGTTGTTGTTTTTTAAAGATTTATTTATTTATTAGGTATGCAGTGTTCTGCCTGCATGTATGACTGCAGGCCAGAAGAGGGCACCAGAACTCATTACAGATGGTTGTGAGCCACCAAGTGGTTGCTGGGAATTGAACTCAGGACCTCTGGAAGAGCAGCCAGTGTTCTTAACCTCTGAGCCATCCCCCCAGCCCCATGTTTTGAGACAGGGTTTCTCTGTGTAGCCCTGGGTGTCCTGGAACTCACTCTGTAGACCAGGCTAGCCTCAAACTCAGAGATCTACCTGCCTCTGCCTCCCAGGTGCTGGGATTAAAGGCGTGCGCCACCGCCGCCGCCACCACCACCACCACCACACATGCTATTTCCTAATTGACTTGATGTTTAAGAATGTTGGGCTTGCCGGGCGGTGGTGGCGCACGCCTTTAATCCCAGCACTCGGGAGGCAGAGACAGGCGGATCTCTGTGAGTTCGAGGCCAGCTTGGGCTACCAAGTGAGTTCCAGGACAGGCGCAAAGCTACACAGAGAAACCCTGTCTCGAAAAACCAAAAAAAAAAAAAAAAAAAAAAAAGAATGTTGGGCTTGTTCTTTGCTCCTGTAAGTATTTTCACACATGTTTGAAGAGCCTTGAGCAAGTGCTGCCTAGTTGAAATTAAACTGAGAGCCATAGTATGTCACCTATGCGATAGCTTAATTAAATCCACAATTTAGCATGAAGAGCCCTAGGTCCCTTACCAGACATGATCGTAGGCAAGTCTTTTAACCTGTTGGCATGAGGTATCGCACCTGTACAACAAATGGCTTGTATGTTCCTTTTCCTTATTTAGTTTTTCTGTGGTTATGTGAAAGCAAAATAATCCTACTAGTAAATCTAAGCCTTTGTTTCTTTTACCAGTAATTTATTTTGATTTTCCTGTATTGAACTTAGATGGGTTTAAGTTTCTTCAGCATACCTTGGACATAATGAGGTTTTAAATATTTTCTTAGAGTAGGTTTTTGTTTTTTTTTTTTTTTCTAACACGTAGGAACCAGGTTTTTATAGTTAGTTTTGCTTCTGTTGATTATAGGTAAAAGCCCAGACGGAACTAAGAAAGACTCCAGTGTCTGAGGCCAGGAAAACACCTGTCACTCAAACTCCAAGTCAGGCGAATAATTCTCAGTTCATCCCCATTCATCACCCTGGAGCCTTCCCTCCCCTTCCCAGCCGACCAGGTAGGTACACATTCTGTACCTAATTCATCTGTAGGGAGTTTTCTGTTCACTTGGATGCTTTGTACCCTTAGGGTTATGTTACTAAGCTATAATTTATAGGAGAAAGAAGTTCAAGTTCTCTAATTCTTGTTGAGCCATTTTTTATATAGAAGTTCAAGTTCTCTAATTCTTGTTGAGCCATTTTTTTATATAGTTCATATATAAGTGCCAGTTTGTTACTATGAAGGAATTGTTATCATTCAACATGAGAACCATCTTTAGAATTGTCTGATTAATGTGTAGAGGAAAAGTAGCTAATAGTCTGTATTTCTTAACATCATGTTAAAGACATGCATGGTTAATTGTTGCTTTTATAATGTGTTAGAAACACCCTCCCCTCAAATTTTGCCCCTTTCTTTTGTTAAGTTTCTTTAGAACTAAAGCTGTGTTCTTCTGTTTTGAAGGGTTCCCGCCCCCAACATATGTTATCCCCCCTCCTGTGGCATTTTCTATGGGCTCAGGTTACACCTTCCCAGCTGGTGTTTCTGTCCCAGGGACCTTTCTTCAGTCTACAGCTCACTCTCCAGCAGGAAACCAGGTGCAAGCTGGGAAACAGTCCCACATTCCTTACAGCCAGCAACGGCCCTCTGGACCAGGGCCAATGAACCAGGGACCTCAACAGTCACAGCCACCTTCCCAGCCACCCCTTCCTTCTTTACCAGCTCAGCCAACAGCACAGTCTGCAAGTCAGTTGCAGGTTCAAGCTCTAGCTCAGCAACAGCAATCCCCTACAAAAGTCATATCAGCTCTGGGGAAAAGCCCACCTCACCACTCTGGATTCCAGCAGGTAGGCAACAGTTGTGTGTACTGCCAGCTAGAATAGTGAGACATATGAGATAACTCAGTGTTTGACCATTTTATAAATGCTAGTTAAGTTTTGACATTGTTCCTGCTTAGACTTACAGTGAGTGTGATAATACAAAAGTATTCTTTGTGTTGTTAGGAAGTTTAAATGTTTGCTGTCTTACTTTATTTGTAAAGGGTGGTGTATTAGATCTTCACTATCATTTTCCCATGCTTCTCAATCGCTCGTTTTATTGAAGATTTTCTGTAAATCTTTCTTAATGTGAATTTGTGCGCGTGTGTAGGTGTGTGGGTAGGTGCATATGCATGTGTGTTTGGTGCTTTAATGTGGAAGCTGGAGGGCAGCCATAGTGTCATCCTTAAAAATGCCCTCCACCTCCTTTGAGATAAGGTCTCTCATTTGTGGAGCTTACCAATTAGGATAGACTAGCTGGCCCCTAGGTCTTCCCATAACCTCTCTCCAGCACGGAGGTTATAAGCATGCCATCATGACCAGCATCTTTGCATGGGTTCTAGGGACAACTCAGGTTCTTGCTTCAGGACCAACTTTGTCGTCCTCCCCACCCTCACCCCATAACCTCTCTCCAGCACAGAGGTTATAAGCATGCCATCATGACCAGCATCTTTGCATGGGTTCTAGGGACAACTCAGGTTCTTGCTTCAGGACCAACTTTGTCGTCCTCCCCACTCTCACCCCCACCCCATAATAACTCTTACTTGAAGGAAATAGAATTGTAATCTTAAGGTGATAGTAAGATGAATGTGACGCCAGTCTTAAATGTCTTTACAGCACATGAACACGAAGGGTGAAGCACATCCTGTCTCGAATACATATTCATTGAACTACTTAATAATTGAATAAGGTCCTTAAGGAGTAAGGAAACTGCATTTTTGTCTAGAATCTTGGTTATAAAATCCCACAAACTCACTCTCTGAATCTTGAGTGTTAACTATCAGTAAGATTGCAGTTTCTCTTCAACTTGTTGACAGGCACCTCTTTTTTTAGTATCAACAGGCAGATGCCTCCAAACAGCTATGGAATCCCCCTCAGGTTCAAGGCCCACTAGGGAAAATCATGCCTGTGAAACAGCCCTACTACCTTCAGACCCAAGACCCTATAAAACTGTTTGAGCCGTCATTGCAGCCTCCTGTAATACAGCAGCAGCCTCTAGAGAAAAAAATGAAGCCTTTCCCCATGGAGCCATATAACCACAATCCCTCAGAAGTCAAGGTCCCAGAGTTCTACTGGGATTCTTCCTACAACGTGACTGATAACAGAGCAGTAATGGCACAGCAACCAAATATGGACCGCAGGAGCAAACGGTCACCAGGAGTCTTCCGTCCAGAGCAGGACCCTGTGCCCAGGATGCCATTTGAGGTGGGTGTGCTTTCCCGTCACCAGGTTCCATGAAGATAGGCCTGGGGTTGCAGAGCTTTAGAATTTCTCAACTAGACAGTTGAGGTTGACATACTAAAAATATTAAAGATTGTGAGAAATGGACATTATAAAGACTACCTATGGTATAGGACTTGGCCTCTTCAAAATCACACCTGTTTAGTTTAGGGAACTGAAGAGTTGAATAGTTATTATTGAACTGTACTGGTATGGCAGAAAAATAATCTAGTGGCATCATGATAGAGAATTGAGAAGAGCTTCTTAGTTGGCTTGAGTCATCTAAGTTTAAAACAGGTTTCAAGGATATTTAAACCAATTGCTTTCTTAAGTGGAACAGACTCAGTCCTCTCCTTGCCCTTGTTATTCAGGAGCAACAGGGTTAACTTGGAAAGGGCTGCTTTCTGTGTTAGTTGACTGCCTAGCTGCATTAACATTATGTCCTGCTCTAGTGCTTGACTCTTCATGACTTGGTCTCCCTTCTCTATTGGCTGTGTTGCTTTACGTTTGTATTCATCCTTTTCCTCTGTGTGCGACATCACAATTCATTGCGTCTCTATCCTTGGCATTAGTTGTGGTATCCAACTAATTATGCTTCTGTTCTATGTGCTTTTGTCCCTAATTGCATCTCACAGTGATCCTTTTTGTCACTAGGACCCCAAGAGCTCCCCTCTGCTTCCTCCGGACCTGTTAAAGAGTCTGGCTGCCTTGGAGGAAGAGGAAGAGCTGATCTTTTCTAACCCTCCTGATCTTTACCCAGCTCTGCTGGGTCCTCTCGCCTCTCTTCCTGGACGAAGCCTCTTTGTATGTATTTGACATGAACTCTGTTTCTTGCTCTAACCACAGCTTCTTTTCTAAGGCTTCTGTAATACTTGGTATAGGTCAGCTCTTCATTCTGGGGCTTTCCTCTTTATGGGACTATAAAGTCTATTTCCATAGTGCCTGAAATTAACTTGATAATGTAGTAGAGCACAACCAGTGGTGGTGACTCCAGCTCCCCCAAATGACAGTCCTAGCCCAGATACGTGTCAGCCAGAGTGTCTTGTACTGGTCTGCCTCTACTCTGTGTGATCCTGGCAGATTAACTCCCTTTTCAGGTAGTACATACCTCTGAACTCAGATGTCGTGTGTTGTTAATATATTAGTTAAGGACATGGAGTTTTGTTTTTTAATTCTCAAATGTATTCTAAATATTAAAGGAAATACATTCCGCATTTTACAACTGATTGATGACCCTGTCTTGTTTGGCTCACTGACCCATAAAAAGAGCCCTGATCTAAATTCTGAGTTGGAATTGTGAAACAGAATGGGTAAAAATGAAGAAACTCTCTGGAAATGGTTAGAGCGCTATAAATGAGTGGCTAAGAATGTAAATAATTAGGATAGTATAGAATAAAGCACAAGAATTGGTTACTGATACCTGTTTGGAAACAGTCTTCTAGAATCCAGCCTGCAGAGTGTCATTCTTTATGCTCACTAGTATTTACATCATATTTTAACTGAGGGCATGGGGTATAAATATAGGAAGTAAGGTGTGCATCTTGAAACCTCCCTACCTTCTCTACATCATAATACAACATACAAAGATTTTGACGGGTTTTTTTCCCCCTAGTTTTTTCTTTCCCATAAATAGAGAGCAATAAAATACTTAGAGGATTAAAATGTATTAATCATAGAATCAGGAGAAATAAAAATAGCTTTGTGATAGTAGCTGCCATCCCTGGGACTTGAGCTTGCCTAGGCAAGTGGTACTAAAGGCTTCCCAGGGCGTAGAGCACAGGAGCTGCAGTAGCACAGGAGCCGCAGGGCACAGGAGCTGCAGTAGCACAGGAGCCGCAGGGCACAGGAGCCACAGCACACAGGAGCCGCAGCAACCCAGCTGCTCTGTTGCCTCACAGGCGCACCTGTCTTGTGCCTGTCGGCTGGTGTAGTTGGAGACTGCAGGTGGTACCTGTGTGTCCGCTGGCCTTGTCCGTGAACTCTCCTTATTCCTGACATCTACCACTGATGGGAAAACAAGTGGGGCCTTGAAATGGTTCTCCCTTTTTTTTGAATGTTTAAAAAAACAACACTGGAAAGCAATTAGCCTTCTTGTACTTGGTTGATAATGTAATGTGTGAAAATGCTTTACATATAATGGGTGTTGAGCACATTATTAAACTGCTGTCTAATGACAGGAAGCGTTAGAGAGACCCAGCTTACTCTCCCTTTCCTCCAATAACCTTCTTAGGACCACTAACTCAGCTTAGTAGTTAATGTATATCATAAGTACAGCTGCTTAGGAAGCATGAAAACAAAGCCAGCTATCAAAATGGACTTGAAAGGCCTTTTAAAGTCATTAATATTTTAACATTTTAGGGAGTAAAACATGCCAGCATAATTCATCATCTCTTCGGTAAGGGAATCCTGAGGGTCATACCTAAAAAACATTCCTAGTTCTGCCGCATCGCTGCACTGGACCAGATAAACCCAGGAAAGAAGGTCTGACTTACCTGTGGCAACTGGCACTTAGCTGGTGTTGTGGTATTGACAGATGTGCATATGACCTTTTCTAAATCTTAAAGACTTTTTTGGTTTTTCGAGACAGGGTTTCTCTGTGTAGCTTTGCGCCTTTCCTGGAACTCACTTGGTAGCCCAGGCTGGCCTCGAACTCACAGAGATCCACCTGGCTCTGCCTCCCGAGTGCTGGGATTAAAGGCGTGCGCCACCACCACCCGGCCCTTTTCTAAATCTTTTTTTTTTTTGTTTGTTTTTTTTTTTTTTGTTTTTGTTTTTGTTTTTGTTTTTCGAGACAGGGTTTCTCTGTGTAGCTTTGCGCCTTTCCTGAAACTCACTTGGTAGCCCAGGCTGGCCTCGAACTCACAGAGATCCGCCTGGCTCTGCCTCCCAAGTGCTGGGATTAAAGGCGTGCTTTTCTAAATCTTAAACTGAACACATGGAACTGACAGACACGTGCTTAGGTGGTAGTCTTTTACTGTGAAAGCATAAGTAAGAGTCTTTTCCTGTGGTAGTCTTTTTACTTTAAAATGGAAGGAATCACTGGTTTTTGTTTTTTGTTTTTCTGGAACTGAAGAAATCCTTATTGGAGAAGCCTTCAGAACTCATGTCACATTCATCTTCTTTCCTGTCCCTCACTGGATTCTCTGTCAATCAGGTAAGTGAGGTTAAGAATCTTGCTTTAGCCGGGCGGTGGTGGCGCACGCCTTTAATCCCAGCACTTGGGAGGCAGAGGTAGGCGGATCTTTGTGAGTTCGAGGCCAGCCTGGTCTAGATGAGCGAGATCCAGGAAAGGCGCAAAGCTACACAGAGAAACCCTGTCTCAAAAAACCTTTAAAAAAAAAAAAAGAATCTTGCTTTATGTTTTTATTATGATTGCTTATTTTCTTCTTTTCAGTATAGTATTCTTTTCTGAGTCTTGATTTTACCTCCTTTGTCTCTGATTAGGGCAGACTAGTGACCTATATTTTATGAGTTTGAGCTTTTTAACCTCTCATACTGCATTTCTTAGAGTTTGGTTCTTCGGTCAAATAAATGACCCTCTTTTTTATTTTTGACCTCAGAAGGTTTACGTAGACAGCAGACTACAGAGTGAAAGAAAGGCAAAGGGCAAACAAGAATGAAAGACGTTAGTCTGGGGGACTTTGTTTACCAAGCAAGCTTTAGTCTGCTGAGCATCTGTGGATGCAGCACAGACTCTCTTTTTAATCTTTCTTTCTGGATTATTAACTTACATCTTTCAGGAACGATATCCAAACAGCAGTATGTTCAATGAAGTGTATGGAAAAAACCTGACAACCAGCTCCAAGGCAGAACTGAACCCCTCAGTTGCCTCGCAGGAAACATCACTGTACTCCCTTTTTGAAGGGACCCCTTGGTCTCCATCACTTCCTGCCAGTTCAGGTATCAACTAGTGCTTCAATTATAAAATTTGCCTTTTCTTCTCATCCATATTGACTAAGAATTAGTCAGTTTCTATAATTAGACGATTTTGTTATTACCATATTTGTTCTTTCTCTGTTAACAATGTTTTGGAGATTTATTTTTATTTTATGTGGGAGCATTTGTCTGAATTTTATGTGCCACATGTGTGCAAGGCCAGAAGAGGGTGTGGGGTTTTGGTGGTGGGTGCTGGAAATCAAACCCGAGTTCCCAGTGCTTTTAACTGCCAAGATGTCCCCTTTTGTTTCAGTTTCTTAAAGTCTAATTTATATAATTCTTAAGATCAAAATATTCTGATTCTGATGTCCAAAAGTTGAAATAGGTCAGAACTGCATGTCTGATGAATTTGTCTACAGTTTGTTTTTTTTGTTTTGTTTTATGTTTTTTTTTGTTTTTGTTTTTGTTTTTGTTTTTTGTTTTTTTGTTTTTTTTTAGGGTGGAGAATGTGCCTTGGATATGTGCAATCTGACACGTTAGTGATCTGACAGATTGCCCCATGGCCTTATCTGGTCTTTTCTCTAAAGCCTTGTTATAATGCTTTCATTCACATTTTGATGACCACATCTGAAGGAAACATTAGTTCTTCATTTAGTTTGTGAAATACCTAGTTGTGTCCTTATGTTGTTAATTCTTTAACAGATCATTCAACACCAGCCAGCCAGTCTCCTCATTCCTCTAACCCAAGCAGCCTGCCCAGTTCTCCTCCAACACATAACCATAATTCTGCTCCGTTCTCTAACTTTGGACCCATTGGGACTCCAGATAACAGGGATAGGCGGCCCGCAGATCGGTGGAAAACTGATAAACCAGGTAGATCCACATTACTTTATCTACCAGGCAAAGGGGAAATGACTTGCTCTAACTTTGCATGGAGTTTGATATTTGCCATTGATAAAACAGTTTGAATTCTTACCCATTTTCATCTCTTAGCCATGGGTGGTTTTGGCGTTGATTATCTCTCAGCAACATCATCATCTGAGAGCAGTTGGCATCAGGCTAGCACTCCAAGTGGCACCTGGACAGGCCATGGCCCCTCCATGGAGGATTCCTCTGCTGTCCTCATGGAAAGCCTAAAGGTGAGTAGATTTGAGGAGCAGGAAGCACAAGGCTCGTACTGCAAAAGTGTCTGCTTTCACCCATGAGATTGAGAAGACCCTAGGGGTTAACTCTGTGTTTTATCAGGGTGTCGGAAATGGTAAAGGGTTTTGTTTCATCCTTATGTTAAAATTCTGCTTTATATTGGTGTGTCTGATTTCAGCCTTATTTGACCAATTAAGAGTATATAATTTTAAATGTCTTGTTTGCCTAAAACTTTTACAATAAGCTTACTCTGTCATGCCATATGAATTTTAGTTAAAAAAACAAAAAGCAAACTTAAAACATAATTTCAGCTGGGCATACTGGTACATGCTATAATCACAGAATGGTTTGAGTAAGAGGGATAATCTTTCCAGGCCAGTCTAGGGTTAAAAAACTGTAATTTCACTGTTTGAAGTTTTAAAATAGTCTTAGGAACAAGTCTCATGGTGACTTTTTCTTAGAGCTGAGTTGCTTGGGATTTAGAGGTCATGTTTGCCTTTACAGCTGGCTAGGATTTCAAACAAATCCCTGTCAGACAACCATAACATTTGACCTCTGCTGACAACTTTCTGGGCTATTTTTCAGTCCATCTGGTCCAGTTCCATGATGCATCCTGGACCCTCCGCTCTGGAGCAGTTGTTAATGCAGCAGAAGCAGAAACAGCAGCGAGGACAAGGTGCCATGAACCCTCCACACTGAGGCCACAGTAGCGACCCAGGGAATGAAGGCTCCATAAACCATGGCATGTTGGGTTTGCAGGACTGGCCCACACAGTCCCTGCAGGTGGCAGCCCTCTTGTCTGTTTCTTGCTGTCGAGAGGGTGTAAGTGTTCCACCAGCCCGCTGAGTGTGCACGAAATGTTCGCAGTGCAACAAAAAGAAAAAAACCATCAGGAACTCTCGTTCCCCCGGGACTTCCCGGAGGGAGAGAGGAGCTGCTGTTTGTCTCACTCAGTTACTGATAGCACGCCTCTCACCTTCTCCACCGCGCATGTCCCCAACACGTGGGAAGTGGAAGCTGAGAAGGGAAGGCAGATGGGAGAAGCCAATAGGAACTTCTCAGTCCTTTTTTCCTCTTTGGGGAATAAAATAGGAATCCATTATGAGTGCTTTGCTGACTGAGAATGTAGTTGAAATTATTCTTAAACATCTTTTATTATTACTCTCAGTAGCAAACTATCACACTGAATTCTTCCATACACAGGTGTACTTGTAGTCAGTGTGGAGCAAAGACAGTCCCGTGTGCTGCTCCTGTGAGAGGTCGGTGGTGACGGCACAGGGAACTGACCTCTTAAGCTGTGGGAGTGTTCCATAAGGGAGAATACAGGCCTCCTAGAAGGTTCTGCTAGGCCTTCCTCCAGCCTGGGAACTCCAGCAGGAGATGCCCTTCACTCTGTAGGTGCTCGAGCCCCCATCGAGGATGCAGTGTGGCTGGTGCTGCTGGGCTAGACCAGCAGGTGGCTGCTGGAAGATTTCAATTAATGTTTCTGATTCCTACACTTTTGCAGTAGCATAGCAAGCAGTCTCACAGAAGGCAGGCTAGTCCATTCATAGCCTGGAACACATTTTAGTAAGTGGATGCTTTCAGTGTGGTTATGTTTGGTTAAGTTGGTTTTGTGTCCCCATCCTGCTCACCAGCCTCTTGCACCAGTCTCCACCCCTTTAGCCATACGCTGTATCCTAGTCATTGTTTTATCCCCACCGTGTACAACATCTCGCCAGGAAGCAGCAGCATGGGGCCAGCAATAGGGCCCCAGAGGTGGTCTGAAGAGGAAGGAAGCAGTCAGTAGTGCCTGCATCGCTACAGAGGAGCCGACCTCTGCCCAGTCGCAGGCTCCCAGCCTTCACCTCAAGAGCAGAATTGAAGGCAACAGGGACAAATGCACGCTGTGCAGAGAAGAAAACACAACGAACGCCACTTTGGAAAGGGCGAAAGAAAGGAATAAACTCTTTATTTGATATTTATTGGGAGGAAAGAGGACTGAAGATGTTCTGTGTAGGAACAGAAGGACAGCATTTCTGTTAGTCATTTCCTGGAAAAGTAATATTTTAAGGGGAAATTATGGAAACAATCTAAATGTCCAATTGCTGTGCTAGGGTAGGGATTATTTTCTGGGAGATAGGTGTGTGTGCACATTGTGTGTGTGTGTGTGTGTGTGTGTGTGTGTGTGTGTGTGTGTGTGTGTGTGTGTGTGTGTGAGCGTGCGTGCATGTGTGGATGTGCGTCCATGTCCACACCTGGCCATCTACTCTCCCAGAGGGCAAGGGCTGAGTGTGGGAGCTAGGTGGACCTTACTTGTAGAGCAAAGCACATCCAGGAGCCCGGGTGTCACAGGATCTGGGTGGCCCCGGCAATGAGAAGGGGTGAGGTATTGCTCATTGCTCTTCAGAAAGAGTGCTTGGAGCCCGAGGCTTACACTATTGCTCTTTTAGTTTGACATGGTATTTGGGTTTTCTTGGTTTTGTTTTGTTTTTGAAAGGTCTGGAAATGAAACCCCCACTCAATGGCAAATGAAACCCTCTGTGCTGCTCCAGTCCCCTCCATGTGTCCACCTTTGTCCTCTTCCCTGTTCTTCCCTGCTCACCCGGTTTGTGTGTGTAAGCTCTGCATTCAGACAGCTGCAACATTCCGTTGTTGGAAATGTCACTGATTCTTGCACCTTAGACCAGCCAACAGGTTTACCAGCTCCCTCCCAGTGGTACCCACTTCCCATCTACAGCCCCAGTCTGCATGAGAATTTGGTGTTTGGAATGTTTTATGACTCTTGGCTGGGTTCCTCGCCTTGCCATCCTCACTGTGGGGTAATGAGGAAGAGGAGGAGAATCTTCATCTGGTTTCGTGTAATAAACCTTCCTTTGTGTTTTGTTTTGATTTGATTTGATTTGTTTTTTTTTTTTTCTCCTGTCTGTCTGTGCAAGATCTGCAGCTGCTGAAATCAGCTTTGCCTTTAATTAAACCGTGTTCTCTCCAACCAGATCTGTGTGTGGACTGTTTATTCTGCCTTAAAGGATACAGAAGTAAAAACACAGCTTAGAACTTTAACTACTCACCCACCTGCAGGAACAGAGATGGTCACAACTGGGTAGGCTTTGGGGTTAATTTTGCTTTTCTTAGCATTCCAGTGAATTGTTCTAGAAAATGATAGACTGCCACGATTCTTTAGTAGAGTGGCTTCTGTAAAGGCAGGAACCATTTATTTTGTAGCTTATCAGGAGGTAATTCAGTTTATCATCTGGCCTTTACACCTCACTGACTGATTAACACCGACAGCGATAACTGTTTGAGGCTCGGGGTGGTCTCTCTTTCAATTTGTCCGAAGTTTCCAAAGGCAACTTCAGCAGTGTGCTAGGGCTCAGAGCTCACACTGACTAGCCCTCACCTGGATTGTGATTCTATGTAAAACTCACTGCCAATCCCAGCACTCGATCTCTGAGTTTGAAGCCAGCCTAGTCTACAGAGCGAGTTCCAGGACAGCCAAGGCTACAAAGAAACCCTGTCTTGCAAAACACCCCCCCCCAAAAAAAAACAAAAACCTTCATTTCCTACCTGCTTTTCACTTGCACCTACAAACTTGAAAAACAGTTCGCAAAACCATATGGCAGGGCAGTAAGGTCCCAAGGTCTAGTGCTCAGCAGTCCCTGTCCCCAGGTAACCTGAAGGACCACCAAAATGGCATGAGTTTTATCATGTGGGTTAGTCTTGAATAATACATGTAAAGCAGCAGAATGTCTCTCTTAATGGGCTGCAGGCTGCCTCCTGAACACAGCTTTTCATCACTCAAGTACTGGTGGCATATGTTCACTCTTAAACTCTCAATAATGTCCATCTGACAAGGCATGAGGAGCCATCATTCTAAGAGTTTAATTCTTGAGACTGAATGTTCATGGGTACCTGATTCTGCCTAACTTCTCTTTAATGAAACCTAAGCTTGTTTTTTAATGAGTTAACTATGTGTGTGCTTTCTGAATTACAAGTAAATTTGCTTTAAGCTTCTGGAAACCAAATTCTTAAGGTACAGGGAGAATATTCCCACTCAGCTTTTGGGCCTGGACACTGGGTGTCCTGCTCTATTTTCATAACAAAGGTGTACCCATTGTCATCCTGCTTCAGGAATTCTCATAAAGTCCACAGCTAGGGAGCCAGCACCCAAGAAGACCCCTTCATTCCCCTTCCAGAAATTCATCTCATCCTTCTCATCTACAAGGAAATCATCCAAATTCTCATATTACTGTGTGATGGGTTCAGTTTGGATAGGGAAATGTTGTTAGAGAACATTTCCAAATGTGTCTGTATAGCGCACAGCAGAGATGGGCAAGTCTTGGAAAAAGCAGCACTTCTTTGCTTGAGCGTCACAGGTTGTGGAGCATCCTAGACTTCTCCGGGAGTGCCTTCCAGCTCCTTGGCTGCTCGTTCTTCAACAAAAGCTTTAGGAAAAATGCCAACTTTGCCTTTACACTCCCCTTCCAGCCATTCTTCATTCACTGATAAAAAGCAAAGTGTACATTGATTACTAAAACCATCTAGGAAAAACTGCACCATCATGAGTGGTCAGCACTTACACCTAGTCATCTTCCCCTGTTCCCATTTGTGGCAACAGAAAAATACTGGAAAGTAATTTGAGGTTAAAGTGAGCATACCGCCTTCTCTTGTATGCTATGAGAGTCTTCCGAGATTCTGTTGTAGCTATGATAAACAGTAAAATGTAGGATGAATTACTATAAATATACAGACTGAACATGAATCCCCAGTTGATTGGTTTTTGTTGTTTTTTTTTGTTTTGTTTTGTTTTTTTTTGGTTTTTCGAGACAGGGTTTCTCTGTGTAGCTTTGCGCCTTTCCTGGGACTCACTTGGTAGCCCAGGCTGGCCTCGAACTCACAGAGATCCGCCTGGCTCTGCCTCCCGAGTGCTGGGATTAAAGGCGTGCGCCACCACCGCCCGGCATTGTTTTTGTTTTTTTAAGAAACCATCTTACCTAAGCTTTGCTGGAATTCATTTTGATCACATGAAAGGGCATGCTATTAAATGCCATAGTGAGTGATTAACACCTTAAAAGTTGGAGCTAGTTGGGTTTAGTACATTTGTGAAAATAAACATGATAGCCCTTTAATAAGATACAAGCACTGTGACTAAATACACACTCAGCCTTCATAGTAACTCATTTACAACTGTCTCCATTTTTATTAAGAACAGGGACATCCAGAGAGTAATCATATCCATCGAATCACACCACATTGGTTAATTATATCCATCTAAACAGACCACAGAGCCAATCAGAAAGTCATATTTGAGTATCTTATTAGAACCTTCTTGCCTACGTCATTTCCTCAGATGTTCTATAGTTGGGCCAGGCATAGTGGCATACACCTGTAATCCCTGCATTTTTGGGAGACAGGCAGGTGATCTTGGTGAGTTCGAGGCCAGCCTAAACTACATAGTTCCAGGTCAGCCAGAACTACGTAATGAGACCCTGTCTTGAAAAAAATCTGTAGTGTAGAGTGTGAGTAAGCATTACTTTTTCCTCAGGTTCCTTCTGGAGAGTACAAACCACTACCTTCATTCTTCCTATTTATGGTATGGGTATGGGTATGGACATCTGTGTGCCTGGGTCTTAGGAACATACCGGACATGCAAAATCTCTAATCCTAAGCCTTAACCAGTGTCCATTGGAAGAGGATCCCAGTAAGTCCTACACATGAAAGTTTGGGGGAAACTTTCTAAATGAAGCCATCTGTAACTGTTGAGAGCAGTTGAACTCATTCACTGCCCTCTCCATGTATGCTGAATTCTGTCTCCCATTGTTAGCTTGAGGATAGAGTTCTGACACAGAGGGGCACTTGCCAACTTAAACCACTGAGACTTCCATAGGTGGCATAGGATGCAGTATCTTAAGGGTTTTCTTGTGCATTCTCACTTATTTCACCCGACACCACCACCATATACTCAAAAAGCTAGATATTACACACACTGGTACTGTGTTCTTAAGCCCAGTCCTTAATGATTTTTCAATCTCCTTTCAAAGAAAACACTTTTCTCCTTTGAGTTGCTACACACTTATATATATGACCCCCATGGGCTCATGTGTTTGAATGCTCGGCCCATACAGAGTGGCACTATTAGGAGGTGTGGCCTTGTTGGAGGAAGTGTGTCACTCTGGGGCCGGGCTTTGAGCTCTCATGCTCAAGCTACAGGCAATGTGGCCCAGTCTCCTGCTGCCTAAGGTTTAAGGTGTAGAGCTCTCAGCTACTCTGCCAATGCCATACCTGCCTGCATGCTGCCATGCTTCCCGCCACAATGATAATGAACTAAACCTCTGAACTGTAAGCCAGCCCTAATTGTTTTCCTCTAGAAGAGTTGCCATGGTCATGGTGTCTCGCCACAGCAATAGAAACCCAAACCAAGACACCTGCCCAGGTAACTTCAAATCTCTCAGTTGGTCTATTGGATTTACTATTATAATGAGCTATACACTACTTTGCCTTCCTGATGCTCAACAGCTCACCTGAATTACAGTAGTGCTTCCTGAAATATTAGACCAGTATCACCTGGGAACTGCTGAGAAGTGCAAATTTGTGGGCCTCACCCCACATCTGACCCAGACTCTGGAAGGCTGGCCAAGAAACTTAACCCTTCAAAGGATGCTTAGGTATAATGAATTTTGAGAATCACTGAGATTTCGTGTGTGTGTGTGTGTGTGTGTATTGCACAAGCCTCTGCACATACGAGGGCCAGAAGAAGTTGGGTGTCCTCTATCCCTTAGCCTTTAGTCCCTCTTAAAGATGGACTCTCACTGGGTCTGGAGCTGAGGTGACAGCAAGCTCTCCCAAGCTGCCGGTCTCTGCTCCCACAGTGCTGGAATTCCAGGCACAAATGTGGCCATGGCCAGTTTTTCACATGGATGCTAGGGTCCCTGTGCTCATGCACGGCCACTGCCACCCACTGAGCCACCTCTCCGGTCCCTGTCACTCTTCAATCCATAGGTTCCTAACAGATAAGTCACTTACAGCTGGCTGCCTCTACTGCAGAATGGGCCCTCCCCTTCTTTCTGGAAGTACAGTTAAAGGCTCCGTGGTCTGTAGCAAAGGCAGAATAATTCCAGCCAGGTGCATATTGGAACAGTCAAGATGCTGTCATAGTCTTGTGCCTAATAGAGTAATGGGCAGGAGAGAGCCACACACTTGCATTGGCTGCCTTTTACCAAAAGCTAGGAAGTCCGTGGAAACTTATTGACTAAGAATTGATGTTTTCCTCTGTCTGTCCTTGACCTTGTTTTTGCTGATACATGAATCTGGGTCTGTGGACTTGGAGTAGCACTTACCATGTGATAACACCAGGATTACATCTCCTTTCACAAACTCCAGGTCTTCCGGCTGAGTACCCTCATAACTGAAGATTGCTACCACTTGGCTTCCTTCCTTAGGCTGAGGCTCTGCTGTCCGGGTATGGGCATCCGAGTTTTCACTTCCCTTGAGTTCATCTACCAAACCTTGATCACCCTGAAATAGTAAGGGGCCTATTATTAAGTTTGCTCATTTTGGGGCCAGTGGATACTGAAAACCACTAATGGAAGCAGTTGATGATCAGTACTTACCATAGGTCTAAAACATTTTAGGAATACTAAATGGTTGCGCAAATGAAACTGAAAGGTATGCAGAACCCTATGTAGGCCAAAGTTGCCTTACTTAAATCTTATAATAGTCCCAGAGTAGTGTAGATAGTGTTCTTTCTTTCAGATTGGGAGATAACTTGAGCCACAAGTAAATGGCAGTCTGTGGTATAAATTCGGCTAGTTTATGGTGTGTGTGTGTGTGTGTCTGTGTGTGTGTCTGTGAGCCATGATGTGTATGTGGAGATCAAAGGACAACTTGGACAAGTCATTCTCTCTACCACGTGGGTCCTAGGAGCTGAGCCGTTACCTCCTGAGCCATTCTGCGGTCCCTACATTTCTTGGCACTGAATTTGTCCTCTTCCCCTAGCATAGACACTGAGGATCTTGTTAGAAATTCGGCTTTTGCACTCCACCTCAAACCTACTAAACCAGCCTTCCTAAGACCTAGCTCTAGGTAATTCTCATACTCTCTAAAGCTTCAGAACCATGACTTTTAAAACATTTCTGAGGCAGGGTCTCACTGGGTAGCACAGGGCTGCCTGGACGTCATCTTTCTTCAGCCTCCTGAGTGCTGAGCTTAGTTAGATGTGTGGTACCATGCCTGGCTGCATGTCCTCCGTAAGACGGTACAGTGAGGTGGGAATAGCCCCACGGAGTCTGCAGATCTAGTTTGTTTTTTGTTTTTGTTTTGTTTTGTTTTGTTTGAGACAGGGTCTCTCTGTGTATCTTTGGCTGTCCTGGATCTCCCTCTGTAGCCCAGGCTGACCTTGAACTCACAGAGATCCACCTGCCTTTGCCTCCCGAGTACTGGGATTAAAGGCGTACGCCACCACTGCCCGGCCTGTTTTTTGTTTTTTTTGGTTTTTTTTTTTTTGGTTTTTCGAGACAGGGTTTCTCTGTGTAGCTTTGCGCCTTTCCTGAAACTCACTTGGCAGCCCAGGCTGGCCTTGAACTCACAGAGATCCGCCTGGCTCTGCCTCCCGAGTGCTGGGATTAAAGACGTGCGCCACCACCACCCAGCCTGTTTTTTGTTTTTTATGTGTTTTGCTGGCATGTTTGTCTGTGTGCCACATGCATGCCTGGTGCCCATGGAGACCAGAAGAGGGCAATAGATTTCCTGGAACTGGAATAACAGATGGTAGTGAGCTGCCATGTGGGTACTGGGAATCGAGCCAAGGTCCTCTGGAAGGGCAGTGCTATTCACCACGGAGCCATCTCTATAGCCCAATCCTAGGTTTTTATACCAGCTTCCATTTACTAGCTGTGGGTCCCTGAGTAGCAGTGTGGCCTCTCTGGACCTGTTTCCACACCTGATGTGGAAGCTAGAGAATGAAATGAGGAGGTGTGGCATCATAACAGTCGGCCCTTACTGAATACTTGCCCTGTAGGAGTACTGTTCTGAGGATGTACAAGTACTTGAATTTGGCTGGTGATACATGTTGCACTGAGGATACACAGTAAATGGCAATTTGCTTTGCTTTTCCTAGTTAGTGGAAAAGCCTCCACAGACAACAGTGGCAGAGAACGCTAGCAGTGATGGGCCTGGATGGAGTTCTAAAGAGACTTATGGTGGGAGTCTGGGGGAGATCTGTGCATATAGCTGCAAATAGATTGGCCTCATTGGAGGAAAAAGTAATAATTTCTAAGAACATTATAAGTGAAATTATTCATGTTTAAAATAGAATCCTTTCTAGGCAAATATTCCCCAACAAAAAATTGAAATTACCAGTGCAGCATATACCATTTAGCAATAAAGAAAGGTCAACCTCTGTGTAAAAATCCACTCATTGGCTGACAGACAGACTCTGAGTGTCTCGGGGACAGAATAAGAAGTGGCAATAAGAACTTCCCTCCAGAAACTAACGGGGAAAAGTTCAACTGCTCCGCCATCACTGTCACTTCTAGCCTCCAACTTTGCTCCTGACTCCTGGGGATCTCACTTTCAAGTCAGGTGACTCCTGTCTAGACCTCACGGCTAGTAGGGCAGCTTGGCCTTGTCACTACAGCATGGCGGATGAACACAGATGTGAAGCCGGGTACTCCACCCCTAAGCGGCTTTGGTCTCTAGGTCAGGTCCCTTGACCTTTCTCTCCTTGCTTCCTAAACAGTGATATACCTACATGTATAGGAGCACTGGGGACTTTTAAGAATTCCTTCCCAGAGTGCACTCGGCACAGGCTATGACTGTGGGCAGGTGTCAGTAGATGCCAAGTCTCAGGAAAAGGCTGTTATCTCCTTGGTGAAATAAATGCTCCACCCTCAAATGTTCCTCATAGCGACCTAAGGTGAGGAGTATCTGTGAGCTCAGCTTAGCCGTGACGTCACTCTGTCCTTGTTGAAAGTGGTGGCCACGATCCTTGAGCCAGCCAAACTGGTGGAGGCAGCTTACACTTGCTGTCCGCTTCTGGGCCCACCCATATGAAACCCTCTTCCTGCTGTAACTGAGTGAGCCTGTGAGCCACAGCATCCCATCCCTGAGCCTGTTGCCTGGCCTGAAGGAGAGGTTGGATAAATGCTGAATTCAGTTGGTGGAAGTGGCCTGAGGTGCCCTGGCTCCCTCCACTCACCACCGTGTGCTCACACCAAAGCGTCAGGCAGTGGTTGTTCACTTGGTCCCAGGCATCCTTCGTGGTTTCTTCGGACAGGAGCAGAAGCTCGGAGCTGTCCCGAGGCCGGTAGCTGGTAGGGATGATGGGTAAAGAGCATCAGCTCAGAAAGCACTCCAGAGCCAGCCCTCTGCATCAGCGCAAGACCCCCGCCACACCCTCAGCTGCCGCCTTCACGAGGCTCACCTCAGTTGAGTGTGTTCTGGCAAGAGCACCAGTTTCCTAGCCACCATGTCCCGAAGCCGGCTGTAGGGAAGGCCAAGCTGAGTCTCCATGACCACTGTGTATTTGTAGTGCACCTTGAGCATGTAGGGCATGGGCACTCTGAGCTTCACTTCCTGACGAAGGAGAAGCAGAGGACACCTTAGGGACCGAGAGCAGCATCCCGGATTACCACAGCCTCCTGACACTTTGTGTGCAGCACCCAGGAGTGCCCCAGGGAACAGGGGACGGGCCTATAAACAACTGGCTTCCCCCTTCCCCAGAGGCCTTCAGAGGGCTCTGGTCCAGCTCACTGGCACAGTAGTTTCTACTGAGCTATGTGCTCAGCTGGGGTCTAGTATGACGTGTGCAGAGGTCCCCATCCTGTAGAAGCAGTGTCAGTGTCAACCCTTTTCAGTGACCCTCCACAATCTTAAGAGACATCCCCCATCCCAAGCCACACTCATTCATTTTCTTCCCTTGGAAACAGAAGGAAGAAATTACCTTGGGCTCTTCTTTTTGCTTGTGACCTAAATGGAAAAAAGGAAATGGTAAACGAATGCTCATGGTGGCACCTGCCACCCACAGTGCCAGCTTCTTACCCTTTAACATCTAAGAATTCATTCTGAAAGAGCATGGACACCGCAAATGTGAGCAAAGCCAGTCCCTGCTTCCGGGCAGCTACATATCGGTAGCTATCAGAGGACCGGCCTACAGGCCAGTTAAACCAGTAGGATCCAAGGGAGGAGGAACCACAGGAGATGAGCCCTAGTCCCAGGCAGAAACACCAGCACCGTTACCATCTCATAGTCCTGTAGTTTTGAGTATATTTGTGGTTTAAAATGCGTAATATGTTAACACAGCAGGGGGTGGAAAAGAGAAGCTATTTACCACCAAAGATGTAAGAGCCATTGATCACAAACCCAGCTGATTGTTAGAATCACTTGGGAAGTTTGGCCGACACCAACCAAAGGCCTAGGAATCTGGTGGTTCAATCTCTCCAGTGTTGTGTCCTGTCATGAACCTCCAGACAGAAAAGGTAAGGACAAAAAAGCTACGAAGGACAGTGTATGGGGCCACTGAAGTATTTACATGTGGAATAGACGGTGTCCTAAGTGAGAAACGCACTCCTTAGGCACAAGCTGTACTTGTGTGACTCACAGGGGTGGAGAGGTACTGATACGTTGTTTACATTTAAAATTTTTGTTTTAGTGTGTGTGAATGATGGGAGGGCACGCGCCCTGACATGCATAGAGGCCAGAGGACAATTTCTTAGTGGAGTTGATGCTCTACTTCCTGCTTTATGTAGGTTCTGGTCATTGCAGTCATCACCAGGTTTATGCAGTCAGTGCCTTGAACCACAGAGGCATCTTGCTGGCCCAGGACTGGTGTGTTTAAGTAAAAAGTATTGTAAGTATTCATTGTACCCTACTTCCAACTTTTCTGTGTGTCTGCAATTTTTCAACTAAATATGCAGAGGAGGGGCATAATCAGTTTGTCGTGGACAGACAGCTCTGTCCTCTCCATCAGAAGAGACCTCCACTGCTTAAACTCACCAGTAACAAAAAGTTGTGGCTTTTCCAGACAGCCCTACCCAGCTTAGGAGAGATCCTTCTGGAAAGATCTCCCATCCACACCTTCCAACGAGTGGTCCCCTGTTCAAGCCCCAGAGCTCTGCAGAGAGCATACAACTCAGTGATTTGAAGAGAGCTGAGGGGAGAAAATGCAGTCACTGCTGCCTCTCTTCCTGGACCTGGTTTCGGTCATTTGGTGACTGCTGTCATGACGGGCACACACTGCCCCTTCATCTGCACTCATTTCTAAGGAGGTGGGGGCAGGGCACTGGCGTCACATTCCAGTGGGATGAGCGTGCAGGCAAGACAGGGCTCTGAGTAAATGCAGTCATGAACCAAGGGGCATGCTGGGTAAAGAAACCTGAATTTCCTAGATGGCTACGAAAGCAGCTATTCATCATGAAGCATCCCAGAGAACTCCTTCTCCGGGGCCACCCACCTGGTGACAACTGGGATCTTGCTGGGGCGCTGGAACTAGGAGGGGGTGGAATATCAGATTCCGGGGAGGTGTCCTCCTGGAGGGGATGAGAGGAGACAGTCAAATGAAAGCGTGAGGGCATCCTCGGAAAGAAGCTGGCTGTAAATGACTTCCTAAAAGTTGGGGTGATACGACACAGGGAGATGATGAAGGAAAAGGGGGCTAATGTGTAGCAGCAATAAGAATCCTAATGGCCACCTCCACGGCCCTTTGCCGTCTTACCGGCCATGATGAAAACCTACCAACATGGGGTGACGAGCCATGCTTCCGTCTCAACTGCAGAATGTACCGAGAAAGGGAAAATCCCACTTCCCATCTGCACGGCGTTTGAAACTTCAAAGGGCCTCAATTTCATGACTGACCAGGGAGGGCTCCACACACGTGCATCTCATTGCACAGTGTGAAGAGACAGACCACAGGCTGCCCTCAGAGTGCCCCGTAGCTAAGGATGGCAAGCTTCTGATCCTCCTGCCTCTGCTTTCCAAGTGTTAGGAGCATATGCCACCGTGCCTGGTTTATTCAGTGCTGAGGACTGAGCTCGGGGCTTCGTGCATGCCACGCGAGCACTCTGCCAGCCGAGCTACATCCCCAGCCTTTATTTTGTTTTAAATGGCATTGTACCAACCAACACGTTGACCATTCTCCCTGGTGAACACCTAGCTCTAAGGCTTAGTTAGGCTTTGCTTCCTAAGTCTCCCTGACCGGGAGGACTCCCAGGGTAGCGGGGTGGAGGTGTTGATCCAGTGGATTCTCAACAGTTCCCTCCACTCAGCATGGCTGATCTTTCACTCTAGGCATCCCATTACCGGCTCAAGTGGCCCAGAGCGAGTGAGTCTTCCTTCCATGACAGGGAGACCACCCCCTTCACACTTTCTTCCCTCAAGAGAGTTGTGTGAAGGGTGAGAGGGGTGGGCTAGACCTTGACGCTGCATTACCTGGGGCTGCGACTGAGGATGAATCCGAAGCTCCACTGGCTCCAGGTAGTTGCAAGGGACAAGTCCCTTCTGCGGTGTCACATCCCAGAGTCCAGAAGGGAAAACAAAGACTCATTAGTACCCAAAACACAGAACCGTCTGCAGCCACGCGCAGGGCCAGCACACAGACGATGACCCTTGTCTGCAAATCATGCCGCAGGTACCGTCCCAAGGAAAAGAAAGCTCTGCCCTTTGCTGCTGGGACCCTATGCCCTTAGCACCTCCCCCTGACCCTCCAAATACCTGTCCATTGAACATGACCGTGGCCCAGTTATCGCTGCCCTTCTTCAAGACAAAGACGATGTTCCCTGGCATGACCTGGAGCTCTTCTGGTGTCTCAGGCACAAAGCCAAACAACACTCGATGTGCCTCGCCTTCCAGAGCCCTGAGGGGTGCACGGAAGACCCAGCCCATCGTTCAGCTTGGACTGCATCCCCTTACTGCAGGAGAAGCACTTTGAGGCCAGAGACTTAGCTCAGCACTCACTCTAACTCCACATCTTACTGTGTATAAGAGCAGTGCAGGGTGCTGGCCTGCCCAGGACCCCGAGAGGACTAGGTAAGAAACTGCGTGTGAGTGTCTTCCATAACCACACAAGAGTTCCCCTTATCCTCAGGGAACACGATCCAGGAACCCAAGAGGTGGGTGAACCCGTATATGGCAGCCAACCCTTGTATGTCCTACGCTTCTCCTGTCCCCACATACACAAAGGTGACGACTTTCACTTCTGAACTGAGTGCACCATGTAAAAGTGGTTGTAACTTTTATAGTCTGTGGTGTACCGGCAGAACTAGTTCAAATTCCTTTCCCTTAACACTTAATCAATAGAACACTCTGGGTTCAACACCCCCGCCCCCCCCCCCCCCAGTACTCATTCCTTTTATATTGTCCTTGTTTTTTGAGACAGGCTATTACTCTGTAACTCAGGCTGGCCTGAGCTCTCAGCGATCCTCCTGCCTCAGCCTCTCAAAGGCAGGGACTAGAAATGTGAGCCTCCATACCCTGCCCTTTTCTCTGTTAGGCCAACATTCACTTTTTAACACAAAAGACAGCCTCACAGCTTCGGCATAGACAGATTGCGGGTCTCAGTACCCCTCTTGTGGTTTGGGTCCGTTATTAATCACCACAAGGGCTACTTGAGCAAGCTCCATCATGCTGTGACAATCCTTCTCAAAAGATACTATTCTTTGCTTTATTTTATTGAGCTTCTTTCATTCCTATTTTTATTTTATTTATTCATGTGTCTGGGGGACACGTGTGCCACGGTGCAGCAGTGGAGGTCGGAGGACAATTTTGTGAAGTTCTTTCGCTCTTTCCACCTTTGTGTGAGTTTGAGAATCCAACTCAGGTCACCAGGCTGGCAAAGTAAGTGTCTCTGCCCTCTGAGCATCTCACTGGCCACGTTTTTTTGTTTTGGTTTTGTTTTAATTAACGTGCACGGTATTGGGTTTCACTGTGACATTTTTCTAATAAAAACTGATTTTGCTGATTCTCCTTCCTCTTCTCTCATACCCCACGTCTACCCTTGCGTGCCCTTTTACACACGAACACCCCAGCCTCCTGCTTCCAGGTCATAGGTGTCCTGTTACACTCCCCCACCACTCATTTTGGACTCTGGCGGTGTGACGGGGAAACCCTGTATAGCCAGATGGCTACCGAGAGACTAGCAGACAGGTGGCCCACAGCGTGGTATACACCCCTCCTAGATGGAGGGGATTTCCTCACACTTCTCAGAATGGAAAGCAATGGAAAACGTCTTGTAGTTGTTTCTTTGCTTGGTTTTTCAGACGGGGCTGGGGGGGGGGGGGGGAGTCTTGTTATCTAGCTCTAACTGGCCTCTAACTCCCTGAATAGACCAGGCTGGCCTCAAACAGGTGGCAGTCCTCCTGCTTGCTAGGATTACAGCCTTGTGCTGCCACACCCAATATAAGATGACTGGTCTATTTCTGGAATTTTATATTCTGGGGTCATGGTGGGCCACGGGTAGTGACATGGTGGGCAGCAAGACTGTCTACAAAGAGAGACAAGAAAACAGTGGAACAACAGAACCAGCACTGGATGAGGAGACCTGCCTGACAATCCTCAGAGCCTCCCTTCCCTCCTGAGGGGGAAGTTAGCTCCCAGGTCCCCGCTGGAGTGGACAGGAAGTACGGCCAGGGGAACCACACAGGTGGAAGTCAGGGAACCCAGGGGAGGGGCCGCCCAGGCCAGCCTTGTGGGAAGGGGATGGAGAGCCAGGCACTGAGAGGCACAGGGGAGCATCTGCCACTGCTTTGCTTTATGTTAGACCATGCCCATCCCCCCTCACTGACCCCCCCAGGCCCCGGTTACCCCACACCTGGAGAGTCTCCTTTCTGTCACCTGGAATGTGTGAGTGAGGTTGCCTTGGAAACTGCCCATGCATGGGGTATCAGGTTCTACCTGCTCATGCCCACTGGGCCTGGTGATGTGGGGAATTCATTCTCTTCTGCCTGGAGAGCTTGGGGATGGGCTTCTTCAGCCCCTCACGTTGGGATCGCCTGTGGTACCCGCCCTATACACATACACACACTTTTTCTTACCCCCCTGTTTTTGGAGGGGGAACTAGGCTTGCTTTGTTCATTAGAGGCAGTTCTTAAGAAAGCTGAGGTGAGGCCACTCTGCTTCTCAATTTACAGAGTGACTTCCTTTTCTTGAGTCTTTCCCCTTTTTCAGAAAACATGTGTCAGTAGTGCGTGACGGCACCCACACAGGAAAAAAGACCCTGTGATAGCTTCCGGAATCTAGAGAGCTTCCGAGGGCCTGTAGTCAGTACAAAACTGACCTCTCACCTCTGACCTGGGCGGTGTTCCAGAGGGCACAGCTTCACGTCAGTGACCTCCCATTCTATCGGTGACCATGCCCGTTGGGACTCCAGGTTACTGCAGCTAGGCCCCCAGTGGCCACCCCACCACAAGGCTCCCGTCCCAGCTACATCATTTGGCTCTACCCTTGCAAACAGGAGGAGGCTAACAGCCTAGCAAAGGACTCAGGGTGTAGACCTGACCCCGGCTTTATTTCTCCCCATCCTTACTGCCATCAAGTCAGGTGTAGAGTGTAGACATTCTACATCCGGTTCTAAATCTAACTTACCTGAAGATCTCTGGGGTTTTGGGTCTGGGTGGAGGCTCCGCTGCCTGTGGAACATTCAGGAAAAATGAAGAAGGGGAAAATGACCAGAGAGAACAGATCATTAATGGTAATCTGAGCATTGTTCCAGATCCCAAACCAAAGACCTCATTTCTGAGTGCTCTCTGGGGAGAAGGCACAATTTGGGAAGCCAGCAGCCCGCCAGCTTGCCTGGTGTGGGCTTTACCAGGACAGCAATGGTTATGACCCAGAGCCGGTGTCTAGAGAAGGTGCTATTGATGGAGAGCTTCTGACCTCAAGCCTTGTCCCTTCCCAGTGTTTTCCAAAAGATCTGGTCTATAGTTAATGTTTGCCACCGTGTGTGACATTTCTGGATATTTAAAATCAGCTCAGCGTCTACTAGACAGACAAGAGTCTCCCTTTAATGCGTTCCCTGTTCGGCACTGAATGTCATAGAGTCCCTTATCTGGGACGTTCCGTCCCTGTCCTCCAGCTGGCCTGAAGCTCAACGGGCCTCAGCCAGGCTTTCTCCAACTTTACCATGCCGAAAGGGGACAAGGAATCTAGATGCTGGCTCTCATTATGCCCCTGTCCCCCTGGCCCAAGCATGGGTCACATGGTCACACAGTGATCATCCTGCCCCATACTTGGGGTAGAGGTCAGTGCTACCCTAGAAAATGTATATGCAGATGGCAGGGAGGTGACCAGGTTCCAGGCCCTTTCCTGTGCCAGCGCCGATCACTGCCCTTACCCATCACTGGGACACACAACCGAGTTTGGGTTTTCCTGAACCGGTGTCACCACCTTCCTGTCCACAGCCTTGTCTTTGTCTCCACACCCACTGCCCCATGTCATTGGGGACCATCCCTGAGCCCATCTTGGGCTGGTACCCTGCCCCAAAGGAATCTCTTACACATGAGCAAATGGATAGAGCCAAGAGAATCAGAACCTCAGGCTCTGCGCCCCCCTTGTCCCCTGACTCCCTCCTGAACCCATGAAGAGGCTTTGTCACAAAACTTCCAGGGTGTGTGTGTCAGTGTTCTGAGGGAATGGTCAAGCTGGGCGGTGGTGGCGCACGCCTTTAATCCCAGTACTCGGGAGGCAGAGCCAGGCAGCTCTCTGGGAGTTCGAGGCCAGCCTGGCCTACCAAGTGAGTTCCAGGACAGGCTCCAAAGCTACAGAGAAACCTTGTCTCGAAAGAGAGAGAGAGAGAGAGAGAGAGAGAGAGAGAGAGAGAGAGAGAGAGAGAGAGAGAGAGAGATTGAGAATAGTCAAGGTCTCACGAGGTGATCAACAGCTAGCTGTCTTAGAACTTGAAAAAGGAGGATCAGGACTTGGAAGAGCAGCTGACCTCAGAGGATGTAAGACAGAGAGCTGACGTGGCCATCCTCCCAAGCAGCTATGTAAGAGGGCAGGCACTGAAGGAAGCCTTATGATTAGTGTGTCAGCCTAGCTCCTCTCACTGGAGGGTACTTCCGGATAGATCTGGCCTCACCTGCGGCTGCAGAGGGGCGAAGCCAGAAAAGTTGTCTTGATGAACCACGGATGCTATAACCTGAAACACAGAGGAAAGAGAGTGAGCGTCTGCTGCCGACTCCGTTTGCCGGGCATCTGTGTCCTTCCCCAAGACCTCCTCCTTCCTCACACCACAGAACCATTATCGTTTGTGTAGGTTCCAGAGGGAGATGGAAGGTAAGGACTAGTGTACACCTCTTCTGGATTAGAACTCTCTCTCTTAGAAAAAAATATTGCTGATATTTATATAACATCAAATTAATTAGTTTAAGTGAAAATTTCATGGTATTTCATACACCCACAAGGTTTTGCAATGCTATCTGGTGCCAAACATTTTAATCACCCCACAAGAAAATATTGGACCTATTAAGTAGTTTACAGTCTCCTCTCCTAACCTGGCAACACACGTTTGGAAATCTCAGTGGTTTGACCTGCTTAAAGACTTTATATAGAATTATGTAGAATGTGCCTTTTCTCCCCATTTTGTGTGTGTGTGTTATGCATGTTGTGTGTGTTCTGTGTTTTATGTCTGAGGGGACAGATTTGTGTGTGTGAACATGCAAGTACAGCCCTCAGGTTAGTGTGAGAACCATCCTCCATTGCTCTCCACCTAATCCACTGAAGCAGGGTCTCTCAGTCAATGTCAGAGCTAACTCATGTGGCTAGTCCTGCTAGCCAGCTTGCTCCAAAGAGCCCCTGTCTCCACCTTCTGAGTCTGGAATTACAGGCAGGACTCCATGGCTGCCTGGCAGTTAAGTGGGTTCTGGGGACCTGGAATCTGCTCTTCATGCTTACACAAAAAGCTCTTTAACAGCTGAGCCATCTCCCCAGTGCTAGCACGTGACATTTGTATTTGTCTTCTCATAGACAGCATACATTTTCACGCATGTTGTAGCATGCCTTCTTAGTACTTCATCCTTTTTGTGGGTGAGAAGTATTCCGCTATCTGGACATATCACCACATTGTATGTATCTATTCATTATTGGGGGCTCTTTGAGTGTTTCCAGTAGCCATGTTCTGTGGGTCTCTATGGTTCTGCCAGCTCCAGCTACTCAGCCACTGGAGAACTCACGTTTCCAAACTGTCAAAGTCAAATGCAGTCTGGAAAAGGTACTGCTGCCTCACTTCAAATCATGTCTGGAAGAATTTAAGACCTGGGTTCAGAAGAGATCCTGCTGAAGAAGGAATCCAGTTGTAGGGCCGTGAAAATGGGAGCGATTCCCCAGAATTCTGAGCAGTGAATTGCAGGAGCAGTGAGTCAGGGCATTTCCTGCTGGTCCTCTCCCCTAAATTTCCCTTAGCTATGTGAACCCTAGCTATGTCCTTTATCATTTGCCTCAGTCCTGAGACTCAGCATCCTGAGAGGAGCCTCGGGAATTACTGAGGACCAGGATGATGGAAGACACTAGAAGAATTCATTCCTTACTGTCAGCAAGATCCTCATTGTCATCCCTGAATGCCACAGCAGGGACATGTCTTCTTGAATCCCTTCCACCCGGCCCAGGGCACAGGAGAGGTGGGAAGATGAGTGGTCCCACCTACCGTAGCTTTGCCCAGATAGTCCTTCTTGGCCAGCTGAGCCACCTGCCTCTCATTTGGCCGGAAGAGCCTACCCACAGGGATCACCACGGGCTCGAACAGTTTCTGCTTCTGTAATAGAACAGACAGTCACATGTCACTCAGCAGCACTGGGTTCATTCTGAGCAGCGTTCTGTTAGGTGACCCTGTGTGAGCATCCCAGAGTGTGCTTATACACTCTCAGTGGCTCAGCCCTTGGGGAATGTGGTCTACTGGTGGACTAAAATGCCTTTACATCTCTCTCATGACTGTATCTTCTCATCTGAAAATGGGAGAAATGAAACCGTCCCTGCCTTTCTCATCAAACGGACCACTGGAGAAAGTCTCAAGGGAACGTCCTTTTCAAACCATAGAGACTTGTTATGCTAGAGGGCTAAGCAGGAGCAGATGGGTTTATTAATTCTTTGAGACTTTCATACATTATTTTGATCATATTCACCCAACCCCTCCCCTTAACTCCTACCAGATCCACCCTCACCTCTTCAATCCCCATGACTCTGTGTCTTTTATGTACTTGTTTGAAACAGAGTCTCACTGTACAGCCTCAACTGGCTTGGAACTTACTATGTAGACCAGGCTGGCCTGGAATTCATAAAGATCTCTCTGTCTGTACCTCTGGTCTGTGCCACTATATCCAGCCTCTTTTTTTTTTTAAGATTTCTTTATTTATTATGTATACAGAAGAGGGTGCCAGATCTCATTACAGACGGTTGTGAGCCACCATGTGGGTGCTGGGAATTGAACTCAGGACCTCTGGAAGAGCAGTCGGCGCTATCAACCTCTAAGCCATCTCTCCAGCCCCAGCCTCTTTTTTTTTTAATAACCCCTCAATCCCAATTGTATTATTATTCATAATCTTCTGGGTGTGGTTATCAACTGGAGTACGGTTGACCTAAGCCACACCCTTCAATAAAACTTGGCTCTCCCTTCCCTAGAAGCCACCAGCTGTCCATAGCTCTTCAGTTAGGGATGGGGCCCATGAACCCCTTTCTACTCCAGGCTACAGTGTTTACTGCCTCGATCTTCTGTGCGCAACCACAACGGAGTTCAGAGTGAGTTCGGAGAAGTGGTCCTGTCACGTCTTTAAAATATTATTTTGTTTGGATCCACCATGACCTCTGGATCTTACAGTTTTTTCTGACTACCAATCCTGTGATGGCCTTGAGCCTTGGGAATGGGATGTGACACAGATGTCCCATTTGTGGCTGAGCACTACTCAGCTGCTGGTTCTCTGCGCTTGGACCTCATCTGATGAGAACCAAGAGCTGCAGTGAACTATGGGTATAGGGGTGCAAGGTTAGAGGACAGTGTAATTGTGGTAGCTTGGATGCAATCGGCCCCCATAAGCCCATAGGGAGTGGCACTAGTAGGAGGTGTGGCTTTGTTGGGGTGGGTGTGGCCTTGGTGGAGGAAGTGTGCCACTGTAGGGGTGGATTTTGAGGTCTCCTATGCTCAAGCTATGCTCAGTGCATGCTTCCTGTTACCTTAGGATCAAGATGTAGAACTCCAGCTCCTTCTCCAGCACCATGTCTGCCTGCATGCCACCATGTCCCACCATGATGATAATGGACTAAACCTCTGAAAATGTAAGCTACCCCCAATTAAATGTTTTCCTTTATAAGAGTTGCTGTGGTCATGGTGTCTCTTCACATCAACAGAAACCCTGACTAAGACAATGACACTATGCCCATTTAGCAAAATAATAGTAATAGGTTCCCCTTTGGGGTCTGTGAGCTCCCCAACAACGGGTATTTGGTCAGATTCACAGTACTAGGCCTGTGTTTCCTCCTATGGAGTGGGCCTTAAGTTCAGGCATAGCGGTTGGTTACCCTGTGGCGTTTACACCTCTACTGTGCCCGTGGGCATATCTTACCAACACTGATCATTATTTCAGTTCACAAGGCTCACAGCTGTGTAAGACTACTGATAACTTTTTTCTCCCAGAAGCCTGCATAGAACCTTCCAGTACTATTAGAGCTAGCCAGCATGAAGGAAGCTTCTTGGTCAGTACCAACTTGATTTCTTCATGTCCTGTGACCAATGTGTGTGCTGTCTTAAGCAATAGGGTCTTGTTGGAGCTGTCCTACACAGAGGATTATGTTCATCCCAGAAGTCATAGGTTGCCAAATAAAAAGACCAGTGGCAAGTGTGGGATACTTCCCCTTGAACTGTTAGTCAGGGGTGTCCAAGGGACCTCCAGAACAATCCAGACTATTCCTATTGCTCTTGGTTGCCTACTGGAAGCAGTTGGTTTTAACATCACCTCATGTTGGTTTTATTTACCCAATACTCCTTCTCTAGAGCACCGTCCCTTTCCCACTTGGTGTGGTATCTAGAGTTTCTCTCCCAGCATAGAGGACACCACTACAAGGGCCAAGCAAGGGCTGTGACAGTGCTCTCTTGGGACTGGTTTGCTCATGTACACAGGCATACAAAAACTTGAGCTCCCTTCCTGGTGTTTACGTACAGCTTATTTAAAACTACCTTTTGGGGGCTGGAGGGTGGCTCCGAAGTGAAGAGCACATCCCACTCTTCCAGAGGACCAGAATTTGCATCTCAGCATCCACATCCGACAGCTCACAACTGCCTATAGCTCCAGCTCCAGGGGACTCAATACCCTTCTGGTCGCGATGGCCACCTACCCACACCTGCACATTCCCACACATAGACACATAATTAAAAATAAAGTATCTCCAAAGAAAGAAAAACGACTTTTGCTCCCGAGTAAAATCAAGCTATGAATAATAAAGTTTCGTAATTCTTTCGTAGAACTGGAATATTTCTGTGGGAGCCATGTTGAGCCTGGCACTGTGCCAGACAGTGAGGCTGCAAAGGTAAGCAGAAAAGCCCAGCCTCTGTCTTCACAGTGCTTGGAGGCTACACAGCACCAAGAAACGGCAGGCATCGCCCAGGGCCCCACTACGAGAGATCCAGGGGCTGTGCTGTTCTGTTCTCTAGGATGTGGCTTTCTCAGCTCAGATGCAGGATGGAACATGTTGAGAGAGCATTTGTTAGCCAGAACCAACAAAGACAATGTTCCCCATCATGGTGTCCTAGGAAACAAACGGGACTCTAAGGACACCCTCTCCGCCACCACACTCACCCAGATGCTTTCCATGGCCTTGTCGATTTTGGAGTGCCTGGGTTCCGACTTCATGTTTGTCGCCAATGCCAACTGTTCTTCTGCCTTTTTCCATTCCTCTTTCTTGGCGTGCATGAAGGCGATGTTATACAACACCTAGAAGAGCAGAGGCCACACGAAACTGGAAACTACTCCAAAGCAGGCACCCGGAAGGATGCACATGTACATACAGGGAAAGCTGTCTGGCGACAAAGTCCCCTTCCCCAGCATTCAGGGGACAGCCAACAATTAGTCTAGCTACTGAGTTATGTCAGACATAGGGGCTGGGTTAAGAAAACATGTTATAGCCGGGCGGTGGTGGCGCACGCCTTTAATGCCAGCACTCGGGAGGCAGAGCCAGGTGGATCTCTGTGAGTTCGAGGCCAGCCTGGTCTCCAAAGCGAGTTCCAGGAAAGGCGCAAAGCTACACAGAGAAACCCTGTCTCGAAAAACCAAAAAAAAAAAAAAAAAAAACCATGTTATAATGCATAAAGCCAGTATCATGTGCATTCATTCTTCTAACAACCAACTAGGTCAGGAGGGGATGAGGAACTAGTGTGTTGTCCTAATATAGGGAAGAGGAGCTTTCCCAGCACCCCTTGGGGAGGCAGAGGCAGAGGCAGAGCTGGGGAGAAAAAATGAAGGTGTGTGATCTCTAATTCCTGCTCTTGCGGTTGAACCTGGGCTGGGCCATAGGTCAGGTGCGGGGTGGACGAAGGTTCCAGATGTCTTGTTCTGTATGTGAGCCCTCAGAACCTGGCTGGGATTACAGGAATAGCAAGACTGTTACACAGCCTCATGCATGAGACAACTCCATGGTCAACGTCCAGCGGAGCTGGGGAGAGAGTTGGCACCACAGAGCCCAGGGGAGCGCTTTAGCTGCAGTAGGGGAGGGAATGGCAGAACTCCCCAGGCCTTAAGTTGGATTCTAGGGTCATTAGAGTCTGTTTTATTAAAATACTGTGCTATTTACACACAGAACCAATTAAGCTTTTGGATACGTTAGTAAGAAAAAAGTAAGTTATGGAAACAGAGGTGTGATGCTTGCAGCTGAGTCCTGAAGGACACTGACGCTCGATCTTCCCTCTCTTAGATCATGTGCTTTTGGGGACACCAGCTGCCCTGTCCTGACAAAACACAGACAGTCCCATGGGGCTGTTCTGTAGCAAGAATGGAGGCCTCTTGCCAACAAACAATTCGACCATGCCAGACACACCTGGGTGACGAGGTTGGTATTTCCGTGGAGTTAGCAGCTGGTGCTGATGCTGGGAGCTGGGTTAACCCCAGGAGTGGAGCTCTAGACGTGTGTGTGTGTGTGTGTGTGTGTGTGTGTGTGTTAGTCATGGCATATGCATGGAGGTCAGAAAACAATCTGAAGGAGTCAGCCCTTTCCTTCTACCATGTGGGTCCAGGGGTGTGAACTAAGGACATCAACCTTAGACAAGCAACTCTTGCCCACTGAGCCACTTGCCAGCCCCAAGGACTTGGGATTTGGATTTTTTTTTTAACTGAACAATAGTACAAAAGAGAAATACATTCAGGAGAAAGAGCACTTCAGACACACACTAAAAACTGTCTTGCAGTTTGGTTAGTATCGTAGAACGTTCCACCAGTCAGCCACACAACCACAGAGGAAAGCAAGTGAGACACACTGGGGCAGGGGAGGTGGGGTGGGGGGAGTGGGGGCTGCAAGGGGTGGGGTGGGGGGGAGTGTCTCTGTGATCACCACAGCAAGCAGAATAAAAAGCCATGGGAGGCAAGAAGGTAGTTTGGTTCAGCACATCTAAGTAGCCCGTGTTGGTTCAAACCTTGAGAGCCTGACCCTGAGTGGTTTATTTTAGGCAAATTTAAGCACAACACAATTTGGTGGAAACTTTCCTGGTGATAATGAACTCAATCCTAAAGCACAAGCGAGCTGAATAAAGATCAGATGTGACCACATTGCAACTCTTTGTAAGGCGCATGTGACACCTTCCATAAAGACGGGTTCTACAGACTGACTGAGAAAAACAAACTCATGACCTGGGGAAGGTTAGAGCAGGGTTGGGGCCACACAGCACTAAGGTCACCAGGCTATGAACCATGTCCACCCTCAGCCTTCTGAGTGGATAAGAGGTTATATATCCTCTCCTTTGAAGGAACAGCACTGTGTATTTAGCATTCCAGGTTTCCCTAGTACTTAACTGCGAACACAAGGACCTCCATGCTTCCTACATCACACTAGTGTGCTAGGCTATAAAACAATGATGTACGTGGTGTAGGTGTATTAAATGCAGTTTTTTACTTAAGATGGTTTTTATCCTAACTGGGACTGAGGATGTGGCTCGGTTGTGCTTGCTTAGCATGTACAAAGCCCTGGGTTCCCACCCCACTACTACATAAACCCTACTGGTGGTGCACACCTCTGTTCTGAGCACTCTGGGGGGGGGCAGTGAGGCAGGAAGATCAGAAGTCCAAAGTCATCCTTGGCTACATACCAAGTTTAAGGCTAGCCTGGGCTATAAGAGTCCTGTTCAGAAAGAGGGAGGGAGATAAAGAGAGAGACAGAGACAGAGAGACACACACACAGAGGCAGAGAAAGAGAAAAGAGACAGAGAAGGGGGTGTAATTTGGACAGAACCTGTTGTCCTAAGTTGAGAAACATCTGGCACAAACTTGGCTGCCCTAACCTAGCCATGACATGTGAGGACAGAGAAGAGATCACAAAGAGCTTTAAAGCTGTTCTTATCTTTTTCTCAGTTACCTTCTCTTGAGGCCTTTCCCCATAACCAGTTTTTATGACTCGAGGCCCTTGAGGCGCCCTCACAAGAAATGGCGTAAGTAGGGAAATGACTGGGTCATTTCACCCCTAACCACACTAGGGACTCCCTCCTGTGAAGTTCCGTTTGCCACCTCAGCCTATTCCCCCTTCACATGTGTGAGTGACAAGTGGCCCTCAGCAGGGTGAATGGCAATGTGTGGAGATTCTTTTGATCATCTCAAGGTGAGGTGGGAGGCTCCTGGCGTCGAGTGGGAAGAGGCCAGAGGCCAGAGGGCCAACAATCCCACCAGGACAGCCCCTGTAACGAAGTGTCTGCTCCCGCTTGTTGAGAGCCACCGCCCTTGGGAACTGGTCTCATGCCAGCCAATTCCCAGAGCTGAGTCCCATCTTCCCTTGTGAGCCATGGCGGCATAGCTGGGTGCCTGCTGCGTGCGGGGCAGGATGGGCCACACGTCCCCAGGGACTCGGGCAGGGATAGAATCTATTTTTACTCGCAGCTCTGAGCAACCCTCGGAACACTCTGCTTCTTGTGCCTGAGAAACTGAAGCAGAAGAGACAACGTCTGTTTGGCAATGCTTCTAAATAAAGGTCCGTGACATTGGCGGGGGTGTGTGGGGGTGGGGTCATTTTTAAAGCTACCGGTTTATGTTTGGAAGTTTGATAGGGAAGGTTTTGGGGGAAGAAAAAATTCATAAACTCACAAGCCAAAGCCAGCCACGCCTGTCCTTTTTGGTAATACGGGAAAGAGGTTGTCCTTGTTTGGAGAACCATCCCGCACCGGGTGCTTGGTACTGTTCTTTGACAGACAGACTTGTACCAAATGACCCGCAGCCTCTCTTTGAGTGTTAACCAAGTACCCAGATGGGTTACAATGGGTTCCTCTGACAGAGAACAATACAATGGGTTCCTCTGACAGAGAACAATACAGTGGGTTCCTCTGACAGAGAACCCGTGATTTTGGATCTAATGCTGAGCAAACAGCTTGCCAGCTTGAATTGCTAAATAAAATATGCAAATTACTGCAAATACGCTCACAGGCCGGCACGCTCCTGTCTGGTCTCCCTTCAGAGCACACAGTGAGCTTGTGTTTGCACAGGCCTTTGAGTCTGAAATTAGGAAAACATTCACTCTCAGGTACCTAATTACTCTGTGAGGAGCCTGAAGGCATTGAACCTCCCTCCCCTCCTCTCCTCTTCCCTTCCCTCTCATTCCCTCCCTTTGTCAATGTTGAGGTCCTGGGCCTCACACGGGCTAGGGGGCTAAGCGAACACCTGAGCTCTGGGTGTTTTCTTAACCGGGAGACTGAGCGTCTGGGCACAGGTGTCAGCATGACGTCAGCAAGCCTCCTCGGCGGGTGCTAAGAGATCACTGTGCTTCTTAAATGTCCTCTCCAGGCCATCCCTGCCCGCCTTACCTCACAGGCAAACAGCTTGAACTGGAGCCCCAGGACCTTGTAGTCTATCAGCTGATTCCCTCGAAGCTGAGTCAAGGCCTCTTTAAGGTCTTTGATAGCTAAGTCGTATCTGCAGGACAGGGGGAGAAGTCCGTCAGTCCATCCAGGTCATGGAGAAAGAAATGCAGAGTACGTGTCTCTATGCTTCTCCATCCATCCCACTGGTAGAAGCCTTCCTATTTCGGTTGACCAACTCTATCTTTTCACCAACCCTGAGACTGAAGATTCTACAGACGAGGTGTGGTTTTTGCAAGCTGGAGACCCTCCGTCTGCGACAGTAATGGGGATTTTCTTCTCTATGGGCTGTAAACACGTTTCCCACCTTCTGATGACCCCGGTGACCTTCAAACGCAGCTCTTACTCTCACTGGAGAACCCCAAGCGGTACCGCCCCTGCCCACCCTGCTTCCCTTTGGAAGAGTCTCAGGGCAGTCCTCACCACCCTCGTTCAAGGTCAGATCTGCCCCGCACAGCTGCCTGCCAGGGGTTCCGTGACACAGTAACAGCTGCGGGCATCCTCCTCCTGCCCACAGCCTTCTGTGTCTTCTGCTAAGCTCAGCTTAGCTCTTGGCTTGGCAGCCTCTTGCCTCCTGTTCACACTTTGGGAAAGAGGGAGAAGTGATTCCCACACCTATCTCGGGGCCACCCTGTAAAGGAGGAGGAGGAGGGCTTCCCGGCCGGCCGCTCTCTGTAAATGCACAGGCTGTTTCCCTGCAGCAAGGAGGGGAGCAGGTGGAGGCGCAGGTGGCCTGTTCCCTGAGCAGATGCAACTTCCACTGTGTTCCACAGCCCACTGGGGAGGGGGCAGGGGACATCTCAGAGGGTACGCTAACCGACAAATGTGCCCTGCTCCCCGAGGAGCTGGCGGAGCAGGTGGACTTCAGCTGTGGAGATGCCCCGAATCTACCTGGCACTGTAGGGACTCAGCAAAGCCCTCCATGTCATTTTCTGTCTCATCAAGATGTCCACAGTGTGAAGAAGAAAGGACACATAACCCGCAGGGCTTGTTTTGTGTGAAAAAAGCTGGGTGGGGTTAACCCCACTAAAGTCCATTTGTTGCTGTTGCTTATTTTTTGGAAATAGGGTCTTATGTATCCCAGGCTGGTCTCGAACTCAGTGTGTATCCTGGGATGACCTTGACCTTCTGATCCTCCTGCCCCTACCTCCTGAATGCTGGATTGTACCTAGTTTATGCTGGGGATCAAGTGACCTAGAGCTTCCTGCATGCTAAGTAAGCTCTCCAGCGACTGAGCAGTGTCCCCAGCCCTAGTGTCCGTTTTTAAACTTGTCTTTGCACAAATCATCTGCACAAATTGGCAGCCCCCTCCTACCCTGCTGCAGCTCCCCTCCTTCCTCACCCCTGTACTTGTGGACCTCAGCTGCACCCATGGTGAGGAGCTTGGCTTTCACACAGCTCTGGAGCCAAGTGCAAAGGTCTGAATAGGATCAGTTCTTAGGAGAAGCTAAGCCCTGGATCCTGCTGGCCTCCTTCAGAGTTATCCTCTGTGCCATCTGGAAGCTTCCTAAGAAGTCTGCCAAGAAGCAGCCACACACACCCTCCCCGGGAGGCGGCGGCGGCGGCGGCGGCGGCGGCGGCGGGGGTGGGGGTGGGGGTGGGGAGGCAAGCTTTCTGCTCCAGAGGACTTTTCCTTGCCGTTTCTGTAGCAAGCCCTGCAAGGATGCCTTAGAAACTGCTGAAGCTGTTGCTTGCTTCTGCTACCAACACACACACACACACACACACACACACACACACACACACACACACACGAGTCTAGAATCCCAGAACACATGCTCACACTCCTCGGGGTATCAGAGTCTCCGGATGCTGCCCATGCAACTCCAACAGGTAGACAGGTCCAATCCTCCCACCTTCAGCCCAGCAGGAAGAAAGGCTTGCCTCCTCCGCTTTCAAGGTCAGCTCCACCTTATTCTGAAAGGTCTCACCGCGTTTTTATTTCCACAGCCCTAAGGTCCAGGAGGCCCACGGTGTGAAGGACAACGTACAGACCCTCCCTCTTCGGGATGACAAAGCTAGAGGCAGAGACGTTTGATGGGAGGGAGGGAGCCGTCCTGGGATACCATCTGTGGCTTGGGAACACCTCTGACTTTCTGCTAGAGTTGAAGACGAGGAAGCAACACGACACAGAAGCCAGGTGAGTGGGTGGTCGAGGGGGAAGAACCTTCCTTGGTGTGACCCTGTTAAAACGAACCCCACTGCGACGTGGGGGGGGACACACGCCCAATTCACTCAGCACTCAGTCACCTCTCTAGACCACCATTTGTTTGTTTATTTATTTGTTATTTATTTATTTAGGTTTTTCGAGACAGGGTTTCTCTGTGTAACTTTGGTGCCTGTCCTGGATCTCGCTCTATAAACCAGGCTGGCCTCAAACTCACAGAGATCCTCCTGCCTCTGCCTCCCGAGTGCTGGGATTAAAGGTGTGCGCCACCACCACCCAG
The DNA here is from genome assembly GCF_007827085.1 of Peromyscus californicus insignis. Lineage (NCBI taxonomy): Eukaryota > Metazoa > Chordata > Mammalia > Rodentia > Cricetidae > Peromyscus > Peromyscus californicus. The sequence goes on along the minus strand of NW_026294436.1, from coordinate 38,173,555 downwards.
CTGTGCTCTGTACCACAATCACGAGCCCTGGTGATGGATTCCCTCCCCCTCCCCATTTAATCTACACCTTCCTCGAAGCAGAAACTTGCTTATATTCATTTAATTAATCCAACAAGTGTGGGTTTGTAAAGATTTCCGGACACAGGGTAACCCCCAGAGCTTGGGAGGTGGAGGCAGGGCCAAGAAATCAAGGCCAGCCTCAGCTACAGAAATGCTGTCACCAGCAAACAAATGACTTAACGAAAAGGAAAGAAGAAAAGGGGGAGCTGGGGAGGCGGCTCAGTTGTAAAGCGTTTACTCCTCAAACATGAGGACCTGAATTCAGATCCCAAGGACTCACAAAAACAAAGCCAAGCACACTAACTGGAGAAATGGCTCAGTAGTCAAGAGCATGGGCTGCTCTTGCTGAGGACTGGGATTTCCTTCCAAGCACTCACATGGCAGCTCACAGCTAAAAGGGTAAAGGCGCTGGTGGCTGGCGCTGGTTACAGTCACGACAGAACCCAGTGGTGCCTTTTAGAGCTTTATTAGGAGAAGGAGAGAGAGGGAGAGAGAGAGAGAGAGAGACAGAGACAGAGACAGAGAGACAGAGACAGAGAGAGACAGAGAGAGACAGAGAGACAGAGACAAAGACAGAAGCAGAGAGAGAGCGTGGGGGTGCACATCCGACTTTTAGGCTGGGACACAGTCGCCCAGTGATGATGTAATAAGGCACCAGACAAGACCCGCCCCCCCAGCTTCGCATATACAGAATCCTTACGACAACCACCCATAACTTCAGTTGCAGGGGATCTGATGCACGCTCTGGCCTCCATGGGTACCAGGCATGCACATGATGCACATAAGTACCTGCAGGCAAAACACTTAGACACATAACATAATCTTAAAAAAAAAAAAAAAAAAAGCCAAGCGTGGCAGTATGTGCCTGTAATCCCAGGTCTGGGGAGACAGAGACAGGCAGATCACGGGGATCGATCGACTGGCCAGCCACATGAGCAAAGTGGCCAAGTCTGTGTTCGGTGAGTGAAGTTGGAAGGCTTTGATCTGAGGGTGTTGTCGGCCTGGAAGGTTGAGTGCTCAGCTGTTGCTAAGGGCAACCACCAGTGCTCAGAGAACTTCCAAGGTGTAGATGTGGTCAGTCACCTGATTGGGTGAGAGGAAAATGAAAGTCTCCTTGGAAGAAAAGTCACGGACATGGAGCCCCTCTGGAGAGAGGGCCTGGGGTAGGGGGAAGGAGGAGGTGGCTGCCTCTACAGACAGTCTGGCTGCTCACGTCTCAACATTCTCTGCTCATCCCCATTTCCGGCACTCAGTATGTTCTCCAGAAGTTACAGAATATAGACAGAGGCCAGCCACAACCCAGCCCAGCCCAACGCCCCCAACCCCTGCCTGTTTAACCTCAAAAGACATTTCCACTAGCTCTAAGAACCTATGGTACTGAGACAGTAGAAGAGGACACGCTGCCAGAAAGAATTAATACATGAAAATATTTGCAAGTCCCAGAGCTGGAAGGCTAAGATTTTGAAATATATATATATATATATATATATATATATATATATATATATATATATAAATCTAGAACTAAAATAGACATGGTAGCTTATGCCTGTAGTCCCAGCACTTGGGAATTGAAGGCAGGGCATTAGGAATTCAAGGTCATCCTCAGCTAACAGACTTTACTACATAAAACCCTGTCTCAAAAGCAAACAGAGGCGGAGAGGTTGACGGGAAGGGGGGGGGGGGGAGAAAGAGGAGATGTGAATGGGAAAGATCCAGAAATAAGATGCGGGACTCAATCTGAATGATAACGGTTAAGTTGGAGAACAATAATCTACCAAATCTAATCTTTAGTTCTGCGGCTCTCTAGTGGGGAAATAATAGTAAGTCTGGCATATTCTCAAGCCCAAACTATCTCCTTTCTTTCGCTCGGTCCCTAGGTAGTGTTTTCACTGACACACACCTGGTTTTAGGGGGACTTGCACATAGAAGTCCATTTGTGAATCTTAAGGGCCCGCTCTCTCTCAGAGTCCGCCCCTCCCTCCGTAACCAGCCAGCTACAGTCTGTTGTGGCAGAATCCACTCAGAACACGCCTGTCCCAGACCTTGCCAGGGTGACCACCTCTGCAATCCACTTTTCTTGTCCTTTACACCAGCGCCGCTCTGAGTCAGACCCTCATTTGTCACGAGGACAACGGTGTTCACTTCCAAATCAATTTTCCAGGCACCTGTCTTGTTCCCTTTATTCATATTCTAGAGTGACTTAAAGATCCCCATCTCCGTGATCTGCCTGAGATGGTCTGGGAATTCACCATCCAGCCCCCTCCTCTGCAGCCTCCCCGGTCCCGTCAATGCCCTGCGGCCCGCCCACGCCATGCCTGGACTGGTTTCACTGGTGGAGGGTTCCTCCTTCCTCTCAGCCAGTTTCCTCCTTCCTTGAACTTGTGCACACACAGGCAGACACTTTCCAGAGTCAGTTTTCTGCCCCAAACACCTGAAATTCACATTTTGAATACTATCCCTTTGTTATTTATAGACTCGTTCTTTGGGCATCTGAGGAGAGAGTAGGGGGTTGAAGTTAGAGTTCATTTTGCATTTTTTTTTTTTTTCGAGACAGAGCCTCTCTGTGTAACAGCCCTGGCTGTCCTGGAGCTCACTCTGCAGACCAGGCTGGCCTCGAACTCAGAGACTGATCCACCTGTCTCTGCCTCCCCGAGTGCTAGGACTAAAGGTGTGTGCCACCATGTCTGGCTTTTTCCTTTTCCGTGTGTGTGTGTGTGTGTGTGTGTGTGTGTGTGTGTGTGTGTGTGTGTGTTTTTACTGTTTCATTGGCTGTAAACAACCCCAAACATGTACAATGTGATAGAGGAAAAGGGACTTGCTATCATCCCACCATCCAGAAATGTCTAGAATGATATTTGGCCGATGCTCTTCCAGTCCACAGTCTGCAACCAATGGATTTTGTGCTCATGAAATGTTTTTAAACCACTTTTTGAAATTTGCCATCAACTGCGAACTTTTTCTACTGGAACATATATACTATTTGTCCATATTAACTGATACACATGCTGCTAACAGTTTGTATTCTTATTTTTGTGATAGGGTTCTATCCCCATCCCACCCCCAATAGTTTAAACTGGGCTTTGCAGGGATGAAGCCAGGGCTGATTTGATTTCATAATGACCCTTGTTTGGGGACTGCTGAGTCCCTCCCAGAGAGGCACGGTGGGTGTCTTCATTAGGGACACTGGTGGGAGGCCCAGCCGCTAAACAACCTAAGCTCATTGTGGTTGGGCCCCAGTGACTTACAATGAGGTCAGGCTTGCCTCCCTTTCCCAGAAAAGCTTCCTGCATGCCATTTCTTGCATAATTGCCCAGAAAAGAGCTAGCCAGCCTTCCCTCCCACTGAGCCTGGAGGGTACTTACTGAACACTAGGCATACCAGCACAAAGCCCCACTGGGCTGGCTGTCAGTTTCTCCCAGGATGGGTAGTCCTGGACCACTTACTTCTCCATGCTGTGGTAGAGCATTCCCCGCTGGAAGTAGGCCACTGCCAAGTGCTTGTCTCTGTTGATGCTTTTGGTGAAGGCCTGCGGGAAGAAGGGTCCATACACGGCCTCAGAGCCAGGCAGAGAGGAAGTACAAGACCGCCCCAGGGAGAGGCAGGCAGGTGTGTCATAATGACTCAGTAACTCGAGGTGACAAAATGGCCTGGGGTACAGACGTCTTGGGTTGCAGTGCCCTGGGGTGTTATTTCCTCATTTCATAGCCTGGGGTAAATTACCTAATCTCCCTGAACCTCAATTTTTTTCTTCTGTAAAGTAAGTGATAGGGCTGGAGAGATATTTCAGCAGTTAAGAATGCTTGCTGCTCTTCCAGAGGACCCAGGTTCAATTCCCAGCACCCACATGTTAGCTCACAACCATCTGTAATTCTAGTTTTAGGGGTCTCCTTGAGAATCAGGTATACACATGATGTCAAAACATATATGCTATCAAAACACCCACTCACACTAAAAAATAATAATAAAAATAAATTGAAAGTGATATAATTAAAATGAATGTTGTAGTTCCTTGATGGAAATTTATTGTATAAGTATTTCTATCACTAAAATAGTAACAAGTAAGGATACATATATAACATTATTAATGAGGTATTAAACAGGAAAACAAGGGCAGAGGGGATGAGAGGACCAGCAATAGAATGGGAGGAAAAATCTTGACCAGTAAGGGCAGAAGAAGCCAGTGATCTGGGTGTGGGAGGTGGTCTGTGGCACAGCCTGGCCCAGAGTCCCAGGTCCAGGCCAAGGCATAAGCACCCAGGGCCTGCAGAAGAGCTTCATCCAGGTTCGCTGCCTCCTCTCTCCACCATGTGCTCTGTCCCCACAGCTCTCAGGATGCAGCCCGCCCCTGAGGGGTGGTGGAGGGGGCAATCATCCCTCCAGACAGAGGCTGGGCCAGCCCATGCACCATCCCACCTGCTGACTGAGAGCCCGGATGTGCGGATGTGGACGTGTGGACAGTGTTGGTTCACCTCCTGGTCAGGGGATGGCGGGTGAGAACGGCTTCTTTAGAAGGGGGGCAGGGAGGGGGTGCTGGAGAGATAACTCAATCTTGCCTCACAGCATGATGACCTGAGTGTGACCTCCAGGTCTGGGTTAAAAAGCCAGGTGTGAGGCCACATTTTTTTTCATCTCAATGCTGAGGAAGTGGAGACAGGATCTCCTGCCAGCCTAACAGGCAAGTTCTGTGTGAATAAGAGACCTTACCTCAAAACAAACAAACAAAATAAAACAAAACAAAACAAAAACAAAACAAACAAACAAACAAAAACCAACCACACACACACAAAAACAGAACTAGGGTAGACATGGTTTGAGATGGCTGTGCAATCCTGGGGACTGTGTTTGATCACTGGAACCAGGTAAAAATGGAAAGAGAGAAGAACTCCACACAGGTGTCCTTTGACCTTACCAGGTGCACCATGGCCTCTGTACCCACCTCCACCCCCATCACACACATACATACACAGTCAGTCAATCAGTCAAACAATCGATCAATCAGTCAATAAAGACGTGTCAAATGCCTTTAATCCCAGTGCTCAGGAGGCAGAGGCAGAGGCAGAGGCAGAGGCAGGCAAATCTGTGTGAGTTTGAGGCCAGCCTGGTCTACAGAGCCAGTTCCAGCCTGGGCTGTTACACAGAGAAACCTTGTATCAAAAATACAGGGAAAAAAAAATGCTAAAATGCCCCCTACCCTTGGTGGACTTTATGACTCAATACAGTGTGATTTCCTTCAGCCAGCCTCGGACTCCTTAGAGGAGCCCCCTGCATTGTTGACCAGAATTGATTGAGCCAAACTAATGGAAGTTCCTGGAAGCCCAAGAGGCACCTTACAATTGGGTGCAAGGTAGGCAGACATAGAAAGCACATGTCCGTGGGGAGTTGGTAAAAGAAAACATAACTGAAGAAGTCTTCACAAGATGTTAAAGAGTAACCTCGGGTAATGTGAAGTTCTTGGAAAAAGCAGAGCCCCACCCATGCGTGGCTCGGAGAACCTGTCCTGGGAGCTTTTTAAACTGTCTGCCAAGCCGGGAACACTTAGATGGGGCCTCTCGAGGTAGTTCTGAAGGGCTTTTGTTCTCTTTAGGCTTTGGGGAGGTGAGGTTTCCAGAGGGCAGAAAAGCTATATTTACAGGAACCCCTCAACTCACCTGCTCGGCTGCCGGCATGTTTTCCAGGATGGTATGCATGCAGCCTATGTTGAAGCAAATCCTGGAGTGGGGGTCCTGCACCTCGCTGAAGGCCTCCAGAGCACCCTTCCAGTCCTTCTTGTCGGCTGCCAGCACCCCTTCATTCCAGAGTCTGATGGCCTCAGCCAGGGACATGCTTAGTGTCTCTCCGGCCGGAGCTGCGGGGTCCCAGGCTTCAGGGTCCCAACCCAGTGATCAGAATGAGCTCTAGCCTCCCTCTGCGGGCCTTCATAGTGTCAGGAAGTTTCCCCACCTTTCAGGAACTGACGCATAAGCGAGCAAGAGAGAAAAAGGAAAGAGAGGAGAGGGCTGGGAAAGGGGAAGTCTATTAGATGCCTGCCTGCCATGGGCCAGTCAGTTCCTCTAAGTGCTTCTGCTACGTCCCGGGCACCTCCTGTTCGTCTCTGCCTCCCACGCCCTCTGTGGCAGCTTCAGGTCAGGGGGCCCTCAGCAAGCCTGGCCAGGCACACCTCTTTTCAACCTTGAATGAATGCCTTGCTCTGGTCCTCTGGGTCTCGGGCTGTTGACAAGCTATGGCTGCATCGATGGATATAACCTAGGCTGGCCTGAAATCCCAATCTTCTGGCCGAATTCTGGAGTTATAGGGGTGCAGCCACTACTGTTTTGTTTTTTGTTTTAAAATCTTGGGGGAAAAAAAATAAGCACAGTACACATTTCTGAGACAGGATGGAGCATCATGCGTGTCCATCCAGGTCTGAGATAACTTTAAGAGAACTCAAACCAGTTCAGTTTCTTGTAAATACTCAAACTGGGAGGCAGATATGACACTAAGTGTCACCTGTCTGTGAATAATTGAAGGCATGGCTCCTGTATTGATGACTAATGAGCCGCTCATCTGTAAATACAGATTTGAGATTCCTTTACTCACTGCCCTGGTAAAGTCAAAGTTAATACAAAAACACACAAACAATAACAACAACCAAGACAAAAAAAACTTTCCTGAGGAAAAGTGAGGTAGTGTGTCTAAACAATAAGATCTGCCAAAGTCCGGACCTCTTGGTAGGCAAAATACATGTTAATGAGGGTCAAATACACGGCTATTTCTAAGTCTTATTTTGTGGCACCTGAAAGAACTCAACACAGGGTTTGTATGATAAAGACAGGAGGGCTGAAGAAGAATGTGTCCCTGCAAAGACTTGTCCCTGTCTTTGGTAGACCTTCCTATCTCACTTCTTCGCCTGGTAATCTCCTCAGACTTCCAGGCTCATCCATCCAAGTCTCCTTCCTATGCCCCACCTCTGTGCCAGCCAGCTCCCCACTCTAAGTTACAGAGAGAATGTTTTCTCTTCGTCTTCTCTCCTCCTAAATACTGACTGTATTGTTGTGGAATATTTCTTTTTTTTTTTTTTGGTTTTTTTCGAGACAGGGTTTCTCTGTGTAGCTTTGCGCCTTTCCTGGAACTCGCTTTGTAGACCAGGCTGGCCTCGAACTCACAGAGATCCGCCTGGCTCTGCCTCCCGAGTGCTGGGATTAAAGGCGTGCGCCACCACCGCCCGGCTGTGGAATATTTCTTTACATTGTGTGAAGATGATATGTCACTGTGATTGGTTCAATAAAAAGCTAAATGGCTTTTTATTAGGGTTTTCATAGCTAGGCAGGAGTTTCAGGTCAGAGAGAATGCTGGGAAGAAGACAAAGGAGTTGCAGGGAGATGTGGAGGAAGCATGACATGTAGGAGATGGGGTAAAAGCCATGAGCCATGTGGCAGCACATAAATTAATCAAAATGGGTTAACTTATAAGAGCTAGTTAGAAACAAGCCTAAGCTATCAGCCAAGCTTTCATAATTAATAATAAGTCTCTGTGTGGTTATTTGGGAGCTGGCTGGTAGGACAGAGAAACACTCACTACATATGGTGCCCAATGCCTGGCCATCTATATTCACATAAGGCCTGAGACAGGAAAAAAAGTTCAAAACACCAAGTCAAACATGGCTTCCTGGTGCAGCGTCCTGGTGACCAACGTCTCTCAGGTAGGCTCAGTGTACAGAGACTGCCTGTGGGCTGGAGCCAGCTGCCAATGCCATGTGCCAGCACCACTAAGTTGAACTGTGTGTGCCAGCAGCTGACATAGCAGTTTAAGATTTGTCTCACGTGATCAGAGAATGCTACAGACTACAGATGCTCATTAAAGACAGATCCAGACCAAAAAAATAAAAAATAAAAATAAATAAAAATTTTAAAAAATTATCTAAACAGGTTACAAAAATATGTTTAAAAAATGTGTGTAGGCTTAAAAAAGAAAAGAAAATGGTTATAGATAGTCATAGGAAAAAGTTTATAAATAATAAAAACTTTAAAGAGAAAATAAAATGATATAAAAAGATAAGCCACATGAAGATGGAAAATACATAGAGTCTGGATCCTATGTGGTGTCTTTGTGACTTTAAATTTTTCCATTACTGCCGGGCGGTAGTGGCGCATGCCTTTAATCCCAGCACTCGGGAGGCAGAGCCAGGCAGATCTCTGTGAGTTCGAGGCCAGCCTGGGCTACCAAGTGAGTTCCAGGAAAGGCGCAAAGCTACACAGAGAAACCCTGTCTCGAAAAACCAAAAAAAAAAAAAAAATTTTTTTCCATTACTGAATGACAAGCAATAGCTGCTAGAAACATTGGATTATGGAAACTGCTAAATTAGGCCAACCAATATATTTTTAAAATGTCTTAACTTCAAAATGGAAGTCAAAAAATATGTTGCTTTGGGGAAGAGGTTATGCTTTTGTTTCCACAGAAAACAAAAGACTGTGGATTTATTCAAGGTTGACAGAAATCAGATTTGTTTGGGGGAGACCCCCTGAACATCCTGGCTACAGACATAAATAAACCTAGAAAAATTGTAAAACAGGTAATGTATATTTTACCTGCTCAAACATAAAACAAAAAATCATCTTTGGCTGGCTTATGTACAGTCCATACTTGTGTTAATGCAGATATATATATATAATCTTTGAATGTTTATGTGTTTTCAGAACAAGGGGACCAGACACCAATGAAAATGGGTGGCCCAGGTGATCCAGTCTCTCAAAATGCCTCTGTTGCAGTTTCCTCAGAGTTCTGCATCCAGAACAGCTTCAAAGATGCTGGCTGAGATGGTCCAGCCTCACAGACTGTTCTAGCCAGGACTTGACCATTATCCTAATTTTCTCAGGGTCCCTCAAAGGTTCCAGCACCTCCAGACAACAGAAAGCAGTCTAGAGAACACAATGCCCACATTCCCAAGAGGTAGGGTGGGTAGTTTTTGGTCATTCTGTGGGTTATGCATGGTTGTCATTGTTTAGGGGGGTAGTGGTTACAAATTGTTATTGGTCATGGTCAGAAAAAAAACTGAACAAAGATTAGATTCAAGGATCTCTTTCTGAAGAGAAAAAGGGGTGATATTATATAGAAATGATAGGATAAGGGGATAGATTATTGTATCTACTTTAAAACTAAAAAAAAACAACTATTGATCTCTAATATTTTACTTTGGTATGGATTTTTGTATATAGATACAAATTTAAGTTTATTTTTGCTACAACGTACTCTATATAGGTTTCCACTCATTTAAGATATTTTTGTATATTGATACAAATTTAAGGTTATTTTTGTTATACTGTATATGTTTCTACTCTTGTTTAAGGTATTTTTCTATATTGATACAAATTTAGGTTATTTTTTGTTATACTGTATATATGTTTCTACTCTTGTTTAAGATATTGTACCTATGCAGCCCATTTAACAATGTAATATAAATTTCTATTCCTTGAAAATTATTATTGCAAACTGTTTAGAATAATTAAGAAATATAGGTTAGTAGTTAGTCAGCTAACAATCAAAATTGTGGCCACGTTAGGTATGTTTTCAAGGTCAAATAGAGATATATTTTAGATCGATGATCTTCATACACTTCAAAGACTTACAGAATATGACCTTTAAGATGTTTTAATGACATAAGGCTTTTCATGACAGTGAGACACATCTGTTTCTGACAGCACCAATCTACTTCAGAGAAGATGATGGGCATCAAAGAACCTCCAAATGAAGTTTGCTTTCTTTGTGGTAAAAGCTAGCCACTGGGAAAAGAAACTGCCCTTGCCTCAACTGCTGACAGCATGCTGTCCAAACTGGACAAGCAGGACACAAAAGAAAGTGCCTGCCAAACTTTACTAGACAGGGTAGGACAATCTTTTTACCCAGACCTCAAACCTGCGGGCAGAAGTTGGGAGTGGGGATAACACACCCTCCTGTCCTTAGGGTATAAGCAACGGGGTTGGGCTCAGTGTTGTTCGCTTTCTCCAATCCCTGTCACCACACAGGCTAAGCCATCATCAGCTGCAAGTTAGCATAGTCTCCTGACAATTTCTGACCGAAACCTACTCCCTTATCTATGCAGCTTTCAGACTGTTTCTAAAATCCACCTATCTTAGTTATGGTTTCTATTGCTGTAAAGAGAAACTATGACCACAGCAACTCTTATACAGGGAAACCTTTAATTGGGGCTGGCTTACAGTTCAGAGATTTAGTCCGTTGTCGTCATGTCAGGAAGCATGGTGGTGTGCAGGCAGACATGTTGCTGGAGAAGTAACTGAGAATTCTACATCCGGATCTGAAGGCAGCAGAAAGAGAGAGACACTGGGCCTGGCTTGAGCATCTGAAACCTCAAAGCCCAGTGACACACCTACTCCAACAAGGCCACACCTCCTTGCCACTCTGCTGCAAGCCACAGGAAAACGTAATGGAATTCAGCTACTATCACAAAAGTTACTACTTGGAAAGGTCAAGGACTTCTCCAAAGGTCAAGCCATGGCTTAAGAAGTCTTGGTGATATTTTAGCTTTTGTATGTATATTAGCTGGTTCCTACAGTGGTTTTCTTGTAATGCTATGCATGTTTCCAAGAACGCCTAACAGTGTATTTATCTAAAATATCTATCAGCCATCCAAGGCCAAATGAAACAACACCTGTCTCTTAGGTCAGGCAGGTAGCTTTATTTCTTGTGCAACTTAGGGTGAGACCCTCTTTCCTTACAGCCTTACTAACAGACCCCTAACTTCTTACCTCACCACTTCTCGGAATGTAGACTGAGCACATAGATCCCCTTCTTGATATACTAACCCATTGATCTCTAGCTCTCTGTTGACCTCCTCCTTTACCACTCCCCTTTTGGGTTGTAAAAGAAAGCCTGGTGGTCACTGCCTGAGGAATTCTTATCTGCCTTTATGACCCCATAAGAATTCAAGTCTGGTGACCATGCTCTGCCAGAGGATCGCTATTGCTTGGGTTTATAACTGGATTCCTGAGAGACTTAGAGAGAACTGAGAGAATAAAGAGATGGAGAGGAGGAGAGAGAGAGGAAAAAAGAGAACGGAAGAACTAGATGGGTAAGAACTGGAGAGAAATGAACTAAGATGGGGAAGAACTAGATTGAAGGACTGAAAGAGAGGACTAGAGGAATGAGATGGAAGATGCGGAAGAGCCAGATGGGGAAGAACAAGTTGAGGAAGAGCCAGATGAGAGAGAAGGAGATGGGAGAGGAGCTAAGATGGAAAGAAACTAGATGGATGAGAACCTAGATGGAGCAGAACCAAGATGAAGGAATTAAGATAGAACTTAGAGGGGACAGCAGATAAACGTAGAGAGAAATCAGGCAAGAACGGGGCTAAAAATGGGAGCAGAATAGAAGCTGTGTAGAGAGAGAACTGACTCAGAAGAATAAAGTGTATGGACTAAGGAGTTTCATGTACACAGATTCATTTCATATCATCAAAGATTAGATTATCAGCTGGTTATAGATTCTTCCCGGACCCTGGGAGGGGACTATCGAGGGGCTGGACCTCTGTAGTTCTCGTTACCACTCCTGAAGAGGGAGTGGGGGGGGGGTATTTTCATTCAAACCCCTACACCACCTTAAACAGGTCATACCACATTTGTAAAACACTTTCCAGACTCCTTGTTGGGCAGGCAGGCAGGCCCTGCCTGTTGTCCTGCACTCCCCCCAAGATCCCCATCCCTCCCTGTGTCCCAGCTGCAAGGGCGACTCCCTCTGCTCCAGTGTCTCCGCCCTGTTCTGCCCCTGCTTCTTACTCAGCTTCCACTTCCCCCAGTTGGCCTCTGTGGCCCCTGACTGTGATCGCCCGCTCTGTCACCTGTGGGTCACAGTTCGTAATTATTGTCCCCTGGGCAGACACGGTTTGTTTAGTCTCTGCTTCTCACTGTTAGCCAATGGACTTTCAGCCATCCTTCCTTCCCAAGCATCCCTCTGTCAGAACCCAAGTTCTGTTCCAGTACCCAGCTCATGAGTCAATGTGAGGTTTAAGCCAGATTTCCCACACTGCCCCAGGGAGAGTGTTCTGGTGGGTTCAGGCACAAATGCTGAGTTTTATTTTTTTTATTTTTATTTATTTATTTTTTTTAGAAACAAAGTTCTGCTCCACAGCTCTGGCTAGGCTGGGGTTTGCAATGATCCTCCTGCCGCTGCTTCCCAAGTGCCGGGATTACAGGTCTAAGCTACCATACCTGAACTTTAACATTTACTTATTTATTCTGTGTATGTGTGTATGTGTAAACATCCATGTGCCACTGCCACTGTGGCGGTTCAGGTACAGCTACACGAGATATTGTTTAATCTGATGCTGGTCTCCCACCTAAACTGTATGCTTCAGGAGTACAGGATCCATGTCTGGCTTCATCTGGCTTTCCACCGTCTCTTCCGTACCTACCATTTGTTTGATTATTAAATTTTGCATTATATACTGATGCTGTGCATGGTGCCTTTTGAAGGGCTCTACCAGGCCTGAGTATGGCAAACATTCACACAGGTTTTGCCCTTTTCCCCTTTTCCTCTCCCTTGCTCAAAACCGTTACATTCCTGAAGCTAGTCCCCCAGCTCCACTCCCTTATTTGGCCATGAACTCATTTCTGAGACAAAACACCAAGGTCCAACAATAAAATTTCATTATTTGGCTAACATGTCCAGTCAGGACTTATCAACCCACCCTAGCACAGACTCCCCTTTTTTCTCCTTAAAAACCCTCCCGCAGGAACACCGGCCCTGTTTGCCCCTTCCATTTACTTTTCCTGCAAGAAACCTTCTGGCTGCTGCTACTGCTGGCTGGCTGTCTTTGTAGCCCCTCCCCCGCCCCGCCCCCCGGCCCTGGCCCCGCGGCCGACTTGCCCCTCCTAAGAATTTGGTGTCAGCGCATGCTCTGTACTGACTCAGGGACAGGGAAGGACTGGCGCCCCAGAGCTTACTAAACACAGCCCAGGTCAAAACATATTCTCTTTCTTTTTTTCATTTTCAATTTTATTTTGTTTGTCTGTATGAGTAGATGTGAGTGCATCATTTATGTGCAGAAGCCTGCAGAGGTCAGTGAGGTGCTAGATCCCTGGGAACTGGGTGTGTTGTGAGCCACCACGTGGGTGCTGGGAACTGAACCAGGGTCCTCTGCAGGAACATAGCATTCTTTACCACAGAGCCGTCTGCCCAGTCCCTCTCTTCCTTTTTTGATAGGACATTTGTGGGAGGTAATTCAGGAAAGTGTGTAATTATGCTAAGATAATTGGTGTAGATACCCCTTTCTGAAGCCTGGAGCGAGGACACTGTCATGTGCACCAGAAGTCATGTGATGACTAGGGACTCCCAGGACCTTCGGGTTGAAATTTAGTAGGAAGAAAAGAAGATGTCCTCCCAAGCTTTAGCCCTCACAGGCCCAAACCCAGGGCGCAGAACAATGCGCTGGAAGAAGCTCTACCATGTGAGCCACTGCAAGCCTGTCTGAACATGGAAATCATTCGGCTGCACAGAGAGGGCAGCCTCGGGCTGTGTCAACAGCAACACAACCAAGTTTCGGGCTCCGCGCTGCTGACTCAGCCACCCACGCAGAGGTCTGGAGGTCTCTCTGGACCAGCTCGGGAGACTGGCACTACACCCAACTCTCACACCTTCTTCTCTGGACCAGCTCGGGAGACTGGCACTACACCCGACTCTCACATCTTCTTCCGACAGCAGCTGCTCTGCTCTGTCATCCTGGGCTCCCAGCCGCACCCTTTCCCTGGATCCCGAGCTCAGTCTACTGCCTTCAAAGCTCCTGCCTCCTCCTCTCACAGTTCAGTTGGCAAAGCGGACATAGACGTATCCTTCACAAAGACTCTCACCCTTCTCAGTGAGGCGTAGCTGCTTCTCTGGGAGGTCATCCGTAAGTGACCTGCAGGGTCGCTTCCATAACAAAGGCCCTCCCATTTCCTTTCCAGCGTCGGTATTGAATCTCTTATCTTGTCTGAGGTCACTTGGCAGAGTCGAAGGGTGCACACAAAGGCCATCACCCCATTCCTGAGACCACCAGAGCAACATGTCTGCCAGTAGGGATGTAAACTACAATCAGTTTACAAGCTGATTTTAGTATGTGGATAAATATTTTTCCTTATACTGGTAGTATGATTTTAATTCATTTAATCTTGGACAAAGTATATATTTACATAGCTCAAAAATTCAGTATGGAAGAATGTTCTGTCCTCACTGCCAAATGTTTCCGGAACATGGGGAGTCATTTTGTTAACTCACTGGCATTCTTCCAGAGGACAGGTGGAGTTCGCCATCCCCTCCTCTTTTACACACAAGATTTAAACACCTTCTGCACCTTGTTCTTTTCCTTCAACGCTACTGCCGCAGCCGAAGAGTTTCCTCATTCCTTGTTTATGGCTGTGCTACTTTCCACTGGACGACCAGTCCCATCCAAGGACGACAGTCGGGTTGTCTTTAATTGCACACTACCATATTAACTTTGCAACAAACATATATATATATATATCATTCACCCATCTGTACACATCATTATAGGATGAATTCACAGAAACTGAATATCTGGGTCCACGAGTTTATTTTAATGTATATCAGGGGAAAAATGTAACTTCCCTAAATTGTTTACGACCATGGTGTTGTATCATAGCAATAGAAACCTAACTAAGACATTAAGCAAAAAGCAGCTTTGGAGGTCTGAGAATTTGGCTAAAATTAAAAAGTAGTATATGAAAACCAAAAGCAGTATATGAAGATGTCTCTAAGCCACATTTTCCTACAGTGCATGAGTAAAGAGAGAGCTTCAGGTCCAGAGGCCTGGTCAGGGACTGGGGCTTTTCCCCCAAATGCCTGTGGAGCTTACACTTCATTGCAGCCTTGCTTTTCAGGGTGGCAATGCTCAAATGTGGGGAGCATGCTGTGTGCTTGATAGACTGTAGCTCCTGTGGTTTAGGTGTTCTCAGTAAACTGGGGAGGAGAGAGAAGTCAGAATCTGTTTGCCTTTCCCTCACAACACAGTCATAATGGCGTCTGGAAGGTGAACCAGACGGACACATAATGTGGTAGGGCAAGACAATGTAAACGTTCCTCGACCTTGTATTCTTGCTGAGGCCATTTCAGGTTTAATTAAAATTGGATTTCCTTGATGGGGAATCCTGTGGAAAACTACCCAACTCTATTCTAGGAAGCAAAGGTCAGGATGTCCTAGCTAACTTCTCTCAGGGTCTGTCAAACTGCCTGTGTGTGCGGCATCCCCCTCCAGCCAACTGCTTGTCTCAGCTTCTGTTAAAACTGCTTGCTTCGGGGTTGGGGGGGGGGACTGCTTGCTTCAAATAGCTGACTTTGCAAAGCCCCCCTGCAGCTACCGAGTGAGATGCCAAGATGTGGTTTCTGCCTTTAAAAACTCTGTGTTCTGGACACTCAGGGCCACACCCAGGTCCCTGAACACTTGGGTGTGGTCCCAGCCAGCTGCAATAAAGACTTTCAATTGGCTATAAACTGTGTTTGAGTGGTCACCCTTGTTGGGCTCCCTGTAACACATAATAGGTGTGTGGCCTGTGCAGTCACACCGAGCCACCCGCTTAGGAGGTCCCAGCCTTCCTCTGAGGCCGCCATCTTGCCATTATTGATTCTGAACAAGGGGCTGTGTTTTGAATCTGCAGGAGGCTGTTCCCGCCACCTCTCCTCACAGACCATCTCCTACAGCTCCTAAAGGCCGCCGAGTGGAATGCTGCCCAACAGACCACCCACCCAATGAGGCTGCACTTTGGTCCCTTCTGCTTGATCCCAAGGCTGACACCATCTAGCCTACCAGAGCTTCCCCAGAGGACACTCCAGTCACCCTGCGTACAGAGGCCAGTTTTCCAGTGTCCTGCGTTTTTCAGGGAACCTTAATTGGCCAGATCCTGGGGCTGGAGACCCCTGAACTCTGTAGAGGCCTTCACTACCGGTGGCTCTCTGGCCCGGTTTAACCCAAGAGAGCATTGCACTGGGGGCCAGAGATCCTGGATTCGACTCCTGAGTTTGTCTTGTGCCACCTAAGGGAGCTTTCACAGATCCTTCTGTTCCTGGGTCTCCATCTCACCATCTGCTAAATGGTTCTAGGAAGAATTTCTAACCTGCTGCTCCCTTGCCAGCCTGAAATAATTACCCCTATGACAGGAAAATGAACAAGCGACCCTTGCTCCATGCACGCGGTTGCTCTGGGTGACATTCCTTCCCTCCTACCCCGTGCTGGTTTGAGCAAAGGGCTCACAGTGTGCTGGCCACCACCCCCTCAGCTGGCCCCGGGGACTCTCAATTGCACCTCTGTCCAAACTACAAGCCCCTTTCTCTGCCGGACGCTGGGTCTGGGCAATCAGCTGTGGAACCATTTCCTCTTTGGAGTTCTTAAAAAACAAACACTTAGCAAAAAGGTTACCCTGCAGCACAATTAAAGCCGTGAAAAGATGCTGTTCCGTCCAGGGTCCTTATGTGCTGTCCCCTTTTAAACACAAGACTCTGGAATTCTTGCTCTGGGATCAATTATTCCTAGTCCCTTCTTCTCTTGGGATTGTTTACACGCAGTAGGAAGGGGAAGCATGGTTCTCCCCGCGCAGTTCTTCCGTCCTCTCTCCTGATCTCCCTTCCCATCCACATTCACTGGGATGTAAAATCCTGGAAGGAAAATGAGGGGCATGAAATATACACTAATTTTTTTTTACATGTATTTGTTTGGTGTGAAGGTAGGGGAGGCACATGTAGAAGTCAGAGGACAGTGTGTGGGAACCAGTGGGTTCTGGGAGTTAAATTTAGATCATCAAGCTTGGTAGCTCCTCTCCCTGCTTTGTGCCAGCCTGGAATGAAGTATTTTAAGTCTGGTCTCTAACAGAGCAAAGACGAATGTAAAGAAGACATTGTAGGGGGCCGGAGAGTCGGCTCAGCTGTTTAGAGCACTTGCTCTTGCAGAGGACCTGGGTTCAGTTCCCAGCACTCACACGGTGATTCACAATCATCTATAACCCCAGTTCCAGGAACTCCAATCCTTTCTTCTTACCTTCTCAGGCTATGTATGTGGTGCCCATATGTACATGCAGGTAAAATACTCATACATATAAAATAATATAAATAAATCTTAAAAAGGGAGCTGTTGCAGTGTCTCAGGTAAGGATAAGGATGCTGAAATAGTGCAAGAAGAGAAACTGGGTGTGGATAAGCATCAACAGAGGGAGTGTCGACCCCCAGCTGCCCCAGTAAGTGTAGTGGTGATCTCATCTACCCTTGCATTCACACATGCTAAAGCCACATTTCTGGCTATACTGTCTTTCCAGAGCATAGCTGCCATGACCTTTATTATTACTACTACTATTGTTATTATTATTATCTATTATGATGATGATGATGATGATGATGTGTATTGGTATTTTGTCTGTGAGAAAATGTCATGGGGCCTGAGAAGAGCGAGGGCAAGCAACACCATCATCCTTTCAGGATCGCAACTCTTCAGAGAGGGAGGAGAGGAGACCAAGAGTTTGAGTGAGGTCGCTGGCAGAGCTGGGCAATAATTGGGAGTCAGATGGGAGGCAGCAGGCTAGCACGTGCTAAGGTGAGTGGGAGCTAAGGGGACAAAAGGTGGGCTGCTTCCCAGTGAACTTTGAGATGAAAGGAGGTGTCCCCACATTTTAGAGAAGCTTGATGCTCTAAACAGGTGAGACTAACACGTTACCCCCAACCCTATGTCTCCCTTACTGTGGGCCCCAGGCAAGGTAAAAGTCTAAAACATTGGCCAGTCTGTGGTAACCCCCCAACTGTCACCTGCCCTTTCCTGTGTCAGTCCCAGCTGCTTTCCCTCTGAAGAGAATGAAGCAGCTACTACAATTGGAGCAAGGTTCATAACCCCGGGGAGCACTGCACAAGTTCGGGAGCGCCATCAGGAATTGCCGAGTGAGTGTCAAGAGCAGGGACACTCCAGGAAATTCTTCTGAGGGGTGACGTGATATGCACATGCATGCCTCAGAGGCAGTGTGGACAGGAGTGATAATGTGAAGAGAAGTAACAAGGGCACCTAGGCAGCAAAGTGCCCCCCTGAGGAGGTGGGCAGAGGAAGGAAGGGCATAGACTTGTTTGCTTCCCACTTCATCTCAGAGAAGGTTCAGAAATGGCTGGAAATAATTGGGGGGGCAGGGAGAGTTCTCAGTCTCTTTTCCAGACTTGAACTGCACATGCCCAGTTGCTTCCACAACATTCCCTCCAGCCTCCCCCCCCTCCCCCCGCCAGATGGCATTATTTCCTGTTGGTGATCCTAGCTCCCCCAAACTGAGTTTGAATCACAGTTGTAAAATTTGCCCTGAGGAGAGTTAGGGATGTAATTGACGTAGCCACAGAGGCTTAGAACCCCTCAGGGACAGGAGGGCACTGGAACTAACTCTAACAATACCAGTTCCTCTCTGTGGGCTTCATGTACTCTGTGGGCATCATTTCATCTGCCCCTTACAAAAAAAAATGCTGATAGCAAAATACATTGAGTCTTAGGTTCAGTGACTTGTTCAAGGTTTATTGACCTCATAAAATCCGGATGAAAGATACACCTGTCAGCCTCCAAAGCTGGCTGGTGCTCTGTGAAAAAGAGGAGAGGACAGGTCGTGATGGGGCACGGCTTTAATCCCAGCACTCAGGAGGCAGAGGCAGGGAGATCTCTGTGAGTTCAAGGCTAGCCTGGTCTAAAAAATGAGTTCCAGGAGAGTAAGGGCTACAGAGAAACCCTGTCTTGACACCCTCCCCCAAAAAAAGGAAAGAAAGAAAGAAAAGAAGACCACTTCCAAAGCACTGCACCCAGTCACGATATGTTTTTATTTTCATAGAATTCAAAGTTTATCAAGGCAAATCAGCTGTAAATCTGTTTTATTTCCTCTAATTAAAAAAATAAACAAACCAAAAGAACACTTGGGGCTGGAGAGATGGCTTGGTAGTTAACCCCACTTGCTGTTCTTACAGAGGACCTGGGCTCTGTTGTCAGCGCCAACATGGGGGTTCACAATAGTCTGTAACTCCAGTTCCTGGGGATCTAATGCCCTCTTCTGGTCTCCTTGGGCACTGCACCTATGTGATATACATCTATACACGTACAGATAGGCAAAACATTCATGTACAAAAATTGAAAAAAAAAAAACAACTTAAAAACATGCCAAAACAATAAACACTGAGCTATGGAGAATTCTTAGTGTTTAAAGTACTTCACACTCAAGCATAAGGATGCGAGTCCAAATCCTCAGAAATCCTGTAAAACGTTGGATGTGGTGGCACTTGTCTGTAATCCCAGGAGAATCCCCAGAAGCTTGCAAGCCAGCTAGCCTGGCACACAAAGCCACCGGTGAGAAACCCTGTCTCAAGCAAGGTGGAAGGTGAGGACTAACACTCAAGGTTATCCTCCGATTTCCACACACACAGTTGCACACTGATACCTCTCCTCCTTCCCCCGCCCCACCCCCAAACATACACCGATTAAAGCAACAACCAGCAAGCAAACAACAGCCAACCCACCAACCCACCAACCCACCAACCCACCAACCCACCAACCCACCAGCCCACCAACCCACCACAGCAAGAAACAAAACGGGAAACTTTCTGTCCTGAGTAATGTTATTACTCAGGAAAAGATTCTGTCCCATGACCGAAATGACTTAAGTCCTTCCACGGACACTGTACAAAAGCTCTTGCTTCCTCTGGTGGCAGGGAGCTGACATGACCTCTGCTGCCAGAGTAGAGAAGGCTGGGGGCTCCCGAGGTCAAAAGTGAGGGGGCGGGTCGCTCACACATACCCAGTCTCAAGAGACCTCCTCCTGCTTGATTTACCACCTGCTGGTTGTTTAAAGTTTAAATAAACTATCTTGCATAATATTAGAGGGACCAGCCTTAATATTAATACATCCCAGGGGCTCAGGAGAGAGAACTACTAACGGTGAGGACTGTTTTCGGGAAATTAGAATCTCAGCACACCGAGCTCTATAGTCCATTCACTTTAATTCCCATTCAGTCTCTAGCTTTACAGTTATATACCCAAACAATCACAACCCTCCCCTCCAGCCCGGTCACCAGGCCTGAATTCCTATAGGGTCATTAAGGCAGGTAAGAGTTTCCTCAGGCAGTGATTGTCAGGCTTTCTTCTACAACCTGAAAATGGAGTGGTTAAAGGAGGAGGTCAGCTGAGAGCTAATATCAGTTACTATATCAAAAAGGGAATTTATGTGCTCAATCCACATTCCTAGGGGTGGCTAGGTAAGAAGTTAGAGGTTTGTAAAGTTAGTAAGGCTGTGAGAAAGGAGGGTCTGAACAAAATTGTGCAAAGCTATTACTTAAGGTCCACCTAACCTAGGCAGTGTCTCCTTGTGGAATTTATCTTAAATCAGGAGACAAGCTTGTGGTGATATGGACTCTTATTTCTGTTAGTTCTAGAATGTGGCTAAGGGAGATATCTAATACTAGTCCTGAAAGGGGAGAAATGGATGGGCTGGGGGAAGGAAGCCTTTCCTGAGGCTGTTCTCCAAATACCTTGAATATATATGTCCAGAGAATGATCAGTCCAAACTGTTAGCACTTCTTAGAGAAAAATCAATTGGGAAAACTATGAAGGCACACATGATTTTCATAACAGAAGACAGCTGATATATAACAAGCCAAATAACACCAAAAGCTCCTTGGAATTTGACTTCCTCTGAAGGAATTCCTTGATCCCTTCAGGTAGTGGCTTTGCCATAACCAGCTGAGTTCTTATGATATATACCTGTGGCCTGTAGCAAAACTAGAACCGTTTCTCAAACCTGTGATCTCAAATAAGGTTCTACTAAGGTAAATGAATGTAAAAAGAAACAAAAATAGCCAGATTTGGGGGAAAAAAACACACACAACAAAACACCTGGAGCCATTTGGAGCTTGGAACCCCTGTTTCCTGTTTCAACTGAGGTAGTTCAGTCTCCTCAGGAGCTGACTCCCTTGGTCTTAGCCTTACACTGTTTTAGCAGAAGAGAATTGGGTCTGTAACTCCAACTATCTCGTTAACCCCCTCACTGGACCCCAGTGCCTTCTCCAGGCCCACAGGTCCACTTGAAGGGTTTCAGGATTCTTCTTTGGTTTGGGCTGGGTACTATGGCAGACGCATAGGTAGTGGGACACTTTTTCCTTGCTGATGGGACTAGAGTTTGGTTCCTCCTCCCTTCCCTGATTATCCAGGAATCTGAAAAGCTAACTCTGCAGAGGTCATTTACCAAAGCCACTGGGCACAAACTCTGTACTCCTCCAATTCTCTGTGCTTGCGCAGACAGCAGGTGGATCTCTGGTCCTCGAGGCATTTTCTTTTTAACTCTCTGGACACATCTGTACCATCTGCTGCTGCCTACGGTTCCCAGACAAATGCTCACTGTGGCGTCTGGTCCTGCCCAGCAACCTGGGTACCAGCAGCTAGAGAGCCAGGAACACAGTGGGGTCTGGATTCCTAGAGTCCAGGGATCGTCCTGCACCAGCCACCAACGGGGAATGCCGTTTACCGAGGGAGGGCCCCGTTTGTCCCCAAGGTTAATAGCTCTGAGGAATGATCCACGTTTAACTGGCCATGAAGCAGCTTTAATGAACGCGCTTGTCACAGCTGCTTCCCGGCAAATGATTAACAGAAGGGCTCTTGGTTGCGTTTTTACGTGTAATGCTCACGCTTTGATTTGAGCAACTCAAGATCCAGCTTTCCCTTCTGTTCAGGCAGAATGTCACAGCGAGGCGCCTCTGAATTAACCATCTTCTAAAGCTCACAGGAACCACATTCCGATCCAGCTTGTCTTGCTGTTGTTTTAACTGAGCCAAGGAACTGGGGGACAGAAACCCACAGTGGACATCCCCCCTACCCCTACCTCCCCACCCCACCTCCCCACCGCATCCCTATCATTACAGCCTCACGCACACTCTCAGTTTACAAGCACCAGTGGTCTCAGGAGCAAGTTAAGGGAATGAATGATCCTTGCCCCGAGGAAACTTAAGTGTGACTTGATGATCTGGAGGGTAAATGATGCCCCTTTCTGCCATCCTTACATGGGACTTGAAATGATCAGGTCAAACCATCTGGAGACAGTATGATATTGTCAAGGTTAGTGCTGGATCCCATTTCCTGAAACTTTGAATGTCTTATGCTTAATTTTTTAGCATTGTGCATAAAAATACATTCAAAGTAGTTCTGCCTTCTGCCCAAATGTCAGCAGGGTGGATGTTGTGTTGCAGCACCCTCCATGTACCGGAAGGATTCCCCTTTCTACTGTCTCTCAGAGCCCAGGCAGCCGTCCAGGTTTTCTGCACCTTTTGGAAAATGTGAAACTAGCACACTGCGTAGGAGGCGGAGCTTCCTGCAGCTCCATGAGGTCGGTGGCAGGTTCAACCTCTGCAGCCTTATCTGATCGGTACCAATGGCTGCTCTTGCTTTAGAGGCTGTTTCTCAACCACTCTTGAGCGTTCAGCAGGGTTTCTACACTTTGCCTGGTTGCCCCATACTTCTTCCTTCATCCAGCGCAGCGTCTTAGTTTTGCCGACTGTTTGCAGACTTTAGTGGGCGGGGAGCATATTGCAGCTTGATAAATGACCACTCATTTCATGGAACTGAACACCGATGTGGGAGGGGTGAAGGCCTTCTAGCCAGCCTGAGCACGGCAAACACGGGTCTGGCAGGCCTTTCCCCTCCCCCATTCCCTCTGCCTTGCTAAACTTTTAAGATGACATTCCTAAAGCGAGCCACTATGGTCTCTTCTCTTATTTGGACACTTCCTCCTCCTGAGGCTGACCACCAAGGTCCGGCTATCAAAGTATTGAAGTCCAGTAATCAAAAGCCCCCTTTGGCTGCCCTAATTAACATGACCAATTAAAATGAAACACCTCATCCTAACATGGGGTTTCCCTTTTTCCCCTTTATAAACTTCCAACTTGCCTGTGGACCACGGCTGTTTCCTCTCTATCTAGAGGAAGTCCTTTGTCCCTCTGGGGCAAATATCCCTCCCCGCCCCTGTTCCTTCCCCTTCTCCCTCATCCTCTATCTCCTGTCTTGGCCTCTTATGCTCTGCCCTTCGTCCCTCTGGGGCAAATGAATCTCCTTTGTGCTGAGAACTGGGTCTTGGGGTGTCTTGTGCCGGGTCCTTTCAGCGGGGTGGAGGAGGGGATTTGGACAAGAACATGTTACCATTTCTGAGGAAGCCCCAGGTTCTGAGGCCTGTGAAGAGGGGGGAGAGATGGAGGGGCGGTTCAGGTGTCTGTGGTGAGTCCAGGCTTAGGGTACACCTTTATTTGTAGCTCCTCTTGTCCAGCCACTGCAGCGTCAGGCAGTGTGTATTAAGCAATTGTAGCCTGTCACCCTCCCTCTCCCCGTTCCTGGGTGTCCCGTGAGTCTGATTCAGGGATGCGGAAGTAAAGGCAGCTGTGGGACAGGCCTTGTGGTCATGTCGCTTCCTAATGTGGTC
The DNA here is from genome assembly GCF_007827085.1 of Peromyscus californicus insignis. NCBI lineage: Eukaryota > Metazoa > Chordata > Mammalia > Rodentia > Cricetidae > Peromyscus > Peromyscus californicus. Next base: position 38,150,057 of record NW_026294436.1, on the reverse strand, counting down.
TGGCCAGCCTGGGGCCCAGGGTCCTGTGAAGCGTCATTTCTTGGCTAGGGTATAAGGGAACTCTACCCTAGCCAAGACTGTCGCCCAGTCTCCTGAGAGCTGTGGCTGTGGCGTAGCTGATGGCTTTTCCTTTCTTTCTTTTTTTTACCCATTAGGACATAGCTTTGGTGTCTAGGCCTGAAAAGGCATCTTCACGATGAGGGCGACACAAAGCAAAACTCGGGGTTCAGAGGCCCACACTCTCTGTTTGCTGTTGTTGTACGTTATATGCAATTTGCAACTAACGCAGACATGCCAAAAATAAGAATCCCCGTTCTTCCAAACTCTCTATTTTTAGTTCTCTCTCCTGGAAGCAGAAAATGTTCCTTTAATCGGTTCTAGGAATACTCAGACCTTTCTGTCTAAACCCCACTCAGTTCCCTCTCTTCTGAACCCTGCCAACGTCTTTCTGCCGTCTGTCATTTTCTTATTTGAAGCTGGTTACTCTGGAAAGGGGCTAGCCTTCAGGCCACTCCTGTGAACCCCGTTCAGGAGCTGACACATGCACACACACACATACACACACACACACACACTGACACATGCATACACACACACACACACACTGACACATGCACGCACACACACACACACACACTGACACATGCACGCACACACACACACACACACTGACACATGCACGCGCACACACACACACACACACACTGACACATGCACGCACACACACACACACACACTGACACATGCACACACACACACACACACACACTTTCTCATTATCTTGTGTGTGTGTGTGTGTGTGTGTGTGCGTGCATGCACACGCGTGTGTATGCCACACTGCACACGTGGAAGTCAGAGGACAACTTTTGGGAGTCAGTTCTCTCTTTCCACCTGGCCGAGGCAGGGTCCCTCTGGTTCCTACTCATGTGCTGTGTACTCCAGGCTAGCTGAGCCACCAGCTCTGGGGCAGGGCTCCTGCTTCCGCCTGCCTTCCATCTTGCTGTAGCGGTGTTGGGATTCCAGATGTTTGCCACTGCACCCAGGTTTTTAAGTGGGTTCTGGGAACGGGGCTTGGGTCGTCAGGCCTGGGACCTAACTCTTGATTCTCTTCTAGCTTGTGGTTGTCCTGTCTGGAACTTCTCAGGTGTGGGCCGGGCAGGGCAGGGCAGGGGAGAGGAGGGGAGGGGTGTGCCTGGGAGAGGAGATGACAGAGGAGAGGGAGGGAGGCTGCTCCGCGGACCTTTCCCACCCTGTCACTCACTGTGACGACTTGACTAAGAATACCCCACCCCCACCTCCTCACGCCCCGTGTGTTTGAACTTTCGGTCCCCAGTTGGTGGCGCTGTTTGGGTATGTTGCGGAACTTCTAGGCTGTGGAGCCTTCCTGGAGGAAGTACGTCACTGGGGGCGGGCTTTGAGCGTTGATGGTCTTGCCTCACTTCCAGTTGACCCTCTCATATAGAGAACATTAATTTTTGTTTTTTTGGGTTTTTTTGAGGCAGGGTTTCTCTGTGTCGTTTTGGTGGCTGTCCTGGATTTTGCTCTGTTGACCAGGCTGGCCTCGAACTCACAGAGACCCAGCTGGCTCTGCCTCCTGAGTGCTGGGATTAAAGGCGTGGGCCACCACCCCCCTTGGCAAGAACATTAATTTTTAATGATTAAGTTACTATGCCTCAGGGTTCAGCACATGCAGCTGCACAGGAGGTCAATTTCTTTTCCTTGTATTATTGTATTACCTATTGCCTAACTACTAACACACACACACACACACATCACACACACACACACACACACACACACACACACACACACACACACAGGAGACAGAGAAAGACAGAGACAGAGAGAGACAGAATTAGAGGCTTAAGACAACACGTTTATTTTCACTCGGGAGCCTGGCATGGCTAAAGTGGATCCTCTGGCTAAGGGATCCTTGAGGCCACAGACATAGAACAGCCTGACTGATACAAATGTGTACAGAAGTGTCAAAATGAAACTTACTGCATTGCGAAGCCAATTGTGGCAGTTTGAATGCAAGTGGCCCCCGTAATCTCACAGTGAGTGGCACTGTTAGGAGTGGCCTTGTTGGAAGAAGTGTGTCACTGTGGGGGTGGGCTCTGAGGTTGCCTATGCTCAGGATACTGCCCATTGCCTCAGTCAACTTCCTGTCGCCTGCAAGCCAAGATGTAGCCACCACCACATCTACCTGCACAGCACCATGCTCCCCGCCATGGTGATAACGGACTGAACCTCTGAAACTGTAAGCCATCACCTCAATTAAATATTTTCTTTATGAGTTGCTTTGGTCATGGTGTCCCTTCACAGCAGTAAAAGCCCTAAGACACCAATGTGTGCCACTAATATCAAGAGAAAGACGCAACTGTTGGGAGTGGGGAGGGGCCTTTACCACGCTGCTGACACTCGCTATCTGGGGCATGGACAGAAGAAGGTCAGGCCTTTCTGGGATAGCTTTAACATTTTTATTTGAATTGGTTAATGGTATAGTATTTGTTTCAAAACAAGAAAAACTTTGTAGTCACTGAATTTCCTAGCCCGGAAACCTCTAGGCTAGGCTAGCAGCAGGTTTTGTTGGTTCCAAAGTGGAGAGAAACAGTAAAAATGCAGTGGGATGTGTTGTAGAGTATTATTTTAAGATGTGCTACATTTGTTTCTGCTGTGGAATATTTGTTTAATGATGCAAAGATGTGTTGCATTCTTTTTTTTTTAATTTATTTATTTATTATGTATACAGTGTTCTGCTTACATACATCCCTTCAGGCCAGAAGAGGGAGCCAGATCTCATTACAGATGGTTGGGAGCCATCATGTGGTTGCTGGGAATTGAACTCAGGACCTCTGGAAGAGCAGACAGTGCTCTTAACCGCTGAGCCATCTCTCCAGCCCAAGTGTTGCATTCTTTTATGTTGCATTTGTTTAACTCTGTGAAGCTGTCTAAAACACCTGATGGTCTATTAAAAAGAGCTGAACGATCAATAGCAAGGCAGGAGAAAGGATAGACGGGGCCGGCAGGCAGCGAGAATAAATAGGAGGAGAAATGTGGGAGGAAAAGGAGAGGAGCAAGAAAAGGACAAAGGGAGAGGACTCCAGGGGCAGCCACCCAGCTACACAGCAAACCACAGAGTAAAAAGTAAAGAAAGGTATATAGAATAGAGAAAGGTAAAAGCCCAGAGGCGTATGATAGATGGGATAATTTAAGAAAAACTGACTAGAAACAAGCCAAGCTAAGGCCAGGCTTTCATAATTAAGAATAAGACTCTGTGTGTATTTATTTGGGAGGTGGGTGGTGGGTCCCCCAAAGACCAAAGAGCCAAAAGAGTGGAAAAACTACCGACAATAGGGGTAGAAAATGGAGGTCTTTATGGAGTAGAGGGGTGCTCCTTGCCACAGGGTGCTTCGTGGAGGTTTTGGGCAGTCAACGATCCCTGGGAATCCCTGGTTCCTAGTACTCACACTGTTGAGTTCTTTCCTTTTGGCTGTGGGCTGGACATGTGCCTTGCTTCAAAGAGACTCCAGCAGAAGTGTGGGGATGCTACTTCCAAGATTAGCTGACAGAAGCCCACACTTCCCTTCCAGTTAGCACTCTCTCTCACTTGCTCACTTTGATGAAGCTGGATGCCATGTTGGGAGCTACACTGTTGAGAGGTCTGTTTGGCCCAGAGGGCAGCCTGTGGGCCACAGCCAAAAGTCACCGAGTCCAAGTCCTTAGTGCAGCAGCCTATGAACACTGCCATTCCTGGGACTTGAGAAAAAGCAGCTTCCAGATCCATTCTGTATTTGTGTCCTCAAACATCCCTTAGTCAGGACTCAGCTAACTTCTAACTCTTGTTAATTAGAGAAAACAAACATGTTGTCTTAAGCATGTAAGTCTCTCTCTCTCTCTCTCTCTCTCTCTCTCTCTCTCTCTCTCTCTCTCTCTCTCTGTGTGTGTGTGTGTGTGTGTGTGTGTGTGTGTGTGTGTGTGTGTGTGCTCTACTGGGTAGGTGATAAAGTGGGAAAACAAATTGACCTCCTGTGCATTTCCATGTGGCTTAACCCTGAGGCATAGTAACTTAATCCTTAAAAATTATGCTCTTTGTATGAGAGGGTCACCTCAGGGGAGGTAGAGAGGTTCCAGAGAGTAATGCTGTGACTGCTTCTTGTAAATGACTCATATGTAAGGGGTCTTAACATGAGATTGCTCAACAGAGGTATCTGTGGTAGCCAACCTCCAAGATAGCCCCTCTCTTCCACAGTGGATCAGGGCTGACCTGGGTGATGATGAACACTGTGGACTTGATAGCATGTGACTTCTAATATTGTTTCATAATGGCATTGCAGCCCCTGACTTGTGCTGTTGGAAGCCAGCTGTCACACTGTGGGGACAATCAGGCAGCCCTGTGGAGACACCCCCCCCCCCCCATGGAGAAAGGGGCTTCTGGATGATAGCCAGCAAGAACCTGCCAGCCATGTGGGTGAGTCCCTGTGGAAGCCGTGTCCAGCCTCAAACAAGACTGGTAGGCATGGCCCACACTGCCACCTAACCACAAGCTCATGAAAAACTCAGAGTAAGTAATACTCAGGAAGCCACTACCAAATTCTTGACCCACAAAACTGTCAGAGGAGGCCTTTACTGTTGTAAGCTACTGGGTTTTGGAGTGATTTGTTACGTCATTTTTATTTTTCAATGCTCATTTAAGCAGTGACATTTTCTGTGTACTTACTATGTAGTGACTAGACTTGGTAACCTTGCTAGGTAAAAGATAATAACTTGCATTGAGTGCTAGGCATGGGTGAACCACAGTGTGCAAAAACAGTGCCCATTTTCATGAAGCAGTATCGTGCATCAATGACCTAATAATCATACAAATGACTATAGATTGTAACAATGCCAAGCACTACACAAGAGCTTTTGCCATTCAGAGGTACAGGGGCATTCATTCATTCATTCATTCACTCATATCAGATGGGAATGGAAATGGTTTTCCTAAGGAAGTAAACAGAACAAGGACCTAGTCATGTGAATAGAAGCGAGGATGAAGGGCATTTCTGGCAGAGGAAGCATTCTGAGAAAGGCCTTTGGCCGGAGTGGAGGGAGTACTCAGAGGGAAAGTCACTGTGGCTGTGACTCAGAGATTAAAGGTGAGCAATGAAGTTGGGAGACAGAGATAGGATCTAAGTCATAATGAGTTTGTAGTTTATGCCAAGAGCAATGGAAAAGCCTTTGAGGTGTTTATGTGGAGAAACAGGTGACTTTGACTTTAAAAGCGTAGGTTTAAAAAAAAATCTCAGGCTGGGGACATGGCTCGGGGAGTAAAGAACTTGCTAGGCAAGCGTGGGGACCGGGGCTGAGTCCCAAGATCCCTGTGAAGATGAGTGTGATTGTATGCATCTGGAATCCTAGTGCTCCTATGGTGAGATGGAGGTGGAGATGGGAGAATCCCCAAGAGTCCACAGGCCAGGTAGCCTAGAGTAGGTAGCAACGAACGATGGAGTCCCTGTCTCAAACAAGGTAGAAAGGAAGAGCCACACCTGAGACTGTTCTCTGAGTGCCACATGTCCACCATGGCATGTATGCACCTGCGTTCACACATATGAATGCATGTACACACACACACACACACACACACACACACACACACACACACACACACACACACACACACGCATAGCCCATCACCACTACTACCAACAACACAAAACCCAGAGTGTAGAGAAATGGGTGGAGGCATCTCAGAGGAGACCTGTCCCTCAGTTATCTCAGTAATTCCAACACTTAGCATCATGCAGCAGGAAAGGGTGCAATTCTCAAGCACAGCAGCCCTCTACTTAGTATCCTGGAAACTGGCTGAGTTCTGCAGACATACGTCCTGGCCTCTTAATCCACCTTCTAAAATGTCCACAATAGTAGAGTCATGTAGCATGCAGACAAATTAGACAGCTGGAAACTTCAGAAGTCCAGCTGACAGACAACCCATTGATCAGTACATAAAGGAAATACAACCAGCATTTCCCCAAAGGATGGAGGATGTGCCAGGTACATGGCATTTTTCAGTGACTTGTGACTTAACATTGTATGAAACATATATGACTTTATAGATGAAGAAATGAACTCAGAAAGGCTAAGGTCACATCAGAAGCCACAGGACTTGCTCTGTCCCAAAATGAAATGTACTTTATTATACTACAATTACTATCTGACTTCATTGAATGTCTTTCACATGTAGAAGGCCTTAACTATTAGATACCTGACATGTAACATCACAGTAACAAGGATACTTCTTCAGGTAGTACACTTTTTCAGCTAGCCTCATTAAAATGGGCATTAATTACTGATTCACTTGCTCACCTAAAGGAGTCTGACTCTTTAGCAAACATGTGAGAGGTTCCAATGAGGTGCAAGGTTTTAGAAAGTCGCCAGAGGTAGGATATGGACCTTGCCCTAGAAGAACCTATCTATTAAATACATTGTTTTGTGTGTCAGAATCCTGAGAACTTTTCTTCTCCTTCATGGACACCTTCACAGGGGAGGTGTGATCCAGCCCCTGTCTCAGGCACTGGTTCTAGCCTGAAGATGGATCCATCAGAATCTCTCCCTGGCACTTTGGAAGTGCAACCAAGACAGAAAAGTCAGTTTGGTTTGGGTGCCTGAACTTCACGATGGGAACTTGGGTTTCTGGTGGACAGTTTTCTGGTAGGGGAGGAGAAGTTGATGGGAACAGAAGCCGGAGTGATAGGAAGGTTTGCAGAGGTTGATCTGTGGACCTTGGTGTGCTCCTGTCAGCGTGTGAGGCTCACTGGGAGCACCATTTCTTCTGCTTCCTTGAGTGGTGTTAAAGCACAACTAACCATACAGAGTGGATGGTGCTCCTTGGAGCGGTGCTCCAGGGAGGTTGGCAAAGAAGCTGTACAGGCCAAGGCCAAGTCTTCAAGTGCTGAACGTAGTTTAGAGCAGAAACAGCATGTGGGCTGCGCTCTGTCTCTGAAACCCGCAAAGCCATCACTGTGCGTCCTGCTCACCTTCCTGCTGAGCCCCGCTGAGCATCACTCTCAGGGAGACACTTGGCCTATGTATTTCCTGTCCCAACAACTGCTGTAATGTCCCACTCCTAAGTGGCTGCGTCCCAAGGGCAGATGCTTCCCATCTCGTTAGAGTCAACACTGGGTACTAAATACATCCATGTTAAGGGGGTCTCTTGCTTTTGAATGGAGGACTAAGAAGACTTGGAACTTGTCCCCAAACACTTGGTAGCACCATAGTGCCAGGTAATTAGCAAACAGGATTCAGGCTAATTATGTGACTTCTGATACTACAGTGTTCCCTCTGCCTTCCATTCCTTTTCTGCTCTTTTTCTAATTGGCAAACTCTCAGTCTTCAAGACCCAGTGGGATGGTTATATGTTCAGTTTTTTCCTTAACAATCTCTGTTGGAGAAGTAATTTTGCCAACTGGTACTCTATGGCCTTTTACCATTTCTTCATTTCCTACAGGATTTTAATGTTGCTCATGTGTCTGTTTTCTAGACTCTAGACCTGCAAGGTCAGGAGCATCTCTTCAGTACTCTACAGTCCCTGGCACGTGTATATTATCAATAGAGACACTGCTTTCATTTGTGAAATACATGGCAGCGGGTGCTGTGGTTAGCTGTGTGCCTTAGAAAAGCCAACAACAAACAAACAACAAGAACCCATCAAGCCTTCAGAGAGGCAACCAAACTGCCGGGCCTGGCGGCATCGGTTGTAATCCTTGCTATTCGGAAGGCTGAGGCAATAGGATTGTGAAATCAAGTTGGTGAGGCCCTGTCTCAAAGTACAAACAGGAGCTGGGGGATCAGTGATGGGACACATGTGAGGCTCCAGGTCCAACCCCCCAAAATGAAATTAGAAAAGCAATAAACTAATCTATAAGGTGTTATCCAGGACTTCTCTCATTTGTCATCTACTGAGACTGAACCTAGAGCTTCCCTCATGAGAGGCAAGTGTTCTGTCTGGGAGCTCTGTCTTATTCTACTCCTTGTGAGGACTGTGGGATTTATGTCTTGTGTTTACTTTTTTTTTTTTTTTTTTTTTTTTTAGGCGACAGGGTTTTATGAGGGCTAGGTTGGCTTTGAACTTCCTGTGTAGATGAGGATGACCTTCAACTCCTGATGCTTCTGTTTTAAGATCAATCCACCTGAGTCTATTTAATGGGTTATAGGGATTTATTAAGATATAAACTGAGGAAATACACTCATGAATACAGAACCGAGTAAACAGCTGAAGTCATCCTCTGTTCTGACTGAATCAAATCCACCTGGCAGTTCCATCAGACCAGGAAGCAGGCAGCAGGGAGAAGGGGTCACTACAAGCTCAAGAAGCACTGCCTCCTTCGAGCCCTATGGCCCAAGGTCATGGACGGAGCAAATACCAGTACACTTCTGCCTCTACCTCTCAAGTGCTAGGATTATAAGTGGGTGTCATAGTTCTGGCTCCTACATGGGACTTCTATATGGGGGCAAACTGTTAGGATATTTGAATTTGAAAAAAAAAAATTGTTGGCAAGAAAAATTCAAACTTTAAAATGAGCACATATTTAATGAAAACAAGGTAAGGATACATGTATAATATGCTAGTATCTATATAGGCAAAAGGAAGAATTTATAAGTACTTACTCGTGAGTGCTTACACTCTTGTTAAAGAATTGTAATCTTTGTCAAGAGGGCTACTAGGGTAGGTGGGAATATCACCACTATAGGAACAAATTATTAGAAAACAAATGAGTAAAAAGGGAAATTATAAAATTATTTATTAAAAAAGACACTGACTTGGAGCTGGAGAGGTGGCTCAGAGGTTACGGAGTACTGGCTGCTCTTCCAGAGGTCCTGAGTTCAATTCCCAGCACCCACATGGTGGTTCACAACCATCTGTAGTGAGATCTGATGTCCTCTTCTAAATAGTCTTGAAGACTCTTTAGGGTTGCTTCGGGAATCTTGATTTGATTTTTGGGATAAACAAAATGAAGCGTATTGTTCAGCATCTTGTCCATTTATGGCATCTGGTTGGCACCATTAGAAAAATGTGACATCTACTCAGGAAAGGTGGTCCAGCTACTGTGCCTTCAGAGGTGTGTGTCCCATGGATCAGTACAAAGTTCGGAGATCAGCCACCTGCAGAGCAGGAACTAAACAGAGCTGGAAGATAAACAGCTTTTTAGGAGGCTGGACCGGATCAGGTGTGCCATGTGCTGCTCAGGCTGTTTCATGCTGTAGGGACCTTCGGAATTGTTCCAGAGAGAAGAGAGAGGTACATAGAGATCATTTGTGTTCCTCATCATAAACGTTCGAGGAACCCAGGAAAAGTTAGGAAAGGAAGCCTGGGGATGGGTCAGCAGGGGAAGCAGCACCGCCTGCAGGCAGAACACTGCTGAACACGCTGGCCCGGAGGCTCCCTGCTTGGCTGAGAGGAGCTATCACCGAGTGCACACAATTTGCTGGCCCTGGAGCTTCCCTACTTCCTCCCAGGGCTCCAGGGCTGAGGCGAAGAGGGAGAAGGGAAGAGAGACCCAAGGAGTGAGCACCTTTCTAAATGTTAAAAGGCATTGGCTTAACTTCGTGTCTCTCCATTCTCGATCCTTTTGGCGCTTTTTAATATTTTGCCTGTAAGAAGTGTAAACACACCAAATTCTAGTTATGACCAGTAATATCTTGGGTTTGGCTAATGACTTGAGATTGCTGCCCTGGTTCTTGCTAAATGTAATCTTTATTTATTTATTTATTTAGTCTACGTGGCTTACTCTTTCCTAGGGATATTAAAGTCATACTGAGAGAGGAAACTGCTGAGCTCTTAAGTGTTGAGCAGGCTTCTCACTGTAGAACATTTCCAAACCTTTCTTCTCCGTCTGTTGGCTCTTGTCCGGAAAAGGCTCCTGGCATGATCTCCCAAGTATCCAAGGGCTGGTTTGGGGATTCTAGAGAAACTCCCAGGCCTCACCTCTCCTAGAAACAGCTTTCTTCCCCACGAAGACTAAGCAGCTTGGCAACTGCATTGATGCAGGTATGACAAGGTGGCCCGTGTTAGCGGACTGGTCTGTTTTCTGAGCTTCAGGTCTGGAGGCAGGTTCTCAGGACGGGGTGAGCTTTTCTTCTTAATCCTTCTCTAACTGAGATTCTGGCTTTGACAACTGAAAGTCACACTACCACAAACCAGGGCCGTCTTCAGTGCCCTGTGTATTTTACAGTTGGCATTATATTCATATGAAACTGGTGTTAACTCTGGGCTACTTGGACATTTGCTGGACCACTAAGTGTCTCAGTACAAGACACAAAGTCAACAGTAGGAGATAGAATTGACCATTTGAAAAGATTAAGAATGAAAAGAGTAAACCCCACCCCCCAAATTTATTTATTCCTTTGTGTTGATATGTGTATGTATGTGGGTGCCCGTCCCACGGGCCAGGTTATTCGGGAGACCTGAGGAGGCACCTCCTGAAAGATCAATGGGGGCGAGAGAGAAAGGAGACCAGGCGCATTAAGGAAGACAAAGTCAGTCTGAGTCGCGTCAAGGTCTCGTTTATTGACTGGGTATTGAGGCTTATAAGCAGGGCTTCAGGCAGGGAGGGGGAGCAGGGGAAGCAAAAGGAGAGAAGAATGGAAAATTCCTAAGGAAGGGGTCAGGGTCGAGGTCGCTTTGATCCCGGGCCCCCTGCAGTTGACAGGCTCCAGAAAGTTTATCTAATCGCATCTCCTGCAGTTAGGCCAGGAACCTCTTATCTAGTCGCATATCCTGCAGTTAGGCTAAGAACCTCTTGTCAAGGCTTGACAAAGTCCAGGACACAGCTGTCTGGAGTCGGTCTCCAACATGTGGGCATATACACCTGTGCATGTGGACCACTGACTCCCTGGAGCTGGAGTTACAGGTGTTCTGTGGGCATCTGGCTTGTTCCTGAGCACTTTGATCTGAACTCCAGACCTCAGGACTATGCAGTGGGCACCCAGCCACAGAGCCCCCTCTCCAGCACAGCTAGAATCATGTTTAATGAACAGCTCTTTATTGATAATTTAAGACGCTTTTCTTCTAAAATTTAATTTTCCCATTCTTTTTTTTTACTGTTATGAGAGACTAAACGACCAGTATTTATTTGGCGAAAACCAAACCAAATGCCACCTTCTGTAGCTTCCTTACTGTCTTGAATCCCCCAGGAGACACTCCTTTTGAAAGTGCAATCTGTTCAGTAGCTTCCATGGTCTAGAATTTTCCGTTGCTGAAATGTTAAAACTCTTACGAGTGAACTGACATTCCCCTGTGTATGCCACTTGGACCCTCTGCCCTTCCCGTCTTTGTAAAACTTCATTGGGACTGACCCACTGGCCTTTGGCCCACTTGGTTTTTGCTGTTCACCCAACATCAACTGCACTCACAGTCATGTGCTGAACTGCAGGGCAATGATTTTCAAGTACCCCAGACTGACTTCTCAATGCAGGACGACCCAGACTGCACTCACCTGACACCCCCAATGATGGGATTAGTTTGTATTACTTGCAGTTATTACCCGTGCATCAGTGCATTTCCTGAAAGAATCAGCATTCTCACTTGCCACCACTTCCTAAAAGGTGCTCCTACCTAAGAACTAAAAGATGAGTCTATTTGCTCTGGGTCTCCCTTTCCAGTGTATGGGGACTGAGATGAGGCACATGCTAGCTTCCACCACTGGGCTACACTGGCAGGCTTGATTTTCTAAGGCAAGTTCTTGCTGGCTTGCTCAGGCAGGCTCATGACCTGCCTGCCTCAGTCTTGAGTATAAAACTTCCCACTGCCTCCCACCCTTTTTGGGGAAAAAAAAAAATGGGTGGAAACAAGCCTGGTCCGGGCACAGCTGTAATCCCAGGTGGAGGCTGAGGCAGGATTGCTGAGTTTGAGGCCAGTCTGGACTAAATATCGAGATCATTTCTCAAAACAAAACAGGGTCAAACCAAAGCCCACCTAAGCACTGAGATTGGAGAAGAGAAACAGGCAGAGACCTGCTTCTGTGGAGCTGGAGGATGGCTGAGGGTCAGGGCTGCTGTGACAGGGACCTAAGCTCAGACGTCTGGCACCCGAGTCACACACCGTGGTGTCTGTAATCTCAGCACTGGGGAGGTGGCGACAGGAAGATCCCCAGTCAGTCAAGCCACTGGTAAGCTCCAGGTTCAGTGACTCAAAGAATAAGGTGGGAAAGCGACTGAAGACACCTGACACTGACCTCTGGCCTTCACATACACTGGCTCCCACGTGGGCAACAAAGAGCCATTTGTGTGCCACGTCCCGGTTGGCATTTATCTGCTTTGCTATTCACCAGGGGCAGTTACTATGACCTGGGCGGACACACTTGTGGAGCCCACTGTCTCCAGCTGGCACCCACCCTCATTCAATTCCTATGCTGTACTGCTTGTCCATTTTTACCATCTCCCCTTAGTAGAGCTAAAGGCTGACAGATTTTACTACAGCCACTTCTGTGAATATAAAACATGGACTTCTCCTTAACTAACTGGAGATTTATAAGTATTCAATTAAGAAAAAGAAATTATTCAACACTGACAGTTTATTTTCTGAAGTTTATCATAATTTTACAAAACAGAACAAAACAAAAAAGCAGGTATCAAAAACAGCAGTTTACAGAATTTCTGCACTAGTTCTCACCTCAGTCAGTGACTCTGGAACTGGCCTTACGCAAAGACTAACCAGGCGGATCCCTCTTGGCCATGTGCATTCACGTGATTGCTTTTGGAACTACTTCATAATAAGAATTTTTTACAAGCACCGGTCATTTTTTGAGAACCGATTTGGTTTGTCCAACAAAGTAAACACTTTTTTTTTTTAACTGTGTGGCATTTTTCTTTCTTAAAAAACACTGAGCTGAAACACAGAATATGTATTTGTTTGGATCAGAACCAAATTTTCTGAGATCCCCATTACCTGAAGAACACTGAAGACATCATCGGGCATATGAAATGTTACAGTGAATACTTGTGTAAATGTCTAAGGCAGCTACCTTATTTCTGAAAAAAGTAGTATTTCATTCAGAGGCTGCTAGAGTTTGAATTCCATCAGTTTCAATGTCCTTTTCTGACTTATTATCAGCCTTATTATCAGAAGGAAAATGTGATGTCTGTGCCAAAGAGGCACTTATATTTTGTAAATACATTTATACAGAGCAAGACTCCTTGCTCTGGACCCTGGGTCACCACAAAGAGATTGAGAGGCCATGATAATTGGATGCTAACAGGAAGTAGCACACTTACACTCACAGCATCATCTGTAGGTAAGCAGAATAAAGCTGGAAATTGGTAGTGGGGCTCGCTCACTACTTGCTCTGGAAACACATTTTGCTTAAGTACGGGAAGTGTGGTCCAGTTTTGCAATGTTAACAGCCGCCAGTCTCTCATTTTCAAAAACAAAGATCACTTCCTGACCAGCAATGAGTTAGGGAACTGGCCTCAGATTTGATCAGATCTCTCAGTATTGGTTAAAAATAAAGTAAAACCCTTACCCAGCCAAAAGAGTTAAAAATTGCACAATCAAACCCGAATATAAATTACAGAATGGTATACATATTACTACATGGTTATGAAAAGATCAAACACCCCCACTGAAACAGAATTTCCTCCACATTATTTCCATTTTCATTAAGGAAACTGATATGTAATTTTCTTCTTTATAGATATGAAAAAGGAAGCAAGAAGGCAAAGCTGAGAGAAACAGATGCCACCCACAGGGCAGCGGTGCCATTTGGTTGTTTTGGTCTTTGTACCAGCAACTCCCACTCCTGTGAACGATGTCCAGTTCCAGCTGGACTACACAGTTTTTCTTGCAGTCAAAACACGAACGATGGACCCTACTCCTCCAGCAGCAAGCGCCTACAACAAACCAAATACACCGAAAGGGTCATAAAGAGTCAAGTCTCAGATTAGGCAAGGTACTGAAATCGTTCATTTCTTGGTACTTCCTGAGCATGTATCTACTGTGCCCCAGGCAGTGCTCAGCATGAGACTAGTACGAGTCTGATTATTAGGACTAAGGCATAATAAAAACAAAGAACAAGGAAGGGTTCTTACCCTTGTGAACTTACTTCCAAATACACACCAGTCACTATTCTAGTACACTGTGTCTAAATACTGTTTCAAGATGTCTGCAGCACAATGTTCCTGACTAAAACAGCTGTTCAAATATAAACAGAGGACATTCTCCATCTGCCGTCCTTATTGTGGCTAGGAAGAGCCTTACAGCGGGACAAGTCATCCAACTTCCTCCTAGTTTGCAGATTTCCCCTAAGGTAAGAAGGTATTACTTAAGAGCTGATGATCTCTAACTCTGAACCTTTGAACTTCAGTAACTGAGAGATTAAATATTAGCAACTGGAAATTCTGGTTTACTTATATTGAAAAAGATTTTGAGTACCATTGTGTATTGTGGGGATATAAAAGTGAGCAAACATCCTTTGGTCTACTATGAGACAGTTATACAAATGTAACAACATTTTGGTATCATGTATGAAGTGCTGTGAGTTATCTTAGGGTGCTACAAGAACAGAGAAAGGGCAGGTCCCTAGCCTGACAGCAAGAGATGCTAGAGAAGCGGACACACTGACACCAGAAAACAGTGTGGAGGTGTGGGGTCGGGGGTATTCAGGGACAAGACTGGTCCGACTGAGCCTAAGGGAGAGTGGTGTGGGCCACCAATGACTGGCAGGGGTACCTCCGGATTTTACAGACAACACTCCAGTGCTTGGGCAGAGAAGAGATTGGCGCAAGGTAGACCTGGTGGCAAGTCAGTCAGGATGCTACAGCAGTTGCCTTGAGGATAGAGACCTGCTGGCACAGACGGACTTGAGGGGCACTTAGTCAACTCTGGAGAGGAGACTGGGAAGAAACAGACTTAACACGTGGACCACGTTCCTCACCTACAAGGAATTTGCCTGCTAGTGTTATTTTTGAAGATTACATGAGTGAATATGCTTATAAACTTCTCAGAAGAATGTTTGGACTATCACAGTCCCAATCAATGTCACTGGGATCCTGAGGCTACACTGGACCTATGTCAGTCGGGCTTTAGCGGCGGTTCTTCACCTGCAAACTGAAGACAGAAAGATGTGCACACCTCAGAGCCAGTGAGAAATAAAGGGAATGTAAACAAGTGCACAGTCTATCAAAGTGTCCCTAGTAAGAAGACCATACACGACTGCACGGATTCTCTTCAGTGAAGGGGCACTGTAATTACACGGGCACTCTACTGGAATACTGTGAGGTGTTGTTCATACACATTAGCTCTTCTGTAATGTACTCACGGTAAAGTGACCTAACTGAGGCTCAACAAGTCTACTTTCAGTTTTCTCTTATATGTGGCTTTTCACTCAGACTCAAGAGAACGGTTTAAAAAGAATGGACTTTGGGGGGCTGAGGAGATAGCTCAGAATGTTAAACGTGCTTCTCTGCAAGCCTGGCATGCTGACCATGCTGAATAGGATCTCCAGTCGTGGTTAGCATCTGGAATCCCAGCATGCCTATGGGAGATGTGGCCAGAAGCTCTTGAGCCAGCTAACCTTGAAGCATAGAGCACAGGAGAAGAAACAAGAGGAACCCTGCCCCAGATAAGGTGGAAGGAGAGGATCCCCGAGTTTTGAGAACTCTAAGAATGGTAAGAGAATACACAGCCCTTTACCTGTTTTTTTTTTAAATGCTATTGCTTATATTTTTACCAGTTTAAGAATGAAAGATACCTAAAGTACACTTGCTCTCTGTGTGTGGGTACAGTGTGTGTGTGTGTGTGTGTGTGTGTGTGTGTGTGTGTGTGTGTGTGTGTGTGTAGGTAGTCATTCCTTCTTTCCACCATGTGGGTCCCAGGGAGTGAATGGGGTTGACAGGCTTGGTGACAGGAGACTTTACCCACCTAGTCACCTGGCTCACCTAGCTACTAACTTCTTACACAGAACTAACAATAATTTCTTTTCCTCTCCCTCTCTGAGACACAGCCTCTCAATAGAGTGTAGAATTCACTATATAGACCAGGCTGGCCTGGAATGCCTCTCTCTGGAGTGCAGGATTACAGGCATTCACTACCATGCACGGCCAGTAACAATTTCTGAAAACAAAACAAAACAGAGTTACAGTGCTGGTGAGCAAACCTTGGGACATTAGGCAAGCACTCTACCTTTCTCCACAGTCCTTGGCAACCTCTAGTAATTTTCTATTCCTTTGAGCTTGCCTATTTCAGATTAGTTCATATAAGTAGAAATACCAAATATTTGCATCTGGTTTCACTTAGTACAACATCTTCTGGGTTCATCTACATTGTAACATGTATAAAAACTCCATTTCTTTTCATGGATAAGTAACATTCAACAGTTTGTATGTATCACACATTAATGCTTTCATTTTGGGTTATTTCTATCTTTTGATTGGTGTGAAAGAACTCTTGATTTCCATGATTTTCTTCTGAAAATTTTCTTGGCATTCATACTTCAAGCACACAATCACTTATGTACTAACATATGCAAATAAGTATGCAGTGCAAATCGAAATCTCTTAAGACCAAGGCTGGTAAGCAAATGTGAACTTTTCATTTTCATGCATTTTATTTGTAATAATAGAGATAGACAATCAAGTCTCGTTTTCCAGGTGCTAAGAGGTATCGTTCTCTATGATCTACGGATTTGTCATCTGTGACTCACCTTCTCATGCCACTGCAGTAACACGGCACTGCTGTTGTCGGACGGGCTCTCAAAGCCTTTATAAATATACTTCATTAGGAGGTCCACACCATTCTTGTCCAGAGACTGAACGGCCTTTTCAATATCGTTAGCTTTAAAAGAGATGAGCACTTTCAAGACAATGCTGCCCGCCCGGTCCTGAGGGTGAATACACAACAAGCGATTCAGACACGTGTATGCTGGGAACAGCATTTTAGAAAGCCACACTGGAGTGCAATGTAAAGGGTGACACGGAGGATGGGAAAGAAAACTCCTTGGGAATGCGGCCAGTGTTTCGAGAGACGAAAGAACAAGAGCTGTTAGCGTGGGTTTCGGAGTGCTCAGTGTTCAGAGCCCTGATGCAGCAGAGCTGAGTGGTGGGAGAAGCTGCTGAGGAGGTGAGAGAACACGGCATGGGAGGACAGATCATGGGAGGGCCTCCAGGCCATGCTGTAACGGCTCTGGCTTTCCTCTGAGACAAGACAGTGGAGAGTGTGGAGAGCAGAGACACGATCTGACTCTCATCTGAAGACTATTTTGGCATCTCTGCTGAGAACAGCATCGATGGCAGAGGAAGACAGAAGCAGGATGCTCGTGAGGTGCAGTTCTAAGCACACGGGGTGGCTCTGGTTGCCATGACAGCAGAGGTGCTCAGAAGGAGACCATTTTGTTTGTTGTTTTTGAGACAGGGTCTTACTGTGTGGCCCTGGCTGTCCCGGAACTCACTATACAGACCAGGCTGGCCTTGAACTCAGATATCTGCCTGCCTCTGCCTCCCAAGTGCTGGGATTAAGGGCTCTGGAACACAGTCTTGATAGAACCAGAGGTAGAACTGGGGATTTACTAACAGACTGATGGGAAAATTTAATAATTTATTATAACATTTAAATTTTACTTCTTGGTTTTAAAAAACTACTAACCAAAGAAAGAAACTGATTCATACAATTCTATCTTGTACTATCTTTCAAAAGTGGTATTTTCTTAAAATCTCCTGTTTAAAACCATTAAAAAACTTTTTTAAGTTTCCTAGTTACAGACATGAGGTCCATCTATGCTCATCTCTAAACTTTCCCTCTGGTAAAGCCTGCTCTAGAAACAAAGTTATCTCCTTATGCATCGTCTAAGCAGGGGGAACACGTCATGGACCCTTTCAATTCATTTCTCCTTCTGTTCAGCACAGAGTGGTAGCATCAGCATTCCAATGGGCAGGATTTTACAGACTATTTCTACCACCAATATTATCTTCAGTTTAAAGATGGCAATTTCTCTATTTAGAAAATATCTTAGTATCTAGAGCTATAACCTCCCACCCACAAGCTGTCATTAAAAAAAAAAGACACATAAGGGGTAAAACAAATTTTAATGATGTTCCTAAAACCTTTTAAAAAGCAAAGAAAAATTTCCCCTATACAAAGTTTTGTTGCCTTGATAATTAGTACACATTTACCCCTAACCACTATTCAATTAAAGTTCTTGAGTCCCCGAGGGGTAGACCTACGGACCACAGGGCTTTGGTTAGCCTGCATTTTAAACAATCAACAGCTAAGTAGTTCTGCAAGAATCAGTAGAGGATTGATGCAGGGGTGTAAACTGCAAAACTCTTCTAAGGGATCTGGCGATACTTTGTGTAGCAAAAGCCTTAAAAATGTGATTTTCATCTAGCATTTATCTCCTGGGAATTTTACTGACAGAAAAAAATTAAGATGTAGGGGTTGGGGATTTAGCTCAGTGGTAGAGCGCTTGCCTAGTAAGCACAAGGCCCTGGGTTTGGTCCTCAGCTCTGGGGGGCGGGGGAAGATTTACCTAAGACTATTCATTTTAGCAGGAAAAACTAGGCAATCTAATATACAATAAAAGGGATTGGGTGTATATAAAATGTTGCATAATGGTGTACTGCAGTTAAAATGCTTTAGAAATAGTCTTATTGCTAAGGAAAAAAGTTCATGTACATAGCTACACAGCTGAATTGCAAGATTCTTTTTTTTTTTTTTTTTTTTTTTGGTTTTTCGAGACAGGGTTTCTCTGTGTAGTTTTGCGCCCTTTCTGGAACTCACTTTGTAGACCAGGCTGGCCTCGAACTCACAGAGATCCGCCTGGCTCTGCCTCCCGAGTGCTGGGATTAAAGGCGTGCGCCACCACCGCCCGGCAAGATTCTTTTTTTTTTAATACAAACTCTTGCCGGGCGGTGGTGGCGCACGCCTTTAATCCCAGCACTCGGGAGGCAGAGGCAGGCGGATCTCTGTGAGTCTGAGGCCAGCCTGGGCTACCAAGTGAGTTCCAGGAAAGGCGCAAAGCTACACAGAGAAACCCTGTCTTGAAAAACCAAAAAAAAAAAAAAAGAAAAAAAGAATACAAACTCTTGTAGAAACTCTTAAGTATGCTGCTATACCAAAGATAGTAACCGACCAAGGAAGTAGCATGGTGATCATCTTTTTATGCTCTCATGCCTTTGTTTTCTATAATATTTAATATCAACATATTTAATTAATCTATATATTTAATACTGACATAATGAACACAATATCTAATATTAACGTAACTAACATAATCAACAGAACCGATGTCTCCATCCTTTAAACTGACCGTGTTCCATACAGCATTATCCTTACTCTACATTTCAATGCTATTTTTCATAAGATCTCTTTACTTATCAAGAGTCTCCTTTTAAACTGGATGTGGTGGCATATGCCTTTAATCCCAGTGGAGGCAGGAGATCTCTGTGAGTTCCAGGCTAGCCAGGTTCTATACCGAGACCCAATCTCCCAAAACAAAACAAAAGGAACAAAACAAACCAAGGTGATTTCACGTTGTCAACTCTTGTGTCGAGGACTTCAACACAAACAGTGGGACACCACCGAGACTAATGCTGTGGCCTGCGACTCACCTTAACCGCCTGACTCTTTGTGTTGATGGGGGGGTTTTTCAGAGCCGCCTGGAGTGCAGCTGTCATGTTTCCTGTGATGACAGTTAAGGGGATAACAGCAAAGGACAGTCCCTGCTTTACAGGACTATTGGTTCTTATGACTTGACTTTCTAAACAGTAACAAAAATTACTGCATTCGTTTATTTCCAATATGTCAACCAAAGGGTAAAACCAAAAGAATATAGGAATTTTTTTTTTGTAAAGTAAAGATTGTTTTGACCTTGGTTCTATCAAAGAGATTACACTTTCCAGTGAGATACACACAATTGTCTAGATAGGTTTTCAAGAAACCTTAAATTATGCATCAGAATTATTAGGTCACCAACCGAAGCAGCCTATCAACCAACGAAGTACACCGTCTTGTTTGTGTGTGATTCTTATTGGAAAACAACCCTAAACTTTATACTGAACCTACACTGTATATTAACTGAAATGCTGGCTGATTACTCTGGCAATCAGAACAGAACAGGCAATAGCTTAATATTGATGAGCAGGGCTACGGAAGCTGTAATAATCCGCACGACCTGTAGGTGGCAGCTTACTTTTTCTCCCTCCAGGTTATCGGAACTGGCCTGGACCATCCATACCTACTCAATCAGTCTCTGAAAGCCCCAGTGAGTTAGCAAGCATGGGAAACGGAAGGCCAATCAGATTGTCAGAACAGACAGTCATTTCCCTAAAAGGAAAACTAGAGCCACTTGTTCCCCCATCTGTAGTACCCCACCAGGGCTGTCTCGCCTAGTTACAATGAGACAGTATCTTGATATTTTAAGATGGACTGATGAAAAAGTAGATTCAATTGATAATGGACACAGAAGTAGGAGCCACCAGAAATTATCTGGAATACATCATTAGTTTAATAAAATATCATATATCCATCAACATAAAGTTTTTTTTTCTAAGAATAATGCTCACCACTTCTATGGAAAAGGTCTAATAAAAATTATCTAGTCGGCGATAAACTACTGTCAAGGCTGCATGGTTTTCTAAAGAACACTTAAAAAAAAACCGCCCAAGTCCTTAAATAAATAATCCAATTAGTAGCAACTGATGTGAAAGTTGTGGTAATGAAAGTTAAACCTATATGGCGTATGTATGTTCAATGCTGTAGTTACTAAATGTTTTTGCTCACTTATTGATTTCATTATAACCTAGTAGGAAACTGATGAGGAAAGAGCTGTAGGAACAGACAATGAATGCGATTTTTTTCTAAAGCTACAATATGGGTTTTTGCAACATTTCTATTTTTCTAAGAGATCGATGCAAATTATTTTCACGGTTATGAATATTCAGATATGCAAACCAAGGAACCAGGAACTGACAGCCACATTTTAAGTAGAAAGGAAACAATTTCAGAATAACGATTTTGATTTATGGAACTGACTCACCCCCTGTTTTATATGTCACTGGGGTTCATCTTAAACATTTCCAGGGATTCTCCACATGCATCCCCTATCCTTTTTCTATTGGCTTTTCCTTAGCAGGTAAAAGGCTCCAGGCTTTACCTGGGAATTTTGGAGAAGCAAACTCCCTTCGCCCTGCTAATGAATTATGTGCAAGCGTGCCAAATCCTTTTCTCCAATAGCGATGATGATGAAGAAAAAGCCCATGGGCTGAATGCACCGAGGGCCTCAATTTGCGAACCGCTCCATCCCTCCTGGCTAGCCACAAACTATCTCACCGCTCTGCAAGCCACACACACTCGACAGGAAAGCAGACTGCAAGCGGGACGCCCGTGTCCCCACCAGGCAGGAATTTCTGGAGCTCCGGTGCCCAGTAGGGCGCCGGCCGGTCCCCCCCGCGAGGGCGCGGCCGCTGGGGCGGCGCACCTGAGGAATCCGGGCGCCCGCAAGTTGGCGAGCGCGGCCGCGGGCGGGGTGCAGGCGGCGGCCTGCCGGCCCCGGGAGCTCCGGTCCCCCTCCATCCCCACCTCGAGCCAGGCGCAGCCGGCCGCGGGCCACGCGCGTCCCCACGGGCCCCCGGCCGCCGCGACAGCAAGGATATTGCCGCAGGCATGAGTCCACCTCGCCCTCGTCGGGCCCGGCCTGGCCATCGCCGCCGTCCTCCTCGTCCACGAACTTGTTCTCATCATATTCGTCCACGTCCACCTTCCGGAAGCGGGCCGACGACACCGTGTTCTTCGACATCCCGGATGGATCGCGACGCGGACGCTGGCCTCCCCTCCGCGGTGCCTCTCGCTGCCTTTCCGCGAGCCCAGCCCGGCGCGACTCACTTCCCTCTTCCGCTCTGGGGCGTCGCCGGCAGCCGCGGCTCGCTCGCTTCTGGGCCTGCGCGCCAGCCCCGGCGCGGCTTCCTTCTCAGCGGCCAGCCATCCTTCAGCCCCCGCCCCGCCCCCGCCTTCCCCGGGGGAGCGCGCGCGCGGGACGCACGGCGCACGCGCGGGCCCGCTGCAAGGAAAGGGGCGGGGCCGGCGAAGGAGGCGGGGGCGGCGGGCGGACCGGAGAGCCGGCTGAGGCGGCGCGGGGACGCGATTGGCCGGCGGGGAGCCTCACGTGACACCCGGGAGGTTCCCATAGAAACGCTTTTCTGCGGTCCAGCCTTGCTGGGGGGGGGGTGGTCTCGGGTTGGGAGGCGATGGGCACCTGGGGCGCGTGGCCTGGCCTGCTGCCGCCGCCGCCGCCGCCGCCGCTGCCGCTGTCCGGGCCAGAGGCTTGTTGTTGGGCTCCGGTGTGAGGTCTGGGTGACTGGACTCGGGCGTCCGGTGGGATGGACTGGCTGCAGGACCCAGTCCCCTGCAGTCAGCAGGAGTATGAGGCGGAGTGATGCCCAGCTGGGCGCCCGGCACACAACTAGTGATCTGAGCCCTCCCTTCGGACCCAGCGGCCCCGGGGGGACTACTGCGTTCCAGAGCTGAGAGCCCCTTCCCGGGTTGGGGATCCCGCAGCCCTGTCGGCCGGAGGTCCCCAAGGACGGAGTCGGGAGGTCACTTCTTACCTGTCAGTGCTGTGTGACAGCGTCGCGGCCGGACCTGCAGAATCTGAACTCGGTATTCTCTCCAGTCCGGAGGGTGGGAAGAAAGATGCTTGGGCCGGAGCTGGGGACGGGGTGGCGAAAATGGGGCAAACTTGTAGCATTTTGTAGAATCAGTCATCACGTCTTAAAATAAGTAGTTATTTGGAGCAAGAATGCCAGAAGAGGGTGGGCGAGTGAGGCTTTTCGGGGCTGAGGGAAAACAATATGTGCAAGGATTAACAGAAACTGGACTTTCAAGGTTGATATTTATGGTGTAAGGTTCCTGGGAGCCCGTCAATTTGTTATATTCTACATCCCCGTTTGTGAGATCAGAGCTCTTATTGAGGAGGCAGAGGCACTAAGATTAAAGAAATAATAGCTGTGTTCTGTGTATTATGCTGTAGTACAGGTATTTACAGAATTAAATTAATTCAGACGCTTGGCTGTGCCCTGCTTGGATGCAGGTGTACCTGGTTTCACATATAACAGAAGGTTGGATACGATCCTGTTGAGTTACCCCATTCCTCGTTGGCTATGCTGTATTGAAAAGAGCAGTGGGCTTGGGATCAGGAAACCGTGGCTGAAGTCTCGACTTTCTTAATCTGTGTGATTGAGGCACGTTGCTTAAAATTTGGAACCTCGGTTTTCTTATTGCTAAAATGGGGCTAATGTGGACTTCACAAGTATGTTCCCAGGGTTCAATACGCGGAAATGCTTTAAAAAGACTCTAAAATTCTGCACATATGTGCAACGTATCATTGGCTTTGCCAAAGTGGCTTCATAAATTACCTGATGATATGTCATGTTTTATCTCACCAGTGAAAGAGACCCCAAGATTCTGAAGGGAAGAGTCTAGTTTTTCTTATGTGTCTGTTTTTCCTATGAAAAATAAGGTATCCAGAGATTAGGTATTGTCAGTACATGCTTGATGAGTTAGTAAGATATAAAAGGCAATGCAATTTGAGAGTCACACCGAGAACAGGGAATCAGTCAGAAGAAAGAGAAAGATCTGAGGATCAAACATTTGTTGAATATAGACATACACACATGTACATTTATGTGTATGTGTTCATGTAGAGAGAGCACTGTAAGTGAAACCCATTCTTTTTCCTTGTGAGGAAGCAATGTGGCATCCCCATCTAAGTATATCATTTGGTCGATAGGAGTGACATTTCCTTGATTAACATTCACATTGTGAGCTCGTAAAAACTCTTCGTGTCTTAAGACAGCAAAGGAAAAATTTCTACCTGCCAGAAATACTTGTTTTTAAAGTCAGATGCTGAAGTATAAGATCATTATCATGATGATGGCATTATGTAACTTAGAATAAAGATTTGTTTAAATATTTTTTTTCTGTTCCAATCTTGTGTAACTTCCATAAACGCTACACAGCATACTCTTTTGGATGTTAAAGCTGACTGTACTTTTTGTTCTTTTCAATCGAGATTTTCTTTGAAGAGAAAATTAAACACTAGATGCACTGTTGAGAGCAAATGGAAACAAGGATTTAAGAGCTAACACAGCCCTGAGCTCAAGTCTGATTTTTTTCCTATTGTCTTACTTGAATAATTTTTTGTTCTCTTATTTTAGAACTGGGGAGGAATCCTGGGGTAGGAATCAACTTAATGGAACAGTGAGAACTAAAAAAAAAAAAAAAATCAGTTGTTCAAGGATGTAATTATCTTGATTGCTGATTTTCGGTCTGTGTGTGGATTGTGTTAACTGCAACAGTGTTTTGTTGTTGATGTTTGTTTGTTTTGTTTTCTGTTTTATTTTTTAAAGTAGTGCCTCATAGTGAACAAAGTGCCTAGGATGTAGTGGGTAGTAATGATCTCACAAATTAATTCCAAAGTAACAGTTAAAAATTAGTATTTTAATGGATACTTTAATTACTTCCTTACCTCTCATTGGCCAACATTTAAATCTTTACAAGATTTAAAGGAAATGTTTGTCTCTGAAGAAACCTGTTCTTAATTTATCTTCTAATTAGAAAATGTACAGTTCTTGTAAATGCTAAATTCTTACTGTTACCTATGATATGTAGTCATCTTAGGTGATTTTATTCTCTTTGGGTTTTTGAAATGCTTTCCTCTCATATAAAGGATTTGCTGGGTTTAAGATGTATTTATTATGCAAATAATTAGCTTGTCCTCAACATTAAACGAGACTGAGTTTTAATTTCCTGAGATTAACTGCTGCGTCTGTAGCTCCTTATTTCTGTGATGTTGCAAAGAGCCGAGGATCAGGGCCAGTGAGCTGGTGCAGCTGGTGAAGACCCTTGCTGTGACAAGCTGAGTTCGATCACTGCGACCCACACGGTGGCAGGAGAGGACCAACTAGAAAATGCACGTGTGCACTGTGGCTTGTATAGGTGTAAGTGTGTATGTGTGCGTGTCTCCCCCACTCCCATGTATGTTAGGAAGAAAAGGCCAAGGACCTAATGAGGTGGTCTTATGAGGCCACTTTTAGATGTCTTAAGCCAAGTACTCTACCTTCTCTGTGCTCTTTTCTCACAAACTCTTGCCACTAAATATTAAAAAAACAAAACAAAACAAAACAAAAAAACAGTTCATTGAGCCCTGGAGCACAGAGCTATTGCTTTTCATTATCTGAAGCGAAAAATGACCGTTAAAGGTAAGGATATGGATCAGTGATGGAGTGCTTACACTTACTTGGTATACATGATACTTTAGGACTAGTACTCAAAACAAAAGTTGGACTTTGTTAATCAAACCTGTCAAGCTTGTACTATAATATAAAGTCAATGAATTTCAGTTCTGGTAATGATAAGTTAATACCGTTGTTCTCAACATAACTACTACAGTATAAAATTTTAGTGTGTTTTTCGTATGTTATGCTGTAGTTTTTTTTGTTTTTTTGTTTTTTTGTTTTTGTAGACCAGGCTGGCCTCAAACTCACAAAGATCCGCCTGCCTCTGTCTCCCAAGTGCTGGGATTAAAGGCGTGCACCACCACCTCTGGACTACTGTGCTGTAGTTTAATGCTCCTACTAATACACAAATCAACTTATATTGAAACCATACCCCTCAAAATTCTAAATGTTTTCTTTGTGATTAGTTCTAGTTTTACATGCTTTTATGATTATACAGTGAAGTACAGCAGAAAGTTTAGTGATTTGATTGTGGAACCTTTATATATTCGTACATAAAAGATTTTAACTATCAATCTGTACTCTTAGGTATGTATGTATACATGAATATATGGATGCTTGCATATGTGTGTACATGTGGGAAGTCAGAGGTCAATGTTGGCTGGCTTCCTCTATTCCTCTCCACTTTATTTTTGAGACAGGGTCTTTTATTAAGCCTGAAGCTCACCAATTCCACAAGACTGTCTAGACAGTAGGTCACAGGGATTCTCCTGTCGTTGCCTCCCTGGTGCTGGGATTACAGGCCCAGCTTTTATGTGGGTTCTGGGGATCCAAATCCAGGTCCTCGTGTTCGGGCAGCAAGCACTTTATCAACTGAACCATCTTCTCAGAAAGACTCTTCCAGAGAAGCAGCTTAGTGTCAAAAGGATAAACCTTGCTTTTTAAGCATTGTAGTGAATGAGATGTCAACTATTTGTGATGATATGTGGATTTTAAAATACGTTATTAGGGTTGGAGAGATGGTTGAGCAGTTAAGAGTATGTACTGTTTTTTGCAGAGGATCCAAATTTGGTTCCCAGCTCTCACATCAGGCATCTCACGCCCCATCAGCTCCAGAATATTTGACATCTTCTAGAATCTGTGGACATCT
Source organism: Peromyscus californicus insignis (assembly GCF_007827085.1). Classification (NCBI taxonomy): domain Eukaryota; kingdom Metazoa; phylum Chordata; class Mammalia; order Rodentia; family Cricetidae; genus Peromyscus; species Peromyscus californicus. Next base: position 38,123,707 of record NW_026294436.1, on the reverse strand, counting down.
TTAGTCACATGTGTTCATAATCTCATCCTATATATGTATATATGATCTAGTGTGGTCTCTGACTGAGATGGCATAGAGGTCAGCGGGCTATACAGTACATGTGACATCCCCCTAAGGAAGAGTTCCATTAACTGGGACAAGAGTCTGGGACAAGCATTCTGGGGGATTTGGGTGAGGTCTGCTACCACAGAGAGCAAAAAGGTCTTCAGGTAATTAACAGTATCCACTCCCAACTTTCTGTGCAGGAAAACAGGTATTTTATCTCCTCCATTGAGGAGAGGGCCTGTGTGTTTAACATTCCTGGTTTCCCTAGTGACCTGTGGACGAAAGACTTTTGTCCCCCAACATTCTTACTATTAACTAGGTAAATAAAGTATTAAAAGCCAACTCTTTTCTCCTTTAATCTGATTATCAAAAATACTAACATTTTTGTTATACGTAATAAATTCCAGGCTGGGGAGAGAGCTCAGTCCGTAAAGTGCTTGCCTTGCAAGCAAGAGGAACTGAGTTTAGTTCTCAGAACCCATGTAAAGATCTGGACATAACAGAGTGCTTGTAAACCACCCCCCCCCCCCCCCCCCCCCCCCCCCCCCCCCGTGCTAGGGAGACGGAGACGGGCAGATTGCTGGGCTTATGAGTCAGCCAGCTTAGCCAGATCCATGAGCACAGGCCAGTGAGAGGGCCTGTCCCCCTCATCCCACAGTGGAGGCAGGGCTGGAGAGATGGCTCAGAAGTCGAGTGCTTATCTCTTTTGTAGAGGACCTGAGTTTGGGTCTAAGTGGGGTAGCTCAGAACTACCTGTAACTCCAGCTCCAGGAGATCCGAGACCTTTGACCTCTCATACAGTCACACACATGTGCCCTCACACACACACACACACACACACACACACACACACACACACACACACTTAAAGTCTTTTAACAAGCAGAACTTAAAAATTCAGAACAATATATGTGGACAGCGATTGGGGAAGGACACCTGAGACTGACCTCTGGCTCCACCTGCATTGTACACAGGTGAGTGAGCAGTGGCCCTCCATGTGTACCTGCACACACAGGCACATATATACACACCAGCACACCTACATACATGTGCACCTCCCTCCCACACACACACTCACAGTTTGCCATCATAACTCTTGAAATGCACAGGTATTTGGTGTTAAGCACATTCACACTGTTGTACAATCTTAACCACCATCCATCATTTTACAGAACTGAGCCTCTAGACCCATTAAACAATAACTTCCCACTTTCTCCTGCTTCCAGCACCTGACAAATATCAAATTCCTAGGAACTGGAGTTACAGATGGTTGTGAGCCTCCACTTGGGTGCTGGGAATTGAATTTGGGTTCTCTGTAAGAACAGCCAGTGCTCTTAATAACTGGGCCATCTCTCTGGCCTCAAGGTTCCATTTTATGCAACAAATATCACATTTTGTTTACCCACTCATGTGTCAAGGGACACTTGGTTTATTTTCTTATAGCTTTGGGGTAATATGTTATTGTAAATGTGGGTTCATAAATGCCTCAAGTCTTTACTTTCAGTTCTTAGAGGTATATAAGAAGTGAGTTTATATGGTAGTTTTCCTTTGCTTTATTTTTTCCTTTTTTTAAACAAAACAAGTGCTTTTAATTTTAACAAATTTTAAATAAAACGAGTCCACATTCCAGTTCCTTGGATCCCCTATTTGGTACACTACAGAATCAGACAGTTCTGGGATCTATATTTGGTATGTGGTGATGGTTGGAGGGGAGTGGGGGGAGTTGAAAGCCAAAGTTTGGCATCTAGAACCACCTGAGATTTCCCAACCTAGATTGTGCAGGGCACTTGGCTTCCTGAGTCTAGAAGATGGCTCTTGGCAGTATAGTTTGAGCAGAATTGCTGAGAAGTCACAAGGAGGTACTGATGGCCACTGGGTTTCCCAGATGTCACATACCATTAGGGAAATGCTGAAGAATAGAACATGGGCTCTGCAGTCAGACATGGATTTGACTATCAGCTTGGTCACCAGGATTTTATGCTCAGGCCATTACAAGTTCTCTGTGGTACTGTCTTTTCGGGTATTATAGTAACACATACTTCATAGGATTATTGGAGGGATTGAATGAGTTAATATATAAGTGCTTAAAATACCTGGCATACGACTCACAGTAGATGTTGGATAGTAATAGTATTAATCAGTGTGAGTTACCATGTGACTTTCCTTAGAGCCTTGAAAATGAAATGAATAGGATTATATTCTATGAACTAAACTTTTTGCTAAACTATATTACTATGAGTCAAAAAAGATGCATAGCAGAGGTCTGGCAAGATAGCTTACTCGTTAAAGGCTGAGGCTCATATGTACACACAAGAAGTCAAGGTATGTAGCAGAAATGTAAAGAAATAGATTTACTCTCAGGTCAGGTTAGTAGGATTAGACTGTAACTGGATTAAATATATTGAATATCAAAAAAGCTGGGTGTGGTGCCTCATCCCTGTAATCCCACATTCAGGAGGCTGATGTGGGAAGATTGCCTTGAGCTGGAGGCCAACCTGGGTTCGAGCCACTGCTAGGACAGTGGGTCACAGAGTGAGGATTTGTCTCAAACAGCATCACCATCAACAGATGTCAATAGGAAATCGATATACTAGACACAGCAGGAGTCAGCTGTAGACTGTGTTGTCTCTCGCAGGCTGCATCTACCCAAACACTCAGAGGACAGAAGCTCCTGCACATACCTCATTAGTTCACCACAGATGACAGATGCCTATCTCCAAACAAGTGCAGAATCGGACAGCACAGACATTTAACTCATGCAGTCAGCTGCTTGACTCCTCATTCAAATCCAGCAAGTTTCTGATTATAATATGCACGAGAAGACTGTGTAAGCTGGGTGATTTCAATATTTGTGTGCATATCCAGATGTAAATCCCACTGGAAACCAATTTATTAGCTGTCTTTACATGTTAGTCTTGGGAGCGTTGTAAATCTTTCAGGCCCTGATCTAGATCCATTCTTTTTGTATTGACTGCATAGGCAGTTGGCCCTACAAAGCTGAGAGTCGAACTCTGAACCAGATCGAAGGCAGCGTCCTTCCACTCACCTTTATTGGTTTCTTGGATTATACCCCCATGCCTTTTTTCAGATTTGTGTCACTGATTTAATATGTCGGCTTCTATTTTATTTATTTGGAATTTCCTATTGTGTGGTGAAAGTGATGTAATTTTTTTTTTCTTAGACAGAGTCTGTCTATATAGTCCTGGTTATCCTGGAACTCTCTATGTAGACCCCGCTGGCCTTGACTTCACAGAGCTCCACCTGCCTCTGCCTCTTGAGTCACCATGCCTGGCTAATGGTGATAATCTTAAACATCACCATTGTTATTTTGCTGAAGAGGGTCAGATCATCTAAACTTGTCTCTCTCTCTCCATCTCTGGGCCAGCTTACGTGACCAGGAACCCACTGTGTAGTGAGTGAGCAAGACATGGCACTGTGTGTAGAGCTCTCTCCTTGGAAAAGTTGCTTTGCTCTATGTTTTCTTGAAGAAGGTGGAGCTCAAAAGTTCCTTAAAAATGAGCTACTTCAGGAATCTAGCTCAGTTAGGAGAATGCTTGCCTAGCGTGCACAAGGCCCTGAGTTCAATACTGAGTACCCCATCAACTGGATCATGGTGGTGCATGTCTTAATCTCAGTGCTTGGGAGGTGGAGGTAGGACTCTCAGCTCCTGCACACTACCGTGCTCCCCACCATGATGATAACAGACTGAACCTCTGAAACTGTAAGGGAGGCACTTCAATCAAATGTTTTCTTTGTAAGAGTTGCTGTGGTCATGGTGTCTCTTCACAGCAATAAAAACTCTAACTAAGACACAGGCCTATCTAATTAGTAAGAAAATGTTGATCAAGGGCACTGTCTTATAGTTCTGTCAACATTTCCTCTTTTGTTATATACCATTGAAATCCAAATTCATTGGAAAGTCAAGTTCATAGATTGCAGACACTCTGTAACCTGATGGATGTTGCGGTCTACTGCACCACTTCGAAGATTAGTTTTATGGCAATGGTTTTAGCTTTTTCATTTGGCAGAAGAGGTGCTGGCGAATCAAATTCAGGGCCTTATCGTGTTCGACATGTATTATGGAGTAGGACCCTCAGCTCTGGCTTTATTCTCATAATAATCAGAAATGCCAAATTTGTTATGTTTGTGTCTTTTTACCCCCAAACATAGCATTCCAATTTGTGGACAAAAGATTTCATAATTTAATGATAAACTTCAACATATCTCTTTAAATAATAATTACTGTATACCCATGATAAAATTATATTCAATTACTTTGTTCAAATCTGCAGGCTAAAGACAGAAATTTTTCTTTAAAGATTTTATTCGTGTTTATTTTAATCACAATTTAAATTTCTATTGCTAAGGCAGTTTTTCTTTCTTATCTCCTTCTCCCTCTTCATGGAGTGTTATGGGATTTAATGTTACTATTAGCATATTACCTTATTAGGGTAGCATGACTTTATATAGAGATTTTATAGAGTCAGCTTGGACTCTATATACAAAAATGTAATAGGAATTTGCATTTGAACGAACTTTTTCTATAGTATGTATTTACATATTTCCAAGGGAGACATGAAGCCGCAAAAGTGGATTATAATAAGCAAAGTCAGTTAAGTGGCTCAGAGGGTTAATCAAGGAAAAATTCTTAAAAGAAGTATGTTTTGAAGAATTTAAGAGAATATGTATATATATATGCAAAGAAGAAGTCAGGAAAAGGAAAGAAATACACTTGTATTAATAGAAGAGGGATAATGGTAACATACAACCAAAGCTATCCCATGGAGGTGGTTAAGCAGGCACCTGCCCAGAGTGGATAAGGGATGTTGTGGAGCGGTGATTGGTGAATTTATTGAGATGGAGTCAACGTGCTACCTACATCTTGAGTGGATATTGTGTTATATGTCACAGGAGAAAGGGAAGAGAGAGAAGGAGGGAGGAAGGGAGAGGAAGGAAAGGGGGAGAGGAAGGGAAGGAAGGAGAGAGGGATAGAGGGAGGGGAGAGAACTTGATTGATTTAGAGTACTCTATAGGAAATTGCTATCTTTTTTTTTTTTTTTTTAAAGATTTATTTATTTATTATGTATACAGCATGTATGACCACAGGTCAGAAGAGGGCGCCAGATCTCATTACAGATGGTTGTGAGCCACCATGTGGTTGCTGGGAATTGAACTCAGGACCTCTGGAAGAGCAGTCAGTGCTCTTAACCTCTGAGCCATCTCTCCAGCCCCGGAAATTGCTATCTTGATGAGATAAGGAAATAAAGAATCTTAGAAGCCATCAGGAGTGATGTGGAGTTTGGTATAGTACTTGATGGAGGGTGCCTTTGAAGATTCTCACCTATCATTCTGCCTGTATGATCTACACAGGAGGGAGAGCTCTGAGTCAGAAAGATCAAACTGAGTAGTTGGCTAGGTTTAAAAAAAAATCAATTTTTGTAGCCATATGTAATCAATTTGCAGAAGAGCTTTTACTCACATAAAACAATTTTGAATCACTTTAGAAAAAAAAATGGGCTGCCCCAAAGTCTTCTAACCATAGTCAACAATCAATGGAAAATCACTGCTTTGCCCCGAGATAGCACTTGATGCCAGTAACTTGGGGTGCTGTCTGATTTTACAGTGTATTTCTATACTGAAACCAGTTTAGGAAGTTATTTAGTCCTTGTCCTTTTTGGAAGGGTGATGTGGGTAGGCTAGAGTAGAGACACTCCTTTTCTGCCTCAAAACATTTATTTTGGGGCTAGAAAGATGGCCTAGCAGTTAACAGCACTGGCTTGTCTTCCAGAAGACCTGGGTTCAATTCCCTCTCATAGCAGCTTACCACCATCTATAACTCCAGTCTCAGTGGATCTGATGTCCTCTTCTGGCCTCCAAGGGCACTGTATACACATGATCCAAGACATACATGCAGGCAAAATCATCACACACATACAAACAATAAAATAAAAATTTAGAAAAGCATTTATTTTGTTAGTTTCTTTCAGAAAGAGACATAAAGTACTTATGCCAACATTTTGGATTATGTTAAAAATAGTATTGTTTATAGTAGCTTCTGTAGTAAATAATCAGGTTTTACTTTTATTACATCAATTTATTCCCATCTCAGTTAGACCTAGGAAGGAGAATGTCCAAATTTTTTATTGCCGGTCTACTAAATCCTTTGGCAAGTGTTTGGCTTGATAAGATCAGCTTATTTCTTCCATTTCTTTTTGTTCTTTTCATTTGCCTCCTTGCTGCTTCCAGCCCGGTTTGTGGCTTCCATCTCCTCCACTGGTCTGCCCAAGGGAGGGTTTCTGAGGTCTTTGCCCTCAAATGATGACAGTGGAGGCATATTCAGGTGCCTTACCACGTTCCTGGGTTTCTGGGAGTTTTGACCCCCCTGGATTGGCGGGAGATCTTTGTGAGGCACCAGGAGGAAAACCACAGGAGTTCTGGGGTCCTGACTCAGGTTGGGTTGTCCAGGGTCAGCCTTGTTTAAGGGGTGGTTTTCAAAAGCTGCCCAAACTTTTAAGTTCCGGTTCTCTTTGCGCTGTCTCTGAAGAACATCGATAAAATAAGGCTTCACTCCTGTTATGGAGTTTATTTCATAAGCATTGTACCTGTCAGCCATTATCCTCCCAGCTATAAAGGGCCGCAGAACAGTTGATCCCCAGACACCACTAACAAAATTTTCGAGAATAGAATGCCAAATATCACCACTTATTGGACTCAAAGTGACCTGGGGCCATAAGCCAGCCAAGTTCCGAAGAGCCTCACGGTTCCATGCTGAGGTAGGAAATTGGTTCTCAGTATGATAGAGCTGAGAAAAGAAAACATTAAGAGTGACCCCTGGATACATCATCAGGAAATTGTACATTTTGTTGATGCAGCAGTGGTTATCCTCATTACAGGGGGAGTGGTTGGAATACAGAATGATATGTCTAATGTTGCTGTTATGAGAGATGGCTGAGTCAAGGTAACCATTACTCTCAAAGAGCATTGACTCTGGGTGCCTGTGATTCCCGGTGCAGTTGCTAGCATGGCCCTTTTGTATCAGGTTCCCAGAGGAACTTCTCAGCTCATAAAATGTGAGGTGTTTTGTTTGAGGGTATGTTGACCATGGGAATCCAAAAATCTGCTGAAATTCTGTGTAGGGCACTCTTGCTTCTTCTCCTGTCCGAATGTGGTAAGGGCAGTTGATGCAATCTAGAGAGAAGCTTAGCCAGTAATAAGGTTTGACAATTGTTCCACCATATGTTAGATACTCCTCATACATTGGCTCCATTGCTAATTTTATTGTCGTCTAGCTGCAGATCTAAACAAGGAGGAAAAATTAGACATGAAACGATAGCAGGAAAAACTGAAGACAATGCATACATACATTTACCAAGCCCTAGTTTCCTGTATGGAAGCTAGCGTGATCCGCACAATTGCCATGGAAGCACTGCAGCCTAAAAGTGAGCTATATGAGGAGATTATAGAGTTCAAGATTCGTTTTTCCTCATTGAGACTCTGGTAGGTGGTGGTGAGGGAGACTAAAGAGAAATGCAGAATATAACCTTACCTGTTTCATAGATTCCATTCTGTAGAGCAAATGGGTTAACAGTAAGTTCTAGAAACACACTGCCTAAATTCCAGGCTGGGCTGTTCTGCATCCCAGCTTAGTGGTCTTTGGTAGATTCTTTAGCCTCTGGAGTCAGTTTCCCTGTCGGCAGAGATGATCATAGTACCTACTCATAAGATTGTCTTGGGATTGAATAATATCATAATATAATAAATATCTGGATCTCTGTGAGTTTGAGGCCAGCCTGGTCTACAGAGCGAGTGCCAGGACAGGCTCCAAAGCTACTCAGAGAAACCCTGTGTGGGAAAAAAACAACAACCAAAGAACAACAAACAAACAAATATCAATTGCTTTACTGTGTGTGAGACATGACTCAACCAAAATTAGCTCTTGGTGGCAACAGTACACATCCCAGATCATCTTGTCGTCCCTATGTGTGAAAGCCCAAGGAAGTAAGCAGGCTTTTGTTCTGGTCAGGATTTCTTCCCTTTACTCTATCTGGATGTGGTGGTGGCTGATGTGCCCATATATACGGGACACGGGTTTTGAGTGTGTTCACCTTTTGAATGAGCTGTTTCTTAAAACCGTTGGCAGTAACCTGAAGATGCTCTTTTTCAGAATTGCCTCGGGGTCAGTTTGCTCAAGGTTAGAGACTTCTGGAAGTACCACTTCTGTATTGTTTGTTGTGTATTGTTTGGCTTGTGGGCACGCAGTCATTCATAGCTGAGGGTTTATTTTCAGTTGGTGGGCCTTGTTCGAGGGGTTTCAAGATTACTACAATGCAAACAACATACTGTTTCTTTAGGATATAGGAAATCTGGTGTTCAATCCCAAATGTTGAGATCCTTCAGTAATGGCCATTCTTTTAAAAATATTTCTCAAATTATTATTATTATTATTTTATCTAGGGCGTTATGATGTAGTTGTTAAAGCATTTTAAACTATTGTATAAGCACCATGCGTTTTTTGTGGAGAATAATTGCATGTACCGATACAAAAAGGGAAAACTCACCAGCTTGTGCTACTTATATTACATTTACTGACTATAGGTCTGTTCTTCCAGTCTCTCTCTGTATGTACTGTATTCCACAGGCCATGTTTTATACCCTTATTTCACTTGGAGTGCATCATGGAATTTTCCTGTTATTAAAATTACTTCAGAAAGTATTATTCATGGTTGCTTAGAATTACTATAGAACTATAAATTCAAGTTTTTTGCCTCTTTTAAACATTAACAGCATCTTGACGACTATTTGGTGAGTAAATTATTTCTATGTCTGATTCTCTTCATTTAATGTAGATTATTATGAAGTCATAGTATTAGGCTCACTTTGTAGTTTGTTTCCTAGAAAGGCTAGTTAGTTTTATTGAGTCCCAGTGGTCATTATCACTTTAATGATTTGAGAAGTGTGCACTGGAATCATTTGGTTGTTGTGATGTATACCTTTTCTATCCCTAGCAAGCCTGAATGTTTCTCACTTGCTTATTGGTCGATAGCACTTATTTTTCCATGAACTGTTCTTGATCCATTATCTTCTTTTAAACCTGATGTTTTTCTTTTTCTTTTTCTTTCTTTCTTTTTTTTTTTTGGTTTTTTTCAAACAGGGTTTCTCTGTGTAGGTTTTGGTGCCTGTCCTGGATCTCGCTCTGTAGACCAGGCTGGCCTCGAACTCACAAAGATCCTCCTGGCTCTGCCTCCAGAGTGCTGGGATTAAAGGCGTGCGCCGCCTCCGCCGCCGCCGCCGCCTCCGCCGCCGCCGCCGCCGCCGCCGCCGCCGCCGCCGCCGCCGCCGCCGCCGCCACCACCACCACCCGGCCTGACATTTTTCTTATTGATTTGCAAGAGCTCTTTATGCATCAGCAATCTTATGTCCGTCATTTATGCAGATTGCTCAGTGGTTAAGAGTACTTACTGCTCTTCCAGAGTACCTAGGACCGATTGGTTCCTAGCACCCATGTGGTGGCTCACAACTGTAACTCCAGGTCCAGGGTGTTTGATGCCCTCTTTGGGCACCAGGTACACATGTGGTACACATACATACACTTGTACATACCAAATAAAAACAAATAAATCTTTAAAAATATTTTAGAGGGGGCAGGCAGATCTCTGTCTAAGGCCAGCCTGGTCTACAGAGTGAGTTCCAGGATAGCCAGGACTACACAGAGAAACCCTGTGTTGGAAAACAAATATATATATATATATATATATATACATACATATATATGTATATATATATATATATACATACATATATATATGTATATATATTTACATATATACAAATAATTTGGTTTATAGAGGCTTTTGATTATGTTTGTGTTATTTTCCATTTTATTACACAGGGTTACATAAGGCCATTTTCATGCAAGCATATGATATACTGTGAGCATTCCCCCAATGCTGCTATTTAATTGCATCAACTTCTACATTTTTATGTGGCGAGTCTTTGCTTTGTGATTAATGTTTGTATTCAGAAAAGCCTTTTTCATTAAGCATGATTTAATAGTCCTCATACTTTTTCTAGTATTTATTGATTGATCGGTTTTTCTAGTATTGATTGGTCATGTTACTGGGCAAGTGCTACCATTGAGCTATACCCAACCTTTGTTCAGATTTTGGTTCTATGGGGGATAAAGATTTGAGACAAAAATCTCCTGTAGCCCAGGCTGGCCTTGAAATTGATTGTAGCTAAGAATGGCCTTGAACTCCTGATCCCCTGTCTCTGCTTCCCCGGATACTGTGATTATAGGCATTCACCATCATTCCAGACCCCACTTTAAAAAAAATTGATGCAGAGTATCATTAAGTGGTCCCTGTTGGTCTTGAACTTGGTATGTGGCCCAGGATAGCCTTGAATTTGTAACCCTCTTGCCTCAGCCTCCTGAGTTCCTGAGTGGTAGAGATACAGACATGCACCACAGATGAGGCTTAGTGTTTATGGTTTTGTAGTTTACATATAACTCTGCTCAGACAGAAAAACAGGTAAAGCAGAAAATACAGTAAACACATCATTTCAATCAAAATACGTTTTTCACTTAGACTTTGAAAAATGAAAAATGCATTTGCTTTAATGGCTTCACAGCTCAGCTATTTATTATTATTGTGTCTCATTTGGAAACATTTTAACACCCTATCTTCTTGGTTTATTTTCTTTTCTCTCTGTGTGCTATATGTGTGTACATGTGTGTGGGTGTGCATTCAACAGCACTTGCTCCTGTGGAGGCCAGAGATTGACTCCATGTATTTTTCTTTATTGATCTTAATCATATTTCTTTGAGACAGTGGCTCCTCCCTGCATCTAGAGCTTGCAGTTCCTACACCTTCTGCTGGGCTGGCTGGCTAGCCCAAAGCCCCAGGGATCTGACTGCCTTTGCCTCCTGCCAAGCTGTGGCTCACGGGTGTGCTCCTCCATGGCTGACTTTATACATAAGTCTTAGGGATCCAAACTTACGTTCTCAGGCTTTCCTAGGGCTTTACCCACTGTTCAGATAAGCTCAGACACTGCTTTATTTGATCAGACAAAACCTGTGGATTTTGTATGAGAATTTTGTCCTGAGAAAAATGTTTTCAAAGCCTCAGGCTAGCTGAGGGTAAAGTATGGCTTTGTTATGCTACCATTATCCAAAGGCTAACGTCCCTTCAGTAACTCTGGCACCACAGACTTTAGATTGTAGTTTTTGTTTGTTTGTTTGTTTGTTTTGACCAGGTCTCACTATGTAGCTCTGGCTGGCCTGGAACCTGCTGTATGGACTAGGCTGGCTTTGAACTTGCAGAGGTCCACTTGCTTCCTGAGTGTGGGCATTAAAAAGGTGTGTGCCACACCTGGCCTACATTGTAGCTTTTTGTTCATCTCTGAAGTTACTTTAATTCACAGGATTGGATGTTTGTTTCAGCTTCCTCCTTAGGACTACATTTTCCTGATGCAGCAGAATTCCCGGACTACATTTTCCTGATGCAGCAGAATTCCTGCCGTTTAACATTTCCTAGTCCTTGGAATAGCTTTGCTCTGGGAAGCTGGTTCTAACCTGTGGCAAAGAACTGATCTCTTGGAATCTAAGACTATTTCCTGCTAATCCTGCACATCAGTCCTCCCTGAACTTCCCAGTCAAACTCTTCAGTCTGCTAACAACACTTGTTAAGACAGCCTAAATTTGTACACTTAAGTATTGTGCCTTTAGTGTGGGTCACTACTGAGTGACATCCAGTTCACTACTGCAATTACAATTCCAGCCCACCAGAGAAAAAGGCTGTGCCACAGGACAAATGGGGAAAAAACCCCATTGTTTTGTGGTATGTATAACAGACATGTGTCAGAAAGATTAGCAGGGCCTCTGGGGAGATGGCTCAGGTTGGGTAAAGTGCTTGCTGGGCAAGTGAGAGGACCAGGAAATCTGGACCTCCAGAACCCATATAAAAGCATGGGAGCCCGTTTGTAATTCTGCAGCCTGAGGGAGACGAGAGAATCCTGGAGCAAGCTGGCTAGCCATACTTCCAAAATGATGGGCTCCTGGTTCAGCGAGAGAGCCTGTCCTCAAAAATGAAGGTGGAGAGCAATTGAGGAAGGCACTAGAGTCAGCCTCGGGCCTCCACACTCTTGTACACACAGATGTGTACACACCCCACCACATTCCACACAGAATGAACTGGCACACACACACACACACACACACACACACACACACACACACACACACACACACACATACTTAAAAAGAACAGACTGGAAAGAATAGTGATACCATCAACAATTGGAAGGTAAACTGATACAGACAATTTTTTCTCCTTTATGTATCAGTGTTTTGTTCCATAAATGATACAGAAAAATACCAAGAAGGCCCTTTCTGCATTCATTCTTATTTTTAAACTGGTGTGAGGAAGTAAGTGTACAGCAACCTATAACTGCTGTTAGGAAAGCAGGAGGTCTTTAGTCTTTTTGTTGTTGTTTTCTTGAGACAGAATTTCTCTGTGTAACAGTCCTGGCTGTCCTGGAACTCACTCTGTAGACCAGGCTGGCCTCAAACTCACAGAGATCCACCTGCCTCTGCCTTCAAGTGCTGGGATTAAAGGCGTGCGCCACCACCGCCTGGCTAAGGTCTTTAGTTTTTTAGAATAGAGGCAGCAACATGGAACCCCTGAGTACTTTCCCAAACACAGTTATTTCTACCCCTCGCCTGCCTGTGTTCCAGCCTTAGTCAGACACAGTGCATTACTGTCTGGAGGACATCTTGGTGACCATTGACTTTGGTATAAACGAGGACACTCTGGAGTCTCATTCTTGTTAATGACTTCTCAGTGACAGCTCTCTGTCCTTTCGGCAGCCCGAAGGGAAGAGAGTCATTTCCTTTAAGCTTTTTCTAGAACTCAAGGTTTATTGTATGAATTTGTTATTGATTATAGACTACTTCTGTCAATAATTTTTGTTACCTGTCTCCTCAGTAGCCTTGACTGGCTCACAAGCTAAGTGGGTTTGAACTTGTGTCCCTGGCTACTAGTGTCACCCCTGCTTGGTACCCCCACCCTGCACTGCTTTATCTGTGCTTGGGACATGTATGTTGCCCTCTGAAGAGCAGATTTGCTGGTAGCAAGCAGGAGAGATGTGGGGAGCCCAGCCTGCTGGAGGATTCTTTCTCTCTCAGCCAGTGGCGAGTGACCCTGGACTGTGGCCATGGGAGGACAGACTTCCTCGGTTTAATAAACGAACCACACTGTGAGGACAGTCTGCTCTCCTTTCAGCCAGCTATGATCTAGCGAGCGCTGCTAAGACACAGTTCGCACTGGAGTAATTGGAGATTGGAGTTTGCCCTTCCCAATCTGTGCACAATCTGCTCGGAGCTAAAAACAAATGTTAGCAGTTATAATTACCACCGTTTTGTCTCCAGGCTTGGATCACACTCCAGGTGTTAGAGGCGCTGGTCTTCTTTGTTTCCTTCTTGAAGTCCCATGCCCTGTTTCATGTAGATTCAGAGGGCATAAAGAGTCTCCTCTGGTACCATGTCAGGACTCTTGCTGTTTCTATTAGTTCTTTTAATTTTTCTGGCCCAAGTTTGTCCTTGCTGAGGTGTGGCTGCCTCTAAGAACACTGTTGAATTGGTGCCATGGTAACGTTTGGAAAGTAGCTACTGCTAGGATACGGCTCTGACACTTATTACTTTATTTGCATATCAAACCACCTGTTCCGAAGATGAAAATATACATGACTGCTTACTTATTCCAGTCTGGATGAAAGAGTGAGAGCTAACTGTTTAAGTGGACGTGTTGAATTTTTTTCTCCCGGTGACTGCAAGAATAAAATCTAAGGTCCTCTTCTCAGCCCCTTCTCTTACATCTAGAATAGATTCGGGGTTCACTTCATGAACAAGATTTGGGGTTTTTTTTTTGTCTGTGCAGGCACTCGGGTCCACTCCTTGGGAGGTCTGCCTTTCTCTGGCATTAAGCTGACTTGACTTTGGAAAGACATCCAGTTTGGACAAAGGGACCCATACTCCACAAAGGGAGCCTTTTCTTTTGTAACATTAAAAAAAGATTTATTTTATATGTATGAGAATTTTGCTTGTTTGTATGTGTACCATGTACACGCAGTATCTGAGGGAGCCAGAAGGGTGAGTTTGAACTCCTGGAACTGGAGTTACACACCATTGTGAGCCAGCAGATGGATGCTGGGAACTGGACCTAGGTCCTCTGCAAGAGCAGCAAGTGCTCTTGACCGCTAAGCCATCTCTCCAGCCCCCAAAGGGGAGTTCTTGAGCCTGTCTAAATGAGTTTTGGAAAGTGCTAGCACTTTCCGTTCTCTAAGAAGTTCCCTGGGAAACTCTTAACTCTTGCTGTTGTATGTGTGGCTCCCTTCATTTAAAGACAAGCTTTGCTTCTGGCGCAGCAGTGGCCCTTTCTCTCTTCACCCTTCTTTACTTCTGCCTGGCCTCTGTTTACCCCCTCACCCTCTCTCAGACACTAGGATACTGCTAGTTGTGATCCATTGTGCTCTTTTCCCCCTTGTTCCTCCTCAGGCCACTTGAGTGAGTGAGTGATCCTTCTCTGTGTATTTCTATTGGCTACTGCTAAGCTTTTAAGCATAGGTACTAAGTCCTCAGGGAGAGCGAGCCCCTAGAAGCCCCTTCTGCCTCTGGTATTTGTGTCATTTGTGACTTGCTTCCGTTGACAGACTTTGGTGGCCACTGCCAGCAGCCTTCTCCCAGCCAGGGGGATCCTTGGAGCTGGATACGTTATCTTGGGGTCTGTGCTTTCTGGGGGTCTCCAGTGCACTCCTCAGTCCTCAGCTAGTGCTGTCCAGTCACCTCCCTGCCTGGTGTCCTTGTCACGTGTGCTGTCACACCCAATCCTACCTCACTTTTTGCCCTTCTTGTTTCTGCTTTTGTGTTAGGAGCAGCATCTCACTGAATGAGTTTACAAATGACTGGAAGTGGATTCTCATAGCTCACCTTCTACTTAACTCTAGTAAATGATACCCCACTGTACAATAGTACTTTAAGAAACCTGTGTGTGGTGGTATATGCCTTTAATCCAGAACTTGGAGAGCGGGGTGAATCTGGCAGATTTCTACGAATTGGGGGTCAGCTTTGTAGCGAGTTCCAGGCTAGGCAGGACTATGGAGTAAGACCTTATCTCAAAAAAATTACTTTAACGAGTGGTAATTTGAGAAAGCTGTTGGGATGCTTATGTAATAAAAAGGTATCAGGTGTGTAAGAGGCTCCAGTCAAGGTAGGAAAAGAGGTGACAAGCCCCATGATCTCTGTGTGATCGGTCACCTCAGTGTGTCATGCACCTTCAGTGCTGGGTTGGATACTCGAGAAATCAAGTCCTAAAGAGAGTTAAACCAGAAGAAGCAGGAAACATGAGCCTCGTAATACCACCCAGTCGTGTATTGGGGTGGTTTTAGGAAGTTCAATTATATTAAAAATATATATCAAAATTCAAATTATCACCCAACAGTGGAACATCCGTATGTGTAATGATCAGGCTAATTGGTATAACCATCACTACAAGTCTTTATTATTTCCTTGTGTTGGGAAATTCAAATCCCCACACAATTTTGCAGCACACAATTAATTGCCGCCAACCATGGTCAATTGTACTGTGCTATAGAACATTGGAGTTGGTTCTTTCATGTACTTGTACCCCTGTCCTTTGTCAACCCCTCACATACTCCTTTTCTTGCACTCCCCAGACTTTGGGAACTCCGATTTTACAGTCTTCTATGACATCAACTTTTAAACCTTAACGTGTGGAAACATAATATTTGACTCTTGTGTGACTTATTTAACATTCTATCCTCCAGTTCCGTTCTTCCTGCAAAGGTGTCCTCTCCCCTCCCCCTCTGAGCCTTCCCTGCAGGAGTGTGGGTGTTCACATGCCGTGGCACCTGTGTGGAGATCAGAGGACGAGCTTGGGGGTGGGTCCTGGCCGTCTGCCTTGAGACAGGTCCCCACTTGTTCACTGTTGCTGTCACTAGGCTTGCTGACCTGTAAGTTTCTGGTGATTCTCCTGCCTCTGCTTCCGATGTCCAGTGGACACCTACCCGAAAGGAGAAGATTCTATCTTAGCCCATCTGCCATGTCTCGTCTTCATCCTGATGAACTGTGTGTATTATCCACATAAAAATGCCTTCGGCGGCGGTGTTGGCACACGCCTTTAATCCCAGCACTCAGAGGCAGAGGCAGGTGGATCTTTGTGAGTTCGAGGCCAGCCTGGTCTACAGAGCGAGATCCAGGAAAGGCGCAAAGCTACACAGAGAAACCCTGTCTCGAAAAACCAAAAAAAAAAAAAAAAAAGCCATCAGAATGAAGATTATAAAATCTACATTTACAAAGACCTTTACTCAGTTGAGTACATCACTCAGTGATCTGGCAACCTGATTTGGGATGTAGCCAAGATGGCTGTGGTTGCTAAAGCCTGGCTGCATAGGAAGTATTGCTCTTTTTGGGTGACAGAAGTAAAGTAATTTATATTTTATTGCTTGTGTTATTAACTTTTATTTGAGCACACTGTGCCTAATTAATGACATAATCCGTTCTACGTTGCAGCTTGGTTGACACTGTCAACGCTCAGATATATGTAGCAGCAGTAAGTCACCTGCAAGCAGGACCCGAATTTAAAAGGCAAGCCTGAAGTGAGGAGGGGCAGAGGGCGGCAGGTCCTGGGGAGTTCTCCAGGTAATCTGATGGGGAAGAAAGAAAGGTAAAGCGCTGGCCCTGAAGGAAAGGGAAATAGGAGAGCGCGGGAAGACAGGAGAGCATGGGAAGACAGGAGAGCACGGGAAGACAGGAGAGCGCAGGAAGGGAGCAGGCCTGTAATCCCAGCACTAGGAATCAAAGGCAAGAGGATCAGGAGGAGTTCAGGGCTAGCATTGGCTATGTAGGGAGTTCTAGGCCAACCTGGGCTACATGAGACCTTGTCTCGGGAGGGAGTGGGAGTAGGGGGCAAAAGATGGATCTTCTAGTTTGGGTTCGTAGAAAATGGCCACAGGGTGGCAGCACAGTCCGAACAGCAGGGGCTGGTTTGCCAGCTAGCCTTTTCTTAAGTGCGTTTTAGAATTCTTCCATGTGGGTTTTCCGGCTGGCCAAGGAAACAACAGCAAATGTTCAGGATTAAAGGGAAGGGAAGTGTAGGGAAGAGCACCTTTGGGACCTCTGTGTGGTAAGCTCAAAAGAAGTCTTCGAACTGGCAGGACTCACTTAAAATTCTAATCATAACTATGTCTAAAATAGATAAAAAATACAATCATTCTTTAAAAATATAATAAATATTGTTTTATGAAAGAATAAAATGGCAGACAAACATAAGCCCATTTTTTCCTATAATCAGTCGAACAGCCTGTACTTTTTAAAAAATTAGTGCTTAATAAACAATCGGAACACTTGTCAGTTTTTGTTTTTTCCTGGCGCTGAGGATTGAACCCACAGCCTTGGGTGTGCTAGATGAACACTCTGCCTGGGAGCCACATGCCCCACCCTGGGTGGACCTTTGCTGTTTGTGCTTTTGTTGTTGTCACAGCTGAGGAATGGTCGCCAGGACCAACATGGTAAAGATTATACCCTAGGTTTCTTCCAGGAGTTTTAGTTTCCGGTCTCATTAGTTAGACCTTTAATCCATTCTAAGATGATTTTTGTGTGTGTGTGCTCAGTGTGGGACAAAGCTCCAGTTTCAGCCTCTAGCTTATGGATATTCAGTTTCCCCAGCAATGTTTGTTGACAAGAGTATCACTTCCCACTGTATTGTTGTAGCACCCTTGCAAAAACTCATTTGACCATGTATGTCCAAGTTTATCTGGGGGCTCTGTATTCTGTTTTGTTGGTCTATATGTCTGCCATTGTTCAAATACAAACAGAACAATGAAAAGATTTTCTTTGTAGAAGAAGGATAGAGTAGAAAAAGGCATAAATTACAAAAATGATACACTTATTGATGCTTATTGAAAGTATGTACATAGGTGATTAACAGGAGAATCACTGTGATTCTCACGTGTCACAAAACCTATGGAGTAGAAATATGTATGTTTTAAAAAAGATGTGCATGTGTGTGTGCACAGGCGTGTGTGAGTGCGTATCCTTGTGCATGTTATGATTGTACTCGGATGTTTCTGTCCTGCCCACCCGTTCCCAAATTACCATACAGAGGCTTATATTAATTGTAAATGCTCAGTCAATAGCTCAGGCTTATTACTAGCTAACTCTTACATTTAAATTAACCCGTATTCCTTATTTACACTCTGCCACATGGTAGTACCTTCTTTCAACACAGCATGATCATCTCCTGCTCCCTCTTCATCTGTCTGGCAACTCCAGACTTTGCCCTTCCTCACTCATCCCATCATTCTCAGTTTGGCTTTCCTGCCTAACTTTATTCTGTCCAGCTATTGGCCAGTCAGCTTATTTATTAAACCAATCATGGTGACATGTATTCACACAGTGTAAGGTAGGATTATTCCATAGTACATGATGATTGTATGACAGTCAGTGGACAGTTGGTTAGATGATGGGTGGTTCTTGCCTTTCACTTGTTTTCAGGCCTGGTCTCTGGCTATTTCTGCTGCTGTGCTGTGTATCTCAGACTGTCTGGCTCATGAGCTTCTGTGTGAGTCTCCTGTCTGCACCTCTCATCTCAAAATAGGAATGTGGGATTACAGATGTGGAGCATTACATCTGGTTTTTACATGAGTTCTGGAAATTGAACTGAGGTCTGCAGACTTGCTTGGCTAGTAATTTTATCCTCTGTGATATCTTACTGAACCATAAACTATATATTTACTGTGCTGTGTACACACATTTTGTAAATACTTTTGTATTAATATGTTTATTTTCAAAGTCTTTATTGTGACCAACCAATTTGCTTTATTTGTTTAGTCTGTGTTGAATTGGCGTCAACACTAGTTGGAGAATTTAGCTAATCTGCTCTCATATTTTCATTTAAAAGCATTGTAACAAAGAAAACAGTCTCGGGAAGTATGTCGATGAGAATACAGGAAGAAATTTTAGAGTAATCTCACAAGCTAATATTTGTTTGAAATGGGACAAAGGTATGTTTTCAAAATTCATCACCGATCCTTAATCCATGACCTATTCTAGCAATTTATCCCAATCACATCAATTGAATTTAAATCATATCTTAATAAAAGGAGTGGTTATGGTTTAGCAAATCTCCTATACATGGATCCTTTATTGTAGCTAGAGTTTTCCTGCCTGGCCCACAGTCAGGACAAATCTCTGTCACCCGCCAGTCCCACAGCCGCTCAGACCCAACCAAGTAAACACAGAATATGGCCGTGGCAGGCTTCTTGCTAACTGTTCTTATATCTTAAATTAACCCATTTCTATAAATCTATACCTTGCCACGTGGCTCGTGGCTTACCGGCATCTTCACATGCTGCTTGTCATGGCAGCGGCTGGCAGTGTCTCCCTCCGCCTTCCTGTTCTCACAATTCTCCTCTGTTAGTCACGCCTATACTTCCTGCCTGGCTACTGGCCAATCAGTGTTTTATTTATTGACCAATCAGAGCAACACATTTGACATACAGACCATCCCACAGCACTTTATTGTAGAGGATATGATTTTGCAACATGACAAGATTTTTCCAAATCCCAATATTTATTTTGCCTTTTCATCTGCTGCTGAAAAACAGGTCATATTTTCTATTTCCTGCTTCCTTGGAAATATTAACATTATTATTCTAAAGATTTTATACATATAGGGAAATCTGACTGTTTACTATCTGTCTTTGAAAAGTTAGAAATCCAGGTGTAGTGACACATGCCTTTAATCCCAGCAATTGGGAGGATAGACAGTCAGATCTCTGTGAGTTTGAGGCCAGCCTGTTCTACATAGTAAATTCTAGGACAGCCAGAGCTATATCATAAGACTCTGTCTTGAAAAAGCAAAAAGCAAAACCAAAACAACAAAATAACAAAAAAGAAAAGTTAGGTTGGCTTGTAGCTGGTAGAGGGCTCTCCCAGCATGTACAAGGCCTGGATGTGATCCTATGTATCTCCCAGCCCCCAAGCCCACAAAATCAAACAATGACCTAGGGCCTGAGATACCCATCTGTACTGATACCCAAAAGTACTGACAGCCATTCCCCCATGCCCCTACAGAATATTTCCCATAGATAACCATTATATCGTAACAAAATCACAGCTGTTTATGATCAATTTTGTTGAGATATAGTTTGTATAATAAAATGCACCATATTAAATATATAGTTTAATGAATTTGAACAAAATGTATATATTTATGCTATCATAAAAACACAAGATGTTTCTATCCACTCCAAATTTCCTCTTCCCCATCAGTCGCTCTCTCCCATGGCTCTAGACAAATGTTATGTATTTGTTATTACTATTGATGAAATTTGCTTTCAAAGTTTCATAATACGGTGGCTCCTTGACTCATAACTCCTTGTTAAACCTGTTGTACAGTGTATGTTGAAAGTATCATTGGGTAATTTTCTCCAGATAGCTAGCCTAGCCTAACACCGTCCTGTGGCAGCACATGCCCTGCCTGTTTGTCTTGTGATTATCGTTGACAACTGGGGTGGGGATGGTGTGGGGCGAGCCTCTCCAGAGAGAAGCTGCATACCACTAGCTCTGGAAGGGATTAAAATTCAAAACTTGAAGTATTATTTCTACAGAATCACTTTCATGTCTTTGTAAAGTTAAAAAAAAGTATCAAGTTGAACTGTTGTAAGTTGGAGATTGTAAATGGAGTCATACAGTTTGTGACTCTGATTTCCTTTATTTGTTGAGATCATTGATGTGATTGTGCATATTTTAAATTACTGAGTGTATTTTATAGTGGTCTGAGTTTCAGACAAGATTGAGAGTACACAGAGTTCCCACACGCTCTCTGGGAGGACACGTGGCCCTCTCTCATTATCAACATCCCACAACATAATGCTGCATTTGTGAAGAGTCATGAGGCTCTGTTGACAGTTATTACCCCAAACTCACAGTTTACCTTAGTGTCCAGCCTCGGTGTAATGCATGCTAGGTGCTTTTTACAAGTGTGTGCTGCTGTGTATCTACTATCGGAATGCTGTGCAGAATGTTTTCATAGCCCTAAGCATGTTCTGTGTTCTTCTTGTGCGACCTTGCTTCCTCTAAACACTGCTAACCATCATTACCAGTGCAAACCTGGGCTACCTGCTCATCGTTTACTGTCTCTGAGTTCTTGTCCCTTCTGCAAGGTTACATGGTTGGGATCATACTATAGGTGTCCAAATGGCTTCTTTCACTCAGTGTATCTCTGAGGGTCTGCGTGTCTTGATACTTCTCTTGCTTGTGCTAAATAATAACCTGCTATCCTAATTCCCCAGTTTGTCCATTCTTCTGTGGAAGGACATCTCAGTTGCTTCTAGTTTGGGGTAGTTTTGAGTAAAGCTGCTCTAAATTTCCTGATGTAGGCTTCTGAGGATGCAAGTTTTCAGTTCGTTTGGATAAATACTAAGGAGCATGGCTGCTGGCCCATGTGGTAAGCCTTTGTTTAATTTAATAAGTAATTACCACGTCATCTCCCTAGCTAGACTTTTCTACAGGCATATAGCACTGCATATGAGCTCTTGTTCCACACCCTCACCAGTATTTGATGTTGTCAGTGGTTTGGATTCTGCCTATCTTAGTATTTCATGTGAAATTCCCTACTGTCAGATGACAGTGGCCGTTTGTCCACATGCACACTTGGATCTGTGTGTCTTCAATAGTGAGATGTCTGTCTGGATCTTGTGCTCATTTTAAAACTTGGGTTGATTGTTTCCTTACTATCGTGTTTTAAGAGTTCTTCATGTTTTGTGACTAACAGTCCTTTGTTACTTGTGTCTTGCTTCTATTTTGTCCTACTCTGTGTTTGTGTTCTCATTCCCTTGACATTGACTTTCATAGATCAGAAGATTTAAGTCTCACTGATATCTAACTTACCATTTTTTTTAATGGATTGTGCCTTTGATGTTGTGTCTGTAACATTCTCATTGTACCCAGGGTTACCTACATGTTACCCTGTGTTGTCTTTTTCAAATGTCATAGTTTTGTATCTTACACTGAGTTCTATGATATGCTTAAGATCTTTGTTTAGATGCATTAACAAGAAACATGTTGATACTCAGTTTAAGGGTTATTTGTTGATAAGACCATCTGTGGTGGTTTGAACAGGTATGGCCCCCATAGAATCATGTGTTTGAATGCCCATAGGGAGTGGCATAATTAGGAGGTGTGGTCCTGTTGGAGTAGGCGTGGCCTTGTTGGAGGAAGTGTGTCACTGTGGAGATGGGCTTTGAGGTCTCATATATGCTCAAGCCATGCCCGGTGAGACAGACTGCTTCCTGTTGCCTGTGAGTCAAGATGTATTAACTCCAGCTCCTGCTCTAGCACCATGTCCGCCTTCGTGCCACCCACCGTGACAGTAATGGACTAAACCTCTGAACCTGTAAGCCAGCTCCAGTGAAATGTTTTCTTTTTTAAGAGTTGCCGTGGTCATGGTGTCTCTTCACAGCAACAGAAACCCCAACTAAGCCAGGTGGTGGTGGCGCACACCTTTAATCCCAGCACTTGGGAGGCAGAGGCAGGCGGATCTCTGTGAGTTTGAGGCCAGCCTGCTCTACAAAGCGAGTTCCAGGAAAGGCGCAAAGCTACACAGAGAAACCCTGTCTCGAAAAACAAACAAACAAAAAACCCAAAACAAAACAAAAAACCCAACTAAGACACCATCTTAGCTCCATTTATTGCTTGTCTCAAATGGAACCTGGAATTCCCAGAATCTTGTTATCAATGCGCAAAGATTTCCTACTGTGTTGTTCTCACAACAGGAGAAATGAAGAAATAGCATCAAACGTTGTGATATACATGTGCCTGAAAGTAAGAGGATGTGGAGCCAACACTCCTCAGGCTGACCTGTGAAGAGTTTTGTTTGACTCAACTGAAGCTCTTTGTTCAGGAAGCGCTAGGGCAGCCAAGAGGGCCTTGGCAACTCCATTCTTCAGGCCTTTCTGTGGGACAGCATTTAGACTACTGGCCACCTTTTCCGCAGTCTCTGGAGTCAGAGGTAGCTTTTGCTTGCCTTTGGCAAGGGTGTCCTTGGACAGTGGTGAGTTGTCTCAGCAGTCACTGAAACAGGACTAGAAGCACATCAGTGTGTAGCTAGCACAGCTGCCAGAGGCGTCCCATGCCTCTTGCCCTGCAGTATCAAAAAGCCCAAGCATATGGCTGCCTCCCAGTCCTAACTGTGACAGTGTGGTTATCAAAGTCAGTGCAGATGGGGATGGCTGGCTGTTGTATCGGGAGACCTGGGGACCAGCAGTGTCACTGCCCACAACAGTGCACTTAACTGATTGCATTACTGAAATAGTTTGTACTCATTTCAAATATTTCAAGTTCGATACTGACCCCAGCAACGCTACAGCAGGTTTCCGAGGTGGAGAGTGCCAGTCCTCTCTTTTCTTTCGTTTCGTTTGACATAGAGTTGGCTAGTCTGTCTTTTGACTTTCCATGCAAACTTACAAGGTTTACTTTGTGTATGTATGTGCATGCACCGTGAGGTCAGAGGACAACTTGCAGGAGGTAGTTCTCTCCTACCACACGGGTCCAGGGGATCAAACTCAGGTTGTCACGTTTGGTGGCAAGTACCTATGCTTGCAGAGCCATCCACCTGTCCTCCATACAGACTTTTGAGTGACTTTGCCAAAATCTAGAAAACCACTTCCTGGGATTTAGATTGGGATTTCATGGAGTCTGTAGAGCGCTTGAGAAGAACTGAGACCTGACAGCACTGGGCAGATAGTCTTACCCATGAGCATGAAATGCCCCCCTGTTGAGTTTTCCTCGAGAGATCGTGTATAAACTCTTGTCAGATTTGGATATAACTATTCCATTTATGGGGAAGCTAATATATGTGGCGATACATTTTTGTTTTTAATTTCTGTTTTTCATTGCTGATATGTATTTAAGGGGAGACTGACTTCAGCACATTAGCCTGGTATCCTTTAACCTGTGTATCACTTGCTGTTTTCAGAAGTTTTTTTTAAATTATTATTGGAGATTTTCTACATAGATAGTTATGTTCCTTGCACTGGTTTTATGTCAATTTGACATAAGCTAGAGTTACCAGAGAAGAAGGAGCCTCAATTGACGAAATGCCTCCATAATATCTGGCTGTAAGACATTTTCTTAATTAGTGATTAATGGGGGAGGGCTCAGTCTATTGTGGGTGGTGCCATCCCTGGGCTGGTGGTCCTGGGTTCTATAAGAAAGCAGGTTGAGCCGGGCGGTGGTGGCGCACGCCTTTAATCCCACCACTCAGGAGGCAGAGGCCGGTGGATCTCTGTGAGTTCGAGGCCAGCCTGGGCTACCAAGTGAGTTCCAGGAAAGGCGCAAAGCTACACAGAGAAACCCTGTCTCGAAAAACCAAAAAAAAAAAAAAAAAAAAAAAAAAAAAGAAAGCAGGTTGAGCAAGCCATGATGAGCAAACCTTTAAGCAGCACCCCTCCATGGTCTCTGCATCAGCTCCTGCCTCCAGGTTCCAGCCCTGCTTGAGTTCCTGTCCTGACTTCCCTCAGTGATGGACTATGATGTGGAAGTGTAAGCCAAAGAAACCCTTTCCTCCACAGCATGTTTTGGTCATGGTGTTTTATCCCAGCAGTAGAAACCCTAAGACAGTTACCTATAAACAAAGACCATTGTATTTCTTCTTTCCAGTTCTTAATACTTTTTATATTCTTTACCTGTTGTACTGCATTATCTGGGATTTCCAATACAATCCTGAAGAGCAGTAGCCAGGGCGGACATCTGATCTTAGTGGGAATGCTTCCAGTTTCTCAACACCAAGTGTGGTAGTAGCTGTAGGTTTCTGTAGAGCAATGGTTCTCAACCTTCCTAATGCTGCGACCCTTTAATGCAGTTCCTCATGGTGTGGTCACTCCCAACTATAAGATTATTTTCATTGCTACTTCATAATGTAAATATCTGATATGCAGGATGTCTGATATGTGACCCTCATGAAAAGGAGTCTTGACCTACAGATTGAGAGCCATTGCTGTGGATTTTTTTTAACCAAGTTGGGGAAGTTCCTCTTTGTTCCTTTTTAAAAAAGTAATTGTTTTTAGGTTTAATTTATGTGTATGAGTGTTTTGCCTGCATGTATCCATGTATAACATATGCATTCCTGGTGCCCATTAAGGTCAGAAGAGGGCATCAGATCCCCTGGAAATGGAGCTGCAGGTGACTGTGAGCCACACTGTGGGTGCTAGGATCAAACCCAAGTCCTCTACATGAGTAAGAAAGTGCTCTTAACCACTGAGCCATCTCCCCAGCCTTACTTTCTTTTAATGTAGTATTGGATTTTGTTAAATGCTTTTTATACAACTGTTGCTATGCTTGCTCAAATGGTTTTTCTTTAGACTGTTGATGTGATAGGTTACATGAATTATTTTTTTTCATGAATTATTTTTGAATGTTGAACTTGTCTTCTATAGCTAAGAAATTCTTGGTCATGGCATGTAATTATTTTTGAACATTGTTGGATTTGATTGGCTAATATCTAATTTGAAAGATTTTACATGTATATTCAGGAAAGTTGCTGGTCTGTGGTGTTCTTTTTGGTGATATTTTGCATTACTTTGGTATTAGATAATGTTGGCTTCATAAATTAGTTAGGGTATATTCTATATGCTTCTGTGTTATGAAAAATACTAGGGATAATTGATATAATTTTTTTCCTTAAATGTTTTCTAGGATTTACAGAAGGATTTAGATGGGCCTGGTGATTTTTTGTTTTGAAATTTTAGTATTAATTTAATTTCTTTAATGGATATAGACCATATTCTTGAGTTATAATTATTTACAAACCAATGAGTTACTAACTTACGTGACTTTGTTGAGAGGCATTCACCAGAGGAGACTACTTGGACATGTGTTCAAGTCAATAGAAAGTCTTCATTAGTTAGCCAGTGACTACGTTGGGTGTTCAGAACCCAAGTGCAGTCCAGTGCCTTTCTCAGGGTGGACTTGTAAGCACAAAAGATCACTTCCTGGGTTGTCACACTTCAGTTAACAAGAACAGTTAGCCAGAAGCGGAACTACAGAAGCAAAAAAGCAAGGTTAGTACATTTAAGGACTTTCCCAGAACTGTGGACTTTGGACTAGGTCTTTGGTGGATTAGGTCTTTGGTAGATTAGGTCTTTGGTGGATTAGGTCTTTGGTGAATTGGGTTTTTGGTGGATTAGGTCTTTGGTGGATTAGGTCTTTGGTGGATTAGGTCTTTGGTGGATTAGGTCTTTGGTGGATTAGGTCTTTGGTGGATTGGGTCTTTGGTGGATTGGGTCTTTGGTGGATTGGGTCTTTGGTGGATTGGGTCTTTGGTGGATTAGGTCTTTGGTGGATTAGGTCTTTGGTGGATTAGGTCTTTGGTGGATTAGGTCTTTCTTTGGTGGATTAGGTCTTTGGTGGATTAGGTCTTTCTTTGGTGGATTAGGTCTTTGATGGATTGGGTTTTTGGTGGATTAGGTCTTTGGTGGATTAGGCAGATGTTGCTGCCCGTGTTCTGGGTTCCAAAGCCTGAGTGGTACTTCCATCATTGCATCAGCGGTGTTAAGGTCTGGGGCCTGTTACAACTTAACAGTATTTAGGCTTAGGAATATATATTTTTGAATCATAAACTAATATTTACATCATTTCCTAGATATTAATTAATCTTGGTCTTTGCTTCAAAACACAAACAAAACAAAACACCCCCTTAGCTTCTTGGTTTCCACTTCCAACAAATACCTTCTAGATGGCCCAAATATTACCATCAGTGTAATATTTATTTATACTATTCCCTGCTCTTGATTTTAGAATTTTCCTTTCTTCTCCGTCAGCTCAGCTGTACATTTAGAATTTTTGCTATGCTTCATCTAGCCAGCTAGGTTGCTCTGTTTACTAAATTGTTGCTATGACAATAACTATGCTCCTTTGGCCCCAACCTGAGGGGTCGTTGCGTATTTCCGATGCCTGGCTGCACTGGCTTGACCTAATGTGCTGGGTTTACTAGTGACCCCTGGAAACCAGGCCCTTGGAGCTTGTGTGTGTTCAGAGCCTGTGTTTGGGCTGGTTTGGCTTCATCTTCCTGCAGCTGGTCTGTGTTACCAAGGTCCCAGCATGCTTTGAATTCCAACCCACCTGAATTATGTCAAGCTCAGTTCATTTTCTTCTGTTTCCAGGACTGACTTTACTGACTTGCCAAACTCGAGTCTGGTTTCAGTTTACTCTGCACTCACCCTTCCATCCAGGATTCCGTCCTGACTCGAGAGCTTGTAGCAGAGTTTACAGCAGTGTAGGAACGAGTCCAGCAAAAGTTCAGGCTTCCTGGATGAGCTGATGGTCCTAGAAACAGCTTCTAACTTTCCATTTGATTTAAAAAAATCAACTTATTGAATATGAAAATCCAAAGACTTTCTATTAAATGTGGATAGTATTTGTTCTTTGAGTAGTAACTGAGGGCAGAGTCTGACTTACTTAAGGAGTTTCTAGCTGAGGTTAACCTTTTGATTTCTTTTGATTTGCTTAGTTGATGAGTAGCAATCGCCCTGCATTCTAGTCCATGCAACCCCTTTCACGCTGAGGCCTTGTAAGGAAGGTGATTTTGGTGTAAAACATCCAGAGGCCTCTTGGCAGTTTTGATGGATCATTTACCCCAGTTTGAACTTTCCGCTTTAGGAAACCCTGACAAGATCACTCCTGAAGCTAGTTTTCTTCAGAGAGCAGCCCCCGGGGTTTTGCTGATGTGTTAGTGTATGGTTATGACATGGCTTTGAGGGTTATAAAAGGCATCTGGTGTCAGGAGCACACTGTGTACTGGCAGCAAGCCCACAGGAGCAACGGTGACATCGGTGGTCAGTGGGTTAGTAAGTTTTAATCTATCACATGTGTCCTTTGGGGTTCATTAATTAATATTCTCTTTCAGTCGTTTTGCCCTTATTTGGGTTTCATTTCTTCCTTCCTTTACTTTCTTGGCAGTATCTTCAAAAGGAGTTAGGAGGCTGTCCCAGAAGTTGCCTTTGAAGATTGTTGCAATATGTATACCTGTCAAAAAGAATTGACCAAGCCCCGTGGAAAGCTATTTCACTCATCAAGTCCTAAGCTCAGTACCAGCTCTCTGCTCTGATCCTCTAGAACGGTCTGAACAGAAGCCATCAGAATGGATTGTTGACTCAGAGCGATTTGCTGACGCCCCCACCTTCCCATTCACTCCTACAGGGCATTCAGGATATGTACACTGGCTGAATCCAGTTTATGTTCGCTTGGGATGAAAGCGACATGCTGATTTCAACTGCACATGGCTTTCTTTCTTTTTCTTTCTTTCTTTCTCTTTTTCTTTCCTTCTATTTGGCTGTTCACCTTCTCCCATCTTGCTAGATTGGAACATACTGAAATCTTCAGAAAATGGGAGCCAAGGTGTTATTTCTAGTATAAAAATATAATTTACAATGGAGTTTCAGATTGGGGGAAAAATCCTCCATATTCTTCCATTTCAACCATTTAATTTAGGCTTGAATCCCTTTAACTACATCCGTATTCCATATAGGATGCATCACCTGTCATGGTGGGAGAGTCCCTTGTGCTGATCTGCCCTTTACAGCTTTGAGCATCTCTGTGACTCAACTGCTGTTTATGATAAGCTGAATATACTTTCTTGAATCTGCATCCACTGGTTTTTTAATTTATTTCTTTAGGACATTGTAGAGTAGTGTTATGTGGTGTTCAGGCTGAAATCCAGGGTTGTGAAACAACTTAAATTGCATGTGATCAGCACTGAAAGATGAGAAGTAGACCTCAATGGGGGCAGAATAGGCAATATCAGAGTTTATTCCAAGTGGTGAAGTCTTCGTGAAATAGTTGTTTTGAGGCTGGGGAGGTAGCTTAATTGGTAGAATGCTTGCTTAGCATGCAGGAAACCCTAGGTTCACACTCCAGCACTGCATATGTTGGTCATGGTGGCACTCACCTTAGCCACTCCAACACTGAGGAGGAGGACGTGGGAAGGTCACCATCACCAAGATCACTATCAGCTAGAGTGAGTTTGAAGCCAACCAGGGCTACATGAGACTGTATCTCAAGAAAAAATAACAACAACAACAAAACCAAAACCAAAATAGAACGCCACCACACCCCACATTTGTCTTGATTATACAGTTAAATCAGTAAATTATTTAATGAGAGCTGCTGAGTGGTGCACACCTGACTTCTCTGCGGCCGTGGACTTAGCCATTCATCTTCTTGTCTTACTCTAAGCTAAACATTTTCATTGCCTTTCACTCATCCAGACGTGCCAAGGTCTTAAAAATCTCCCTGCCATTCTGAATTCCCTTGTGAACGTAGTCTGTGTGAAGAACTGGGACCTGGAATCGTGCCCTTGGCTGGATCTGTTGAAACAGAGGCAAGGACCGAGTTCTTCCTCAGTAGAATGCAGCTCCGTGCACTTTGGTGCAGTCAGGTAGTTATAAATCTGAAGATACTGGGTGTAATAGCAGTTAAGTGATAGCCCGGTGGGGGAGGGGCCTGGCTTGGCGCTCTTAATTAGGATGAGCCTGAGGCAAGCAGAAAGTAATGGCAGTCAAGTCACTAAACTCTGTCCCTCAGATTTCTCACCTGTAGTACAAGGGCGTTTCATGATGTCTTGGATAGTTCACAACATTTTTGGCCACTGTATTGTACAATTTGACAATACGTGTGTTAACGGAACAAGTGAATGGGACTCTGATACATGCACATGTTTTACATTGATGGTGTGCTTCCATCCTCTTCCTTGCTGCTCCCTCCCCATACCCCTGGATCCTCCCAAGTTCCAATAAGCCCTCTTCCACTTTCTTTTCTTTTTTTAAAGATTTTATTTAATTGTATTTTATGTGCATTGGTATTTTGTCTGCAGTCATGTCTTTGTGAGAGTGTTGGATCCCCTGGAAGTGAGTTACA
Source organism: Peromyscus californicus insignis (assembly GCF_007827085.1). Classification (NCBI taxonomy): domain Eukaryota; kingdom Metazoa; phylum Chordata; class Mammalia; order Rodentia; family Cricetidae; genus Peromyscus; species Peromyscus californicus. Next base: position 38,093,673 of record NW_026294436.1, on the reverse strand, counting down.
GACTCACGGTGTGAGCTGTGAGCTGCCATGTGGGTGCTGGGAATTGAACTGGGGTCCTCTGGAAGAGCAGCCAGTGCTCTTAACCACTGAGCCATCTCTCCAGCCCTGCCCTCTTCCACTTTCAAGACTCTCTTCTCTTTAAATTAGTATTTGCTTGTGAGATGGAATGTGCGATACCTGCCATTCTGTGTCTGGCTTATTTTGTTTAATGTGATGTCCTCCAGTTCCAATTGTTTTAATGAAATGACAGGATTTCATTATTTTTAAAGGTGGAATAATATTCCACTTTAATGTGGTGTAGATACACATTTACTTTAGTCACTCCACCATTGATGGGTACCAAACTGACTTCGTATCTTGGCGATTGTGAATAGTGCTTCAGTAAATACGAGAGCAGGTGTCTCTCAGCTACTGATTTTACTTCTTGTGGGTGTATTGTAGACAGAAGTTTTCCTGTGTCCTGCCCAGTCCCATAACTGCTCACTCAGTGCCAAGTAAACACACAGAGGCTTATATTAATTCCAAACTGTATTCTATGACTCAGGCTTCTTGATAGCTAGCTCTTTCATCTTAAATTAACCCATTTTTATTAATCTTTATGTTGCCACATGCCCGTGATGTTACCCGTCTGCTGGCATCTTGTTGCTCCTTGGGCAGTGGGTTAGCATCTCTCCTGACTCCACCCTTCTTCATCTCCGTCTTCAGTTTGAATGTACTGCCTAACCTTATTCTGCCTTGCCATTGGCCAAACAGATTTATTTATCAACCAATGAGAGCAACACATATTCACTGCATATAGAAAGATATCACACAGCAGTGTATGTTCAGTAGTAGAATTTAATTCTATTTTTAGGTTTTTTTTTTTTTTTTTTTTTTTGTGTGTGTGTGTGTGTGTGTGTGTGTGTGTGTGTGTGTGTGTGTGTGTATTTTTAAGACAAGGTTTCCCTGTGTAGCTCTGGCTGTCCTGGATCTTGCTCTATAGACCAGGCTGGCCTTGAACTCAGAGATCCACCTGCTTCTATGTCCTGAGTGCTGGGATTAAAGGTGTGTACCATCACCACACCCAGCTCTATTTTCAGTTTGTTGAGGAGCCTTCATGTGGGGTTTCATAATGACTGTCTGAATTTACGTCCTTACCAACAGTGTGTGAAGGTTCCCCTGTCTCCATATCCTAGCCTTAAGAATAGCTATGGGGCTGGAGAGATGGCTCAGAGGTTAAGAGCACTGACTGCTCTTCCAGAGTACCTGGGTTTGAGTCCCAGCACCCACATGACAGATCACAACTGTCTATAACTCCAATTCCAGGGGACCTGACATGCATGGCAAAACACCAATGCACATAAAATAAAAAAGAATAAAATAAAAAAAGAAAGGCCACTCTAACTCTTGGGCTGAGGTTAGGTATCTCATTGCAGTTTTGACTTGTTATCTAGAATTGTTTTTGTATATATTTTTTTTTTTGAGATTTGTATTTTTCCTTTTGGTAAGTCTCTTTTCAGGTCTTTTGCCATTATCTTATTTTTTTTAATTGAAAATATGTTTTCATATAATAGATTCTGATCAGTTTCTCTTCCCTCATCTCCTCCCAAATCATCTCCACCTCCCCAGCCATCCAACTCCTTGCCTTCTTTTCCTTTCTCTTTAGAAAGCAAACAGGCAGATATTTTAAAAGAAGAATTAAAAAACAAACAAACAACAACAAAATCTCCAAAAATGCCATTGAGTTCCTTTTATGTTGACTGTTTACATCCGGGCATGAGGCCTACCCTTAAGTGCAGTATATACCCAATGAGACTCCATTGGAGAAAACTCATTTTTTTTTTTTTGTTTTTTTTTGGTTTTTCGAGACAGGGTTTCTCTGTGTAGCTTTGCGCCTTTCCTGGGACTCACTTGGTAGTCCAGGCTGGCCTCGAACTCACAGAGATCCGCCTGGCTCTGCCTCCCGAGTGCTGGGATTAAAGGCGTGCGCCACCACCGCCCGGCTGGAGAAAACTCATTTTTCCTTTGCAAGTGGTTGTCAGTTGGAGATAGCTTCTTGGTTAGGGGTGGGACCCTGTGTCCACTTCCCCCTCTCAGCACTGGGATCTCATCTGGCTTGGACCTATGCAGGCCCTGTGCAGGCTGCCAGTCTCTGTGAGTTCATGCGTACATCAGCCCTTCGTGTCTGGAAGACACTGTTTCCTTGGTGTCACCCACCACCTCTTGCTCTTACAACCTTTCCACCACCTCTTCTGCATAGTTCCTTGATCCCTGAGGAGAGGGGTTTGAAGAAAACATCCCATTTAGGGCTGAGTAGTCCGAAGTCTCTGCACCTTGTCCAGTGGTGGGTCTCTATTCTTAGTTCCCAGATAATAGGAAGAAGGTTCTCAGATGATGGCTGAGCAAAACACCTAGCAGTGTCAGGCATGGATTCCGTCTTGCCGAGTGAGCCTTAAACTCGATCAGAGAGTGACTGGTTACTCCAGCAACCTCTGTGCCACCATTGCATCAGCGTATCATGCAGGCAGGTCACCACGGTAGACTGCAGGGTTTGTAGCTGGGCTGGTGGTTATCTTGCTACTCTGGTAATGTGCAGAGAACCTTCCAGTCAGAAGGGGTAAAGGCTCTAGTTATGCACCAGCTCAACTTCCCCATGTTTAATGAGATATGTTGGTGTTGTCCTCAGCAGTTGGGCCTTACCGTCAGTTGTGGAAAACAATCAATAGCCTTGACAATAGCTGAGTTGTTTGGGTGTTTCCATGGAGCCCCTTTGCCTTTGCCCATTTTTAAGTTGGATTATGTTATTGTTGTTGTAAGGTTTTTGAATTATATTCTGGGTATTAATTCTCTGTGAAGTTACTAACTGGCCAATATTTCCTCTCATTCTGTAGGTTTTCTCTTCACTCTCACTGAGGATAGAGGTAGGGCTGGTTCAGACTGAACTTGGGGTCTCTGACTAGTGGTTGTTCTTTGTTCTCTGGTTCCAAGAGTAGCTTATTTTTATTTAAACAATAAGATCTCTTTCAATATGGTGTTCAGTCACAGTCCTTCAAGCCATGGGGAGAAGTTAAATGCTTTTTTTTTCTTTCCTACTGCTAAACTGTTCTGGAGAAGTCACTGTCCCACCAAAACCTGCAGCAGGATTTGGGGCTTTGCAAGAATTTGTCCTGTGAATAGGACTGCTGACTAGTCTCTTCATCAGGCTCTCCAGGGTTACCTTTAGGATGGGGCTTCTGTTTCCCTCCGCCTGTACTGTGGAAGAGCCCTGCAGCTGGATCTGGGTGATGCCTTCTCTTTCTCCATACCTTTGAGCTGCCATCACCCCTCTTGTGAATTTTTGATGCTCTTTTCTTGTTTTTAGAAGAGTCTGTTCTTTTCATTCTGACTCTCTTCCTTCACTACATCACAGGGACACAGTTCCTGACCCACCATCCTACCCCCACCATCGTATTGGGTCCATACTTTTGTGTTCACACTCTTTTAATGGAATGTACTTACCTACTATCGTGATGGTAGTTATCTTTCATTTCTGGGCACAGGTCCTTGAGTATCTTTTATTATGCTTGGCTGATGGCCCTGAATTCCCTTCGTGTTTGCTTATCTTTTTCTTCGGATTCTGAAGGATGGTAACCCTCCTGGCAGGAGAGAAGATATTCTAAAGAGAGACCCTTGCACCCTTTCTTACGGCTGTCATACTATAAAACAATGGAGCCCATGGCACTGGAATGTCTTGCCAGCAGAAGGGAATTGAAGCCTTGGTGCCAGACAGAGTGAACTTTTGTTTGAGGAGGCGATTTTGCAGAATCCTGACAACTTGGGGGACAGACCTTGGTGCTGCTGAGACGTTGATATTTCAGTGGTGGGCAGGACCACACTTTGACCAGGAATGCTTAGTTATTTAAACTCAAACCCCATAGCAGTACCCTGAAGGTAGACTTAGGTGGGGGGTATCCCTCTTCCCAATGTTTCCACATTGAATACACTTCTGTTCTCTGTGTTTCACTGTTACTTGTTTGATTGCCCTATTGAGGATGGGTAGCAAAGCCTAGCTGGTTAGAGCTGCTGTGGTCCAGGCTCGTTCCCTAAAAACTGGTAACAAGATAGCCTTACTGGGTATAGTAATCTTGGTTCATAGTTATTTTCCCTAAGTGCTTGACATGTGTCCTCCTGGGCCTGTAGAGTCTCTGTTATTAAAACCTTTGTTATGTTCTAGTGGAGTTGCTTTAAAATGTGGCTTGGTGCTTTTTTTTTTTTTTTTTTTTTTTTTTTTTTTTTTTTTTACAGATTTAAAAGTTCTTTGTCCTCTGCTTTTGACAGTTTGATCATAATCTGTTATGATGAAAATATTTTCTGGGCATGTATGCCTCTGGGGCTTCTATAGGTCTCCTATGTCCAGATGCCCAGGCCTTTCCCAAGATTAAGGAAGCGTTTTGCTATATATATATTTCTTTTATGTGTATAGGTGTTTTGCCTACCTGTATGTCTGTGTATCATATGCCTGCCTGGTGCCTATAGAGGTCAGAAGAGGGTGTCAGATGTCCTGGAACTAGAGTTACTGATGGTTGTGAGCCTCTGTATGAATTCCAAGAATGGACCCTCAGTTCTCTGGAAGAGCAGGCGGTCTTCTCAACTGCTGAGCCATCTCTCCAGCCCCCAGCACGGGATATATTTTTATAACCTTTATAACCCTGTCTGTGATGCTGCCAGTGACGTTGCTGTTGATGCAGATGGTACCCCACAGATCTTAGCAGCTATCTTCTTTCTTTTTTTCTTACTGAATGTGCGGTTGTCAGAGATGACTTGAAGCGCCCATAACCTCTCTTCTTCGTGGTTGCCAGGAAGCTCTGGTCTTCAGGAGGTGTCTGTTTTTTTCATATCTTGTGTTACTGTGTTGAGATTTCCATAGCCGGTGGAATGGACATCGCTGCCGCTCTTGGATTGGCCTTTGTCCTAAGCAGCTTTCCAAAACTGTGCCTTGGGAAGTTTCCCATCATGCAATACTGACTTTGTTTCCAGCTAGAAACTGTAGTGTGATCTCCCTCAAGCATCTTTGACTGTGACTGGTAAGTCTGGGTGCGGTGTACCACACTGGAGGCTGCGAGCCTCACTCTCTTTGCAGGTTGTGTGAGAATGGGGATGGTGATGCAGTTTAGGTGGTTAAGTGTGATGTAGACAGAGGAGTGTGTGTGGTGTAACATGTGCAGTCCCTCCTGCAACGGCGGTGGTAGCCTCTGTGGCTTCTTGGGGGTTTCCTGAGGCACTGCTGTTATCTGAAAGAGTCTCTGGTGCTGGCTGTGCCCTCCTGTTAGACTTGCCTTACAGGGGAGTCAGGAGCAGGAGTCTCAGCGGCCTTCTGTGGCGCTCAGACTCGGTTTTGTCAGTAGGGATGTGATCTGACAGTTTGGGGGTGACCATGTGAGGGGTCTGCTTGGGTGTGATGGCAGCAAGATGGGAGCTGTTCCTCTCATCGGTTACTTGGGCATGCTGGTCCAGGACTAGGAGTCTGCCCCATGCACCCACCCCCCAGCTGTGTGTGCTTCTCCTCTTGTCTTCCACTTGTGGTGCCTGCCAGCCGTCCGTCAGGTGGGAGTGCGTCACAGCTGGAACTGGGGGAAATTCCTCTCCACTGAGGTGCTCCCAGGAGTGAGCCAGAGCAGATGCAGCCAGCATCTGGCAAAGTTTCTCTCCAGACCTTCTACGACTGTGTGCCTCGGGAGTGGGGCACCAGCAGGAACTACCTTGGTATTGTGAGGCCACCCAGAATGCCTCTTCAGGCAAAGGAGTAGTGGAAACTCGAGTTCTTCCTCCATCTTCTGAGAGAGGGGCCCCGTCCCTGGCTCCTGTGTGAAGCCGCAGGTGGTTGACTGTGCTTCAGGTCCAAGAGCAGACTGGTCCAACCCTGGTTCTTGAGAGTGCCCCCTACTTCCCTCTACACCACTGCTCTTTAGAGTGGGTCCTTCACAGTGGGCTGTGAGACTTTCCACTGCGGCCAGTCTGGTTTGTAAGACAGCTACACACTGACCAGTGGGATGTCTGTGGGGTTCCAGGGACAGGAACACACCAGTTTCTGACCATTCAAGTAATCCAAATTCAAACAGTGGGTTCTTCCCAAGGTGGCTTCTGGCTGCAGCACCCAGGGTGCTTGCTAGGAGGTGAAAGGAATTCCTTTTCCAGAGACAGCATGCTGTGCAGATGTCAGGTTTCTCATCCTCCTCGGCTGTGACTCCGCAAGGGTGCAGGACTTTGCAGTGACTAGGATTGCTGGTTTTTGTTTGTTTGTTTGTTTGTTTTTCGAGACAGGGTTTCTCTGTGTAGTTTTGCGCCTGTCCTGGATCTCACTCTGTAGACCAGGCTGGCCGCGAACTCACAGAGATCCACCTGGTTCTGCCTCCACCACCGCCAGGCCTGTTTGCTGGTATTTGTACTAACAGAATTTCCTGGGGCCCTCACCTTTACCCTTGCAGGGGACATGTTGATTATGGATCTGGGCAGCGGGTCTTGGGACATTTCATTTCTCTTGTTATGCTGCTGTCTCAGATCTCTCTCTCTCTCTCTGTCTCTCTGTCTCTCTGTCTCTCTGTCTCTCTCTCTCTCTCTCTCTCTCTCTCTCTCTCTCTCTCTCTCTCTCTCTCTCTCTCTGTATGTGTGTTTAAACATGTACATGTATGTGTGTGCATGTGTAGTCCAGAGGTTGATGTTGGATGTCTTCTCCAATCACTCTACACTTTCTCTTTTGAGACAGTGTCTATCATTAAACCTGGAGCCCACAGATTCACACATACTGGATGGCTGGTAAGCCCCAGGGAGCCTTCTGTAGCTAACTCTCTGTATTGACATTAGAGGTGTGGCATGCCCTCTTGTATAATATTAGAGGGACCAGCCTTACTATCATACATCCCAGGGGCTCAGGAGAGAGAACTACAAACGGCGAGGACTATTTTTGGGAAATAGAATCTCAGCACACTGAGCTCTCTAGTCCACTTGTTTTAATTCCTCTGGGATAACATTCTATTTACACAGCTTCAGTTCTGCTCTCATTCATAGCTCCTTTCTTGCTCGATTTCTTTCTATATTCATCTACTGCTCTGTCTAAGTTCTATCTTAATTCTCTCGTCTAAATTCTGCCTCATCTAGACCCTTTTCATCTTGTTCTTACCCAGCTAGTACTTCCCCATCTGACTCTTCCTCATCTTCCATCTCGTCCCCCATTTGACTCTTCCTCATCTTCCATCTCGTCCACACGTTCTCTCTGGTCAAAATCCTCCTTATCCCTCTCTGTTCTCCATCCCTAAGTTCTCCACATTCCTCCTAGGTCTCCCAGGAATCCAGTTATAAACCCAAGCAATAGCAATCTCCTGGTCGAGCAAGGTCACCAGCTTGAATTCTACGCGGTCATAAAGGCAGGTAAGAATTTTCCTCAGGCAGTGACCACCAGGCTTTCTTTTACAATCCAAAATGGGAGTGGTAAAAGAGGAGGTCAACTGAGTGCTAATGACCGGTTAGTATATCAAAAAGGGGATCTGTATGCTCAGTCTACATTCCGAGAAGTGGTGAGGTAAGAAGTTAGGGGTCTGTTAGTAAGGGTGTATAAGAAAGGAGGGTCTCACCCTAAATTGCACAAGAAATAAAGCTATCCACCTGACCTAGGAGACAGGTGTTATTTCGTTTGGCCTTGGATGCTTGATAGGCATTTTAGATAAATACACTGTTAGGAGTTCTTGGAAGCACACAAGAAAATCATTTTAGGAACCAGCTAATGTATATGCAAAAGCTAAAATATCACCAAGACTTCTTAAGCTGTGGCTTGACCTTTGGAGAAGTCTTTGACTTTTCCAAGTAGTAGCTTTTGTGATAGTAGCTGAATTCCATTACGTTTTTCTGCGGCTTGCAGCAATGCCCAGGTTTTTTTAATTATTTAAATTTTTATGTGGTTCTGGGCATCAAACTGGGCTCGCACTTTACTGAGCAGCCCTATTCGCAGCCTCATTTTTTGTCTTTTTTTGGTTGCACTCCAGCATGTTCCTGTGGTCATTCAGCTCAGTATGCAGCCATATACACCCGTTGCTTGGTTCCTCTTTGAGAAGGAGTGAGTGAGTGAGTGCTGAGTGCCTCTATGCGGCTTTCCTGCCACCCTCTCACATTCATAATACTTTCGTCTATAATAAACATGCTAATTTATGCAAATGACTTAAGAACATTTAGTAAATGCTGCCAAATGTATTTTAAATACTAACAGCAAATTATTGACCCATCGGATGCTCATCTGTCCAAAGGTCTAGTGCTTTTGGCATGTGCTGCAAGTACAGAGATCTTAGGTTCTAGTTTGCCCGTGATGGTCCCAGGTTTCACCCGTTGCTTGGCATTATTATAACCGTGGTACCCACTTCACTCTCAAAGGCTCAGATGGAATGCTGATTATTCACAGAGTGGATTTGGGCAGTTCCTTCATTGTAGTTCAGGCTGTTTCTTTTCTTAGTGCTTTGCCAATTCTGTACTTCTGTGTGCGACATCACTTTGTAAAAAACCTGTTGAATTTCCTGCTCAGTTCCCACCTCAATTCCCTGCTCACCACCACAGTTCTTCTCCTTGTTAAATGGCAGAGCCAAGCTTCAAACAGGAGTCTGCCCAACTCTAGAGACCTTTTCCCTTGTGCCAAATCACCTGGTTTTAATTTGACCCATCATTTTATTCCATGAAGATCTTTTAGATTCTGATTCTATCATCCAAAATGTTTACTATTTTTTAACATTATGCTGCCCATATTTTTTTTTAATTCATTCAACATCTGACAAACCCCTACAGCATGCCATGCCCTATTCCAGGGAATGGAGCAGTGGACCAGTTCATAAGGCCTTTCTGCTAGAGAGCTGACATTTTAAAAGCTTGTTTTATGTCTCAAACCAAACAAGCAGCACTCCCAGAACAGGGACACTGTGATGGCTATTCCTGGTTGTCAACTTGACTACATTTGGAATTAACAAAAACAAAACCAAAAAACCGAAAACAACCAAACAGCTGGGCACACCCATGGGGGTTTTAGTTAACTGGATGATTTGAAGTAGGAAGACCCGCCCTAACTCTGGGCCATACCTCCTTGTAGCAGCCGATATAAAAGAAGAAAATTTTGCTTTTTGCCTGCTCACCCTCACTCTCGCTGACAAGCTCATCTATCCTGCTGTTGAGGCATTCCTTTGCTGGCATTACAGCCTACTTCTTCAGGATTCTGACATATACTGAAGATCAGCCGAGACATCTGCCTCCTGGACTGAACAAGTACGGATTCTTGGACTTTCTGCCATTGTTGGACTAGCTGGACTACAGACTATAAGCCACTCTAATAATCAATATGTGTATGTATATACATCCACATATATATAAGCCACATATATATGGATTTATTAGAATAAATGTTTTTATTCTGTTCCTCTAGAAACCCCTGACTAACACAGCTTCCCAGAAGGTTCATCTAAAGTCCTGTAGCTGGTCATTAGATACTGTCCTCTGGATTAATACCAACTGAAAAGTAGAGTTTAGTTATCATTTAAAGATAATGAGTCTGTATCATCACAGAACCTGAATTTTTCCTCATTCAAAGAAAAACCTATTTTCAAAAATTCCTTATAAAACCCTCCATGCCTGGGTCTGGAGAGATGCTCAACAGTTAGCTCACTTGCTGCTCCTCCGGGGACCGAGTTGGGTTCCCAGAACCTGTGTCAGGCAGCTCACAGGCTCTTGTAGTTCCAGCTCCTGATGTCTTCTGGCCTCTGTGGGCACCCACCCGCACACCAGTGGCCTGCACACCGGTGACCCGCACACACATACACATCAATAAAAACAATCACACTGTTGGCCTCACTTCCTGGGTTTAGTCCGCCATGGAAGAAGGAGATTGTCTGCTTGAACTTACTCATCTTCGTGAGTTAGCAGTGGTTCCTGGGGGCTCCACAGTGCACTGTGTGCTCACATATGGCAGTTATCTGGTTTGGGGCTATCGTGGTCCAATTAGTTACAGAACAACAAGCTTCCTCTGGGTTTTGTTTCTGTTTCTTTCTTTTTGAGGTAGGGTCTTAAGTGGCACAGGCTAGCCTCGTATTTACCAAATAGTTCTATGGACTTGAATTCCCCCAGATCCTCCTATCTCGGCCTCTCTAATGCTTGGATGAAAGGTGTGCCTCACCATGGCTGTCTCTTGTGCTGACGGTTTTACAAATGACGCTTTTCCTTCATCCCCCTGGATCTTCCTTTATTTGCCAAGAATCCTTGAAGACCTAGTTTCCTTCCTTCCTTTTTATGTTCTTTATAAATATATTATTATTTACATTGACCAGGACACAGGATGTAAGCTTTGCTTTTGTGTGTGTGTGTGTGTGTGTGTGTGTGTGTGTGTGTGTGTGTGTGTGTGTGTGTCTTTATTTCAGGGTCTGATTATATTGCCCAGCCTGCCCTTGAACTTGAGAGCCCCCAAATTCAGGAGTTGTAGGTATGCACTACCATTCTAGCTGTGCCAGATTCTTTAGAGAAACTGGGTCCCGTCTTAAAAGTCATACTCAGCCCTGGCTTCGGTCACCTCTCTGAATATATGGACTATATGGAGTTCTTTGTTTAAGACTGGAAAAATTTACTAGCTATTTGTTCAGCCTTTGCTGTGTGCAAAACACCGCTGTAAGCATGTCAGTGTTGTGTCAGGATGAGAAGATAGGTATGTGGGGAAGTCAAGGTCACGTGGGTGTCGTGGCACAGAGCTGCAGCTCGGACCCAGTTCAAGAATGATGTGAGGGTGGGTGGGGAACAGGGTGCCCTGAGAATGGACATTGGACAGGGTCTTGGTAAAATGGCCTTCTAAAGTTTTTCTCATGTGGTGAAGTTAATCTCCCATCTATAATTCCCCATTTCACTGAGAATTCAAGGTCTTAATTTGCAATGTTATTTTACTTCATAACGACGAAACTCTTAAAACAAATGAGTTTTGATGCAGTGAGGATAGGGAATAACAATTTGAGGCAAACTGTGTCCTTGCTTTCTTGTAAAATATCCACAGTGCCTATGTATTTGAATTTCCTCATAATAATGGAACAAAGACTGCACATGACAGTGTGTGTCCTCCAAGACTGTGTGTGGCCTCAAAGACTGCATGTGACAGTGTGTGTCCTCCAAGGCTGTGTCTGACTGTGTGTGTCCTCAAAGACTGCATGTGACAGTGTGTGTCCTCCAAGGCTCTGTCTGACTGTGTGTGTGGCCTCATAGACTGTGTGTGGCTGTGTGTAACCTCATAGACTGCATGTAGCTGTGTGTGGCCTCATAGACTGTGTGTGGCTGTGTGTAACCTCATAGACTGCATGTGGCTGTGTGTAACCTCATAGACTGCATGTGGCTGTGTGTAACCTCATAGACTGCATGTGGCTGTGTGTGTCCTCCAAGGCTGTGTCTGGCTGTGTGTGGCCTCATAGACTGCATGTGTCTGTGTGTAACCTCATAGACTGCATGTGGCTGTGTGTAACCTCATAGACTGCATGTGGCTGTGTGTGGCCTCATAGACTGCATGTGGCTGTGTGTAACCTCATAGACTGCATGTGGCTGTGTGTGGCCTCATAGACTGCATGTGGCTGTGTGTGGACTGTGAAGCAGTGAAGCCTCACTTGCTCTCTGCGCAATAGATTGGCTCACCAAACCCTGGAGTCTCCTTTTGAATCAGTCTCTCTCTCTCTGTGTTTTCATGTTCCTTCCTGACAGCATGCTTTACCCAGTGAGTTTACTTTGATTGGCTTGTGTCAGTCTTACTTCCCCCCAAGAACTCAGTTCCTGTTGATTTATCAGCAACATGAATAGACTGTGTTTTTATTTCCAGTGTGATAAAAAGTAGCTAGTGAGAGAAGTCCACATCTCTTCTGTTTACTGCTGTGATGTAGGTTTGAGCGGCGGCAATGGCGTGGTGCCACAAGAGGTAAATACATGGACTGGTTGGTGAAGGAGCAGCTCTATGTCCAGTTTAAGATTTCTTCTCTATCCCTTGTATTTTGTTGTTGTTGGTGAGCTGGGAAGCAAATATATACAGACTTGTACACACACACACACACACACACACACACACACACACACACACACGATAGAAGTATGAGAGTCTCTAAAGTGTTACCACTGGAAAGGAACATGGACTTCCTAAGCTTTCGGAGAAGTTTCATTAGCTTTGTGAAGATTCAGTTCCACACCAGCTGTCATCAGTAGGACAGTAATAGGAAAGTGTTTGAAGGGTGGGGCCGAGACCGCTTGTCACTGTCAGGTGCATTGGGAGCCCCCAACAGCTCCAGAGGCTGGTGAGGCTGGGCATTGCTATTCTGATACTGCCTGCCTTTAAGTGGGGGAGATCAGGAGCTCTGGAACCCAAAGGACAAACCTCTGTGTGCAGATGTGAGCACATCTCAGAGATGGAAGGCCAAACCTACCAAGTCTGCTGCTGGCCTCTTCTGCAGATGTCCATGGCAAGGGAGCAAGAACGTTACTTTCCCCATGTAAGCCATGATACATAATTAGAATTGTGTATCAGTGTTTTATTTAAGAGGTGTGTGTGTGTGTGTGTGTGTGTGTGTGTGTGTGTGTGTGTGTATCTTTCTGTACTTAAAACTTCATCTCAAGTAATTGGAGTACTATCAGTTGGATTAATGTAAAGAACTCTTTTTACCTTTCTCTTAAAATATTTCAAAGTTCAATTTTGTATAATGAGAGGTTCTTAAGCTTATTATAAAATGGGCAAGAAAAGCAATGACATGTTTATGACTCAGGCCAGCAGTGCCATCTACTGGTGACTACCTCAAATTACAACTAAGAACCAGCATGCGTGTGGAAAGTACTCCTTTCTCACTCATTTACAACTTGGGGCTTATATAATTAGAAGGGGTTCTTATTTCTCCAAACACAGCGAAGACTGTGGTCTTCTGTAAGGCCTCTCAGTGTACAATTTTTAAAACACAGTATCATTGAAAATTGCTGTTAGCATTTTCTAAAACATGTAAAAAATTTTTTGTTTTGTCAGCTATTATTTCTGGTAAAAGCTGGGCTTATTGTTTAAATGGTATAAATCTTTAACACAAATAGGGTAAGCAGATGTAGATAAGTCAATCATGGCAAGAATGTGATCAGATAATAAGTTACCTTGTCCACACATATTGTGTGGTGATACAGTAATAGTATGGCAATTTGTACCACTTCAAAACATTTTATCCAGCAGTCAACAAACTTGAATTGATCCAGTTGGAAAGATTAACTAGTATGTATGAAATCTTTGAACCTAAGTCTGAATTATGTTTTAAAACCTTAACAGTTTCAAAAATATCAAACCAATTTCTATTTTACCTTTGGCCCTACCAACACACATTGGTTTGGATTTAGCATGAAGTATCCACTAACTAATCTTTTACATTTGTTTTGACTTTCTGTGTAGTGTGTCTGCCTGTATCTAAGTGTGTATACTGTGTATGTGCTTAATGCCGGAGGAGACCAGAGGAGGCCATTGGATCCCCAGAACTGCAGTTACAGATGGTTGTGGGTGCTGGGAACCAAACTCTGGTCCTCTACAAGAGCAGCAAGCACTTTTAACTGCTTATCTATCTTTCGGGCCATTACACTAATCTCATTTTTGATAATTCTCAGCCTCACATTGGAGCTTCTAAAAGATGTCATAAGTTGTTATCTGTCTATCATGCCAAGCCAGTATTTTCAGGAGCCACAATTCTTTATGGCATTAGTTCTCTGTGCAGCCTTCTTTTCCAGTTGTAAAAGTCATGTAGCATGTGTTCATGCTTGGAATTCAGGTAGCAGTCTTTCTCTGGAGACTTGGCCCTGGAAAGCGTCACTTCAAACAAGCTGCAGTACAATTTTCAGGTATTACATTTGTTAGTGAAGTGTTTTTCCTTTCGAAGGACCCAGGAACAGGCTCACCTCGTTTTCATTTCTCTCGTTGGTACCTTCATTGGGGAATTTTCTGTCACTTTGTTTTGTCTGTTGAAATAACCAGTAACCCCATTATTGTGGTCAGGAAATCTGGGCAAAACAACACAACCCTTTACTGTTTTTTCTTGAGGATCAGTTGTATAGTGTTGGAAGACAACTATTTAATAATGTGCTCTTCAGAATGATTCTGGGTATAATAATCTTCAAAACATGGAATCATTTGAAACTCTTGTATCTTGTACCCTGAGATGGTTCAGAGGGCTTTTCTGCAGAAAATCCTCTTCATTTGCCTTGAATTGTTCTTCCATCAAAGGTCACCTTCAATGAAGAGGAAATTGATACCAGGCTTGATTAACAGGTCTTAAAACTAGAAACTTAAAATGTGTTCCTAATGATCTCGAAATTCTATACTTAAAAAAAAAAAATCAATGTCTGTTAAGAAATAGAAAGCCATCCATTTGCTTGCAAATTTTATGATGTCATTGTTTTCTACTGCTGAGTAATACTCCATTGTGTAAATATACCACATTTTCCCAGACCCAGAAAGACAAACATGGTATGTACACACTTATAAGTAGATATTAGATGTAAAGCAAAGGATAACCATGCTACAGTCCACAGCCCCAGAGAAACTAAATAACAAAGAGGACCCTAAGAGGGACACATGAATTTCCCTGGAAGGGGAAATAGATGAGATCTCCTGGGTAACCTGGGGGCAGGGGAGGTGGAGGAAAGGGGATGGGGGATGGGAACATGAGGGATCGGGTTGGTTGAGTTGGGGCAAGATGGAGGAGGAGAACAATGAAAGAGATGTCTTGATAGAGGGGGGCCATTTGGGGTTAGGGAGAAACCTGGTGCCAGGAAAACTCCCAGGAGTCCACAAGGATGACCCCAGCTAAGACTCCTAGCAATAGTGGAGAGGGTGCCTGAACTAATCTCCTGTAATCAGATTGATGACTACTCTAATTGTCATCATAGAACCTTCATCCAGTAACTGATGGAAGCAGATGCAGAGATCCACAGCCAAGTACTGGGCCGAGCTTTGGGAGTCTAGTTGACAAGAGGGAGGAGGGATTGTATGAGCCGGGGTGGGGTGGGGGTGGGGCTCAAGATCATGATGCGGGAACCCACAGAGACAGCTGACCTGAGCTAGTGGGAGCTCATGGACTCGGGACTAACAGCTAGGGAGTCTTCACTGGACGGACCTAGGCCCTCTGCATGTGGATGACAGTTGTGTAGCTTGGTTTGTTTGTGGGGTCCCTAGCAGTAGGATCAGGACCTGACCCAGGCGAATGAGCTGGTTGGAACCTATTCCCCATGCAGGGATGCTTCACCCAGCCTTGATGCAGTGGGAGGAGCTTGGTCCTGCCTCAATGTGATATGAACTGCTTTGTTGACTCCCATGGGAGGCCTGTCCCTTTCTGAATGGAGGAGGAGTGGATAGGGGGATAGATGGGAGGTGGGGGAAGGGAATGGGAAGAGAGGAGGGAGGGGAAACTGTAAAATAAATGAAAAAATTTAATTAAAAAAAGGAAATAGCCAAACAAGGGACCAATAGAGAAAAGAATTCATTTGTCATACTGTATCTAGACTGCTGAAAAAGTTCCTTTTTGTACCACCAAGAACTGGGTCTCAGTTCTGGTTCTGCCGTATGTCCTTGAGCATGTCAGTTCTGGAATTCAGACATCTCTGATGGAGGGTTAGGATGCCCCCTTGGGTGGTTATTGGGAAAGAATTGTTTTAAGTATAATGCACAAGATAAGTGTAGTGTGCTACCCTGACCGTGGTTGTCCCAGCACGCTGGCACGGGGATTCAGGGACCATTCTCCTGCTGGTTTCTACTTTAAGGTCCCCCAATTCCAGAGGCTACAAAAAGGCCCAGATCTGAACTTGGGGATTCCTAAAACAAGTCTAAGTAATTTTAGGTCATTTCTCTGGGATTTTTTTTTCTTCTTCTTCTCTTGATTGTTTATGTGTAGCTGAGGATAATAGTAGTAAAAATACTAACCACACCGTTTTTCTGGCACCATCTATGAGGCTTTATGCTTTTACTATAACTTTGCAGGTATCCCCTAAGGTCTTAGAGATGAGGGCTTGCACGTCTATAGAAGTGAAGAGTCAGAGCCTGAGGAAACAGTAAGTCCCCAGAACAGCACCTCTGCAGCCGCTTGTTCCTCGCGGTTTCTTCAACTTCCTTCTAAAACTGGGCTGTGGATGCATGTTGATACCTCCAGGGGTGCCTAAAGGGAACAACTGGACAACACCGTTAGCTTTTGCTCTTAAAACACAAGATAGAAAACGAACCTGGGGTCGTATTATTGCATGCACTTCAATGATCCCCTTTCCAGCTATCAGAAGGCATATTTTTTCAGTATTCTGCAGAAAAGTAAATTTTTAAAAATTCTTCCCCCCCCCCCCAAGACAGGGTTTCTCTTTGTAGCCCTGGCTATCCTGAAACTAGCTCTGTAGACCAGGCTGGCCTTGAACTCACAGAGCTTAGACTGCCTCTGCCTCCTGAGTGCTGGGATTAAAAGTGTGTGTCACTATCGGCTGGTTAATTTTTAAACATTCTGAGCAGACTGTTTTGCCTTAGGAGTATTGGAGGAGCAGTTACCTCGTTTTACAGAGGTGGTCAGCTTCCCAAAGGCGGTTCCCAGGGTGCTGCGGTGCAGAACTTACAGCGCAATGGCGAAACATTGACTGAAGAGCTCCCAGACATTCTTTCTCCATCTTTTACCCTTTAAAGGCAAAATACATAATTAAAATTATATCAAAATCCATCTCTAAAAATCCGCTACTCAATAAAAATGAGCGTTGAACCAGTTACAAGTATTTCTTTCTGCAAATTATAGATTTGGATTAAACTTCCAAATCCCAAATAGATGTTAAAATTAAGTCTTTCTTCCTTAGCTCAAGTAAATACTCCTTAAGGTCAGGGGAGTGGCTTTATTCAGTTTGCTTTGCTTTGTTGAGATAATCTCACTGTGTAGCCCATGCTAGTTTTAACTTCTTGGGAGGTTTCTGCCCCAGCCTCCCAAGGGTGGGATTTACAGGTGTACACTTCCTACCACACTGGGTAGGCCTTACTGAAATGGAGGCGCAGTCAGGGATAGTAGGGAAACTGAGGAGAGGGTGGAAGAGGCGTGTTGTTTCCGTGCATTTGTGTCTTTCCATTTGCTCTTCCTGGGGTGCATTTTCATCTCGAGTCCTCTGGTAAACTCATACTCATTTTCTCAGCACCCACTCCGAACCTTGTTTTCCGAGATGACTCTCCTCACATCTCCAACTAGACAGTCATTCCCTCTTCCTCCCTTCTGCGGCTGTATAACCATCGTTCTCATCAAATCTGGTACCTGTACTAATTGGCTCATATTCCCTCTCTTTTTTAAACATCTTGTAACATAGATGCTGCTAAGTTACAAGACTTGACACTGTGAACAACACAGAAGCCATAAAAGCTGGAAAGCCCTGTTTAGTTAAAGCAGTTGGAGAAAACTGCTTAGGGGACCCACAAGTTAATTTGAGCTCAGCAGTGTTGACTGAAGGAAGGGCCTAGGAGGTGGCAAACCGTAGGTCAGGCAGTACTTGAATGGTTAACTGTGTGGGCATTGGTTTATAGAAGAGCATTTACTTTAG
The DNA here is from genome assembly GCF_007827085.1 of Peromyscus californicus insignis. Taxonomy (NCBI): domain Eukaryota; kingdom Metazoa; phylum Chordata; class Mammalia; order Rodentia; family Cricetidae; genus Peromyscus; species Peromyscus californicus. The sequence continues at coordinate 38,076,114 of NW_026294436.1, read as the reverse complement.
AAACCTGAGTCCTTTTATGCACTGTGTTCAGGTTTTAGAGACCCCTAGAACCTCTGAGTTATTAACAAAGTGCTTTATCTACCAGTGTGGGGCAGTTCTCAGGGACAGTTCTCCAAGGAGAAGGTTCAGCTTTGAAAGGTAGATCTTGAAATCATGTTATGACTTGTAATTTCTTTCTTTTTTTTTTTTTTTTTTGGTTTTTTTTTTTTTTTCGGTTTTTTCGAGACAGGGTTTCTCTGTGTAGCTTTGCGCCTTTCCTGGAACTCGCTTTGGAGACCAGGCTGGCCTCGAACTCACAGAGATCCACCTGCCTCTGCCTCCCAAGTGCTGGGATTAAAGGCGTGCGCCACCACCGCCCGGCATGACTTGTAATTTCAATCAAGAACAGGTAACATTGATAATCGTTTGCCCTTTCCTGAGATCTTAAAGGAAGAGTGAAGAAAGAATTGAGAGACAGGAGGATTGGAAAGAGGGAGGCGAGTTGGACTGATACTTGAAAAGCAAAATAACATACCTGTCTCCTTACAACCTGATCTTCCCTGTATCATGTCCACAGGGCCTCCTCAGTGGTTACAAAGGGATCATCTAAGCAATGGAGCCTACAATCTAGGGACAGACGCTGTCTATTGAGAGAAATGAAATACTGATTAAAATGAATGACAAAATTTCTCATCGTTGTCCCAATGAAAATACACTGAATTAAAAAGTAGAAAATTCTGCAGACTTGATTGAGAGGCTTATCTTGTTACTGTTTATTTTGATCAGTTAACAGTCACTTTTTGCAAATTATTCTAGGTGTCCTTTGGAAGTAGGAGAGTTGTCTCACTCAAAAATCTGTGTTTGATCATAAAAATGAAATATAATGAACTTGACTTGGTAATTTGCCATAGATGTGTGTGTGTGTAAAACTAACAAATGCATAACCAATGTTAATCTAGGAATGTTGACTTTGAAGTCAAGTATTAGGAAAAAATGTGGGGTTGGAGAGATGGCTCAGTGGTTAAGAACACTGACTAATCTTCCAGAGGACCCAGGTTCAATTCCAAGCATGGCAACTCACAACTGTCTGTAACTCCAGTTCTAGGGCTTCTGACACCCTCACACAGACATACATGCAGGCAAAAATCAATGCATATAAAATTAAAATAAATTATTAAAAAAAGAAAAATATTTAAGTTCCATAGATTACTGATTGGATCATTATACACTGTGTGTGTGTGTGTGTGTGTGTGTGTGTGTATAAATATGCTGTGTACTATAAATATGTATCATTATATCAATTAAAAATAAAATAAAATTTAGAAAAAAGATTAAACATTAAGAGCTATGTCAGTAAATATTCAAAATGTGTTTTTTCTGTTGTAATCTGACTTCACTTATCAAATCTAATAACTTTACATATATGTAAAATGTTAGAATAGTATCTTAATATGATAAAATTATTATATGTAATACCCTTTTTTATTTGCAATGATTTCAAATCTTTTTCATTTGCAATGATTTCAAATTAAAATGTGATTACATTATTTCCTCCCTTACCTCCCTCCAACCATTCCTATGTCCCCCCACCTCACTCTGTATCAAGTTCATAGCCTTTTTTTCTCTAATTATTTTATTACTGCATATATGTGTACATATATATCATACACACATATATACAGTGCATATATATATGCATAAATATGTAAATACAATCTGATGAGTCTTTTTAGTGTTGTTTGTGTGTATATAATTTCAGGACAGGCATGATTTTGGATAACCAATTAGTGGCTCATCCCTGGCGAAGCAATTCTCCCTCACCCAGCAGTAATTAATTGTCTGTAGCTCTTTGTCTAGGTTTGGGGCCCTGTGAGATTTCCCTGTCCTGAGTTAGCCTGTCTGTTGGCATTGGCGGCTTCAAGTCTTTCAGTTTAGGCAGCCATATTGTTGAGGTATCACGGTGTAGCCTCCCTTCATTTCTAGGAGACACACTCTCTCACCAGACTTCCTCATCTTCTATGATGTCCCTGGCCTTAGGTGTGTGGGGTAGTGCTGTAGATGTATCGGGTGCAGCTTGGCCTCCGCCATCACTTGTCCTCAGCATTTTGACCAGGTGTGGTTTTCTGTGATGGTCTTCTTCTGCTGGAAGCTTCTTTGATGAAGGAGGGGTGAGAGCTATACAACATCTTCCTCTTCTGTGTTGGAATGACAGGTGTATAAGTTACTTTTTTGTTTCTGTGATAAAAGAGTTTATTTTAGCTTAGGGTTTCAGGGGAGGCATGGCAGTGGGCAGCCAAAGCAGGAAGCTGAGAGATCACATCTCAGCTGCACGTGGGAAGCAGAGAGTAAGCAGGAAGTGGGGTGAGACATAACCCCTCAAACCTCGATCCTAATGAATACTTCCTTTAGCAAAGCTGCACCATCTGATGGTTCTATACCCTTCCCAAACAGCACCACCACTGAGGACCACATGTTCACAGTCATGAGCCTCTGGGGAAGATTCCTCATTCAAACCATAACAGCAGGAGTCCGTTCTTTCTAAGTCTGAACAATGTTCCATTATGTTTATGAACAACATTTCATTTATCCATTTATCCACCAGCTGACACTTAAGTTGATCCATATCTAGGCTGTTGTGAATAGCTCTGAAATATAAGCGTGAGTCCAGATGTCTCTTCAAAGTACTAATTTAATTTCCTTTGTGTATGTAAATGGCAGTGCAATTGCTGGACCATGTGGTGATTCGGTTTCTATTTCTTGAGGCACCTCCATGTGTTTTCCATAATGGCTGTGCTAATTTGCATTCGTACCAGCAATGTAGGAGAGTTCCCTTTCTCTGCATCCTTGCCAAATTTTGTTATGTTTTCTGTTTCCGATAATGTCCATTCTAACTAGTGTGAATTAATTTGTGGTTCATTATGGTTTTCATTTGTATTTTCCTGTCATTATTGAACATTTTCTCCCAGGTACTTGTTGGCTGTTTGCATATCTTCTTTAAAAAAAGAAATGTCTGTTTAATCATTAAGCAGTTTTGTTTTGAGCGGGGCGCTTTTGAGGCAGGGTTTCTCTGTGGAGCCTTGGCTGTTCTGGAACTCACTCTGTAGACCAAGCTGGCCTTGAACTCACAGAGATCCACCTGCCTGTGCTGGGATTAAAGGCATGGGCCACCACTGGCCGGCTCCATTTGCCAGTTTTTTAATTTTTTTCCTATCTAGTTGTTACATTCCTTCTTTATTGTGTTAATTCCTTGGTCAGATGAATTTGCAGATGACCTCTGGCCATCTCTTCCCTTTGCTGGTTGTTGCCTTTATTATACAAAAGTTTTGCAGTCTGACATAATCCCATTTGCCAAATTTTGCTTTTGTTGACTAGACTAATATCCTGAAACATTTCCCTTGTGTTTTCTTCTAGTACTTTCACAGTTTTAGATCTTGCATTTTAGTCTTTCCATTTTGAATTGACTTTGTGTGTGTGTGTGTGTGTGTGTGTGTGTGTGTGTGTGTGTGTGTGTGTGTGATGAGGAATAGGAATATAGTTTCATCCTTCATGTCCAGTTTTCCCAGCACCATTCTATAGAGTCTGTACTTTTCCCAGTGTATGTTCTTGCTGCCTTTGCTGAAAGTCAGTGGCTGTAGATGTGTGGACTTGTATTTTCTGCTGGTCTGTGCATCTGTTTTTATGTTAATACCATGCTGTTTTGGTTAGTATAGTTTGGTAATATATTTTAGCAGTAATTGAGCTATAGCTGGAGATACTATAATGCACTCAGCTTTATTTCTTTTGCTTAGCATTGCTTTGGCTATTAGGAACTTTTTTGGTTTATACAACTTTGGTTCATGCAAAGAATGTCATTAGTATTTTGATAGGAATTTCATTGACTATTGATTAAGTTGTGTAATTTGAATATTTAAAAACGACTGATGCTTCTGATCCATGAACATGGGATGTTCTTTCATTTTGTGTGTTTTAAGGATCATTTGCTTCCTCACCTCAGCTTCCCACAGATGTTTGTATTTTTGTTGTATTTTGAAGTTACTGTGAATGGAGTTGATTTTTTTTGTCTCATTTTTAAGAATCAGTTTTATATGGGGCCTGGAGAGATGGCTCAGAGGTTGAGAGCACTGGCTGCTCTCCAGGAGGTCCTGAGTTCAACTCCCAGCAACCACATGGTGGCTCACAACCATCCGAAATGAGATCTGGTGCCCTCTTCTGGCCTGTAGACATACATGCAAGCAGAACACTGCATACATAATAAATAAATAAATCTTTTTTAAAAAAAGAATCAGTTTTATCATTGATAGATAAAAATGATATAATTTTAAGATTTATGTTTTATATTTATTTATGTATATGTGAATGTATTAACATATTCATGTATGTGTGGGTGCTTGAGAAGGCCAGAGAAGGGGCTGAATCCTCTGGATCTGGGGTGATTGGGAGGTGCCTGATATGGGTGCTGGGAACTGAGTCAGGCAGGAGCAATCAGTGCTGTGAGCCACTGACCCATCTCTCCAGCCCTAATCTTAGTTTTGAATGTTGACCATATGTTCTGCAACCTATTTGTTTACCAGTTCTAACAGGGTTATTCCCCCCACCCAGGCTTTAGGTTTTTCCTTTTTCCTCTATAAAATTGTGTTGTTTGCAAATAGAGATAATTTGGTGCCTTTATTTCCTATTCAAATTTTTATTTTATTTGTAAAATAGAAACCAGTAACAGGGAAACTCAGAGGGCTCTGTGTGTTTGCGTGAATGTGGTGTGTGTGTGTGTGCAGATGCATTCACTTCTGCATCCCTGTGTAGAGATCAGATGTTAGCCTTGGCTGTTTCCCTCTGTTCTTCCCTTCACTTTTTGAGACAAGGTTTCTCACTGACCCAGGCTAGGATTCACCAAAATCACCCAGATTGGCTGACCAGCAAGCCCCAGGACCCTCCTGCCACTGGGGGTTATGAGTGTGTAGCACCACATCCAGCTTTTACGTGGATGTTGGAGATCTGAGTTCATAGCTCCTGGTCAGAAGAAAATGTTGGAGACAGGAGCAAAGAGTGCTCGGAGGGAGGCCCCAGCAAAGTGAGGGCCCCAGACTGTGCGCCATCTGCCTGTTCCTAAGCTCTTTGGGCTGGTGGAGAGCCCGCCTGCAAGATGCCACTGTGGAAGCTGAGAATTATTTGATGTACGCATTTTTGTTTTTGCCTCATTTTAAAACAGATCTTCTTTTTCCCTCTCCTTTCTTAAGTTTGAACAATCCGACATGCCGAGGTGTCATTCTGTGTCATAGAATTTTTGCCACAAGTGGATTCTGGTAGAAGGGACCCGGATGTGAGCATGTCTTTTCTGTTCTAGCCTGAGAGTGGACAGTTGACACAGAATGCACAGAGGAGCAGCCTTCCTCCTCTCCAGGGCACTCTGGGATACCCAGCCTGGTTCCGACAACATGCAGCGTTGTGCTGGAGCTGAGTATGCAGTTTGAATTAGAATTGAGAGAGGATCTAGAAATTGGGTTTGTCCAGAACTGCTCAGAATGCCCTTAAATAATTGTTGACCTTCCAGAGGTCTGTGGTTAAACCTCTTAGTTTACTCTAGTTCCAGGTTATCTTTATGTATCTTTGAAAGAATAAATTTGAGTCTTGGTCCAGCATCACATTTCACTAGTCTCTTAGAGGGCTCTTAAGGCGTGAGACACCATGACTGCTTTCCTCAATGTTGTTTCATTAACTTCTCGTTTCCTTGGCAACCTTAGTTCTGCTTTTCTGAACGGATGTTGCTCTGGTCAACTGCCCAGAACACAGCTCTAGACAAGGGACTGCTGCAGAGAACTCAGTGTGAAAGTCCGGGAAGGGAAAGCTTATCCTTTATTTCAAAGCACACTGGCTGCATCCGTTCCGATAGGCAACCTCAGGTGGTAGCTGTGGACAAAGCTGCTTGATGGCGCAGCTTCCCCAAGCCTGTGATTCCAGACTCAGAGTGAAAGACTAGCTTGAAGTTCTTGACACCTGCTCTTTACATGGCAACCTTGCTAACCATTTTTGCTTCTGATTCTACCCATAGACTAAAGTGAATTTTAAGGTTTTAGCTGAGATAATAGAGCAACTGGAAGTCTTGATGTTTGCCAACCCAAGTCAGAGCCCTTTCTTGAGATCTTTTTAACATAAATCACTTGTCTTTTATCTAGTCTGGAAATGGATTGCAGAATGTGGCCAGCAATTGACTTCTTGGAGTTGAATCTTGGAGTATTAGGTTTGTGATTGGAGTTCACCATCTGATTTCTACATATCCTGTGGACATCATAACTCAGATTTGCAGGTCCGGTTACTGTTGGGATTGTGGGGCTATTGTTTCTGACTGGATTGTATATTTAAATGTAAGGCTAGAGCTAAAGCTAGAAAAGCAGATGGATTTGGAAAGGGAGACTGACTTGCTTTGAGGTCATGTGTGAAGCCAAGAGATTGCTGGAGCAGCTCTAGCAGGGTTTTCAGGACAATAGCATTTCCACTTGTCAGCCTGCAGCCTGCCTGGAAATGTAGTACTTTCCCAACAGTCTTGGTATTTGAGCAGCTGTTTTAAAACACACACAAAATGGAAAGCAAAGGGGTCCTTGAATCGCTAGCATCCATCCCCTATCACCAAAGCTCTGGGATGACTTGAGCAGAAAGAGCCGAAGCCATGCAAGTGAAGGTGTGTGGGACACAGCACATATGTGCGGGCTGCCATTGCAGATGTGACGTCATGCTCTTGGCACCTGATCACTTCAAGAAGACTTCTCAGTGCCACAACCTGCACAGGAGAGGCCTCCATAGGACTGCACCTGTGTCCTGCTTTCTGTTCTCTTATCTTTCTTTCCATTCACTGAGTCAGTGGACCATCTGTGGGACTCCGTGAACACCTGAAACCTTCCAGTTGCTGCAGTGAGCCCAGTGTCGTCACTCATGAGACAGCTGTTTGCTCCTAAGGCCTTTTGAATGAGCTGCTCCAGTGTTTCCATTTCTAATATACAGAAAAGGTTCCAGAGAATTTATGATTTGTATGAATTGTGAGAACAAATCATAGGATCATGAGGATGATAGACGTTTTTTCTGTCACCTGACAACTTTCAAGTAGTTGAAGTTCATGTAATGCATATAAGGATGCTTAAAACTATGGGCACACCTGTTGTTTGTTTTTTTGCTCTTGTGGGGGCCCAACACCCAACTCCCAAATAAATCACACACGGAGGGTTATTCTTAATTATGAATGCCCAGCCTTAACTTGGCTTGTTTCTTGCCAGCTTTTCTTAAGTTAGCCTGTCTACCTTTTTCCTTGGGGCTTTTCCCGTTCTCTTACTTCTATAAATCTTACTCTTACTTCGTGGCTTGCTGTGTAGCTGGGTGGCTGAGTGGCTGGGTGGCTGGCCCCTGGAATCCTCCTCCTTCTCTGGCTCCTTCTTTCTTCCTAGATTTCTCCTGTTTATCCTTCCTTCCTGCCAGCCCCGCCTATCCTTTCTCCCATCTTGCTATTGGCCGTTCAGCTCTTTAGTAGACCATCAGGTGTTTTACACAGACACAGTAACATAGCTTCACAGAGTTAAACAAATACAACATAAACAAAAGTAACACACCTTAAAATAATATTCTACAACACACACCTGCTGTGGTGACTCACACCTTCAATCCCAGCACTCAAGAGGTAGATGCAGGTGGATCTCTATGAGTTCTAGGAGAGCTTTGCCTACATACTGAGTTCCAGGCCAAATAGGGTTACCTAATGTGGCCTTGTCTCAGAAAACAAACAAATAGCAAAAAACAAAACTGTGGGCAGAACTGGATTGTGTCAGTGACTTCTAACGTTCTTTTAGCTAATGAACATCATGAAGTAGCCCATGTTGAGTATATTAAGTTCAAGTTTGATTTTATTAGAATAGTTTATTTTACAGGTACACGTTTCTAATGCTACCCATTTTCTAGTTAATTAGGAATACTTTGAAGCACTATTCAGCCAGACTTAAGAGGATTCACTCTTCCTGTCTCCACTCTTCTGATGCATGTATGTGTGTGCACATCAGTGTGCCTGTGGAGGCTAAAAGTGGACATTGGCTCTCTCTTCCTCTATTTTTCTGCATCTTCCTTCTGAGACAGGGATCACCACTCACTGACTGGCTAAACTGGCTGACAGGAAGGCCCTGGAACCCTCTCGTCCCTACCTCTCAGTGCTGGTGTTACAGGTGTGCATGGCTATGCATAGCTTTTGTGACTGTTCTGGGGATCTAAACTCAGCTCCTCGTTCTTGTGCAGTGAGCACCTTACCCAATGAGCCACCATCTTCCTAGCCCACCATCATCTCTTAAACATGATTCAATCACCAACCTCCAAAACTGCACTTGTCAAGGTCCCTACATCCCCATTGTAGGTGGAAATTTCTCTCCCACCTGTCTGTTCCCAAGTACCTAGTGGCTGCTTCTTAAATAATTGACTCGGAGGCTTAATATTACTTATAAGTGCTTGGCCATTAGCTCAGGCTTATTACTAATCAGCTCTTACACTTAAATTAACACATAATTCTTATCTATGTTTAGCCACATGCCTTGGTACCTTTTCTCAGTCCAACATTCTCATCTTGCTTCCTCTGTATCTGGCTGGCAACTCCTGACTCCCTTCCTCTTCCAAGAATTCTCCTAGTCTGGTCGCCCTACCTATACTTCCTGCCTGGCTACTGGCCAATCAGCGTTTTATTAAACTAATAGGAGTGACAAATCTTTACAGTGTACAAAAGCATTATCCCACAGCATTTCCCCTTTTTTCTTTTCAAAACAAAAAACCCGAATCTAATTTCCTTTGTTTAGCTTTTTTCCTGACAGTCATTCATAACAATTTGTAACCAACATTCTAAACAAAGACAAACATTCATAATCCACTTTTTGGGAATGTAGGCATAGTTTTCTAGGCTACTTCTGATTGGGGGCACTGGTAATCTTATGTGGACCCAAAGAAAATTTAGGATTATGCTCAAGTCCTGATTGGAGTAGTCTGTGAGGCTGGATCATCTCAGCCAGAGGAAACTGCAACAGAGGCGCTCTGAAACGTTGGATAATCTGGACCATCTGTTCTCATTGGAGATTTTTCAGATTTTGCTTGATCAAACCATATTAGCCTGGAAGCCATCCACAGGTTCTCATCTTCTGTGGAAACAAAAGCAGAACCTCTTTTCAAAAGGACCTTATCCTTAGACCCAAATTTTGAAGTCAATATATCTTTAAAATATATATGTCGGTTTAACTTAGCAGCCCTGACAATCAAATATCTCTCTACAGCTAAAAAAAAAAAAAAAAATCCCAAAACAACACAATAATATACAGTATCCAGACTCTTTGTATATTTTTCATCTTTACTTGGCTTATTTTATTTTTTTATTATTCTATTTCTTTTTTAAGGACTTTTCTCTACCCTTTTTCTTTTTTCTCTCAAGCCTATGTATAGCTTTAAACACATTGTAACCAGTTTAGAGGTTTTTTTTTTTCCATCTGAATCTGTTCTTATTGTGTATCTGTAATCCTTTTCTGACCAGGAGAGTTTTTAAACTGTTAAGCTGTGTGGCTCGGACTGAGCCGGCTTTGGCTGCTGGCCCTGTCCTACTTGGGCTTTCCAACATGGCACAGGTACCAATGAGTCATACTTACCTCCACAATTCTGGGAAGCAGTATTAAGTAGTGTGTGAAGCTGTGTTTTTAAACCCATGGCTGTACCCTCAAGCCTGCAGGCAGTGGCAGGGGCTGGAAGAAGCCTCTCTGTACCATGGCCTGTGGGAGAGACTGTGGAAATCCACCACACCACTTAGCTCATGGCAGCTGGCAGCCAGCTCCATCTCAAAGGCAGCTGTAGGGAGACCTGTCTCTGTGCTGCTGATGGCATGAGACTTTGAGACTAGGAAGCCCAGTGTGGCTCCAGTTCTGTTTGTTTAGAATCTTTTTAAAGCTTTTTCAGGTCTATGTGGATCAGTGCCTGACAGTGGGCACCAATTGAAGATGGAAATTTTTCTTCCGCCTGCCAGTTCCCAAATACCCAGCAATCACTTCTTAAATAATTGACTTGGAGGCTTAATATTACTTATAAATGCTTGGCCATTAGCTCAGGCTTATTACTAACTAGCTCTTACATCTTAAATTAACCCATTTCCATTAAACTATATCTTGCCACGTGGCCGTGACATTACTCGTCTGCTGGCATCTTGTTCCTTGGGTGGCTGGATCATGTCTGCCCTACTCTGCCTTTCTTCTTCCTATATCTCTCTTAGATTTCCTGCCTGGATATATCCTGTGTTGCCATAGGCCAAAACAACTTCTTTATTAACCAATGGTAGCAACACATATTCACAGCATATAGAAAGACATCTCACAGCACTTTCCCTTTTCTGTCTAATCAAAAAGGAAGGTTTTAATTTTAATATAGTAAAATTACATATAACAAAACAGTTATCAAGCAAGAATTACAGTTATAGTATCTAGTCTATTTGTATTTAGCAAAATTAAAGAAAATAATCTATCATCTATCTTTGAGTCTAAAGTTTTATATCTAATTTACCTTTTATCATAACTAAGGAAAACTGTAATTATCTAGTCTTCAACTCCATCAAAGACCCCAGAAGTATATAATATTATCTGAGTAAACAGGAAGTGCATTTTAAGCAACTTCCAAAGTTCTATAAATGACAGAGACATCTGGTTGCCTGGACAGTCACCCAAAGTTCCCCTGTAATGTTGGGGCATCCATCTTCAGCCTACAGGCTTAGAGCTTCTGGCATAGCTTTTCAGTGAAGCAGGAAATTTGTAGGACTGTTCCACCTAATGACAAAGTTCATCAGTCACTTTTCTCTGTGTCCTGCAGAATGTCTGGCAGTTTCTTCTGCAAAACAGGAACCTGAAGGACCAACCAACCTTGTTTTGGCAAAGTTCAGTGGTCATTTTCCCATGGGTCCTGCATGTCCAGTTTATACAGGATACTGTCAAGCAGTCCAGGCAAGAGCAGTTTCTTGCCCAAATGGTTTCCACATTGTAAGCAAACTCCATAATGAGTCTCTTCAATTCCCATCATATTCTTTGAAGTAATTGGTGCTGCCAGGAGCAGACGTGTCTCACTGTTCAGAAAAGTCTAACTTCTTAAAACATTTTAAATGCCATATTCTGTAGGTCTTTGAAGTGTTTGAAGATTATCTATCTAATTGAAATATATCTTTGAATACCTAGAAAACTTAACTAACATGACCATAAGTTAGAATATCATAGATGACTATTAATCTGTATTTCTTAGTGATACATTACAATTTTAAATGAGTTGCATAAACATAATACCCTAAACAAGAGTAAAAATATACAGAGTATAATAAAATTAACTTTAAATTTGTATCAATAAACACAAATCTATACTAAATGTAAAATATTTTGACATTAACAATTGTTTTTTGGATCAAAGTAGATTCAATAATCTAACTTTTTTTGTATCATTTCTGTATCATATCCCCCTTTTTCTTTAGGAAGAGATTGATTATGACCATTAACCATTTATAATCAATCCCCTTAAAATAAAAACAAACACTTTTAAACAATATTTTGGGAATTTGGGTGTAGCTTTTTATACTACTTCCTGCTGATTGCGGATGCTGGCAATCTTATGGGGATTCTGAGAAAATTTAGAATTATGATCAAGTCTTGACTGTAGTGGTCTGTGAGGCTGCATCATCTCAGCCAGTTGCGTTGAAGCTGTTCTGGATGTTGAATCATCTGGGCCATGGCTGTTATTGGAGACTTTTCAGGAGGTCTTGCTTGATCAAACTATATTAGTCTGGAAGACATCCACAGGTTCTCATCTTCTGTGGAAACAAAGGCAGAACCTCTTTTCCAAAGCAACATATCCTTAGACCCAAATTTTGAAGTCAAGATACTTTTAAAATATATAATGTTGGTTTAACTTATCAGCCCCCACAATCAAATGTCTCTCTGCAGTTAAAAATCCCAAAGATAACACAATAATATACAGTAGTCAAATGTGGTTAAAAATTCTCGTTCTTACCCCATAGGAACCATTAACTTTATTTGCTCTTCACCTGGCTTTCTTCCAATTTCTTCTCATTTCCTTGACTATGTTAGAGCCATAATCAGTATTTCCCAACTGTCTGAACCATGGAACACAGAAAATTAGGATTGTTTCCTCAGTTTTTTTCCCCCGGGGGAAAAATAGTACTGTCCTAGATGCACAGGCAGGAAGTTAATTCATTACACATAGACAGAGGGTGCCATAGAGAACTGTGGTAATGTTTTCATATGACCTCAGTTAAGGTTACCAGGCTCAGTCCATAGACATGAGAGCTTTGGTCCAATTTCATGTCTGAAATTTCATGTGCATGTTGATAAGTCCAAAATTTATGTCTCCAGTTTTGTCTTCTACTTTAATAGAAGGTAGTTAGTAGTAGCTAGAGTTTTCCTGCCTGGCCCACAGTCAGGACAAATCTCTCTCACCTGCCAGTCCCACAGCCACTCAGACCCAACCAAGTAAACACAGAGACTTATATTGCTTATAAACTGTATGGCCGTACCAGGCTTCTTGCTAACTGTTCTTATATCTTAAATTAATCCATTTCTATAAATCTATACCTTGCCACGTGGCTCGTGGCTTACTGGCATCTTTACATGCTGTTTGTCATCGCGGCAGCTGGCAGTGTCTCTGACTCAGCCTTCCACTTCCCAGAATTCTTCTCCTCCTTGTCCCGCCTATACTTCCTCCTGCCTGACTACTGGCCAATCAGTATTTATTTACTAACCAATCAGAGCAACACAATTGCCATACAGAACATCCCACAGCAGTTAGTATTCTAGCCAACATCTTGTCTTAAATATCTAGCTTAGCATGTTTATAACCAAACCTTCCTTCTTATCTCCAAAGCTGTTTCACTCAGAGTCATCACTAGGCCCCACATGTAGTCATCCCTTGGACTTCTCTGCCTCACGTCCTACAATCCTGTTGTGTGTATCTGTCCAGCTGTTCCTTTACTTCTACCGCTGTGACCTCACCCACATTGTCCTCTGGAGTTGGTTGCTTCACCAGCTTCCTGCCTGGCATCCTTGTTTCATTGTTGTCTTTGTGGCCGTTTGTGATGCCATTGTCTGTTCAGAGTCCATCAGCGGTGTCCCCTAACTCCTGCAGGACAACAGCTAAAGACATCATCTGGCTGTTGTGACCTGTAGTGCCACTTTTCTGCCCAGGGTTCTTGCTGTTCCTGTTTTGTGTTAAACTGCTCCCCAGAGCACTTTTCTGTGCCCAGAAGCGTCTTCTTTCTGCCTCCTCAGTCCTTACATCTTACTCTCATTTCTGCCAAGTGTGATTAGATGAGACCTCACCGAGGCCTTTCTTTACCAATTGTTAACAACTGGAAAGTCTCTTCAGTTTTTTTGTGCCCGTTCTGTTGCTGTTTTTCTGCATTATGCTGGTGATTTTTCTAGTATTTTATTTGAATCGATAATTTTTTATTGCCTCCCATTAGTGTGTAGGTCCCACATAGACAGTGACTTGATCTGGCTTTGTCCATCACTATATGCCAAGTGTCTGGAACAACCCACCCAGTAAGAAGATGATGAATGAATATATGAATGAATGGTAAGCAATTTGAAATTCAGAATGTAATGAGTGGAATTTCAGTCATTTTAAATTATCATATTGCGCCGGGCGGTGGTGGCGCACGCCTTTAATCCCAGCACTCGGGAGGCAGAGGCAAGTGGATCTCTGTGAGTTCGAGGCCAGCCTGGGCTACCAAGTGAGTTCCAGGACAGGCGCAAAGCTACACAGAGAAACCCTGTCTCGAAAAACAAAAACAAAAACAAAAAAAACCAAAAAACAAAAAAAAATTATCATATTGCACAAAGTATCTCTTAAGTATATCTCATAACATCTTGAAATATTCAATGGAGCCATTAAAAACTCAAGTATCTCAGTAGTTACCCTGTCAAATCTTTCATTCAAAACTGTCATTGGTGTTGCATGCTGAGGACAAATTTGAATGTCTTTGGAAGCATGGTCTATAATGGAGTATACAGAAATGCCAGACTGCAGAAGCCTCAGACCATTGCCTGCCTTCCTACCTCTCTTCAGTATGGGAGGAGCAATGGTACCTACTGGCTGCAATTCTCCTGCGTCATCATCTCTCGGCTCAATAAGACCAAGCCGGGAGGAGGCTGTAGTGGGGCATGGAGGCAGGGAGCAACTAGGGACATTCTTCCCCTGCTTCTGTCAGCAGCAGAATCCATTGCTATGTCTATGGCTCCCATGATTCACTGCAGGGGCAGTAGTTCGGGACTTACTGAGTTCACCCAGTATGTTTCTCGAACAAGGGTTGATGTAACTTGTCCTAAATGATGCTTTAAAGTTAATTTTCAGCATCTCATTCTATTGGTCCAGACTGATTGAGCATCACTGAAATGAAATAGTCCTGCATTGATGTCTATTTCAAAATTACCCTAGGCCATGGATTTGGACGTAAATCCATCCTTCATTTCTCTGACTTCATTACAAAGTCCTTCAAGGAGTGTTGTGGTCAGCCTATCTTTCTATATAATAGCCTGTCCTTTTCTTTTGAGAAAATGCCTGGCTGTGAGGTCCAAGCTGGTCTCAAATTTGTGATCCCCCAGCCTCCACCTTGGGGGTGGTAGGAGTTCAGGTGTGAATCACCATTCCTGGCTTTTTATTCAGAGTGGTGCAAATAATGGACTGTTCTATGAATTTTTTCTGGATTTTAGTATCTTGTCATCTGCAGAGTTTACACAACCTGGTACATTGTTCTAGGTCCAGCTTCACTTTCCCTGTTTGGGATCTGGCCTCTCCCCATATGGAACCACTAGCCCCTCCTGACATATCTCCTATGCTCCTCTTATCCTGGCTTGAATAATTTAGCTTTTGCTTAGTTCTAATACACACTCTTTTGTACCCCCCAGAACTGGCCCTCTGGCTGTTTTGGGTCTTGTTTACCTGCCTATTCATCAGCCTCTTCCTCATTCTCATCCTTTTCCCAAGACCTTCAGAGATGCTCAAATTTTAGCCCAAAGTCCAAGTTTTATCAGTTGTGGGCAGACTTCCTTGAAACTTATGAGGTCTGCCTTCTTGATGTTCTTGGGAGGGTCAGCCTCCAAGTCTCTGGTGCTGTGACCTCCTGTTAGAACACGGAGTCCTGGACTTCATTGTTGTTCCAGTGGCTATCGTTATATACTGGATATAATGCTGTGTCTGCCAAACTGAGCTTGCCCGTATCACACAGGGAATGTGCCAGTTCTTTCAGTGACTGTGGTCAGATGAATGCTGAATTCTAATTCCTCTTCTCACTCCTGTCTCCAGCCTGCTCAGACCTGAGCAAAGTAATGAACCAGCCATTTAAGTTCTGTGATAAACCACACTGTGCACTTAGCAACCCCGATTATTATGAGTGATTTTATGGGAAGAAAGAGCTGTAGGTCTGTGGGGCTGTCTGTTATTGACTTAGAACCATTGAGTGCAGCCCCTTAGGAAGGCGCTACAGTTAGGTTTCTACTTTGTAAGGCTAGTCAGAGAGCATCTGTATGCACACTAGCATGGCTCTCACACAAAGCCATGTCAAGGAAAGACAGAAAACAGATTTCAAGGCTCTTTGGCAACCAACTGGGGAAACAGAGACATGGGTTCATCAATTGTTACCCCTGATATTACACAAGGGTGTGGTAATAGAACCGGCCCTAGGTTTTAGTTTTTGGAGACTGCAAATTTGCTAGGCCTGAGAGTTCCAGTGTTCTGATGAAGAGAGGTGTTTTCATTTCTATGAAGCCTTAAAGTAATGTAGTATTAGAGCTGCCCTGACATTGACCTTGGTGGTTACCTGGTTATGAGTCTGAATCCTTGCTGTGGCTTGAATATGTCTCCCAAAGTTCATGTGCTGAAAATTTAATCTCCTGTGCAATAGTGTGGGGAGAGGGAGCCTAATAAGAGTAGATTAGGTCATTATGTCCTGCTCTCTTGAATGGATCAATGCCTTTATTATGGGAATGAGATCACCTGCTTCCTTGAGAATTGTTTGTCAAAAAAAAGCAACTTTGGCCCACTCTTTCTTTTGGCTACTGTGTGCTCTCCTACCCACTGCCTTCCATCATGGGATGACACAGCACAGAGGCCCTCACCAGATGCATATGGCTCCTTACTCCTGGAATTCCAGAACCATAGCCTAAACACAGTTCAGTTGCTAAGTTGAATAACTAAATTAACCGTTGTGATATTTGTTGGAGGAACATAAAACAAACCAGCCCTCAGAGATGCTGCTGCTGAAGTCCCCTAGAGACTAGATGTATGCTACATTTCCCGACTTGTGTTTCAAGCCTGTATCACGTGACTGGGAGGAGGAGAGGTGGCGGAGAAGAGCATATGATCCTTCAGGAAAGGCTTGAAGTTCTGTTGACTCGTTTGCTACCTTTTCAATGGGCAGCATTGGGCAGAGCTGACATAGGAGCGGCCTTCCCCTACACACTACCTTTAGTGATGCCAGGTGCTCAACATGCCTTTATTTTGCAGAAAATGCCTTCTGCCAATTGTCTTTAGTATTCATAGTTGTTTGTCTGATGGTCCAGGAATTCAGCCACGTATTCAACCACAATGGCAGGATGGTCCCATTTTTGACTCAGCTTCAGTCTGTGTCCTCATCTGTGTGCTTTCACTCTGTCCTTCGTGCCTCAACGCTGTGACACCTGCCACGGAAGGGCCTGCGAACCACCGAGAACAAGGAAGAGACTTAAGCTTTGCCCTTTATCTGACTAAAGCAGGCTGGGAATTTATAGATTCTGGTGTCCCAAAGTCATCTGCACATTGAATAAAAAGCAAACAGGCCAGACATTTCTGGACTCTAGCAAACATTTTGTTTTGGAGACGAATCACGATTCTTTACTTGAACTCACCCATAGCATATAGATAATCCAGAACAACACTAATGCTGCAGATAAACTTTATAAAGAGGAGGTAGCAGAACTCTAATGAACATATATACCTTCTGTTACTTTAATTAGAAAGTATTTACTTATTTATTTTATGTGTATGTGTGTGTGCCTGAGTGTTTGTGTGGCCACAAGGCCAGAAGATCTGGATAGATTGGATATATCCAATTGGGTGGATCCCTTGGAACTGGAGCTCCAGACAGTTATGAGCCACCATGTGGGTGCAGGTAATTGAACCTGGGTCTCTGGAAGAGCAGCCAGTGCTCTGAACCCTTAAGCCATCTGTTCAGCTCCCTTCCTCTTTTAAAAATGAAGATAATAGATTTTATTTTCTCCCCTTGACCCATAGTAGCCTCTCTGTACTAGTAGATCGCCGGAAGGAACACTGGTCGCCACAACAAAAAGTCCTTGGATCTCTTAAGGCAAGGGTATTTTTTTTCCCTTGACACAAAGTGTCACTCTGTAGCCTAGCTTGTCTCAGAACTCACTGTGTAGCCCAGGCTGATACCAACACTTTGGTGATCCTCCTGCCTTAGTCTCTCAAGTTCTGGAGTTACAGGCATGAGCCACCATACCCAGCGAAGTCAAGGTTTTAGATTCATATGGAAGATAGCTACATGGCTATCCAAGAGGCGGTCACACATGGAGAGCATGCTGGTGTGGACAGGCATGTCAAGACTGGGCTGACTGTCAAAGGTTCCAGATGAATAGTGGGTACCTTAGAGAATGGTTTCCATGAGAATAAGGTAAGAGAATTAATGATGGACCTTTGTGGTAGGTACTTTTCTGTGTCTTGTGTGGAGGGAAGTGAGAGGGGAAGTCTAAACCAGTGCTGGGGTTGGTAGGTGGACAGAGGAGCAAACCACCTCCTGCTTGGGTGCACCTATATTTCTGTCATGAAGTTCTTCCATCATCTGTGTGTGTGAGCATGTATACCTATGTGTGATATGCATGTGTGTGCAGGTGTGTAAACCCATGTATGCGTGTGGAGACCAGAGGAGGATGTTGGGTGTCTTGTACTATTGGCTGGACTTGGAGCTAGGTTGCCAGACGGAAAGCCTCAGGAATCACCTGTGTCTGCCCCTGCATTGCCAGGGTTACAGGCGTACTTGGCCATGCCTACATTTTTCCATGGGTGGTGGGATTTGAACTCTTACCTGCTGAGCCGAGCCGTCTCCCCAGCTCCCACGGGCTTGGCATTGCTCTTCTCTGTTGCATCAAGAAAAGATTTCCAAATGGACTTCTGTTTACCTGTCACAGTTATGCAGGGAAATGGTGTCCCTTTGGAAACCAAGGGACAGCAGTTTTGTACTATGTGAACTGAAAGCTCACACTTGGGAAGGAGTTGACATAATCTGTCCGTGTCCGTGTCCCCCCCCCCCCCCCCAGTGGAAATGCTTGGTGTGCCTGACTTTGTTCTGGGACACGGGTTTCTTCCCCCAGTCACCCTTGGATTTGAGAGAGTTGAGGCAGATGTTTCTGCTCTGGGTATCTGCAGATGAAACTCGTCTCCCAGCACACCCTTCCCACTCCTCCTCCTCATCTGTGCTTGTCACCCACTACAGGAAGGAGCCCATGGCAGTGGGATCCAGGCCAGAGACCTTCACGTACAGCATGGGACTATCTTTCTGTCCCTGGTCATGGTGCCCTCTTTAGTGAGTCCCTTCAGCTCAGTTACAGCTCCCTCCCTCCCTTGCTCTCTTGGCTCATGCGTGGCTGCCCTCCAGGAAGGCCTTATCACTGCTCTGCTGACAGTGTTCCTACTCTGTGACTGCAGGAGCACCTGGGACTGGTGGCATGAGCTCGACACCTCTTCATTACCCCGCTCACTCCCCGAGAACCACCTTCAGCCCTCTCAGGAGCTGGTCCAGCGGAGACCTGTGAAGGCGCCTGAGTCCCATTATAGAGCCAGAGGAGAATGAGACAGACCGTGGGGAAAGAGCAGCTGCAGGGCTGTTACAACTCGAGTAGTGTCCTAGTTAGCTGTAAACTGTCAGCTGACACATCCTAGAAATCACCTGACGGGAGAGCCACTGTTGGGGGTTCCCTAAATCAGATTGGCCCCTGGGCATGTCTGTGGGGTGTTGCCTTGATGGTTAATTGATGTAGGAGGGCCTGGTGGACAGTACCATTCCGTGGGCAGGTAGTCTTGGGCTGTTTAAGCTAGCTGATTAGAAACCTGTGTCAGTAAGCAGTGTTCCTTCATAGTTTCTGCTCCAAGTTCCTGCTTGAGTTCTTGCCCTGACTTCCCTCAGTGATGGATTGTGACCGGTCAGCTGAAATAGACCCCTTGTTCCCCCAAGTCTCCTTTGGTCAGAGTTTGATCAAAGCAACATGAAGGAAGTTAGAACAGTGGAGTTCTTGCTCGCTCCTTTCCCATTCCTTCTGTCTCCCGGGTCCCCCAGGATCTGAGAAGTGGACAACTAGCAGGGAAAGGGTTCATCTGGTGCTGCTTGTCTGGGCTCCAGCTCCTTCTAGGCCTTTGCCACTGTGTGACATGCTTACACATGTCTTCGCCCTTCGACTGCAGTTCTGCCTTCGCTGGGCCCTTTCTGTGCTAGTTATTCTTTGGTTTTCTCCTGAGCACCTGCCCCTGGAGGTTGACCGCACAGTCTCTTGGTGAGTCAGCCCTGTTGGACAGATCTCCGGGAAACTTCTCAAGTAGGAATTACTCTTCACACAGTCTCTCTAGACCCCGGGAAATGCAACCAGTGCCACATGGAGACGGTAGCTTGCTGTTTAGTTCCTTACCCTATTTCTGCCCTTTGGCTTCAGTCAGCCTCTTCAGTTGGAAGAGGCCCCGGACTGTGATATCCGGATCCTGGAGACATTTGTCCTTCTCCATGAGCATTCCCTGGATGTAGTTAATTGATCACTTGTCAACTGAGCCTGCAACCACTCCCAGCTCCATTGAGCAGTTTTCTGGGACCCCTCCAATTCTTCCATCATCCACTGCACTCAGTGGGTGTGTGGGGTTATGTGTGGGAGTGACAGGGAAGCGTCTCAGAGAGCAATGAAATACTACAGTCCACTCTGGCTGGATATCCAAACCCCACTTCTGCTCACTAAGGAGATGGGGTCTCCAGGCCTCCCCTTGGCAGCCACGCAGGGGAATCCATTTTGCATGATTTTGTTAGGCTTATCCGAGGAGTCCTCTTTGTTCAGGACTTGCTGTCCTCGGTAGGATTTAACAGCACACTGAACTTTGCCTGGAGTGCGATGTTGGATCAGCCCCCCAGTTCCTCTCAATTTCTGCAGTGTTTGCCAAACTCTGGGACTGGGAGGGGGTTTGCAGAGGAGGGGTGAAAGGCATCCACCGTTGACACCCCGATAACCCCCCAGATATGGCACATGACGACACTTCAGTCTGTTCAGAGCTCAGCAGATAGTTGCCAGTGCTGCCACATGGTGTTGAGAAAGACTGTTTTCTCATTTATAAGATTCGATTTCTTTGTAGGCTGTTATGAGGATCAAAGTACCCCAAGTCTTGTAATTAGAGTGGTCATAAAGCATTTTCCAAATGTGAAGAGCCACGGAATGAGAAAAGTGCTCGAGAAAAGTGCTCAGCAGGAAACCCAGTGAGGGGCTCTGCCCAGACTGTCAGCCACTCCCCCTCCCCCTCCCCCCTCCCCCCTCCCCCCTACCTCCTGTGCTGGTGATTTTCTGGCAGGAACTGGCCTGGGGGGTGGGGCTTGACAGACATTAGCCAGAGCTCCCTTGAAGCAGCCTGATTGACACGTGGTTATTATTTTATCTTCGTAAAGCTGCGAGGTGAGGCCCGAGATAGTGGGAGGAGGCCATGATGTAGTCACTTGACAGCCTGCCATCGTCAACCCTAGTGGGAGGGAGACGTCAGTGGCCGGAGGATAGCCGTGGGTTGTAAGTGCTTCGTTTTTAGTTCATCAGAAATAACTCCTGCTGGCGATTTAGTGCCCTGACTTCAGGACTCTCCCTGTGTGCTAGATAGAGGAGAGGGGGGAGGGTGGGGGGAGAGAGAGAGAGAGAGAGAGAGAGAGAGAGAGAGAGAGAGAGAGCGAGAGCGAGAGAGAGAGAGAGAGAGAGAGAGAGAGAGAGAGCATTCATGTGAACAATGAATGAATGAATCCTGTTCATTCATATTGTGATTATCAGTATGCCATATTCTTTTAGGTTTCTTAGTGTTAGCATGTTTTCCTGGGTTGGCTGGTTTGTGGGATAAGGACACTGACTGAGTAAGTCATATAGTCATTTCACCCATGCTTCCAAGAATAATAGAAGATGGGAGGTGGGTCGGTGTGGATTTCAATCTCAGTTCCTAAAACACACTGGTCTAAAAGGAGGAAGTGGTTATGGCAGTCTTAGCATGGAAGGAATTCATAAGAAGCCGGGAAGCCTCTGGTGGGCTGTCTCGCCGCTGCAGAGTGTCAGAGATTTTCAAGACTCACACACTGTCCATCCTGATGAGCAGAGCGACTATGAGGCTATAGTTTGTATCAGTTGACATTGGCCACTCCATGTGATCTGTGACATGCATAGTTGACATTTGGTACTAGATGCCAGTGTGATGGACATTTTTTCAAAAGGAGCAGTTTTGCCTTTATAAAAAAATTTAGAAGTGTAGCACACTACGTTTTCCAAATGACGGTTCTGGTTAAAGTCTTATTTACGTAGCTAATTCTAGGGTAAGAGGTAAATTTGCCACTACAGAATGGTTTCTACATGCTGCAGACGAACTGTTTGTGTCTTCCCAAAATTCATGTATTAAAACCCAATCCCTGCCGGGCGGTGGTGACGCACGCCTTTAATCCCAGCACTCGGGAGGCAGAGCCAGGCGAATCTCTGTGAGTTCGAGGCCAGCCTGGGCTACCGGGTGAGTTCCAGGAGAGGCGCAAAGCTACACAGAGAAACCCTGTCTTGAAAAACAAAACAAAAAAAAACCCAAAACAACAACAAAAACCCCCAAAAACCCAATCCCTAATGCATTTGGAGATGGAGCTATTGAGGGCTAATTAAATCCTGAGAGTAGAGCGAAGGGACCCTGGCCAGCTTGAGCTTGGGGGCAGGGCATGGTTCTGGCAGGCCTTGCCCTTCTCCCTGATTCCCTCTGCCTTGCTAAAAACTACTAGATTACATTCCTAAAGCTAATCCCCAAGGTCTATTCTCTTATTTGGTTAATCCCTCCTTCTGAGGCTGACCACCAAGGTCCAGCTATCAAAGTATTGAAGTCCAGCAATCAAAATCTCCCCTTGGCTGTCCTAATTAACATGCCCAATTAAGATTAAACACCTCATCCTAACATGGGGTTTCTCCCTTTACCTTTATAAACTGCCATTTGCCTGTGGGCCACGTCTGTCTCCTCTCTATCCAGAAGCAGTCCTTGTACCCTGCCCCCCCCCCCCCAGGACAAATATCTCTTCCCCCTTCCCCTCGTCTTCTGTCTTCTGTCTTTGTCTCCAATTCCCATGCCCTTTGTTCCTCTGGGGCCAATACATCTCCTTTGTGCTGAGAACTTGGTCTTGGGGGTCCTGAGCTGATACTTTTCCTTACACAGAGCCCTTAAGAATGGTACACTATCCCTATTAAAAGGCCCCAAGAAGGTACCCCAATCCTTCACCCCTAAGAAGACTGAGGTAGAACGTACAATCTACCGACCAGATCATGAGACACCAAGTCTGCCCTGACCTTGGGCTTCCGTTATCAAGAACTGTGAAAAATAAGTTTCTGTTGTGTGGAAGTCTAGAGACTAGTGTTTCCCTGTGGCAGCAGTCCAAGTGGAAGAAGACACCGGAATGAAGCCCTTTTGTCCTGTTTATTCACCAGTGGACCTCAAGCCCTAGAACTAACTCAGTTGTCCATTCAAAGTGTTTGATAAGTTCACATTTGTTTAGTGACTGGTTCCGTGAAAAAGAATCTAGCCTAACATTAGGAGTAGTTCCTCTCTCAGTGTGAACTCGCCTATGGAGGATAGCCATGTAGCTGTTGTAAGTGTTAACATCTGAAGCTATAAGAGATGTGGAATTTTCTCCACTACAGTGATGCTCTGTGAAATCACCATCCAATGATTTTTTTTCCCTTTTCCAAAAGTATTTCTCAAATAAATGGACTTCATGCATGGTTGGGGAATTACTTCTCTCTCTTTTGGAACAAAATTTTATTTTCTTATTTCATTTATTATTTCATGTAGGTGTTCCCTGTAATGTTAACTAAACCCAGATGCTGTTTTTTTCTTCATTTTTTTTTGTTTTGCATCTTAATCACACTTAGTCTTGTGCCAGACAACAATGCATTTTAGCTTTTACATGGCCATGTGCAGTTTTTAAAAGCAAGTTTTTAAAAACGAATTCATTCTGAAGACTCAGATACAAACATTCCATTTCTTACAGCTTTGCCTGTACACACAGAATCACAGGAGTAAGAACCACGAGCCAGGATTAAGGGAATATGGCTCTTGGTGAGACCTTAGTGAGCAAGCAATATTTTAGGCTCAATGATGATCTTAGCTTCATTATAGGATTTCAGCCTTTTGATTGATAACCACGGAAACCAAGGCCCAAAGGGTGTAGACTAAAGAAGCATAAGATTTGGGGTTACGAATTAAACTCTGAGTCATGCCACATTTTCTTTGTGATATTACCACAGCTAGCCCCAGGGAGCAAGTGTTTTATAAACTTTTTAATGAATATATATCAAATGAGCAAAGCCAGAACAGATAGTACAGATGTTATTAGTGCTATATTTTCACTGTTCCAGCTCCAGGACACCCGGATGTGCTTTGTGGCCTATTGCCTGTAGGAATTGGGAGTTGGAGGCAGTGTGGTACAGATGGAGAGATATTGAGCTGGGAAAAGAGGAAGCTTGGCTTCTGATTCCGGTTGAGTTGCAAGAAAGGAATTGAAATGTATAGAACCCTGCCATGCTGTATACATTTTACTGTCTGCCAACCCAGTTACCACCTCTGCCAGGTGAGTGCTGTGGACTCTGTGTAAGTGAAGAAACTATGGTTTGGGAATGTTCAGGATCGTGCTTAGATTACGTGACGTAGCCTAATTTGAACCTGAATCTATGTGATGGTGTTCAAAAGTTACTGCCTAAGTCCCCCTCTGAGATTCCTTCCCCATTCCTAAATCTGAAGATACTGTGTTTGATCCTGGTTTTAAAATAACTTCACTCCTTCCCCTCTCCCTTCCCCTCAAATTGTGAAGTAATGTTTTGACTTCATAAATCTGTCTTCCAAGATGGTGTTCAGGTGACCACTGGAGACAGCAGACATTTGTTTCTTTGGAGTGTAAACCTGATTTCCTAGGATGCTGTGCTGTCACTGGTTTCAATAATTAGGTGGCAGATGCTGTGGACACTTCCTTGTGTATCCTAACACTTAAGAGGCAAGAATCTAGAGCTTTGCCTGCTGTCTTGTGGCAAGTGCTATCTTAGTTCAAGTCCAGGTTGTTATCCTCAGGGATGTGTTGATCTTGGCTCTCTCTTTTCCATCTTCCCTTCCTCTCTCTCTCCCTCCTCCTCTCTCTCCACATATGTGGGGTGGGGTGGGATGGGAGAAATACTCTAAGAAATTGCTTCATGTAGTTATGGAGGTCAGGAAGTCCAGAGATCTTTAGGTGGGAGCCAGGGCAGCTGACAGTGTTCAAGTCTTAAGGGAGTAGACTATGTTCTAGTTAGAGACGGAGACAGAACTCTTCCTTAGCTCCCCTTTTGTTCTGTTTAGGAGTCCTTTTAGGATTAGATGGAGCCTACCCACTTCAGGGAGGGTAATCTGCTCTACCAAGTCAGAGACACACTGCAATAAGGTTTTAAAAACTACTTTATGTATATGTCTCTTTTGCCTGCCTATCTGTGCATGGCTGGTGCCCTTGGAGGCCAGAAGAGGGTGTCTGGGTCCCCTGGAACTGGAGTTACAGATGTTAGTGAGTCAGCATGTGGGGCCTGGGAATTGAACCTGAGTCCTCTGGGAGAATAATCAGTGCTCTTAACCACTGAGCCTCTCTCCAGTCCCCCAGAACAATAATATTAAACTAACTATCTGGACATCTATTGGTCCAATTGAGTTGATATATTAAGTTAATCATCATGATATAGTAGAACTATTACCCTATCCCACTTCAGACAGAGCTGAAGTGACTCAGCCTATCAAAGGGAGGGGAAGGTGGCATGTCACAAAAGCCTGTCTACTAATTAAGGTCAGTTTACTGTTATAAAAAATGGGGTTCAAGATTTGTACTGACTTAAGCATAATTCAGGTTTATTTCTTGCTTATAATGGAGTACTGGTCAAATTATCAGGACAACAGGGTGACCTTTTCATTTTCAAACTCACACCAAAACTCAACTTCTGAGTCACCCTTGAGATGGTGTCTCTTTCAGGCAATTGGAATAGAAAGAAATCATGGCGAAGGGCCATATGGGGGCATTTTATGAGCTAAGCTGTCAAAAGCCATGCCATCTCTGTCTAGTCCTTTGTACAGAACTGATGTGGCTGAACCTCACTGGGAGGGGGCTGGGAAGCCCATTTCCCAGACCTGACTCTACAGTGGATGGAGGAACATGTACTTTCAGAGTTTCAGTAGACATCCATCCAAACTTGGGGGTAAGAATCAGAAGACCTGAATTCTATTACAGCTGAAATGAGAATTTTAACTGATAGCCAGATGCCATTTTGCTGTGCACATTTCATGTAAAGACAGGTAACTCCTTGCTTGGATCTAGGGAAAAGTCCTGTGAAGGCAGCAAATCTTCTCTTCTGGTGCACACGGTGGCACAGCTGGGAGAGGCCTGGGCACTCTGATACTTGACTAGATAAATTCTTCCTCACTGGGCACGGCAGTATTGGTTTCTGGGAGACAGTTCGAGGTACTTCAGGGATCTTCTATCTGGGGTATGGCTACCCTGGAGCACAGGAAGATGTTCCAAGGGGTTACAGACAGAGTTTAATAATTTCTTATGAAAATACGTCTTATCTAAGTTGCTTAGATCGATTATATATAACCCAGTGAAATAGTATTTAAACTATAGCCTTAGTCTTAAAATGAAAACAATAATTTTAATATATGACTTTCATGTTTATAGCTGTTTTGTATGAAGACTATTCTAGAGCGGAAGTGAATTAGAACTGCAGTGTCAAGAAGCTGAAGGGGTGATCGTGGACTGCGGCAGCTTCTGCCTCACAGTTAATGTGCTGCAGAGGGAGACAGTCAGTATAGTGAATGAAGACGGTAATTTCAGGCCATGGCAGCTTGGCACAGCAGCACCAGGTAGCCTGCAGCGTTAGAAGCAGTTCATTTAACGTGTAAGGATGGGGACAAAGTCGATGGGCAGTTTAGCTCATGCTTTTGCTCTTGGGCAATCTGTGGAACCATTGGCTAGTAATTTGATGACATACCATTTTATCCTCTCTCTTGGTTCCAAGGCCAGAATCACCTTAATGCTTATAAAGCAGTTCCAAAGTATTTATGGGAAAAAGAGAGGTTGGTTTCATAGTTTGTAGTTTGTGATGAAAGTGTGCTTAGCTCTTCTTTGTCTTACAAGATTTCTTTATGAGTTGGTATGAATTCCTCAAAAAGTATGTGACCCACAGTGCAGCATCTCTCCAGTTCTCTAACATGCCTAAAGAACTATTTTAACATTCTAAGAAAGCATAATTACAGAAAGTAGTTTGCAAAGTAGCCTGTATGTAAGCTGGAACTCAAACCATAGTCACCATGGAGGTTCTGTTGAGTGTAGGGTAAAGACAGTTGGGAAGATGACATTTTTAGCAATATTTTATATTAATCCCTAGAGAGTTTTATACAGTGTATTTTAAATATATTCACCCTGTCGACTCCTCCCATTACCACTCTATCCATCCTTCCATCCCTTCTTGAGATCTCCTCCCCTTATAACTTGTTGAGTCAATGTGTGTTGCCCAGCTAGTCTTGGGAGTGGGACCTACCCTGGTTTGTGGTCAGCCTACCAGTGGTCACATTATTAAAGGATGGTCCCTCTCCCTTTCCCAGCACCCATCAAATGCCATAGCTCTGCTGTGGGATGTTCTGTATGGCAAATGTGTTGCTGATTAGTCATTAAATAAAACACTGATTGGCCATTGGCTAGGCAGGAAGTGTAGGCGGGACAAGGAGGAGAATAAAGCTGGGAAGTGGAAGGCTGAGTCAGAGAGACACTGCCAGCCGCCACAATGACAAACAGCATGTGAAGATGTCGGTAAGCCACGAGCCATGTGGCAAGGTATAGATTAATGGAAATGGATTAATTTAAGCTGTAAGAACAGTTAGCAAGAAGCCTGCCACGGCCATACAGTTTGTAACCAATATAAGTCTCTGTGTTTACTTGGTCGGGTCTGAGCTGCTGTGGGACTGGCAGGTGATAGAGATTTGTCCTGACTGTGGGCCAGGCAGGAAAACTCCAGCTACATAGCTCCCCAGGTAGTAGTGCAATTTCATGTCTATCAGGAAGAAGACTTTTAATCTCCAATAAAAATGAAGGAATACTTGGTGCAAAATGCTATTTTCTTGATCATTATGAATCCTGAGGTTTGGAGGATTTACTTTTTAAAAAGAGCCCTAGGATCACAGGACATCTTGTCTTTAGTAAGTCTAAAATAAACCCTGCCTTCTGTAGCTTGCCTTAGTCATGGTGTTTGATTACAGCAGTAGAACAGTAACCAAGACAGCATGGCACAAGGAAGAGTGGCTGGGAGTCAAGATGAAATATTAGGAAAGTTCAGACTGATGGTCGGAAAGATTTTCTGAGAGCAAAACAATTATGGAGTTGAATCTTCCCAGATGCTGAGAAAAACTACTCACCCCCCTCCACCCCTGTTTTTTTTTTTTTTTAAGACAAGGTCTCACAAGGACAGCCATGTTATGACTGTCCTGGAACTCATTATACAGACCAGGCTGGCCTTGAACTCACAGATTTCCACCTATCTCTGCCTCCTGAGTGCTGGGATTAAAGGCATGAACCACCACACCTGGACTACTTACATCCTTAAAAGTAATTACTGGAGCATTTCAATACAAATATGTTTTAGATTGCATGGCTAAGTTTTTTAAAATTTTTTTATTTAAAATATTTTTTTGTGATTGTAATATAATTATAGCATTTCTCCCTTGCTTTTCCTCCCTTCAAAGTCTCTCATATACCCCTCCTACACTTCTTCAAATTCATGACCTCTTCTTTCATTAATTGTTATTGGATGCATATATATTTAAGTGCCTATGGTTTGCATAGCATCTCCATATAGCACAAGACATATATATGTATCTGTTCCTCAATATAACCTGCTCAGTCTGTATAATATCACTTGTATGTATGTTTTCAGGAATGACTGTTTGGCACTGAACAACCAGTTGGTGTGCTGGGGAAGACCGCCTCTCTCACTTGCAGCTTTCTTGAGTTGTCTGTAGTTCTTAGTGTAAGGTTAAGGCCTCCTGGGCTTTTCCTGTCCACTTTGGCAGCTCATTGATGTGATCCTTGTTCAGCTCATGTTTGGGAGTTGTGTTGGTGAGACTTTATGGATGTAGCTTCTGACATTACTAGGAAGCACAGTCTCACAGCAAACTCTCTGATCTGGCTCTTAAATCTTCCTGGCTCCTTTTCAGCAATGCTCTTTGAGCCTTCTGTTGTGCACATGTTTTACAGAGGTATTGGGACTGGGCTCCACAACTGTGTAGTTTGATTGGGTTTTAGGTTTTTTTTAGTGGTCTTTGTCTGTTGCAAAGAGTTAAAAGTAGCATTATGATACAAATAAGTCTTACATTGTACTGCAGACTTTTCTTATATTTTTTAAATAAATTAGGAATTCCACAATAATTTCATGGTTAGACATATGTTATGTTGCAAGTCTTTCTCTGTCCCACCAGCCAGCTCCCAAATAATGACACAAAGACTTCTTCTTAGTTATGAAAGTTTGGCTGACAGCATAGGTTTGTTTCTAACTGTCTCTTATGACTTAACCCGTACCTTTTAATCTGTGTTCTTTTATGTGGCTCAGTTACCTTTACTTTGCAAAGCCCATGCTTCTTGCTCTGAGTCCCCTGGCATCTCCACCCTTCTTCTTCCCAGCATCCTCTGTTCCTGGAAATCCTGCCTAGCTCTTGGCCATTTGGTTTTTTATTAAACCAGTCAGAGGGACAAATCTTCACAGTGTACAAAATGATTATTCCACAACATTTCCCTCTTTTTGTCTAAATCAAAAGGAAAGGTTTTTAACTCTACCATAGTAAAACTATATACAATAAGAACAATTATCAGGTATTATCTAAATAGAAAGGAAAGGTTTTAACTCCAACAGAGTAAAACTATATACAGTAGGAATAACCATCAAGCAAGAATCATACTTACAATGTCTAGTCCATCTGCATTTGGCATATTTGGAGAAAATACTCTATTATCTATCCTATCTGATGAATTCAAAGTTTTATACCTAAACCATCTTTTATTATAACTTGTATTAGGATCCTAAAAGTATCTTTTTAGACCTTAAAACATCTTTTCAGACAAACAACATAAGCTTTTATGTTTTTCAACCTTATAAACTTTGTATTTCTTATGTAAGTTTTTGTGTGAATTTGGTAACAAGGAAAACTGTAACTATAACTGTCTAGTCTTTAACTCCATCAGAGACCCAAGAAGGATAAACTATTACTTGAGTAAACAGGAAGTGCAGAGAAAGGAACTTCCAAAACTAAGATATGACAGAAACATATGGCTGCCTGGACAGTCACCCCAAGGTTTCTCTGTAATGTCAGGGCATCCATCTTTGACCTAGGGCCTAAAATATCTGACAGACTTTTCTGTGAAGCAGGAATTTTTGAAGGATTGTCCTACCCTGTCTTGGCAAAGTTTGGCAGTTACTTTCTTTTGTGTCTTGCTTGTCCAGTTTGGACAGCATACTGTCAGCAGTCGAGCAAGGGAAGTTTCTTACCCAAGTGGCTAGCCTTTGCCACAAAGAAAGCAAACTCTACATGGGGTTTCTTTGATGCCCATCATCCTTTTTGGAAGTAAATTGGTGCTGTTAGAAGCAGACATGTCTCACCATCAAGAAAAGTCTTATGTTATTAAAACATTTTAAATGCCATATTCTGTAAGTCTCTGTAGTGTTTGAAGACCATCTGTCTATCTAAAATATATCTCTGTTTGACCTTGAAGACATACCTAACATGGCCACAAATTTGATGGTTATAGATGACTAACTACTACCCTACATTTCTTAATTATCTTAAATAATTTGTTATAATAACTTTTAAGGACTAGAAATTTACATTACATTTTAAATGAGATATATAGATGTAATATCTTAAGCAAGTATATATATATATATATATATAATATACACATTATACAAAATAAACTTAAATTTGTATCAATACATAAAAATCTGTACCAGTGTAAAATATTTGAGACTAGTGGTTGTTCAAAAGTAGACTCAGCAATACACCCTTTTATCTCATCATTTCTATACCATATCCACCTTTTTCCCATCAGAAAGAGATCCCTGAATTTCATTTATGTTGTTTAGCTTTCTCTCTGACCATGTCCAGTAACAATTTGTATCTAACCCCCTTAAATGATGACAAACATCTATAAACCAAAAACCACCCATCCCATCTCTTGGGAATGTGGGCATTGTGTCCTCTAGACTGCTCCATGTTGTCTAGGGGTGCTAGCATCTTTAGGGGATCCTGAGAAAACTGGGATAATTGTTAAGTCCTGGGAGAGCTAGCAGTATCATTTATTGTCCATTCTCTGTGTAATGGGAAAGTGCAAGACTTATCTGAAGTCCTGGCTGGAGTAGTCTGTGTGGTTGGACCATCTCACCTAGCAGCTTTGAAGTTGTTCTGGATGTAGAATTTTGAGGAAACTGTACCTGAGGCATTCTGAGAGGCTGGATCATTTGGGCTACTTGTCTTGTCTTTATTCATGTCCCAGATATTTTGTTCTGAAAATATATAAACTTTTAAAGGTAATGTAAGTACCTGTATTAACACAAATATGGAATGTGCTGTGTGTACAAGTCAGCTAAAGATGATCTGTTTTATGTTTGAGCAGGTAAAAGACATCTGTCAACTTTTAAGTCTGTTTGGACTGTATAACCAAACTGTTATGAGGACTTGGTAGCCAATAAGATTTATCATGTCTCATCCAGTTTCAGAGTTGTTCCCATGTAGAGGGATCAGCATATACTTCACCTGTGCTGTAGTCTTTTCTGGCTTCCTCCCTCATGTCTGCAGCCAAGATCCTCAGGAGGTCTCCCCCAGTTGAATCTGATCTTTATTAATTTTGAAGGAAACTGTTTCCTGTGGAAATAAAAGCACAACCTCTTCCCCAATGCAACACATTTCCCGGCTTCCATTCTGAAGCCAAGACATTCCTAAAGTATATAGGCTAGTTTAATTCAGCAGTTCCTACAACAATCCAATGTCTCTCAGTAGCTGCCAATCATTATTAGCATTTAAAAAATTCAAAGTCGCCGGGCAGTGGTGGTGCACGCCTTTAATCCCAGCAATCGGGAGGCAGAGCCAGGCGGATCTCTGTGAGTTCGAGGCCAGCCTGGGCTATCAAGTGAGTTCCAGGAAAGGTGCAAAGCTACACAGAGAAACCCTGTCTCGAAAAACCAAAAAAAAAAAAAAAAAAATTCAAAGTCGACAAAGCAACATATAGGATCCAGGTGCCCTGTGTTTTATTTCCAATCCTAATGTGGCTTATTTTTTATATTACTTTATTTTTTCTTTAAAGACTTTACTTTAGTCATATTTTTTAAATTATCCTTAACAGTTTACAATAACTTATTAGCTTTCACAAGGCTAGAACTTGTTGGGTGCAGTGCTTGTGAGTAGGGATTGGGGGAGCCTAGAGGCTAGCATGGCTCTTGACAAGTTAATAGGCACCAGTCCCATGATAATGGAAGGGCCACAAGTTCCTTTTACCAGAGATAAGGAGAATGACTCCCTTTTTAGCAAGCAGAAACTTCCTTCAAGCCCCTGATAATCTTTTCTGTACACTGTGAAGATATGTCACTCTGATTGGTTTAATAAAAAGCTGAATGACCAATAGCTAGGTAAGATTTCTGGGCATAGAGGACACTGGGAAGAAGGGCAGAGGTGCCAGGGGACTCAGAGCAAGCAACATGGGCATTACAAAGTAAAGGTAACTGAGCCACATAAAAGAACATAGATTAAAAGATATGGGTTAAATTAAGTCATAAGAAGCAAGGCTAAGCTAAGACCAAGCTTTCATAACTAATAAGAAGTCTTTGTGTCATTATTTGGGAGCTGGCTGGTGGGACAACAAATATCACACAACAATGTTAAGGAATTTGTATAATTCTTTATTTGATTTTGTGTTTTGGGAATTATCTTGTGCTATATAGAGTTCTATGTAAATGATGGGCACTTAAAATATATGGTGGCTCTTTTTCCCCTTTTCCTTTTTAAAGCAGAAACAGCCACACAGACTTCTTTCTAGCCACAAGGAAGAATAGGGTCCCTTCCTAACCTCCTCTCTCAAATCCCTGTCAGACATTGAAGGACTGTGACCTCAATAAGTGACACATCATGTGGACCAGAAGATTGTCCTAGCCTGCTCCTTCCAGGCAACTTTTCAACTTCGATGCAGAGAGTGAGAGGCAAATAGAGCCCATGTTTTGCTGAGGTGTGAAGGGGAGGTCAGTGTTCAGGTGAGCCGGGACAACTAGACTGTGTGAGCCTGACTACTGAGGGCGAGTCCTCTGAGAGGAAGGAGTCCCAGAACCTGCACTGGGTCCTCTGGAGAAGAGCGAGACTCCTGGTAAAGAAACACTATTCAGTTTTGTGCATGCTGAACCATTCCCAGAGGCCACACAGGGCTGGAACTAATTTGAGTTTCTACCAGTGAGAGTAGAGAGCTTATGTCACACATGGCACATCCATTACGTTAAGGCTCACCTGTGGGGTGAAAATAGCCCTGGGGTAGAGGGTAACTTAGACACTCACTGAAAAGCTTTAGAAAGAGCACAAAAAGATTTAAACTAATCTACAAAAGATTTAGTTCCCATCAGAACAATGGACAGCATTTTTTAAAAAGGAATTAAAGTCAGCACTTAATGCCAAATTCACAGTATTTAGCATCTGATTAAAGAAAATTGCAAGACATACAAAGTGCGGCGGTGTGTGTGTGTGTGTGTGTGTGTGTGTGTGTGTGTGTGTGTGTGTGAGAGAGAGAGAGAGAGAGAGAGAGAGAGAGAGAGAGAGAGAGAGAGAGAGAGTCAATATCCCAAGCTCCAAAGTGAGAGAGAGAGAGAGAGAGAGAGAGAGAGAGAGAGAGAGAGAGAGAGAGAGAGAGAGAGAGAGAGAGAGAGAGAGTCAATATCCCAAGCTCCAAAGTGACCGAGTAAAGAAACTAGCAGAGACCTGGCAGCATGGCCGTAGAAGTACTCAGTATGATGAACTGGTGAGAAGTGAAGTACGAGTGAGTGCAGTGAGGAAAGGACAACAGTATACAGAGTCAGAGTTCATCGTCTGGAGTGAGTTTTCCTTGATGCAGGCGTTCATGGCAGGAGAGACGTAACTGCTGCACAACTCTCCTGGGGAGACTTCAGAGCATCTCTTCACCTCAGGTCGGGCACCAATAGATCAAAGGAATTATTTGTCCATGTCCAGCCTGGTGAACTGTGAATTTATCTGAATTATGTGAAGGGATATCTTCCTCACCAAAAAGTCCCAGCCTGCATTTCTGATGGCGCGTGAAGCAGTCACTGGGGTCCCGACACCAGTCAGTCTGGACGCTAGCGTCTACCACGTGCAGCTGGGGCAGGGATTCCTTGTACCTGGTGAGGGGTCAGGAAGGCACCTGAGTGGTTGGAATCTCAGGTGAGGGTCCGCTGACATCCTCTGCTATGAGGGTGTGACACGGCCGGACCCTGTGAGCATTTCTCCTAAGTAATCACAGGTGCCCTGATTTCCAGAGTGTCAGGGTCTACATCATGCCCAGAGGATGGAGTTCTACAGTGATGCCAAGAAGATGCTTGGAGGTGCAGCAACAGAATCCATCTCACGTGAAGCTTCCCTACAGATATAAAAAGCTAAGAAAGATATTGAGACCAGTGAGGCAGTAGGACACATATACATTGTGGTCTTCAGAAAAGGGAGAAATAAAAGAACAGGAAAAATGTTCAAAAAATGACCAAATACTTTTCCAAATTTTTTAAAGAATATAAACTTGACAGACATAAGAGGCTTTAGAAGATGAACAGATTAAAATACAAAGAAGACCACCCCAAAACCTCACAATCAAGCCACAACAGCTCATTTACTGTGTAAAAAAATTTTTTTGAAACTAGATAGAGAAAAGAGGGTATGTTTTACACAGAGGAGAGAGAGGGGAATTTCAACACGCTTCCCCACCTCCCAGAGCACTGCAAGTTAGAAGACAACCCAAGATCTTAAAGTGTTGGGAAGATTTCTAGCAAGCTATAACTCTACACCCAGTGAAAACACCCTTTAAAGATGGAAGTAAAATAAAACACTTTTTTCCAGAGCAATAAAAACTCTGAAAGCTGGCAGCCAGCACGTATGTTATAAGGGAACCAGGCATGGAGATCTGGGCCAATAATCCTTGCATCTGAGAGGCAGAGGCAGGAGGATCAGGACTTCAAGGACAACCTCCACGACATGAGACCCTGTCTCAAAAAAGAAGCAAAACAAATGGATACTTTAAAGGAAATTCTTAAAACAGAAGAAAATGTGGATCCATACATGAGAGTTAAATATGTTATGCTCAGTGGGACTCTGAAAATGGTAAACATGTGGTAGATATCAAGGACTCTTACTATCATTTTAACATTTATTCAAATGTAATTATCACTTAAATGTAAAGTAAAAACAATATATTGTAGGATTTATAACACAGGAATTGAAAAATGCATGGCATCAATAGTGCCAAGTGCAAGAGGAGACTGGAATGAAGTATAAAGTTATGGAATTCTTTTTTTTTTTTTTTTTTTTTTGGTTTTTCGAGACAGGGTTTCTCTGTGTAGCTTTGCGCCTTTTCCTGGAACTCACTTGGTAGCCCAGGCTGGCCTCGAACTCACAGAGATCCGCCTGGCTCTGCCTCCCGAGTGCTGGGATTAAAGGCGTGCGCCACCACCGCCCCCCGGCTGAGTTATGGAATTCTTATATGTAAGAGGTATGTCCAAAGGAGGCAAGCTAGAGTAGAATAATATAAACCATAGATTAATCATTTTCAGTAAACCATAGCTAATAAACCGGTCTTACTGGTAAAATGAATTTGAAAATAGTTAATAAAAGAGAAGGGAGGGGCTGGGAGATGGCTCATGGCTATGTGCCTATTTCATGAGTGTGTGGACTAAGGTTGGATTCTTAGCACCTAAGTAAAAAGTAGGGAGTGGTGGCATGCATCTGGAACCTCAGTGCTGGGGGCAGGGAAATGCCTAGGGTTCAGGGACCAGCCAGTTTAGCTAAATAGATGAGCTCCAGGTTCAAGATGCAAGACCATGTCTCAAGATGAGATGACGTCAGGGGCTGAAAAGATGGCTCAGCTGGTATGAGTTCTTACAGAGCATCAGAGTTCATTACCAGCATGCGCACCAGGTAACTCACAGCTGCCTGTAACTCCAGCTCCAGGGGATCCAAAACACCTGGGCTCTGCAAGCACCCCACTCATGTGCACATAACCACACACACACACACACACACACACACACACACACGCACGCACGCACGCACGCACGCACGCACGCGCGTACATGCACAAAATTATAAAGAAATCTTCGCTGGGCGGTGGTGGCATACGCCTTTAATCCCAGCACTTGGGAGGCAGAGCCAGGTGGAACTCTGTGAGTTTGAGGCCAGCCTGGACTACAGAGCAAGTTCCAGGACAGCCAGGACAGAGAAACTCTGTCTCGAAAAAAACAAAAATAAAATAAAATAAAAAGAAATCTTCAAAAGCATACGTGTGTGTTTTAAAAAGTTAACGTGGGGAATCTATCAAAGAAGACATCTGTTGATGACTCTGGCCTCCAAGAACATATCCACTCACGTGCACACACCCACAAGAACATGTAATAACCCTCCCACATGTAAACCAAAATATAGTTTAGGCTTAACAGAAAGAAAGTGTATGTAGTATTTGTGAAATCCAGCTGGAAGTGAAGTTTCTAGGCTTAAACATTCACATCAGAGCGTAAGACAACTCTACAAGCAACAGCCTGGACATCCACATTACACTAGAAATACAGTGAAACAGCCTTCAAGTAGGGAAACCCTTTCTGCAAAGGGTAGAAGGAATATCAGTGGAATCGGTTCTGTAAAAATCTCAGTATAATACCCGAGTGCTTCTGCTCTGAGATCGATAAGAAGCCATTTTGTAGTGGAACCTACATACCTGGATTGGAGAAGTTACATTTACTATAGTGCTTACACTGCTGTGGTAATCAAGTCAGTGTGTTTTGGCACAAATTTGACAGAATCGACCAACACAATAACATTCAGAATTAGACCCATACAAATTAAAATTGATTTCTAATGAAGATACTAGGCAGTTCAACATTCGAAGTATTACCTCTCCAATAAATGCTCTAGAACAACTTATCTGTGTAGAAAAAAATAAAGAACTTGACTTTATCTTGCTTGAGTTATCCTGAAATGTGCCATAGTCTCTGCCCTGGTTTGCCCTGGCAACTTGATACAGCTTGGAGTCATCTGAGGAAACCCTTAACTGAGGAACGGACTAATCAGATTGGCCTGTGAGGGGCTTATCTCGATTGTTAACTGATGTAGGAGGACCCTGCCCATGTGGGCAGCTGCACCATCCCTCTGCAGGTGGTTCTGAGATAGCTAAGGGAGCCTGGGAGTTACCCAGAGAGCTAGCTAGGAAGCAGTGTATCTATGGTTCCTGCCTTGACTTCTCTCAATAATGGATTATGACCTGGACGTGTAAGCCAAATAAATCCTCTCCAGATTGCTTTTGGCCAGAGTGTTTTATCACAGCAACAGAATGAAATTAGAATAATCCCAAATATAAACAGTAAAGTGATAGATAAAACTTACCAGAAGAAATCTTATCACCTTTGTGTAGACAAAGATTTGGTAGCTAGGACACACACACAAAAATGAACATAAAAGAAAAATTTTGTAAATTGGAACATATTAACAATTTAAAAGTAATGTTCTTGGGGAGAGATGGTTCAGCAGTTAAGAGCTCTGGCTGATCTTCCAGAGGACCTGGGTTTGATTCCCAGCACTCACATGGCAGCTCACAACTATCTGTAACTCCAGCCCCAGGGGATCCGATGCCCTCTTCTGGCCTCCTCAGGCACTGCACACAAGGTGCACAGACGTTCATGCAGGCAAAACACTGATATACACAAATACATTTTGAAAAATTAAAATTAATGCTTCTCACAAAACATCAGTAAGAAACTGCAAATACAAAGGGGACCTCAGACTGTTGGTGTGTGTGTGTGTGTGTGTGTGTGTGTGTGTGTGTGTGTGTGTGTGTGTGTATACACGAGTATACATGTAAGGAGTCTTTTTCTGTCCCACCAGCTCCCAAATGATAACACGTAGACTTCTTATTAAATATGACAGCTTTGCCTAAACCTAAAGCCTAACCTATAGCTTAGACTTGTTCCTAACCAGCTCTCATAACTTCAATGAACCCATTTATAGTAATCTGCATTCTGCTACATGGCTCGTGGCTGTTACTTCTCCTCCCGCACATGCTCCTTGCTCTGCATCTCCTGGCATCTCCCTACACCTTGATTCCTCCTCCTCTTCCTCTCTCTCTACCCAGAAGTCCTGCCTACACCACCTGCCTAGCTAGTGGCTGTTCAGCTTTCATTGCACCAATCACAGCAATGCATCTTCACACAGTGCACAAATATCCCACAACATGTACACAGTTACTTTTCTGTTTGTTTATTTATTTATTTATTTTTTAAGAACCATGTATTACTTTTCTCTTGACTGTGTCAGAGTACCAGAGAAAAGCAACTTAAGGTAGAAAGACTTTCTTCTGTCTCTCAGCTCAAGGCCCATTTTGGTGGGGGAGACAAGGTAATGGGCACTTCAGACAGCTTATTCCATTCCTCCTGCAGTCATTAGGCAGAGACAGATGACTTCTGGTGCTCACTTCGCGGTCTCTCCCTTTTACTCGACCTGATACCCACCATGGAATGCTGTCACACCCATTTAGTGCTAACTCAATCTAGAAACTCCTCTGTAGACTTGACCAGAGGTCTGTCTGCTAGGAGATTTTAGATCTTGTCAAGTTGACAGTCAATATTAACCATCACAAAGTAGTGTCTAGAATGCATACTGAACTCTGAAGTCACTGACAGAACCAGTTACAAAGTCAATAAAAAGCCAGACAGTGGTGGTACACACCTTTAATCCCAGCACTCCAGGGGCAGAGGCAGGCAGGTATCTATGAATTCAAGGCCAACCTGGTCTACATAGTGAGTTCCAGGACAGCCACAGCTATATAGAGAAACCCTGTCTTGAAAAAAAAAAAAAAACAATAAAAAAGCCAATAAAAGGGATACATTTGAATACATTCTTTTTTAAAATTTATTTTTATTTTCTGTGCATTAGTATTTTGCCATAGGTGTCAGATCCCCTGGAACTGGAGTTGCAGCAATTGTGAGCTGCCAATGTGGGTGGTGGGAATTGAATCTGGGTCCTTTAGAAGAACAGCCAGTGCTCTTAACCTCTGAGCCATCTCTCCAGCCCTTGAATACATTCTTCACCAAGGGAGATATATTGAGGTTCGGTATCATTTGTCATCAGAGAAATGAGGTATAGCCGCAGTGTGGTGCTACCAGAGGTTTATTAGGAGATTAGAGTGGGTCAATTTCAAAGGCTGAAATTATTGCATTTTGGTAAAAGATATGGAACAGCTTATACACTACAGGCAGGAGTATAAAATGGTACCAGAACAACTTAGTGGATTGTCTCAGTAGTTTCTTATCAAGTTAAATGTGCACCTACCATCTCAGACAAAAATTCAATTCTTAGATATTTACCTAAGGAAATGAAAATGCGTCCATGTAAAAAGTTGTGCACAAACATTCCTCTCACTTCCAAGTAACCACTTGGAAACAGCATAAATGTCTATTAACAGGTGGATGTTTAAATAAGACATTTAACAATGGAGTATTACCCCACAATAAAAAGAAGCAAAGCATTCAGATGTGTAGCAACATGTGTAGCTGTAAGTGAAGAAGCCAGGAAGCAAGAGGAGACGTTGTTGGAATGTTCCGTAAGCTCTGGGAAGAAGAACAACATAAGGACGAGAAGGAAGTCCCTGGTTGCCCGGGGCTGAGAATGGGTAACATCAACTGGGATACGCGGCTGGGATATGTCAGAGCTCATAGGATGTGCTCCTAAGATGAGATATGTGTCTTACAACTCATTAAAACTGGGCTTACATGGCCAATGGGATGGCTCAGTGGGTAATGGTCCTTGCTGCTAAACCTAACAATCTTGAGTTCGATCCCCAGACCCCACATGATGGAAGGATTCCCAAAAATTGTCTCCTGACCTCCACATGTGCACCATGGCATGAGTGCATGTATGTGCACACAGGCACACAAAATAAATAATAAATGTAATTGTTGTTAGTTGGTCTTTGGTGGGGGAGCCGCTACCCAGCTCTCAAATAAATCACACAGAGGCTTATTCTTAATTATGAACAACTGGCCTTAGCTTGGTTTGTTTCTTGTCAGCTTTCCTTAACTTATATTATCCCATCTACCTTTTGCCTCTGGGCTTTTCCTGTTCTCTTACTTCTGTAAATCTTACTCTCACTCCGTGGCTGGCTGTGTAGCTGGGTGGCTGGCCCCTGGAGTCCTCCTCCTTCTCTGGCTACCTCTTTTTCTCTTGCTCAGATTTCTTCTTCTAAATATTCTCTCTGCCTGCCAGCCCCACCTATCCTTTCTCCTGCCTTGCTATTGGCCGTTCAGTTCTTCATTAGACCATCAGGTGTTTTAGAGAGGCACAGTAACACAGCTTCACAGAGTTAAACAAATGCAACATAAACAAAAGTAACACACCTTAAAATAATATTCTACAACACACAATAACAACCCAGGTTTGTGCATGAAGAAAAACTTTATAAAGCTGTTGACAATTTTTCCATTTTTAAAATTTGTTCTACATTGAACATTAGGAATTTCTATGATTTCAGCATTTTTGTTTGGGTTATGTTGGAACACAGTAGGTAGAGGGGAGAAAACAAAAGGCCAAGATTTTGTGAATTGATTTATTCAAGCATCTATTGAGTACTCTGTATGTATCAGTATATGCTAGGTACCTGTTATGTAAAGGGAAGTATAAGTAGTCCTTGACCTCTGAAGAGCTCGTGCCTACTAGAGCATAAAATACGGCATTATTAGTACTGTAAGAGCAGTATTACACAGGGAATAATAATGCACTCCCCACAGTGGTTTGGGACCTAGGAGGTGATAATTGCATTTTCTTTGAAAGCCAGCCAGTGGTTAAAAGTATATGCTTTGGAATCAGAGTGATTTAGAAGGAATTCTGGCTATACTATTTACTGTGTCAAGTCAGAATCAATGTAAGGTGCCGTAAGGTCAAGTGTCATGGAGTCACACATGTGCTTAATAAGCGATAGCTGTTGTGTTGGAGTGGGGTGTTCTGGGTGTAAATGATCACATACACCCAGGCACGGGAGGTCACAGTTTCAGAATGAGAAGTTCGGCAATGTAGGCGGGGAGGGGAGTTGGAGCAGTGTAGAGGAGAGCATATCATCTGACGGTCAGGATGTGGTCACACCCTGAAGGACTGTACTGAGAACCCTGAGCTATGCCCTGCGGTGGTGCCTTCCTGCTGCAGGTTCCCAAGCAGGGCAGTGGTGTGTAGGGGTTCCTGGGAAGGTGACTCTGATGATGTTGGTGGGGGAGGAACAGGAGGCAGGCAGAGGTCAGTAACGTGGCTGTTGCAGCTTAGAGACAATGGAGGTGTATGTGAGGTCCGTGCTCAAATAGAGATGGCTCTAGTCTGAGATGCCTTTCAGAGAAGTGGTCAGCAGAATGCAGTGGTACCTTTGACAAGGGACTCCAGCTGGACCTGTTGAGGATAGTTCTGAAAAGTCCAGCTTGGGTACCTGAGGGATGGTATGGGGGTTCATAGAAACAGGACAGATACGAAGGAGAAGTTTCTTTCATGAGTTAAAACAGTGGCTGCTTTGCACAGAGAAGGCCGTGACTTTGAAAGTGTTGAAGTACTTATTCTTTTTTTTTTTTTTTTTTTTTGGTTTTTTCGAGACAGGGTTTCTCTGTGTAGCTTTGCGCCTTTTCCTGGAACTCACTTGGTAGCCCAGGCTGGCCTCGAACTCACAGAGATCCGCCTGGCTCTGCCTCCCGAGTGCTGGGATTAAAGGCGTGCGCCACCACCGCCCGGCCTTATTCTTAATATACATCTTTTGAGTATTCTCCAATACATGTAACTATTTATATGTTAATAATATACACGCAACAGTAGTCTAATATTCACATGCATTAAAGACATACACAAAGTAGAAAAATTAGATGAAATGAGAGACATACATCAATCAAAATTGTATCCCCCCCCCCAACAAACTATCAGAGCATCGTTTTGACTATCAAGAGGGACAGGTGCCACCCACTTTAGATCCACGGGGTCAGGTCACCTGCAGTATTGTCCAGAAGGGAGGTGATGGGGTGCCTTCACCCAGGGGAAGCTCTTTATTTTTTTTTTTTTATTTATTTTTTATTTTTTTTGTTTTTGTTTTTTTGAGACAGGGTTTCTCTGTGTAGCTTTGCGCCTTTCCTGGAACTCACTTGGTAGCCCAGGCTGGCCTTGAACTCACAGAGATCCGCCTGGCTCTGCCTCCCGAGTGCTGGGATTAAAGGCGTGCGCCACCACCGCCCGGCTTATTTTTTATTTATTCTTTATTTTCCTAAAAACTTTTTTTCCTGAGTTTATGCTAAGAATGGGTATATTTGTGAAACGTACTTATTATCCATGGTGTCTTGCTCTAAAAGGCCACTGTAATTCAAACAAGCAAGTTTTGACTTTCTTGGCACAAACTTTGGCTGTGACATGAAGCACCCTTCCCCCTTAAAATCTCTGGTCAAGAGTAACAGTTCGGGCCTCTCTGCTGGGAGTCCCAGCTGCAGAAAACCAGGAAGAGAAACTTACATGGTCTGGCCAGCACAAAGGAGTCCATGACCTCTTCCCCCTAAGATAATATGAGTGTGCTCCATTACTCTGACAGCTTAGAGCAAAACACAGGACTCTACATTTAAAAGAAATGTCGCTGCTAATGTATTACTGCAGTTTATCCAGGACTCTGCCTTTCGATTGCAATTTCTTTGTGGTTACGTGAAGTCTGTTTCACGTGGAGGGCTACTGCTGCCAGATTTTAATTCAGAGAGCACAGAACAGAATTTTGACTAATTGGTCCAGTAGGAACTGGAGCAGGATCTAAACAACTCTGGGGGTCTGTGGGCAAGGAAACGGGGAGACCTCAGTTGTCCCCCAGGCAGCCTCCTGACAGATTGCCCCGTGGACTTAATCAATGCATTTATGTCTCGGATAAGACCTGAGAACTGATTGGACCAGATTCCATTATACCTCATGCTATCTGTGATAACTATATACACAAAATCATGAGCCTGGAATTCCTTTTAAGGGCATAGAACAGAAGAAAACATAACATGAAACTCTACACCCTCTTTTGGTCCAGACTGCAGTGAGGAAGGGAGGGAGTGGGTGGATGTTTGGCTTGCTAACATCTGCTTAAGCTTAGCTGGTGTTGAGAATGGACCTCCAGTCTCTGTGAGGCTAGTCATGCAGGTCTCTCTGGCACCCAGAAGCAGTGGTGAGCACAGCTGAAACCAAGGCCTGGTGAATCACAAGCCCATCCCCCTCCAGAAGTGTAGGGAAAGGGGAAGTCAGTGGGTGCTGTCATAGGTGCCACATGTGGCTTGAAAAAAGGCTACAAATGATTCCATCTGCAGATCATGTCATTCTGTAATGAAGATTTACATATGGGAGTAAGGAGCGAAAGGGCTGCCTGTCAAGTTTCTGCTTCTGTTTTCTGACTCTTTGTCGCGGCAGTGGTGTGGACTGTTTATTTTGCTGTGGAAGGGGAGGATCAGGGAGGCTGCCGGAGCCAGAGATGAGGCGGATCTGAAAGCAGTCCACTGTCAGCGTGGTAGACGCAGTGGCCCAGATAAGCAAGGGCACATTCCCATAGCCTCCCTGGCCTTTTCCCGCTATTTTATTGAAGAGAGCCGGACTTTTCTTTAAGTGTTAAAGTTACAAAGTCTTTTTTCTTTTCCTGTTAACTTTTTCTTTTAGTTTACCAGGCACCGAGTTTCACTAATTGTATTCATACACATACATTATTGTACTTCATTTTTCTCTGTCCCTCTCCCAGAGGGACCCTGCACACCCCCCTTCCCTCACCTTGGTAGTCCTTTCTTAATAGTCCTCCCTTTTGCTCAAGTTGCAGATTTCAAGTCCATTGCCCACCCCATCCCTTCCCTTAAGCCCCATCCCGCCCCCCACATTCCCCTTTGAACTTTCATGCCACACCCACTTTTGAAATCTAGATTCCGGAAATGAGAAAAAACACAATATTTGTCTTATGAGTATGGTTCATTTTGATTAACACAAGAATCTCCTGCTCTGTTTTTCTGAAGAAGTCATGATTTCATTTTCTTCTCTCTATGGTGAGTAAAATGCCTTGTGTATTTGCACACTTTCTTCACCCAGTCATCTGGTGAGGGCCATCTAGGCTGGTTCTGTTTCCTGG
Source organism: Peromyscus californicus insignis (assembly GCF_007827085.1). Classification (NCBI taxonomy): domain Eukaryota; kingdom Metazoa; phylum Chordata; class Mammalia; order Rodentia; family Cricetidae; genus Peromyscus; species Peromyscus californicus. The sequence goes on along the minus strand of NW_026294436.1, from coordinate 38,032,388 downwards.
CGATTGTGACTATAAATATGGCTGCTTAAGTATCATTGTGGTGTGTTGACTCAGGACTCTGTGGATATGTTCTCAGGAGTGGTACAGTTGGGTTACATGGTAGTTTACCTTTCGTTTCTCCAGCAACTTTCACAATGATTTCCCTAGCGGCTGTTGGAGCTGACCAGGGATGTGTAAGTCTGATTCACTGCATCATCGCCAACATTAGTTGTGGTTTTTTGGCTGTTAGCCGCTCTAATGGAGTGAGATGGACTCTCAAAACAGTTTTTATTTTCATTTCCCTGGTGACAAAGAATGTTACAATCTTTCCCAAGTATTTCTTCTTTTTGAGAACCATCTCAGTTCAACAGCCCATTTTCTGACTAATGATATGTTCTTTCGGGGTTAAATTTCCCTGTTCTTTATGTATCCTGGATATTAATCCCCTGTCTGATGTCTGATTGGCGAAGCATTTGCTCCTCACTAGGCTGGCACCCCACTTTGCTGGGTGTTTCCTTTGCAAAGCCCCAAATTAACATGTCCAATTCTGTGGCAGGTGTAGGTCACAGAGAGGCGGTATAAGAATAGAATTGTTCTGCGTCAGACAGATCTATTTTCAAATTTGGACTCTGCTGTGTGACCTTGGATAAATCACTCAAGTTCTCCAAGCTCCAGTTTTGCTATAAGAAGGAGTCACTACTTACTGCAGAGAGGTCTGTGTAGAAACTTCCAGCACCTCTCCTGCTAGTTGGAAATGTGTCTCCTCCTCCTATGCATGTGGACTGCTCACTGATCATGTTTAAGAGACCTCACCACGTTGATTTACTTCTGGTTTTCCCTGCACTATCCACACCTGAGGAGAGGCTGTTTAATAGCTAAGGAGATGGCCTGACTTCTCCTTCTCCTAAGGGAATGGCCTGACTTCTCCTCTCCTGTGCGCAGCATGCAGTTAGATGTAGTTTTCGCATGGCCCTGAATGTTTCCCCCCTTGAAGCTGGAAGCTAGATTGGTCTATTGACCATCCAGCCAGGAAGCAGGACAGCTCAATCTTGTATTCAGAAAGTTGCTGTTAAGAACTTAAAATTCAGAAGTTCTCTTTTGGTTTTACTTTGCTTTACTGGAAATAGCAAGGTCAATCTGTGGTGCTGAGAAAACTGAGAAGGAGTAGAAAGGTCTTGTCCTGGATTGGGGGCATACGATCCATTATGGCAGGGCAGGCCTGGTGGTGGGAGCTTGAGGTGGGTGGTTGCATCACATCCACAGACAGGAAGCAGAGATGAATGTAAGTGATGAGCTGGCTTCCTCTTTGGTCCTTTTTATTCAGTCTGAAACTGCAGCCTGTCAAATGATGCCATCCCATAATCAGGCTGGGTCTTCCCTCCTCAGATGAGCTGCTCTGAAATGCCATCACAGAAATGCCTCGAGGTGTGTCTTCTTGGCAAGTCAGAGCCCAGGCAAGTTGACGAGGAAGATGAACCATCACAGTCCTGCAAGGATTAAGGAGGGACAACCAGGAGAAAGAAAGGAACCACAACCTATGAAATGAAATGGTGCCGGGCAATGAACCATTCTTGCCCTCCAGACTGATGCTGGAATTCATTTCATGTGGACTTTGAAACAAAAACCCCACATTCCACTCACTTCTCATTTGCTGGTGTAGAAATTGAGGCATTTCACAGTCTGGTTATCAAATACTGTATGCGTGTGGAAAATGGGCAGATAAAATGGGCCAATTAGACCAGAGCAACATCTGTCTAAACCCTTACCCTTAGTGAAAGCATAATCCAGGATTAAACACAGAAGTCCTGCAGATGTGCACAGATCATTTGACACAGCTTCAGAGAGGACTGTGCTGGCTGATGAGAAATCCAGGCATGGTCCTGCTGGGAATGTGTGCTGCTTTAAAGGAAAAGTCAAGTGCTTAGTCAGATCTATTTAACGTATTCCGGCAAGCCTTCCCCATAGGCGGAGCTGAAACCCCGCCCCCACTCTTCAATACACAGTGGCTTTGCAAACATATTTTGACAATCTGTTTAAAATTTGAGAACAAAATTGAGTTTTGGGTTGTTTCATTTAGGCTTAAATGGTTTTTGTTGTTGTCTTTCACTTCAAAACAATGTATTTTGACTTTCGTGGATTGTAGAGATGAAAGTTTTAAAATGTCTCCACCCAGCATGCACAGGAATACCAGGTGCATTTCCCCAGTGCAGTGCATCAATGAGAGCTTGAAGTAAGAGGACAGAAAAGCATGAAGGAAGAAAAAGGTGGCAGGACTAATTTTTTAAAGGTTTATTTTTATTCTGTGTGGGGGTGCTTTCCCTGTATGTATGTCTGTGCATCCTGTGTGTGCCTGGTGCCCCTGGAGGCCAAAACAGTGCCTCAGTTCCCCTGGAATTGGAGTTAGGGACAGTCGTGAGCCACCCTGTGGATGCCAGGAACTGAACCAGTTCCTCTGGAAGAGCAGTCAGTGTTCGTGACCACCGGGCCATCGCTGCAGCCCAAGTTGCAGTATTCTTAGTACAGTTCACAAAAAGACAAGCGAGTCATTGAAGAGAGACTGCATCCGTTTCCAGCATGTGCAAGGCACAGTTCACATCAGGAGACAGCATTTTCTGATGAAAATGTTACGATAGGATATATGGCAAGTTCATAATGTAAAAATTAAATAAAACAGAATTCTGTTCAGCTATGGCCTTGGTGAGATGGTTTGGTGGGTACAATGCTTCCACACAAGCTTGATGACTTGAGCACAGTTTCTGGAAACCCTAGGGAGAGGAGCAAACGGACTCCCCAAAGAAACATGTCTTCTGACTTTAAAACCGCAGTGTGGCACATTTATATGCACACACACACACACACACACACACGCACGCACGCATGCACATGTATACACACACACACACACACACACACACACACACACACACACACACACACACAAATGCACATACATTAAAAAAAGGTAGCCTAAACTTTTTTGTTGTTCTTTGTGCCCTGGCCACACATGGCATGAATGGATAGCCTCAGAAGACCTATGCAGTCTCAGAAGCAGTGTTGATAGAAGCCCCCCTTATTAATTGGATCATGGTGCAGCATTCCTGCATTCACCCAGGCTGTTGAGTTTTTTATCCCATTGAGGATGGCTTTCCATGTTAGACCAAACCAAGAAAGTTTAAAATCTAAGTTAGTAGCTGAACTTACTCCAGCACAACATTACAGACCCCCTCCCTGGGTGAATGTTGGACACAGTCTTAGATTTATTCCTATTCCATTGAGGCCAGAGTTAGGGAAGCGCCGACATATTCACATGGAAATTTTCTGCCAAGTGACATGTCTCACAGCTGGTTATTCCAGCCAATGGCTGTCTGGGTGCTGGGCGTCACTACCTGGATAATCAGTATTGAGAACTAGTGAGGGAGTGCTCTCTCTGTGCGGGGCACAGCGTTGTCTGATCAGATGAAAAGGCTTGTATTTAGCAGCACATGGTTTATTGCGTGCCCTTACTGTCTAGATGTTCTGAGCCCAGACAACTGGTTGTTTGAGAATCAGCTCCCTCTGCATGCCTCTCCCACAAGTTCCTCAAAAGAGGTAACACCTGCCATGTTCCTACGGCCCAGGAAAGTGACTGTAATGCAATCAGTTCAGCTTCTGGTCATAGGAAACGAAAGATTAAATGAGGACGGGCCTTCAGTCTGGAAGAAGGTAGTGTGAAGCTTACTTGAAGCTTAGTCAAAGCAGTGCGTTAATTGGTAAGCATTCTCACCATAGAGTCCAACATTTTAGACTGTGTGTGTGTGTGTGTGTGTGTGTGTGTGTGTGTGTGTGTGTGTTCATGTGTGTCCTAGTGCAGGTGAAGTCCTGAGTTTGATGTTAGCTGTTCTCTTACTGAGTCTGGGGCTTAGCAGTTTGGCTGGACTGGCTGGCCAGTGAGCTCCAGGGATCTCAGCTTGTCTACCTGATCACAGTGTACACTGCCTAGGCCATACCTGGCTTTTTAGGTTGGTGCTAAGAATCTAAACTCATCTTATGCTTGTGTGGCAAATACTTACTCACTGAACATTTCCTCATTTCCACTTTTAAGGTCTTACATACCTCCCAAAGAAACCCACCTCTGAATTTTTTTAAAGACTTGATTTCTGGGAAGTCAGGTTTTGTTTTGTTTTAACATTTTTTTAATTTAATGTGTGTTTGTGCATGTTTGTATAGTTAGTGTGTGTGCGTGAGTGTGTGTGTGTGTGTGTGTGTGTGAGTAGATCAGAGGACAACTTGCCAGAGTTGGTCCTTTCCTTCTACTATGTGTGTTCCAGAGATCAAATTCAGGTCATCGGGCTTGGCAGCAAGTCTCTTTACCCACTGAGACATCTTGCCAGCTTGGAGCTGAGAGTTTTGACATCTGCACGACGCACTTAGGTGAGTGGCACAGTGGCTCTGTGAGGAGAGGTATGGAGTGGGGAGGTGGAGCTCCAGGGCCAACACTTAGGAGAAAACTGGGGGTTTCTGCTCAGGCTCTCCTCCTACTGAAGTGACGCTTGTGAGGTAGCCCAGTGCCTGTGGGGTGGGTGTCATGGGGTCCATGTCACTGTCAGAACGTTGGAGACCTAAGAAGGACGGCTCACTCCAGCATGGACAGAAGAGCCTGCTCCTGTTGAACTGCATTGGCTCCGCTGAGGAGTCCTGCCTTTTGCCTTCATTCAGCAGTTAAAGCTGGAGTCTACAGAACTGGGAGACATTCGTGCCTGGGGCAGTCATGTGATTTACAGCTCTGTCTTGTGTTAAGCTTACAAGCTCATAATCCATAATAGCTGAGCTTTGGATCGGATCAGGCTATAAAATGTACCGTTCCCTAGAATTCCTTTTATCTGTCCTAGAACTCGGAAGGACCCTGTGATCTCAGCCTCAGTTGTGCTTAGGTGTCCTTCCCAACCCCCATGTCTGTCTCTGTGGATGTGCAGCCAGATTTTCCCACTGAATGGAGACCAGGAAGGAAGCCCAGCTGTCTCCTGGGGTTGGCAGTGTGCTTGGCGGGAACTGCTGCACGTGGCAGCCTTTCTCCGGGAAGGCTCACAAGGGTGGTACAACCTCAGTCTGGATGTTTCTTCCCTTTTTTATCAAGAAGTTCTGCCAAATACTATCAGTGCTCAGAGAAAATATACAAAATCTGAAGTCCAATGGGATCCGCTTTTAGAAATTCTCAGCTTCAGGAAGCTGGAGAGAGGGCTCGGCAGTTAAGAGTACTTTTTTTTCTTGCCGAAAACTGAGTTGGTCCCCAGCACCCACATAGCAGTTCACAACTTTCAGTAACTCCAATTCTAGGGGATATTCAATGCCCTCTTCTGGTTCCCACAGGTACTCCACACATGTGGTACCTAGATATATATTCAGGCAAAACATCCATACACATAAAATTAAAAAAAATACACACACACACACACACACACACACACACACACACACACACACACACACACATTTGTTTTTTGAGACAGGGTTTCTCTGTGTAGTTTTGGTGCCTGTCCTGGAGCTTGCTCTGTGACCAGACTGGCCTCCAACTCAAAGATCCACCTGGCTCTGCCTCCTGAGTGCTGGGATTAAAGGCGTGCGCCACCGCTGCCCAGCTTAAAATAAATATTTTTAAAAAGCCAAGTTGAAGGGCTGGAGAGATGGCTCAGAGGTTAAGAGCACTGACTGTTAGCTGCTCTTCCAGAGGTCCTGAGTTCAGATCCCAGCAACCACATGGTAGCTCACAACCATCTATAGTGGGATCCAATGTCCTCTTCTGGTGTGCAGGCATACATGTCATAACACTGTATACATGATAAAATAAATGAATCTTTAAAAAATCAAGTTGAATCAAGTAGGAATCCTTCACACTTTGAATTTTTTCTGCATTTAACTGGAGACAGTTGCTTTCAGAGTTGGTTCTAACTGCAAAGACTCCGTTGTGCGTTCCTGTTCAGTCTCCAGTGAGCCTTTTATGTAATGAAAATTCCTTTGAAAATGATTGCCCAGTGCTCGACATTTATTCCAAAATACACCACGATGGCAGCTGCTTAATCCTTTATTCTAGTGAAATGCTTTTAGTGAAAAAAGAGTGTTTCCAAAGGGTGCTGGCTGTTTTTAAGAAATTGAAGTGGTATATTAAGTGATGCCCAGTCTTGCTCTTGATGAGCTGGCAGTCTGATGGTGGAGGTCAGAGTAAGTTGGGGAAAGCAAAGCAAGCCGAAAACTCTCTACAGAATGTCGGCAAACTGCCTTATATAGGGCAGCAGTGCAGTTGCCATTTCAAAGAGGAAGATCTTGGGTGGCTCTGTCTCTGCCATGCCTCCCAGCTGACGTATCTACATCATGTAACGTCAAATGCAACTGACATTTAACATTACTCTGCAGTGACTTGTTCCTTGTTTTCCTTCTGCGTAGTGAATGCCCAGTGTGGGAGTAAGCAAAATCTATAATTGATGAACCAAATCCCAATATAAATCCTTATTTATAAATCCTTATTTATATTTAGCAATATAAATCCTTTAGCAATATGAATCCTTCAACTAATATAGACTAATAATTCAGGTTAGTTTTGCTCCCACTTTTGGAGGACATGAATGCATTATTTTGTAAGTCGGAGGTACAAGCCCCTTGAGTCACAAGAGTGGCCAGGCCCCTCTCGCAAAGACCTCTAACTGCCAGGTTCCACCCACAGAATACTCTACCATAACTGCTGGACCCTGCCCCCATCCTACAGAGTAAAAAGCCCAATCTCTGGACATGAAATCCCACCAATCTCCACCCTGGAAGGCTCCACCTTGAAAAGTTCCACACCTTTCCCAAGAAACTATCTAAACCCTGTATCCTGTTCAGTTCTCTGCTATTTCTCGCCTGAGCAGAGGCAGCCACCTTCCTGGTTTTCCCCCTCCCAATAAATCTCTTGTGTGAGGTTTGTTGTGTGACTTTGTAGTATTCCTTGGCTCCTGGCTGCCAGGATACCTTTCCATCTGAGCTGAAATGCTTACAGAAGGTCTCTGTAGTTTTGTCAAGTCATATTTAAGACGAGAAAGCCGAGGCTAAGAAAGGTGAGGTGACCTGCCCCCGAGGTACAAAGACAACGAGCTATTGAGTCATCATCCAGGCTCAGGGCTTGTGAGGACACAGCTGCTGCTCTGTGTACTAACTCTGAACCTGTGAGTCCATCTGAAATGCAGAGGCTGTTCCTGATGGATGGGAGAGCGGGAGATAGTAGACGATAAAGATAAACAAACCCGGCTTATCTGGACAGGGCCTCAGCTCATCAGGAAGAGGGATGAGGAGGAAAGGGCGGGAGGGTGGCTTGACAAGACAAAGAATCACGGAAGAGAGCAGAACAAGGCGGATGCCAGACAGTCAAGATACATGTGTAGTTGAGTTTGAAACCTAAAAAGATTTAGAGGAAAACTAAAACTAGAAAACTAAAAAGATGTGGATGCAAAGAGCTTATGTATATAGGAGACACACAGAAAAACTCGTGTATTATTAATACATATAATGGACTCTGCAGGGGCAGAAGAAAAGCCGGACTCTGACAGAGGAAGGTGACTGCCAGAGCATCCCAGGAAGGCTCTGGATGTGGAACACTCTTTTTCCCTTCCAAACACATTTAAAGAAAGGGAGGAGAAAAAGAGGAGATAATTGTTGAAGGATATCTCGTGCTCTATTTATCACCCTAGAAAGAAAGTGAAATTCAATAAACTGTGGACTGGTTTAATCAAAGTTTAGCATAGAATTAATAATACAGGCAGATTTGTGAGTGAAGTCAGGTTCTAGAACTTACCTTAAAGCCGTGTTTCAAGAAGGCTGTCTTTCTATGGTAGTCACAGACAAATTTTTATCAAATGACAAGGATATTAATAATAGCCATTTTTGTGTCTTTAGGTTGCTACTCGATATTTATGTCTCTAAGATTAACGTCTATGCATATGTCTCTAAGATTAACGTCTATACATTGACTTGGTGCTTAGTGGTCATCTGGGGATGAAGCCCTTAGCTCAGACCTTTATTATATCATGGAAAATGTGATGATCTCTAGTTAAGAATCATTTTTGAAGGAAAAGAAAGAATAGATTATTAAGATCTTATAAGCACAGTGTTAGGAGTATTTTTAAAAGACTATGCAGGGGCTACAGAGAAGGCTCAGGGGTGAAGGACTTGCTGAGTGAGCCCGAGGGCTAGAGTTTACCCAGCACCTATAGACATGCTGTGTGGGCATGGTGGAGACAGGAAGCCTGGGCTAGCTGGGTAGCTGGACTAGCTGAATTGGTGAGCTGTGGGTAGAGGTAAGAGACGCTACCTCAATGGTTCTCAACCTGTGGGTCATGACCCCTTTGAGGGGGTTGTGTATCAGATATTGGGTATTTACATTATGATTCATAACAGTATCAAAATTACAGTTATGAAGTAGCAATGAATACTTTCATGGTTGGGGTCACCACACCATGAGGAACTGTATTAAAGGATCGCAGCATTAGGAAGGTTGAGAAGCACTGCTCTACCTCAATATATAACGTGGGACACAGTAGAGGGGGACGCACAACGTCATTCTTTGGCCTCTACATGCATGTGTGTGTGCATAGTGTGCACACAAGTGCGCGTGCACATGTGCCCACAGGCCACATGCTTGCATACCACACATATGAAAACACAGACACTAAAAGTACAGATTTCAGTTATAAGAAACACCCCGTTACAAGGAAATGCACCTTTCTGTCTAGCAATAGTCATATTTTGAGGATAATTGTCTTACCAGTTTTAAACTATCAGTTTCTTCAATTGACACATTTTGATTAGACAGATCCTTTGATCTGGCTTAACTTTGGAAAACTCTAATTAAAAAAACCAAGACTATTCAGCTGTAGTGACATCAGAATTGCAGATCTTGAAGTCAGGGTGACCTTGGAGACCCTTACGTGACTTCTGATGGGAAAATCCTTTGTCATCTGGGAGCATGCTTCTTCCACTCACACTTGTCTTTCCTGTTCTAATTTTACTCCCCTGCTTCCTGCAGTGGAGACAGCAGGAAATTTTTCTCAAGAAATTTTATTTTTTAGCGTCTAAGGGAAAAATAATGTTTTTGTGTTTTCTGATTACATATTTGCCTTTTAAAAAGCATTTCACACACACCCTCCACCAGCCTGGTTCCAACTTGTGATTGCTCTGACCATCCAAGAGTTTGATAAAATGATGGTTTGGGGGGTATTGTGTATTTTAGGGTAACAGCTTTTCAGAACCCGTTTTCATAAAGTTTATGATATTTTGTACTCATTCATTAACTAGAAAAGAAGATTGCCATTGAACCTTACGGTGAATCCATCAGGTATATAATGCTGTTGAGTGACTCACATCAGTGATATCTGTATGGAGGCTGGTTTGTAACCTTTGACCCTATGTTTTAAGAATGAGGACAGCACTCTAAGGGAGGAAGGCCACAATGCCTTCTGTTCTCAGTTTACAAAAACTGGCCACCATGCAAATGTCTAGCTGGCTTTTAGGAGAACCAGTAGGAAACCTTTAACTCATTAATTGCTGAAAGAAAACATAAGTTTGAAAAAGAAAATGTAAACAATACTTTATACTTAAGAGGAATAGGCAAGTCAGTGGTTGTATAATTTGGGGGTGGGGCAGCCAAGCATTCAGCCAAACATATGGAATCCTTGAGCGAGGGGTCCCATGTGACTAGGCAGGTCTGTCAGTCACACACCTGTAAAGCCTACCTCGATCAAAACTTTAGTCAGTAGGGAAGAGGGAAAGGAAAAATCCCTTGCTGGTGAAATTTCCCCCTACATCTAGCCTGCTCTAACCTGCGCACTACTCAGGTGTGAGCCTCTCTCTAGGGGGCGCTGTTGTGCCAGAGAGAAACTGACATCAGCCCTGGTGCACAGGAAGGGCCACCAGAAGGAGGGTGCTCCATCAGGGATGAGAGGGGGTGGAGGGAGGGGCCTTCAGAACTGATATGAGAGTAGGAGAGGGGATGGAGGCAATGCCTTCTTCAATGACCTGGAGGTGGGGTGTGGGGAGAGGAACTGGGGAACCTCCGGCTTCCTAGTAGTGTAATACAGTTACTTGGGCCCTCTGAATTTCATGTTTCACCCTGGTAAAACAGTGGTAACCACCTTGTAAGGTTATTGCATGTGTGAGAGCTCAAAGGGGAAATACGGAGCCCAGTGGCTGGTACCTAGTGTCATTGTTTTTTCTCTCTAAATGAGTAGATAATGAGGATTGGGTGGAAAAGACCTCCAGTGTCAGGGCTGGGACAGCAGGTGGAGAATCTCCAAAGCCTGCAGAATCTTGTAAGAGCTGGCTGCCTCTCCGTGACCCTCCTCAGCTGCCAGTGCCTTGGGGCTGTTGCCAAAGCAGAAACGCATCTTTCCCCCAGACAGGGTAAGGAGCAGTCTGTGGGAAGTCAGTTCACAGTAGAGTTCAGTCCCAGCACTGAAAATGGGCCAACTTTCACCCACACTGTGGAGATGAGAGAGCAGCTGTGGGCAGATGGCAGAGTCCGCGCTGTGGGGTCGCTGGGTTGCAGCGTGCTTGCAGATGCACAGTGTTTGTTCTGAGCTTTTGTAATTTGTCTGGTTTATCCAGTTACATTTCCATGACATGTGGAGAGCGCAGCCAGAGCCGTCTTACGTAGCCCCTCACTTTGTTTTGATTTATTGTTTGTTGTTTACAGTATTGTCTCCAGTAACAACAATGGAATTTCCTTCCCCACCAATCTGGTCTGTTTCCATTTTGCCTGTTTATTTTTAATTTCCTTTTTCCTGGCTTGAAACCTCCCCGTGACTCTGCCTTGTTTATCCCCTCGCATGTGTCAGCGTCGTTTATCAGCGTGTCCTCTTGGAGGAATGCGGTCCACTCTTAACTGTGTCGGCTGTATTTCCCTGACTCCTAACGGGAGCATGCTGTGTACTCCGTGTTTCTAAATACTGTATGATGGCCGGGGCTAGCTCATGGTTGCTCTCTGCAAGCAGGCAGCCTTGCAGTCTGTGGCTTCCAGATGGAGCATATGAGGTACCAAGGGAGAGAAAGAACTCCTCTGAAGAGAGACTTGTCTCTGTTTCTCTGACGTCACCCCTGGCCCTCTCTCTGTCTTACTTTTCCATCCACTCTGATTTGGCAGCAGGTTACATGAGCATAAGGCCTGCCTTTTGCAGATCTGCTCAACTCCCTGAAGCCATAAGAAATAGTTGTTAATTAGTGATCAATTCCATCTTGCAATATAGCCACTGGGAACACGTGCTGAATCTACACTTGTTCCCTTATGGTGAAGAACTCAGCCCACCAAGCCAATGAGGTCTAAGGGGGAGGAGATAACTTGACTTTATTACTTGTTATGTGAATTAGCAAAATGCGGCCTCTTTTTTATTTCTGGGTTGTCATGAGTCACTAAATTATTGGATTGACATTCATTTAACTTCATTTAACATTTACTTATTTACTTATAACATTTGCTTTGAATAGGACACATCTATAGTCTCAAAGGACTTCCAGGACTTGAAGGTAGAAATGGGGCTGAAAGCAAGTAGATATGACGCGGTCGTATCCTCTGTACACAGAGAGGGTCCCCATTAAGTCTCTTGGCGGTGTGACCAGAGTGAACAGACGACAAACAAAAACTAGAATATTGGATGTCTTTGGGATCCATGTGTGTTTTCTCCTCCTCTTCCTTCTTGTTTGTTTTTTGTTTTTTGGGGTGACAGGGTTTCTCTGTGTAACATCCCTGGCTGTCCTGGAACTCACTCTGTAGATCAAGCTGGCCTCAAACTCAAATATTCATCTGCTTCCCCCCGCAGTGCTGGGATCAAAGGTGTGTGCCACCACGGCCTAGTCCCATCTGTGTTTTCAAATGACTGGAGTGGTGTGGCCTAGGTGGTGAGTCAGTGGTCAGTGGCGCATGCTCAGAGTGAGAAAAGGGAGGCGAAAGGAGCCAGGCACAAAGGGCCTTAGCTGCTGCGAGAAGGAGTTTGGGTTTTATTCTCCAAGAAAATTGTAAGTAAGAATATCATGAACAGATTATGCCTCATTGTAAAAATCCCCCTAAGAAGGGTGTATTTGTGGCATGTGAATGAAAACAAGAGGGCTATGATAAGATTCTGACAAGAGCTGAGGGAGACCTTCTAGAATAAGGGTCCATTGAAAAGTCTCGTTTGACTCCAGCAGGAACCCAGAGCCTAAGAAGGCAACGTAGCTGTTAAGCGGACGAGGTCTTCCTCACCTCCTGCTTCCATTGTAGGCTGTGTTGTTTTGCTTTCTATTTCTGGGTGCTGGGGCTCTCATCCAGGGCCTCGTGTATACCAGGTGTGTGCTCAGTCCTCCATCACGTTTTGGAAACATTGTTCTTGGGGCATTTCACACATTGCTAAAGCTTGTTTACAATCTTTCTGCCCTGGAGCATAGGCCTTAGAGATTTGAGAACAAATACTACTGAATTTTGTGTGTGGCTAACACAGAGCTTTGCATGCCCAGCTGACCAGCGTGTGTTTGAGGAACAAAACTCCCAGGGCTTTAGCCAATGTTTCTTCCAAACTGTCAGTGAAATACAGAATATGAAAAGACCATCGTGATTTGCCTTTCCTCCACCCATTTCCACTTTTCCTCCCCAGGGTCCAGAGCAAAATGGCAAGAGATATAATAAGCAGATTTTGTTTTTTTAATTCCCTATGACATTTGTATCACAGGAGATAACAGAGATGGCTCAGCTGTTGAGAGCCCATACTGTTTTTGCAGAGGACCCAAGTTCAGTTCTCAGCCCTGACATCTGGCATCTCACAACCACCTGTAGCTCCAGCTCCAGGGTATCTGATGCCCTCTACTGGCCTCCAAGGGTACCTGCACCCATGTGCACAGACCCCTCCATGTAATTACAAATAAAATATTTTAAAAAATAAAGTTTGTATCACTGTCCATTATCAAGAGGTGTCCCTATTCTTCCAGAAGCCTGCATTAAAATACCATTAATAAATATTTAAATATAAAAAGTGACCATAAGAGTTATGTCTATTGTAATAGTGTCTTCAGTGGTTTCACTGTCTGAAAACTGAGCACCGTAATTAGCTTTCATATCTTTTCAAATATTATTTTTTATTTTAATCTGGATTGTATTTCATTCTTCCACCAGATCCGTAATGCCTCCTGCTTGCCTCTTTCAAGATGGACGGGAAATCTGTGGGAGAGCCTACTCAAGTGGAGTCTAAAGTCAAACTTTCCACCAAAGTAGACAACGCGGGACACTGGCTGGTGGAGGATCACGCTCGAATATGGGAAGTTTTAAAGACAGAGGAGGTAAGACAATGCTAAGCGCCAGAGCTGGTGTAGTGATGGATTTGACCATACCTGAGACTAGGAAATTCCTGGTGTAGTTGACACCCCAGGCCAGCTTGCAAGTCTGTTCAGGCACTGTAGGAATGGCTAAGACTGGAGAACAGTAAGCCAGACATATGTCCCCTGGGCTTTATCGATGACACAGTGATTCAGGTAAAGGAGATAATAGCGCTAACTGCCAACGCATGAAATCATAACTTGAGCTCATACATGGGTAACCTGCTCTGTGGTCTTGGATACCTCCCTGGTGTAGATGAAGGCATTCTGCTTCCTGTCTTCTCTCCCAGGGTTGCTCTTCTGTGATTTTCTTCTTTCTCAAGCCTTTTATTGAAGTCTCAACAAATGCTAGTATCATGTGTGTGTGTTGTATGTGCGTTTATGTGTGTATGTGTATATGTGTGTGTGTTTGCATGTGTATTTGTGAATGTGTGTTTGTGTGTATATATGTGTGTTTGTGTGTATATGTGTGTGCTTGTGTGCATGTGTTTGTGTTTGTGTGAGTATGTTGTATATAGGAGATAGAAAGAAGGAGAAACCACTCATGCAGTTATGTGTTTGAGATACACTCATAAGTAATGGCAAGGTCCTGAAGAAGCGCTTCCCTGAGGCACAACTGAATGAGAGGCTATAACAAGAAGATTAAAAACCAGGCTGGAGTTGATAACCCAAGCTTGGGAAAACCTCACTTCACTGACCTTGGCATTTACCCTTCCTGATTTCTCTGAACTGAAGTGAAAGCTAGGGTATCACAGATGGAAAGAGCATTTCAGGGAGAATGCCAACCTAGAACTTCAGAACAGCTAATGTGGTATGGAAACGTGATAGGAAAAACACTGACCACTTGGTAAATGGCACTGGAAGACAAAAAGTGTCTTCAAAGGGCTCTCCTGGGAGCTTTCACTACCTTAGAAAGCTGTCCAGGGTCTGGGCCTCAGTTGCAAGTTCAGAAATATTGTTTCTCATATAGCTAACAGCAGGGTGCTCATAATAAACACAATATAAAAATGCAAATAATGATGGAAGGTTACGCTGAGCTGAGCATATGCATGCCCATATGTGAGAGTCTTTCCATTTCAATACCTGGTGAGTGAATTTTGGGGTTATTTATTTTAAAAATTGATAATTTTTTTTCTAAAGTGGAGATACCAATTTATGATCCTAGCAATTGTATGCAAAAATTTCCACTATTCTTTTAGAATTAATAGATTTTATAATTTTTCAAATATTGTTGATATAAAATAAAATTTTTTTCATTGCTCATCATTCTTCCTTTGCATCTCAGTCTTATCTGAGACTGATTTTAAAAAAAATTAAAGCATTTTTATCACAGTCTCTGTGTTTATTTTGTGCGTGAACGTCATTTGTCAGCTTGAGCCTGCTTTTATTTTTCCATTAATACTTACCTTTCTGAGGATTCCAATATAATGAGTCTCTCCTTCTCTCCTCCCTACACACACACACACACACACACACACACACACACACACACACACACACACACACACACATAAATCGATGTCTTTCATTGGTCTGGAAATTTCTCCACAATTTTTAAATCCAGAATTTTCCACCTCCTCCTTTTGTGAGTCCTACACGATTTGTGCTTTCTTTTTCATTCTTTGTTCATGCTCTCCAACCTCTTTCAGAATTACTGTATTTATTTTTCTTTGTGCTGCATTCTGATTCGTTTCATGTCTATCTACTAACCACTAGCCCATATTTTTATTTCTAGAAGTTACTTTTTGATTTTTTGTTTTACAAAGTGTCATTATTTATTTGCCTCTTGCTTCCTAATCATATTTTTATCTTTAAAGTCCCATGTGTTAAGATCTTGGAAGGGCCTGAGATTTTACTCTAGTGCCACAGTTTCACAAATACTGGAAGATGATATGAACCTCTTGGCTCAAACAAGTGACTTCATTATTCAGTGAAAGCTGTAGCCAGAGTGTGCACATGTTTGTTTTGGTTCCCTTGTCCCAGTTCCTACAAGAGGGACAGAGCTGGGCCTAGATGGATACCTGTACAGGATGTGAGCACTGAGCTGGGGAGTCTTCTTTCTATTAGCAGGCAGCAAGCAAGCTTGCACTTTGACTTAGTGGGAGACATCAGTGCATCTCTCAAAATTCCTTAAGGCTAACCCTTGAAAAAATGGTCTGGGTAAAGATTATCTGGGACTTTGAATTTTTTACACACACAGTGAGACAGGTAGGAGGCAAGGGAGACTTCATAATATTTTTTCCTAACAGTGTTAAATATAATGATTTTAAAATTCCAGTTCTAATTCTAAAACTGTGTGTCTTATTCTATTCTCTGATCTGTCTGTTTGTCCTCACACAGGGTGTGATTTTTGGCTGAATTTATTTTTCTTGGGAATGACAGAAATTTCCTCCAGGAAAGATTTCCATTTGTTTTTGGTAGTGCTACCAATGGAAGGCCATTTTGTTTACTTTATTGAAAATAAATTTTTTCATATAATATATTCTGATTATGGTTTCTCCTCCCTCTATTCCACCCAGTTGCCTCCTCTCCTCTCATCAAGATTCACACCCTTTTGTCTCTTGTTAGAAAACAAACAGACATCTAAGGAATAATAAGATACCATATGATAAGGTAAAACAAAACCAGACAAGTTAGAATGTGATGGAACAACCAAGCAAGAAAAAGCACAAGAAACACAGATAGGCACACAGACACACTGGTTCACACACACCTGAATCCATAAAACACAAAACTAGAAGCCATGATATATATGCGAAGGACCTGTAAGGTTTTTTTTTTTTTTAAAAAAAAAAAAAAGCCCTGGCTTAACATTGTGAGACAAGGAACCTCCAAAGGTGCTGTTTTGTTCATTTTGTGTTGGCCATCTAGTGCTGGGCATGCAACCTACCCTTAAGAGTGATTTATTTCCCCAGTGAGACTCCCTTGGTGAAAATTTTTCATTTGCAAGTGGCTATCACTGTAGATGGCTTCTGGCCTAGGGATGAGGATGTGTGTCCACTTCTCTTTTCAGCTCTAGGACCCCATCTGATGCAGAAGCATGCTGTCTTAGTCTTTGTGTGTTCATGTGTGCATTGGTCCTTTGTGTCTAGAAGGCCTGTTTCCTTGGTGTCCTCCATCTCCTTTGGCTCTTACACTTTCTGCCTTCTCTTCTGCAGTTTCCTGAGCCCTGAGGGGAGGGATTTGATGGAGATATCCCTTTTTGGTCTCAGCGTTCCAAGGTCTCTCACTGCAGTTGTCTGGCTGTAGGTCTCTGTATCTGTTCTCATTTGTTGCAGGAGGAAGCTTCTCTGGTGATGGCTGAGCAAGGCATGGGTCTATGAGTACAGCAGAGTGTCATTAGGAGTCATTTTATTGCCGTGTTTCTTTAGCAGAACAGGAGTATTTGGTTTTCCTCTAGGTCCTTGGGATATTTAGTCTCAGATTCTTGGTCACCCAAGCAGTATTGATAGTATGGGTTCCATCTCATAGAGTGGTCATTAACTCAAATCAGGTATTGTTGGTGACTCCCACCAGCTCTGTGCCACTGTTACACCAGTGTATTTTGCAGGCAGGTCACCATTGCAGATCAGAGCGGTTGTAGCTGGATTGGTGTTTACCCTTCTTTGAGATCATGCAGAATACCTTCCAACACTGTGAACACTCGTCCATAGGAGTGAAGGCTCTGGGTAGGCTCTAGTGTGACCTCTCCATAGTCAATGAATTGTGTAGGTATTGTCTTCAGCAATTAGACCTTACCATCAGTTTGTGGAGAACAACCTTGGCAATAGCCTGGGTTCTTTGGGAGTTAATGGGGGGGGGGACCCATTAGGCTTGATTAGATATAACCCATTCCTGATACTGGGAGCTTCATTTGGTGACAAGAGATGTCCACTTGGGTCTCTGACTTCCCCAACATTTGGTGGTTTTATTTAGATAAAAAATGCATATATTTTAGGATATTAGGTTTCCTTAAGACCCCTCAAATTGCCCTTAGTTTTAGCTTTCCCTCCCAGTATTACCTCCTCTGACTCCCCTTTCCCTTCCCCATCCCTGTCTGATCCTCCTAGTCCCCTCCTCCACCTCATCCATCCATGACTATGACAAATAGTCTACCTTCGTTAGGTAGGGATTGTAACTTGCCTATCAATGGCTTAACAAGTAACATCTAAAGAGAAGTGAATACATACCATGTTTGTCTTTCTGGGTCTGAGTTACCTCACTCAGGATGATTTTTTTCTAGGTCTATATATTTACCTGTGAATTTCATGATTGCATTTTTTGATGGCTGAGTAATATTCCATTGTGTAAATGTACCATATTATCTTTATCTATTCATTGGTTGACAGACTTCGAGGTTGTTTCCAATTTGTGGCTATTATTACTAGAGAAGCAATGAGCATGGGTGAGCAAGTGTCTCTGTAGTAGGATGAAGTGTCCTTTGGATGGATACTGACCTCATTGCCCATCTTTGTGGGTTCTACTTCCATGTAGGCTTTGGCTTTGGAGAGATCTGAGTTTCTTGACAGTTTATCAATGTATTGAAAATGATATTTTATTTTATTTTTTTTAATTTTAATTTTTCTGAGGCAGGTATCTCTACATAGCCCTGGCTGTCCTGGAACTCCCTATGTGTACCAGGCTGGCTTGAACTCACAGAGATCCCCTGCCTCTGCCTCCTGAATGCTGGAACTAAAGGTGTGTGCCACCACACCCAGCTTAAGATATTTTGTTTTATTTTATCAAACTTTTTAGTGTGAGAGTCCACTAGGGCATTCAGTACAGCATACTGCTAGAAATATGAGTTATTTTAAAGTATGCTCTTAAAACTTAAGAATCTATGTTTTAAAAGTTTATCTTTTTTTTTTTTTTTTTTTTGGTTTTTCGAGACAGGGTTTCTCTGTGTAGCTTTGCTCCTTTCCTGGAACTCACTTGGTAGTCCAGGCTGGCCTCGAACTCACAGAGATCCGCCTGGCTCTGCCTCCCGAGTGCTGGGATTAAAGGCGTGCGCCACCACCGCCCGGCCTAAAAGTTTATCTTTTAAGATGTATTATACTTAGCAAGTATCATCTTGGGTCATGTAAATTTGTGTTGTTCTTTGTTGTGTTCGGTTAAGTACTTGGTTATATGAGTTTATACATTGCTGAACTTTGTAATCATCTAAGAGTTTCATGTAGTCACCAACCAGTGTCATGTATATTTGATTTTCAGTGAAGTGATTAATCATAACTATTCCATATAATGCTCTAAAACGTAAGTATTTAATTTTAGATTATAAATAAAATGTATATTTAATAACATGTTATAATCTTTATAGAAGGTTCATTTTTGAAAAAAAACCCTATTTTTATAAGATCTCTGTAAGCTTTTAGTTTTTCAAGTGAATGAGGGAGCAGTGAAAAGACTGACCCTGTTGTGTGATAACGATAACCACTAACTTACATATTGTCAGAGCTCGCTGAACTATATCCTTACCATTGTTATAGATTTTTTAAGACAGAATTCTGCCTTGTGATACGGAGTGGTTTGGAACTTGCTATGTAGCCTCAGACTGGCCTCAGACTCACTCTTCCCGCTTAGTCTCCTTTGTCTGGGATCACCTGTGTGTACCGCCATGCTCGGCCGAACTGTAGGTGTCAAACTGACTCGCTTTGTTATCTGTCTATCTTAATTCAATAAGGTTTGTCCTTAAAAGTGGGCATGGGATGGATGAAGAGAGTTAAACAAATAAATTGATAGTTGAAGGACAGTGTGGTAGATATGGTAATGAACGTGCCCACAGGTGTTCTGAGAGCAGACAAAGTAACCTAGTACTCTGGTGTGGGTGTGGGCGTCAGGGAAAGCAAATGTCATAGTAAGCATGCACCTGAATGCTTTTTAAGAGCAAAGTGGAAATCAGCCCAGCAAAAAGACTTTTAGAAGGGAATCGGATTGGCTCTCCTTAGGAGAAGGAGTGTTAGAATATTCTAGAGTCTTTTATTTATTTATTTGTGGTTTTTCGAGACAGGGTTTCTCTGTGTAGTTTTGGTGCCTGTCCTGGATCTCGTTCTGTAGACCAGGCTGGTCTCAAACTCACAGAGGTCCTCCCGCCTCTGCCTCTTGAGTGCTGGGATTAAAGGCGCGTACTACCGCCGCCCAGCAGAATATTCTAGAATCTTCAGCGCCTATAGCAGAAGAGGTGTGGCGAGAGAGGAAGTGAGAGTGACCACGGAATGAAAAGCCTTCAGCTCCTCACTCAGAAGTTTGGAAGCTATCCCATGGTTCCTGGGGGGACGGTGAAGGACTTTAGGCAGTGCAGTAACTTGGTCAGGTTTATTTTTCAGAAAGTCTCTGTTAGAATGCTTCCAAACCACTCTCGCTTACACTACCTGTTCTCGTCTGTCCCCGCCGTGTGAGCCAGCGCTAAACTAGGGATTATTGGGGACAGTTTTGTTTGTTTTTTTTTTTTTTTGCAAGATAGTAATTTTCTTTTCCCAGCGAGACTGTCTATCTTTGAGACCATGCCCTTCCGTCTTAATTTGACCTCGTTCATAAACCTCAAAGCACTGGCACTCTGTTAGACAAGGACTGAAATAAATGCCCAACTGACCGGTGAATTTTTTCATAATTTAATGGTCGTATGTTGTTTCTCTAAATGGTAATGTCAACCAAAATGTTGTCATTTCTGTGTGTGTGTGAGAGTCATCTGATTCATTTTTGAGGTAGCGCTATGTTATAGTGATTTGGTTTATTATTATGTTAGATTTTTGTGGCATTGCTGGCTGACTCTCTATTGGATTGTCACAAACACAGGACTTATCTGTGTTCAGTTTTTGCATGTGTCAAGAGGCCAGTAAAATAGGCTGTGGGGCAGAGACATTCTGTGAAAGTGAAGTACTGATTGCCTGACTGGAAACAGGACATGACCTTTCTCTCTTTATCCAGCTCAGGAATGGGGCCCCACATTGTCACACCACGTTCTTGGAGGAGGAAATAGTAATGCGTTCATCATGCATGCTTTGGGGATTAAATCATACTCATCCGAGGGACAGGAAGAGGGGGATCTTTTAAAAACTGGATGACAGTTTGGACAAGCAGTGGGAGTGTGTTGTGTTAAATTCTGAGGAGCCAGCTCTTTGTTGAACATAAAGGCTGGGGTTTGATGACAGAGCCCGGACTCTTCTACACAATTCTTAGGAATTCCTTTTTCTGTCTGCCAAAATTTTCATCTGAGGCAAAGAGACAAAAATTTACTTGCTAGGAACTTATTAATGCATAAAATGCTTTGAAGCATGAGTTCTGAGATGAGTAAAGTTGACATCATCAGTAATGAGGAATAAAATCTCGAGACTGAATGCCTTCAACTGGAGTCTGTAAAGGAGAGAAAATATAACTGAGCACCTCCTTTATATGAAGAACCGAGTCTGGCAAGTCAGGCTCCAAGGCGTTTTGATGACTTTGTTTTTTGTTTCATTTTGTAAGAGAGAGAAAGAACGTGAAGGTGGCTGAGTAGGGAAGTGGGATGGATCTGGGAGAGATGGGGGAGGGGAAATATAATCAAAATATATTGTATCTTAAATAAATAAAAAGATAAAAAAGAACTGTGCTCGGCACCTTCATATTTATCAATCTATTCAAGAGTCACAGCCCCAGGAAAACTTCATTTTATTCATCAGAAATTTGAAGATTAGAGATTGAGGCACATGCCCTAAGATAGGTAGCTGGCAAGTTGCAGAATAGGCTAAATTCAGTTTGTCTCTCCAGTTCTGGTTTGGAAGCTGCCTACAAGCTTCCGAACCAGCCTGATTCTATACTTCCTTTTCTCGTTCCAACCTCGGCCTGTTCTGGCTCAGGCAGCAGCCTCTGCTCCTAACAGACCAGCAGAACTCTCAGAAAGCATGGCTCTGCGGTGTCTGGAAACAGACGCTGATGGGCCATCGAGGCCAACGCCCTCTCCACTCTCCACAGTGCGGGCAGTCTTTGTGACTAAGTTTCTGGTTAGGTCCCCACCATGTAGCATCTGTCTTAGCTGGTTTCGGCAGCTATGAGACAGCAGCTCGGACAAGCCAGCTTGTAAATGACATTATTCTTACGTTATTCTGGAGGTGGGAAGTTCACGACCTAGGTGTCCACCTGCTCGATTCCAGTAAGGGGCCTCTTCCAGGTAGCAGACAACTGGCATTTTGCTGTGTCCCCATGTGGCTGGAAGAGCTGGAGAGCCCTCCAGGGTCTCTTTTACAAGACCGTCCACCCTACTCATGAGGGCTTCCCCCTTACAGCCTGCAGACTTCCAAAGGTCCTGCTTCCTAATGCACACTGGGAATTAGGATTTCAATGTTCAGACTTTGGGGAACACATTCCATTAGTATCAATATCCTGGTTTGTAAATGGCACCCTGAAACACTCAGCTCTTTGTAGTCTAATCTGTGTAACTGAGCTCGGCTCCGTACTGGAACATGTATGTTTCACCTGTTGCCTCGAAGCCTGTTCCTTTCTTGTACATTAAAGCTACCCAGAAGCACATCACATGCCCTTGTTTTGTGCTCTTTTATTAGGCAGCCATGTGTGGTCATAAGAGGGATGTGAAATGGCCATAAGAGTGACATGAAAAACCTTGAGTGGAAAAAAGAAACCCAGCTTGTCATGCTCACAGGATGTAAAAGCATGCCCCTCAAGGCCATATGGGAAGACAGTGGTGTTCAGGAAGCAAGCTGGGGGAAGATTTAGATGATTCCTATACTGGAATTAGAGCTGTTAAGCGAGACAGGACAGGTGAAAAGCTTAGGATTGGCTAGGGTGAGGAATTTAGGTGAGCTTTGGGCTGATTTATAGCTGCCTGGTACTCAGCCTGGGATGACTGATACAGGGGATAGCATCTCTTGACTAGATAGAAGTGCTAGTTCTGGAGTGGTTAGTTAACCTATGCAAGACTTGTTGTGGACTCTTTACCTTTAGTAATTGGCTATCTTCTCTGAGAGAGGTACAGTCTCTCATGGCCAGGAAGAGTTTTAAAGATGTCAACACATCGTAATATATAGAATTGAAATATTTACAACACAGTTCCTGAAGCACAGTTATCACTATGGGCATGCATCTGTAGTCAGAGAAGTTTCTCTGGCTCCAGTATACATACTCTATGACTTTTCAGTTTTCTCCATTGGTCCTTGTTGCCAAGAGTCTCAAGTTTTCTATGACGTGTCCCATCAGTCCAAAGTAAAATGAGACACTTGGGAAGTCAAACTTTCATTATGATTGAATTTACATTGATATTCGATAGTCCCTTTTATTGCTTCTTCAAGGATGTCATCCTTGACCCCTCCGGTCAGGTTAGTGACACTCCTGTGTTTTTCTGTCATCACTGGAGACGTATTTGTACATGGCTGTCTCCCAAGGCAGGGCCTCTGTCATATTCATCTGTATCAAATGTTATCCAGTGTCTGGTAGTATTGGTATTGGTAGGCACCCAATACTGACCAAATAGAGAAATGCGTGGAGGGGCTAAGAGCATCCCTCTGCAGCCGCACTGGCGGGGACCCCAGCAAATCCATTCATCTGTTTCAGTTTCCTCGTCGATAAGTTGGGCATAGAGATGGGGTTGCAATGGGAATTGAGGTACAGCACGGGGAGTCTTAGGACTGAGCCTTGTCTGCAGTACATAGCAGGCGGAGTGTTGCAATTGCCTGCCTCTGTGGGAGGAGTACCACTGTCCTCGGCCGTTTGCTGTTGCCAACATCACAATGCCATCGACTGGAAAAGGGTTGATTTTGGCTCATGGTTCTGGTCTAAGGTTGCAGGGCTGCTCTGGGAGTAGCTTTTGTGATGGTGAGTCCCAACAAGGTTCAGGACAGTACCTGGCAAAGGACAGAGAGTACAAACTAGTGTGTTTTTCTTTAGTCTCTTTCTGTGAATCCCTGAGCCTCCACTCTGATGACTTATCTAATTCTCATCTCCTCCCAAAGGCCCTGCCTCGAAACACCATATTCAGGTCAAATTTCTACTCCTTCCTTCTTTTTTTTTTTTTTTTTTTTTTTTGGGTTTTTGGTTTTTCAAGACAGGGTTTCTCTGTGTAGCTTTCCTGGAACTCGCTTTGGAGACCAGGCTGGCCTCGAACTCACAGAGATCCGCCTGGCTCTGCCTCCGGAGTGCTGGGATTAAAGGCGTGTGCCACTACCGCCCGGCTCCTTCCTTCCTTTTTGAGCGGGGTGTGTGTGTGTGTGTGTGTGTGTGTGTGTGTGTGTCTGTGTGTCTGTGTGTCTGTGTGTCTGTGTTTGTGTGTATGTTCATGTGTGAGTGTGTGTGCATGCAGAGAACAGAGGAAGACATCAGGGGTCTTCCTCTATTATTTCTCTCTGCCTTATTTCCTTGAGTTGGGGGTCACACACGGAACCTGAAGTTAGCTGTTCTGGCTAGGCCATCCAGGGAACTCCCAGGATTCTCCGGTCTCTACTCTCTAGTATTGCACTTATAGGCATGTGCAGCCAGGCTGGCATCTAAATGGGTGCTGGAGATGGAAACTCAGGTCCTCTTGCTTGCACAACAAACACTCTTACCCACTGAACCATCTTCTCAGCCCTCTCTGCCTTCTTAAGAACTCACAACGGAATGAAACTCTACCTTGACTTTCAGAGGGGCCAAACCGTATTTAAAACTGGAAAGCACATGGTCACACCACACTAGCCATCCAAGTGTATGACAATTGCTCAGACTCAAAGTGTCTCCTAGATTCTGGAAATTCTTGTAGTCCGGATCACTTCTGTTTTAAATGCCTGTTGCATTGAACCTGGCTGCACCTTTGCCTGTGTCTGGTGAGAGAAGCCTTCCACGGTTCTGAGAGGACCATCTTTCAGGAAGACAACAGGACCCAGTTGAACGGCACTGTCTTGAGACACACAGGTTATCTTAGGGCTGGGGGCAAACCAGATGTGGGTGTGTCAGAACGCGGGCCTTCTTTCTCTCCAGCTTTGGTCGTGTGTGTCTCGAGGCATTGTTCTTGAATTCAAGAAGATGGGTTCTCTCCACTGTGGTTTATAACCTTATTTTATCCTGGCTGCTGATTTCGGTTGCCCAGGTGACAGGTATTTACATGGGAAAAGGCAAACCCCTCCAGGACATGCTAACCCAGCATTCTCATGCAGAAGGCTTTCTCCCATAAACCATCTTAGACTTTGTGGTCAGTTTAGTCTGCTCTGCTGGGCTCCCCTGCCTAGAGTGAGTCTTGCCTTCACTACACCAGGCATGGACATGTCTTTGTATTTTCATGTAAAAAACAAAAGAAATCCCAGTACATTTATTTTAAATAAAAGGCATGGAGTAAGGGGGGGCATGGCAATCAATTTATTGAAATAATTCATTTTTAAATGTCTTCAGTCTCTAAGAAAAAGGTTTTGAAACAGTTCTCTCAGCACTTTGTTTCTTTTCCTTTCCTTCCCTCCCTCCCTCCCGCTCTCTCCCTCTCTTTTTCCTGAGACAGGGTTTCCCTGTGTAGCTCCCGGCTGTCCTAGAACTCATTCTGTAGACCAGGCTGGCCTCGAACTCAGAGATCCACTTGAGTGCTGGGATTAAAGGCGTGCTTCTTACAGTGTGTCTGCAGTAACTGTCAGGATCTCCTTGTACTTGCCAGGAAGTCCATTATGCCGGGGCACTCTTGGCATGAGGCCGTGAAGAGGCCAGGCATGGGGCGAGGGGCCTTACAGAGCAACCAGTTTCCTGCCGACATTTTGGAAAGTAGGTAAATAAGTCAGTCAGCCTGTTCTGTCCTGACTTGTCTTTCCTCAGAAGTGGCAGATGCGTGGAAGGGATGCCATTATTGAAATCTGCCTCTGCCTTACAAATATTGGGTAAAAACTTGGAAGGTTGTACTCTTCCCACCACAGTGAGTAGCTGGTGCCGATCGACTCCATTCTCCCCAGGCTCAGGCACGGTAGTGTCTGCACACCTTCATTAGACTCCCTTCCCCTGTAATCTGGCATCCAGTGTATTCGCCTGGTTTTCTTGATGAGAATGCCTGCTCTAGCAATCTCAGAAAACTTTGTCATTGAAGAAAATTTCAGATAGGTAAAGCTTGGGGCGAATGCGGGTAAGGAAGAGCACGCATGAGAAAGGGCTAACGTTCTTCAAAACATTGCTCCTTATTGGCAACACTATATGCCTCTGTACGCCATGCTGGTCTCTCTACTGAATGCTGGTTCATCACTTAGACCCTGGGGTTCCTGCCCCCGTAATGCCCACCCCTCGTGGTGCCTGTATCCCAGCACTCAGGAATCTGAGACGGGAGGACTCAGCTGTTACCCTGTCTCAGCAAAGGAGGTGTGCCCTCTCCCCCTCCCTCTTCCCTCTCTTCCCGTATTAGTTCCTTGAAAGAAGCAACTTTAGAGAAGAAAGATGTTTTGGCCCATAGTTTGGGGAGACACAGCACATCAAGGTGTGGGGGGGGGGAAGCATGGTGACAGACAGGGATGTGGTTTGTTGACTGTGGCAGCCCAAGAGTTAGGCAGCTGGTCAGCATCACCTCTGCAGTCAGGAAGCAGCGAGGAGTCGGCAGGAAGTGGGGCTTGCCTACAACTCTCAAGGTCCACCCTCCAGTGACACACTTCCTCTAGCTAGGCTCCACCTCCCAAAGGTTCCAATCTGTGACCTTTCAAAGCAGTTCCACAGCTGGAGAACGTGAGCCTGAGGGAGATGTTTCATGTCCAGAGTACAGCATTCTCTTTCTCCTTTCCTTTTTCTCTTCTCCTCCCCTCTCCCCGCCCCGTTCCTCTCCCTGGCCCATATTTCTTTAATGCACGTCTGTTGTATTAAGCGCCGTTCGCTTCTTTGATGCCTTTTCTAGGTGACTAGTTCCTAGGCTGAGGCACTACACACCGTTTTCCTCACAGCTGTGTCGTTACAATGTTGAGATGTTTGTTGAATGAACCGGCAAACAGTGAAGCCATGAACAAGGCCATGGACAGATGAGTGACTCCGTGGGAGTGTCCAAGTGACAATTTCCGTCTCTCGGGATTGGAAGTGATGTCTCTGACATCATAAAAGGGCAGACCCAGGGCTCAGCCGAGGGTTTCACCGTGGGGCTTGGCCTTACCCATAATAGGAAACATTACAAGTTTACTGGATTTCCGAGAGTCAACAGCATATGTACGTAGTAGAAACGGAGACAGAACCGAACAGCTGATGAAGAGTCTTCAGTCAGCAGAGGGCTCCTCCCACTCTTGTTTACCCAGTGGGTGGCCGAGCTTACAAACCCGCTCATTGTTGCCTCCAACAACTCATTTCCGGTAAGATAAACACCGTGCCAGAACAAATCTGAATTGTTTCAAAGTAAAGTTGACCAAGGCAGTTAAAAATGGCAGAAACAGAGACCGGAACGCTGTGATGGGGGAATCATGTGCTTTATCAGAGTAGGAGGAAATATTGTTTTTAAGGAATAATTGGGAGCGCAGGAAATTTGAGGAGGCAAAAAGAGTCAGGAGTCCAAATGGGTGTCCGGAAGCATTACCATTTCCCGAGAGAAGTTCAAACTGCAGACACTGTTGTCACAAATGAAGTGTGAAATTCCAAGGGCAATTACACGAGGGTTCGATGGAACAGTGTAGGAAAACCCATGGTCTAAAGCATGCACACGAAGACCAGTACGCTCTCAGGGGCTGCAGGCGGCAGCCATGTTCTGCAGCAAGCAAGGAGTTCAGGAGAGAAAGGCCAAGGCTTTGCTGGGCTAGACCCAAACCTCGGAGCCACACAACCTGGAGGAGAGGACTGGGAAGACACAGGAACAGGCCGAAGTGTTCATCCCTGCATGTCACACTTTATTTTATTGTGTAAACAAAATATATAGTTTCCTTATAAAGTCTTCCCCCACTGCAAGCATAAATTCTAGTCATCGCAGGACCGTGGAAAAGATTCCAGGAATCATGTAGTTAGTAGTTTGTCATCTGTCACCTTAGCCAGGGGGTGGGTTCAGCCTTTGCTGCTGCTTATCTTGATTTGCTTTGATTCATATAATAAAATATATATATGCAGATATATATTTTGCAATGGAGAAATTCCGTGGACTCATGTTACTTCCTCACTTCCTATTCTTCAGCTCAGCCTTATTAGGCAGAATGCTTATGCGTGTCGTGCTCTGTTTAACTTAATTTTCTGCACATTTATGAGCAATAGCAGTGCACAGCCCATAGTAGGCACTTCATTGATATGTTAAGTGAACAACGGATGAGTAACATATGTGAAGGCACATTCTCTGGTTCAGAACGCCCATGCTGCTGCCAAACATTGACAGGACTCGGTATGTCAGGAATGAAGAGGAGAGAACCATGGAGTTTGCATCAAAGCACAATAGGTTTAAATGTGGCCCTGACATTTCCTGGCTGTGAAAACCTTGGACAGGAGTTAATCCTCCAAGTCTCAGCTTTGAAAAATCTAGATGTGTACAATAATACCCTTTTAGGAAGATTGAACATACAATGTACACATACATTTAGACAAAGGCTAGCACACAGCACAGGCTCAATAATATTGTTCCCAGGGCTGGAGAGATGGCTCAGTGGTTAAGAGCACTGACTGCTCTTCCAGAGGACCCAGGTTCAGTTCCCAGCACCCACACAGCAGCTCACAACTGCCTATAATTCCAGCTCCCGGGGACCCGACACCCATGGCAAAACACCAATGCACATAAAATAGAAATTAAAAAAAATATTGCTCCCAATTTTTCTCTACTCTAGTTCATTCAGATTGACCACAAAACCATTGGTATTTTGGTTCTTTGAAAAGTCTTTAATTTTTTTTCAAGACATATTTCACTTTTATTTTTTTTTTTATTTTTTTGGTTTTTCGAGACAGGGTTTCTCTGTGGAGTTTTGGTTCCTGTCCTAGAGCTGGCTTTGTAGACCAGGCTGGCCTCGAACTCACAGAGATCCGCCTGGCTCTGCCTCCCGAGTACTGGGATTTAAGTGTATGCTACATCGTGTGAATACAATCAGCATAGAGGTTTTGTCCCCTATATATTTTCAATCAGTGAACTAGTGGAAGCTGGCCTGAGCCAAAATGCCGTGGTTCTCCTTATCATCAGTGGAAGGCGTTGGTAGAGGCCTTCCTGAGGACTGGTTGGTTCTCCTCGTCATCAGAGGAAGGCATTGGTAGAGGCTTTCCTGAGGACTGGTTGGACTTAGAAGCAGACCTGGAGATAGTTGTTCCGAACCTAACCTGGAGGTTTGTAATGCAAAGTTCAACTTTTTTGCTTAGACCGCTGGTTGTCCTCTTACATGAGCTGGATCGTGTTTGCGAACTTGCTCTTGAGTTGTTGAAACTAGTAAGTGGTTTTACAATCTGAGAGATGTGTCTTCTTAACAAAGCCAATGGCATTATCATACGGCATCAGGACGCTGGCGTTTGGAGCACAGTTGCGCTGGGGCAGAGATGAAGGATGATTACATTCTAATGATAGTCATTTGCAATATCTGATTATGTTCAAATGCAGGGTCGTTACACAGGGTTTCAAAATGGAAACTAAACGGGCCAGACAATTCGGTATACAGCTAACCATCTGGTGACCTCGCCTTTGACTCCTCAGGGAGGGAGTTGATAAAAAACTGCTGATCTGAGCTTGTGACTTGTCCGATGTTGCAGAATAACATCATTATAGCCTAATTTCTAACTATTGTTTCATAGTCTGAGTCTCTACAATCCTATAAGATTCCCAAAGACTAAGCTTTACAAAATCTAATTATGAGACAAAGTTCCTAGCCATTCTCTTCTAATCTGAGAGTATGCTTTCCATCATTCTGCTAGGTTTTGTTTTATTTTCTTTTGGGTTTGTTTTTGCCATAATGCCTTCCTGGAGGGAGGAAGATTTGTTTTGTTCACCATGTCAAGGGTATAGTCCATCATAGTGGGGAGGATATCATTGTGCTGGGGAGGATGTTATTGTGGTGGGCAGGACGCCATTGTGGTGGGCAGGATGTAGTAGCTGAGACGCTCACCTTATGGTGGCCAGGAAGCAAACAGGGGGTGCCTACACAGTAAAGTTTCCCTTTTTCTTTGATTTTATTCATGTCCCTAGCCTGTGGGATAGTGACACCCACCTTCAGGACATCCCCTCTTGTAAATAATCTTTTCTGGAAATCCCCTTTGTAGATACCCCTAGGCTGTGCTTCACCTGATCCCCAGGCATCTGTGATGGTTAGGTTAGTTTCCCTTGTCAACTTTATACAATCTAGACTCTTCCTGGAGAGAGTCTCAGGAGGGACTGTCCAGGTCAGACTGGCCTGTGGGCGTATCTGCAGGAGATGATCTCCATGATGTTAATTGAGGTGGGACAGCCCAGCCTGTAAACGGTCAGTATTCCTGGGGGTTGGGGCCTCACTATATAAAAGAGGAGAAAGTGAACAGAGCAGGAATATGCAGGCATTCTCTCTGCTCTTGACTGTCTATGTATGTCATCAATGGTTCCAAGTTCCTGTCGCTGGCACTCTCAGTGATAGAATGAAACCTGGAATTGTGAAGGAAAATAACCCTTTCTTGTCCAAGGTGCCTTTTTCAGGGTGTGGAGTCCTAGCAACAGGAAACAAAACCAATACAGCATCTCTCAGTCTCATCCAATTGACAACAAGATAACCAAGGCAATTGTTATTTACAATCTTTTGATGACAGCCCAACCTCCTTTGTTCTCACTCTGAGCCCCCCCCTCCCCCCACACACACAACCCCATCCTACTGCTAACATTTCATCTGAAAGTGGGTGCTTGAGGGACAGACCACTTTCCGGTTCGCTTTATATGTCCAAGAATAGTTTTAACTTACAGGTTTGGGGAACATCCCTTTTGCTTCTGGTTTTATCCATCTCCCCTTATAGGTAACGTGCTCAGTTGTCCTAAACAGGATCGATTGATTCTTGGTTCCATTTCCATCCCACATGGTGGCTTTTAGATGGATCTGTGGAATCTTGTTCTCAGAGGAAGGCCTGAGACCTTGTTGTAAGTGAGGGTTAAACCACCAAGGCTCAACAGACAGACATCAGCAGAATGCAGCATAGGGGTGTTGGCAGTGCTTCTGTTTGGAATTCTACAGAAAAGAAAAGAAGCTGTGTCCTCTCAGAGAGAAAAGAAGGGAAAGGGGGGGGTACTGAAGATGAACAGGGGAGGGAGACATTGACAGAGTGGGGCTCTTACAAGCTAAGGTTTTATTAAGTTAAGAAGGATAATGTTTAGATACACTTTTGAATGGTGTAAGAGATTGGCAGCCTTGTTTTGTATAATATGTTCGGCACTTCATGGAGGTAAGCAGAGGAAATGTGGGTTGAGAGGCACAGGAGTTAGGAAGACGGGAACCTGGGGTGAAAGAGGGTATACCGTCCGTCCGTGTTCCAGATTGTCTGTCCTCAGCACGATCTATGTTATCCATGCTTCAATCACATATCTCGGGTTTGGGTTCAAGACATACATGGTCAGCTCTTGATCATTTTTTTTGGGGGGGGGGAGTGGGACACACTTTTCTAGATCATTACCAAAAATTAACCGTATTCCCTGAGGTCTATATTCTGGCCTTGTTTGAACAAATGCACAGAGATGGGGAAGCAATTTCTAAAAGAAAAATTCTGTTTCCTGGCAGAATTGTATACTTGTACCGCTGGATTGGAGTCCCCTGTTGATTCTTATTTCAGTCCTTCCAGGGACCCCTTCCAGGGGCTGGGACAACAACAGTGGGACCACACCTCTCCTACCACATTGGGCTTCCATCAGTAAGTGAGCAGAATAGCAACCTATGGGGGAGGTGTCCAAGATCTAAGATGACAAGTGGCAGTGTTGCAAAAAACCAAAACAAAACAAAAAAAACCCCAAAACAAAACAAACAAAAAACCCTTCTTTGTTCTCCTGTGAGTAAAGATCGTCCATTTGAACTTGAAGGCGTTAACAAGACCCCCAGTGTTAACTCTAGGGCATTGTGTGTGGCAGCCCCCAAAGTTAATTCTGGGCCAAGGTGAATGTGAGTGAGGGATCCCCCAAGATTAAGTCTAAGATTTGATGTGCTTCAGATACTGGTTGCATGTGCTGTTTCAGATATTTATTATTTTGTGGATTGTGGTGGAGACTTCCAAAACAAGGAGATAGACACACAGATGAGGAAAGACAGTCTGTGATTTTATATGTTTTTATGAATAATGGGGAAACATCTGTGTCACACTCTATAACCCAACCATAAAAAGAAGCTGGTGTGTAGGTGAATCATCTATTTGTGACGGGGGAACTGGGTCGGGTTGAAGAACTACCAGTTTATAAGAGAGAAAAGTAGCTAACTAGCATGGAAGATGCTCAGGTCAAACAGCAACTCAATGCCAATTCAGTTTAGTTTTGATAAAATCCGTGGTGAGAGAGGAAGGGTGGGAATTTGGCAGAATCCGTGCTGAGTACCATTTCCCTGCTAGGTGAGCCAGTAGAACATTCTTACTCTGCTAAGTTAAGTCTTTTTCTTTGGGGAATGGTTGCATTGGCAAAGTGGGTTCATGATATGATAGCCTACTTAAGAAATGGGTTCTCTGAACACAGGACAGTTTTGGCTTGGTAATCAATCTAGAAGTTGTACACACATCTGTGAGCTGTCGCTTGGTGTTGTCATTCCTCATCTTTTTGGAACAAATGCCAAGTGATGCAATTTTAATGTCCCTAACATATTTTATGTCATTTTGCAATAGCATGATAAATTTGAATGAATACACTCTTCTACTTTGGACCAGTGCCCTTTGTCATCCAAGTATCCATCTTTGAAACAGCTGTTTGGTTGAGGGATAACAGGATGTGGCCGTGAATCAGACCAAAGCTAATTGGCCTGTAGGGTAAGCAGGCTCATGACCTTGGCCTCATTAGTCCTGGCTGTAACTAGTTGAAGTAACCTGCCCTGTGGGCAGGTCACCTTCCTTCCCTGGAGAAGCTCCAGCATTTAGAAACTATCCAACAGGGTTTGTAATCTTGCTGCTCTATCTTCTTCTTACCCCAGTGAGGAATGCTTGGAAGATGAGTGAGATGGGGGAGAATCTGTGAAAATTCTGGGATTGGTGTTTGGGGACTACTGTCAGGTAGACAAAAGGAATTAGTCACACCTATGTGACAGGATTTGTTTCCGGTCCATGCCAGTGGGTGTTTCACTCGGATAAATGTTAACCTCATTCCATCCTGGAGCCCACTGAGGTGGGTCCGAAGCAATAGAACACCTCAGTGTGTATTACGTACCGACATTGAGTGACCCTTTCAGCACAGTGGCCTCTGGTCTCAGCCTTGCCTTCCATCTTCATACCATCTGGATAAATACACAGATTCTAGGCATGCAGTGGATTAATGAAGCTGCAGTTGGAAGCTATACACAAGAGCCAAGACTCTCCCAAACAAAGGAACCATGCCAGTAGTGGAAATGGAGTCACCAGCATCTCGTGGAGGCCTGCTCTCTGCTCTTGGTTCCTTGGCGTGTTGCCAAGATTTGTCAGCATTCCCTGGTGGCCAGCCACAGTGGGGAGGGGAGAGCTTGTTTGGTCTCCTGGAGAGCTTGGGACCAAGTTGTGATCCTTCATATTTTCATGCAAGGACCAGTGTTGTAGAATATAACGGTGTGTTACTTTTGTTTATGTTGCATTTGTTTCACTCTATGAAGCTATGTTACTGTGCCTGTGTAAAACACCTGATGCTCTAATAAAGAGCTGAACGGCCACTAGTGAGGCAGGAGCAGGGATAGGCAGGACTGGCAGGCAGAGAGAAGATACAGAAGAAAGAAGTAGCCAGAGAAGGAGGAGGACTCCAGGGGCCAGCCACCCAGCCACCCAGCCACCCAGCCACCCAGCTACACAGCAAGCCATGGAGTAAGAGTAAGATTTACAGAAGTAAGAGAACAGGGAAAGCCCAGAAGCAAAGGTTAGATGGGCTAAGTTAAGGAAAGCTGGCAAGAAGCAAGCCAAGCTAAGGCTGGCCATTTATAAGTAAGAATAAGCCTCCGTGTGTGATTTATTTGGGAGCTGGGTGGTGAGCTCCCTAAAAGAGCATAAACAAACAACAACAGAGCAGCTGTTATTATCAAAGATTTCTTTCAAAGTGAAATAAGTAGGAAAAAAAAAACAATAAAAACCTGAGATGAGACCATGAATACTCTTTTTCTTTCTAATTCTTCCTGTGCCTTGATGCACAGTGAACATCTTTTGTTGCTGGGCCAGAGAATTACAAATTTATCTTCTAAGAATCTCTTTTTTTTCTTCCCTCTGTCCATGTACCTAATTGATGTTGAAGGCATCAACTTAGAGACCCGTTAAAACAACAATAGCGCGTTAGGATTTGTATGTGTGTATGCTGTATTCATGTGTGTTCACCTGGGTCTTCATTTGTGTGTGCAGGTTGGAAGTTGTCTAGAATCATTCCCTATTGCTCTCCTCTTTATTTTTCAAAGAAGGGCTCTCACTGAATCTGGAGCACATCATTTTGACTAGACTGGCTGTTCTTCCAGCCCCTGGGAGCCCCCTGTCTTTGCCCCACCACACCCCCAACAAGCAATGGGATTGCAGGCCTGTGCTTCCAAACGCAGCAGCTGGAGATTCAGACTCAGGTCCTCACACTTGCCCGGCAAACACTTTACGCACTTGATTCATTGAACCATCTCCCCAGAGGATTGTGGGATGATGATGATAAGAAACATAAACAGTCACGATATCTTTCCCAAAAGCCAGCCCACCTTACTAAGCCGTTCTGGAACTCCACCTCAAGGCCCTTTAAAAAAAAAAAACTTAGGCAGGAATAATTCCTTGAATTTCATCCCCAAAGGAAAAAAGTCACACACATGCTTCTCTGCATCTAGATACTCAGCTCCATACATTCATGTGTTGATTTTAACATGTAAGGGGCCATTCTGTACATGCTGTTCTGTACTTGGCTTTTTCCTCCTCAGTGATGTGTCTTAGAAACAATTTCAAGTTGGCATACACAGACCAATTCTTATAACCACTGTATAATGGATTATTATGCATCATATAGACATACCATTTTTATTTAACTAGTCCTAGGGATGGGAGACATTTTGATGTATTTTTAAACACCATGACAAATTATGCTTTAATGACCATTCCTCTATATCTTACTGAAATGTTCTGTGAACCCATAAGATAAATTTCTAGTAGTGGCATGACTCCTTCATGGAGGATGTGGGTTTTATTTTTTATTTATTATAAAATTTATTCACAGGAGCTGGAAGATAGCTCAGAGGTTAAGAGCACTAGCTATTCTTCCAGAGGTCCTAAGTTCAAGTCCCAGCAACCACATGGTGGCTCACAACCATCTATAATGAGGTCTGGTGCCCTCTTATGACATGCAGGCAGAACACTGTACATATAATAAATAAATAAGTCTTTGAAAAAAATTTATTCATATTTTTTAGCACTAGGGATGGAACCCAGGGCCATGTTTGAGCTGTGCAATCATTATAACGTAGTGATTCTTTGTATCCAAAAGAACACTAAATTCTCAGGTTTGAATAGAAAGCAGCCTTCACTGAATCTAGGATAAGGATGCTATAAGGATGTGCTTTTAATAGTGATAAATATTACCAAATCATGCTTTATAAAGCTTGTGCCCATTTTCACTCTCAAGAGTACAAACATGTGTTTTGAATAGGTGGAAAAGTATTGCCTTCTCAGATACCTGTAACTGGTTTCTGTTTTTATTCTCAAACTCTTGCCTGTGGTTTAGCTTCTAGACATCTGAGATATATATATATATCTTCTAGACATCTGAGATATATATATATATATATATATATATATATATATATATATATATATATATATGATGTTCAAATCACTCCTCTTCCCTGCCTTGAGGCTTCATCCAGCTTTGAAGCCAACAAGAGAACCTTCTCTATCACACCTTAAATGTCCCCACACTGGCCTTGAGGCTACCAGGACTCCAGTTCTAGGAAAAGCATCTCAGAAAAATGAACTGACACCCCATGTTAACCCAAAGAAGTGGGGTCTGGAGAGGCAGCCACCGGCTCCATCAAACCTGTGAGCATGAGTCTTCTCTGATGTTTCCCCAGGAGCTCAGCAGGGCTGTGGAGCTCATCTCCCAGAAGGGGTCGCTGAGGGGGTGAGTAATCACTTGAGGGCACTTAGAAGCATGTTCAGTCATAAATGCTCCTCCCTAAAACCTGATTGGTGATGTCTGTTTGGCATCGTAGGCCTCCTGACCATCGAGCTTTTGAGTTCATGCTCTAGATTTGGGCACTGTATGTTTTTACATATAGTCCAATAGCAACATGACACATGAAAACCATCTGAATGTCAGTCTTATGGAACACTGTAGATAGGAGACTGTGGTTGGTGGATTTTAATTATCTCTGCTGGGATTGTGATCCAGCCTTTCTCCCAGGGCTTTGCTGGGACTGCTGTCCTGTTTTCCCAAGTATTTGAAAATTCTAAGAGAAAATCTGGGGAAAAGTACAGAGTGATGATGCACAGTAAACTTCCCAGTGCCTACTCACACAGTGGCATGGGCATCGACACGGTAAGAAGCAGTGGGAGCTCCTTGCCGAGATCCCATTGCTGGAAGGAGCAAGAGATGTGCTGTGCTGAATGCCAGGGTTAACTTCATCTGCTTTAACCACACTTGGAAACCTCACTTCTGTGAGCAAGTGTTGGGTCTCCTGTGTCGTTTCCCACTGTCCAGGTTCTACAGGACATTGAGGGGAGGGTAGAGATGTGCTGCCCCGTGCTTCGGGGGCTGTGAATGGATGGAGAATGCTATGCACTAGTGTGAGCTCGGTCAGACATGGGCTGTGCACTGTTACTCATGCTGGGAAATTAAGCCAAGTCTCCTTTGCCTTTTCCTCCCCTTCCCCGTCTTCCTCCTTCTCACTCCTATATTTTTCTCTGCTAAGTAATCAGACGTGGATCTTATTCCCATGATATTTATATCCTTAGTGAGATAAGACATGTAAAATAAGAAAGAATGCAATAAAATTCCAAATTGAAGCCTAGATAATGGGTCACAGGAGATTGGAGGGAGATGGAATTTCCAGCCAGGGTAGGGATATATGATGGTCTGTCTTGTTTTTGAGCTTACTATTTACTAGGAATGTCTAAGTGGGGTGGAATGGAAGAAAGGCCTCTCTAGACTTTGGGGTTGGCAGGACTGAACTGGGAAGTCTGTAAACACAGGGCATGGCGGGGGGCGGGGGGGGGGGGGAGACGGGATGAATAACAATGAGATGATTTGGGCTGGAGCGAAGGGTGTACAAACACATGAGGGAGAATTTTTAATGGCATGCCAGGGCTCTAGCCTCCATGGCTTTGAATGTCTTTTGCAGTAGTTTAAACTGTTGTTAGAAGTGTCTGGGCTCGCCACAAGCGGCAGAGTCTAGATCTGCACACAGTTTGGGGCAGGAACTCCAGGAAGTCTAAGCAGGCAGGCCAGACACTGGAAGGGTTGCAGAAGAGTATGGCAAGATGACAGGTCAGCACCCAGGCAAACAGAGCAGGCATTGGAGGGAAAGGAAGGTTCAGGGACGGAGCAGTGTGGGAACAGGTGGCACTTGGAAATGTCATCAGGAGTGAGGGAATAAAATGTGCGTCCGCAGTTAGCAGGCTCCAGACACTCCACTCAGGTTTGTGGGCTGACTTCCAAGCTGTGGGAGGAGAGAGCAGGATGGAAAGCGAGAAGCCGGGCCCCAGCCACAGAGGGACCAGGCGGAAAGCCAAGCCAGGAGTCAGGCCTGGAACACGGGGCCTGTCTAGCAGAAAAGATGGCTGGCCGCTCCATTCCAGAGCGCTGAGCCAAAGGCTTTTCATTCCTTGTGCTTATGGTTATGGCTGATCTTAGATGCCGGCTGGCGTACAGGTGGGAGCGAAGAGGTCCAGCTGTGTGGAGAGGATACTGCTGGCTAGAGTTGGGCTTTGTTTGGTAGGCCAAAGGGAAACCAGAAAAGTGAGCTCAACTGGACTATTTTAGGGAGATTTGTGTGAACTGGTGTGGAAAATGAGCTGGAGTGAAATGACGCTTCACCTGTGACAGATTTTAGCCATTCCCCTTCTGTATTAGAGAGAGTTCTCTCGGAAATGAATATACACATACATGTATGTATACATATATATCCATATATATGTATGTATATATATAAAGATTTTATTAAATTGGCTTACATGGAGATAGTAACAGCAATAACAGTAATAGCTGTCTCACACCTGAGAAGATGAGAACCTGGTAGTAGCTTGGTCCTTGAGGCCTCTCAGTAGTTAGCACATCCCTACAAATGATGGTCTCGTACTGGAGAGGCTGAGGACTTGCTAGCTACTCAGTCAACCAAGCTAGGTGCTTAGGAGTTCCAGTTGACACCCCAACCTGGAGTTCCCGGAGAGCCCCTGGTCCTTAGGTGTTCCAGTTGACACCCCAACCTGGAGTTCCCAGAGAGCCCCTGGTCCTTAGGCGTTCCAGTTGACACCCCAACCTGGCGTTCCCCGAGAACCCCTGGTCCTTAGGAGTTCCAGTTGACACCCCAACCTGGAGTTCCTGGAGAGCCCCTGGTCCTTAGGAATTCAGTTGACACCCCAACCTGGAGTTCCTGGAGACCCCTGGTGCTCAGTCAGTGATGGAAGCCTGGGAGTGCTGGTTCCGATATCAGTGAAGAAATGGGCGAGGGCAGCAGCAGCAGGGTGAATCAGTGAAACAAGAGGGAAGGCCACGCGGGAAGATGGAGAAGAGAGCCTTCCCTGCGCTGGGTTCTTTCTTCTGGGCGGCTGCTAGAAAGAAGGTGCTGTGCACATGTCGGGTGGGTCTGCCCACATCAATTAAGGCAGTCCAGATAATTCTTCCAGGGAATTCTAATTAGAGGCACAGTGACATTAAAAGCAGCCACCACACCTTCCTAAGCACTTCTATACCTAGGACCGTTTTCCTTCGTGCCCCCTTAAATCCTGAGAGGCAGAAAACTGATAGCATTACAATCACTAAGAAGAAACCCAGAAAAATGTCAGCTTTATCTGTCCTTTGTCACTTTTTAAGTGGGGCTTTTGAAAAGGTGGAACTTACTGAAGTGGCTTACAAGGCATTTCCCTGGAGTGCTGTTCTGACACTTGCCATCCTGTGGTCAGGTCTCTTGTGTGCATGCTCTCTCCCATACATTCTCATTTATTTATTTACATGGTTTTTATTACATTTATTCGTGTGTGTGTGTGTGTGTGTGTGTGTGTGTGTGTGTGTGTGTGTGTTTTCTCATGCCACCATGAGCATGTGGAGGTCAGAGGACAACTTGCAGAAGTTGTTTCTCTTCTTCTACCATATGGGTTCTGGAAACAAACTCAGATCATAAGTCTTGGCAGCAGGTGGCTCTACCCACTGAGCCATCTTGCCATCCCTGTTCATTTATTTAATTGACACAAGGTCTCATATATCCCAGACTGGCCTTGAACTCACTATGTACCTGAGAATTGTCTTGAGCTCCTGATTTCCTGTCTCAGTTTCCCAAGTGTTGGGATCCCAGGCCAGTACCATCAAGCCTGACTTATGAGGGATTGAATTAGGGTTTTGTGCATGCTAGGTGAGCATTCTACCCACCGAGCTACATCTTCAGCGCTGGTCAGGTCTTTTTAACATACAAGTTTGGGCACGACACTCTTCCGCAGGAAGTCTTCCTGTGATCTGCACTGAAGGTCACGGCTCCCAAACTGCACTCTGGCTCTTCCCACCTTACCCTTGGAGTCTTCTCATCCGTGAGGTGTGGCGGACGACGCTCTGTTCTAACTGGGACGTTGCCTTTCTTCTCCTGGGCATCCGTTCCTGCTAATCTTTGGCCGATCTGAACCCGTCTCCACTCTTCATCTGCTGACGTTTGCGTCCCGTTACAGTCATAGCTTTAGACGTGTCTGACCGCTTGACTGTGAATGAGGTGCCTCTCCTGGGGACCCACGCTACAGGACAGCGGTTCTCACGTGACTGCGGAGGACAGTCACTTGACTTGCTCTTCCTTCAGACTGGAAGTTCTTCTTTGCCTTTTTTCCCTTTTCTCATCCTTCTCATTCCACATTTCCTTTCGTTTCTCCTTCCCCTCTTCGACATGGGGTCTTGCT
Organism: Peromyscus californicus insignis; assembly: GCF_007827085.1. Classification (NCBI taxonomy): domain Eukaryota; kingdom Metazoa; phylum Chordata; class Mammalia; order Rodentia; family Cricetidae; genus Peromyscus; species Peromyscus californicus. Next base: position 37,993,040 of record NW_026294436.1, on the reverse strand, counting down.
GTGGTGCTCACATTGGTATCAGACTCTCACCTCAGCCCGCAGCATGGCTGACACTACAGATGAGCGCAGGACCATGCCAGCTCTAGCCTGTAAGACTGTTGGAGAGCTTGGCTTCCCGGAGCACGCGCAGTTGCTACCTAGGGTGTCAGCTGCCTGCATGCCTATCTGAGAGAACACACAGTACAGCCACTCCAGACAGTTATGCGCCCGCACCGGGATGGCGACTCTGGGAAGAAGACAGAAAGAGCCACTGAGAACATAGCTCTTGAGAGCTGGTAAGTGCGTGACTGCACCTCCAGTTACCGGAGGAAATGAAGCACTAATGTACTCCCTAAGATGCTGTAGCTCACAAATAATGGAATAGTATATTCTAGCAAAGGTGTTACTACATAAATGACCTAAGGAGAAAAGCCTTCTTTTGAAATTGCTTTATTTGGAGTCAAAAGACTTGGATTTTTGACTGTGGTCCAGTATTGATGTTGTGTGTGGTATTGATGTTTCTGTTTCTTGTGACATAAAATGGAGCTAATAATACTTCCACTTTGAAAGTGAGAGACGACGCTCAGGAGGGCACACGCAGCAGATGTCAGAAGCTGCGAAGCAGCAGAAAACGTTAGTGGTCACCAGTACAGGACCATTTATACCTGCAAGTAGGTGTAAGTCACATTGTAGGGATTAAACGCCAGTCACGTTGTAAGCACTCCATGCTGGGTAATCATGACCGAGCCAGGTGGTGCTAGTCTCAACCACACCAGCCTACCACAGCTGTGGGCAGTCTTCCCTGGGTACTCACTTTGACTCACAGAATGCCCTTAGGGCACAGTGGGCAATGATGTGACCGCGACAAGTGGCCTTCTCCCCTCTATGTGGTCTATGGCAACCCCACGTTAGACCCCTAACTTTGGGTCACATGTTTCTCTGCCTAGAATGTGCTCATCGTCCATCCTGTGCAGCACCCCGAAACTCCTCTCCAGAACCTTGCAACTAACTCTGTTGAGCCTATACACTTGCCGCAGTACGCCTCAGTTGGCTACGCTTTCTCTTTCCTGTGAAGGCTCATGGGGATTAGTACTTCTCAAGTCCCTCTTCCCCTTTCAAAAGAGATGCCAAAGCTGGTCCTTTTCTCCCACTTGTTGGTTGGGGATAGCCCTGACACCTGAGCATTTCCAAGGTGAGGGACAGTAGAGGCTTTCCTTGAAGCCTGGGTTCTTGTCCTAACTATGTCCCACCTGAGACGTGTGAGGCTGTTTGTAAATGGAACACAGTATAACACTGACACTGTAATTTGTAATTTGGAGGCAAGCTGGTTCCACACAAGCCCACAGTTACCCTCCTGACTGCTTACATTATACATCCCTGCACTTGTCTCCTCTATGAGGCAGTGTTCTCCAGAGAAGCAGAACTAACAGTGTGTAAGATCTATACCGAATTACAGGATTGACTCATGCAATCATGGAAGCTGAAAAGTCACAGGATGTACCATCTGTCAATGAGAGATCCAGGTGGGAGGTAGTGTAATTCTGAGGGCAAAGACCGGAGAATCGGAAAGAGCAAGGATGTAAATCCAGTTTGAGCTCAAGAGAAGAGAGATGTGATGTCTCAGCTCAAGTAGTGAAACAGGGCAATTCCTCCTTCCTCTGTCCTGTGCAGGTCCTCAACAGTCTAGGTGAAGTCCACCCACAGAGGAGAGGGCAGTTTACCCACTGGGTCCGCAGTCTCAAATGCTAATCTCTCCCACATGCTAAATTGTTCTCACAGACAACCCATAAATAATCTTCAGTCGAGACTCTCCTGTGTATCAAATCAGTCATCACCCCTCTCTTCCTTGAGGTCCAGGACCAGTGTGGACAGCCCAGTTGGTAAGTGCTCTGCTAAGGCTAAATGATTATTTCTAGCCCGATCCTTCACAGAGAATTTTGGGATTGCAAAAACTAAAAGCATACTTTATGTTTCTATCTAGGAGACATTCACCTGATGAGTATATTACAGCAAGCAGTCCCCCAAAGCCATGGTTCAGTTCCCTGGGGTCAACTGTGGTGTGGACATATTCATATTTTTCTTGATTCTTGATTTTCTTTTAATTTTTGTTTTGCCTTTATTGTCTCAACTTTTGAGAGAGACAGAGAGAAGTCACTTTCCCAAACGTATGTGATGGCATGTTGTTACATGTTGTTTTGTTATTGGTTATTGCTGTGGGTAAGGGAGAACTATAAAGACATTGGTGCTCATGACCAGATAATACGTTGTTTCCATTTTCGGGAAACACTATGTCAATCTTTTTGTCATGTTTGTGAACTAGGACTTAAAAAGTGTGTGTGTGTGTGTGTGTGTGTGTGTGTGTGTGTGTGTGTGTGTGTGTGTGTGTGTGTTGGGGGTTGCACACATGTGTGGAGGCCAGAAGGCAACCTCTAGCGCTATCTTCAGGAACGCCATTTACATAAGGCTCACCTGGTTGGCTAGCAAGCCTTAGGAGTCCTCCTGTCCCTGCTTTCCCAATGCTGGGGCTAGAAGCAGGAGCCCCACCGCAACTGACATTCTTACGTGGGTTCTGCAGGAAGAAATCAGGTTCTAATGCTTCCAAGGTGAGTGCTTTACTGACTGCGATGCCACTCTGCTACCGGCCCCCAGCACCCTTCTTTATCTCTGATTCTAACTCTTAAGCCTGGCTCCCTTTCTGTTTCCTGTCTGGATGGCTCCTTCCGGCCCTTCCTTTACTACTTCTGATCAATTGCATTTCATGGGGCAGGGGTCACCTTAGAGATCATTTTCTCTGGAATATCCTCTTTCCATATGCTGTACGTTTAGCCCGGCTTGCCACCTGTCCATCTTCTGTCATCTTCTGTCATGCAGTATTGAAACTGCTCTGTCTGACCTCTCCTTCACTGGTACTGTGAGGCCAGACATCACAGCTGTGTGGTTGAGTTCATTCTGAGATGTCTAGCAAAGGGTCCGGTATTCAGTGGACACTCAGTAAGCCTTTATTGCAGGATAATAATTAGGCAAAGACCTTTGTCTTAGTTAGAATTCTCTATTGCTGTGAAGAGACACCATGACCATGGCAACTCTTATAAAGAAAACATTTAATTGGGGTACCACTCTTACAGTTTCAGAGGTTCAGTCCATTATCATCATGCCAGGGAGCATGGTGTTGTGCAGGCAGACGTGGTGCTGGAGGAATAGCTGTGAGTGTTACATCTTGCAGGCAACAGGAAGTCGACTGACTGTCACACTGAAGGAGGCTTGGGCAAAAGAGACCTAAAAGCCCGCCCCCACAGTGACACACTTCCTCCAACAAGGCCACACCTCCTAATAGGGCCACTCCCTTTGGGGGCCATTTTCTTTTGAAACACCACAGCCTTTAAAATCTGCTCTTGCCAGGCGGTGGTGGCGCACGCCTTTAATCCCAGCACTCGGGAGGCAGAGGCAGGCGGATTTCTGTGAGTTCGAGGCCAGCCTGGGCTACCAAGTGAGTTCCAGGAAAGGCGCAAAGCTACACAGAGAAACCCTGTCTCAAAAAAAACAAAAAAAAAAACAAAAACAAAAACCAAAAAAAATAAAATAAAATAAAATAAAAATCTGCTCTTAAGTAAATCTTGGTGATATGATCTACTCTGATGAGTGGTTTTCTTAAGAGCCCTACCAATTTCTATTCTGTTTAGTAGGTATATTTACTAGAGTGTAGGTCTGGCTGTCTTGACAAATTAAACAACTAAAAATTTCTACTTTTCTCTCCCAGAGATAGGCAACCACTGGCAGCTGTTCTGGGAGGCAAGAGTAAGCAGCACGCCTTTTCTAGATGCTGTGGATGATTTCCTTGACTCCTCCCAGAAGGTCTAATGTTTGTCTTAGAATTCTCTTTTTTTTTTTTTTTTTGGTTTTTCAAGACAGGGTTTCTCTGTGTAGCTTTGCGCCTTTCCTGCATCTTGCTTTGTAGCCCAGGCTGGCCTCGAACTCACAGAGATCCGCCTGCCTCTGCCTCCCAGTGCTGGGATTAAAGGCGTGTGCCACCGCCGCCCGGCTGTCTTAGTATTCTTGAACCCTGCACCCAAAGTCAGTTATTCTCTTAGGTGCTTGGGACAGATTCTAAACTTTCTGGGTCCTTTGGGGCAGCTTGAGTGGTGCGGATGTGTAGAACCAAGCTGAAGAGTTTGCTGGTGCTTGTCCAACTCCCACTCTCCCCTGACCTTCCTCCCCTGGGAAGACCGGAAACTTTGACTGGATCAGGCTTGTGTGCCAAGATTGCCAGCTGCTTCTCATGGTAAAGTCATGAGCTAACGCCAGGGCGGTGAGGTGTCCCAAGGTCATGGCACAGCAACCCAGCAGGTGTACAGCTTGGCAATGCTGTGTCCCAAGGTCATGACATACCAGCCCCCAAAGTGGGTAAGCCTGGCCGTGTGGCGCCCCAAGGCCCATGACACACCAGTCCAGCAGGTGGGCAGCCTGGCAAGATGTAGGTTACAAATTCCTTTGAACAAAGTTAAGTGCCATCTGCTTGGCTGTCAGAGGAAGGGGTGTCCCAGCCTCCCATATACTAGGTGAGCATTCTATCACACTGAGCCCAAATGCCTCACCAAGTTGCCCAAACGGGCCTTACACTCATCTGTAGCCCATACAAGCCTTGAATTTATGATCCTTCTGACTCAGCCTCCTCCATAGCCAGATAGCTAGATTACAGGCTTGTACTCCCAGGTCTGGCTAAATACCATCTTTTTTTTTTTTTTTTTTTTTTTTTTTTTTTACAGTGTGTTCCCATTGGGTTTATGTTGAAAGAAATCATTAAATTTTATGTCTGTGCTTTGAGATGAAACCCAGTTTACTCTATCAATACTCCCCCCCAACACATATGAGCACATAGACATATAGACAGGTAGTCACACACACACACACACACACACACACACACACACACACACACACACACAGCACTATCATCAACACCACCACCACCACCACTCTTGGAGAAAGGATTAAAAGGGAGAACTAGGTAGGTGTGTGTGAGCTGTTGCAATTGTTAGGAGCAGCAGCTTTCCCGTTACCCAGAAGAAGCCAAATGAGCCGAAGTAACTCCCCCTCAGGCCCCTACCCCAAGCAAGGCAGTTTCCTCCATTCTATAGTCTGTGCCAACTAGCTTTTTGTCGACTTGACGCAAGATAGGGTCATCTTGGAAGAGGGAACCTTAATTGAGAAAATGCCTGTAGGCAAGTGTGTGAGATGTCTTTTCTTGATGAATGATTGATGTGGGAGGGTTCGACCCACTGTGGGCAGTGTAACCCCTGGGCAGGTGGTCCCTGGTTGCATGAGGAAGGGACTTGAGCAAGAGCTCAAAACGGTCCACTAAATAGTGTTCCTGCATGGTCTCTTCTTCTTCACTCCAGCCCTGCCTTCCCTTCATGATGGACCGAAGGTGTAAGGTGAAATAAACCCTTTCCTCCCCGAGATAGGTTTGGTCACGGTGTTTAGCAACAGGAAAGCACATTAATACAAGACCTCACTCCGGGCTTTGAAGCAAGCAGGGTCAGTATGGGCCTCTGTGAACTGACTCCGTCAGCTTAACAGGCAAATATAAGACCTCACTCCAGGCTTTAAAGCAAGCAGGGTCAGTATGGGCCACTGTGAACTGACTCCGTCAACTTAACAGGCAAATATCAAGGACCTAGCTATCTAAATTTTTTTGGCAATGCAATGTATGAAACATTGTCTGTTTTTTTCTTCTTTGTTTTAAGAAAGTAAGGGTTATCTAATGGACACACAATCAACTCTCTAAAGTGTGAAAGCCCACCTTTTCTTTGTTTCTGTTTCCCTGTGTGAGTAGTGAGCATGTGTTAACTTTTGTTAAAGTTTTATTCCCATCATGTAGGCCTTTCTTTTCTTTCCACCTTCTCAGACGTCGTTCCCGAAGCCAGGAACTTTCCATTCTTGGTTTCATCCAGAAGGCAAGTATTTCTGGGAAAACACAGTGTTCAAGCCATTCAGCAATTCTGCTGTTATGTAACTGACCACACTAAGACTTTCAATTAACTTTGGTTACATTTTATTGAAGAGTGTCAGAGAATAACTGCGATAATTTTTTTTCAAAAACGTTTGTAGGTTTTTAAAATAGACAGAACCCTCTTAAAAGTCCATGCAGCATCTTGCAACAGTGGCGGAGGGCAAGGCTTGTTTGAAATATTGACAAGCCCGTTGACTCCTCCAGCACTGACTTCAGTGCGAGAATTTCTAAGTGCAGTGAGCTTTCTCCTCATTACTTGCCACAGCTCTGACCCTCCTCCCTCCAGCTCGCTCTCTTCTCTGGTACTTTTTTTTTCTCGCGGGGCACATATTATGAGACTGGTTGCATGCCGCCCACTCCCGCTCCTCCCCCAGTGCTCCTCTGAACTCTTTCTGCACATGGACTCACTCACATTTCTAGTCTTCGCCTCTCTTTCTGGCCACTGCTCTGTCACTATCTTTAGTTTCTTTCTCCTCAGAACTGAGCCAGTATTTTTTCCCCAAAGCAGAATCCCTTTTTATTTTACTTTATTTACATGTTCCTCCATTCTCAGAGTTCTAGTCCTAAAACTTTTAATTTTGTTGATTTATTTATTTGCTTTGCTCTCTCATTTTCTTGTAGCATAGCCTATCATCAAGTTACAGGGTTTATTCTTCCCACACCACTCAGAATCATTTCTTTCTTTCAAAGCTCTCCTACTGGTAATTTAGAAGGGTATTCCTTCCAGAGTCTTCTCTCCGCCCTTTCCCCTCACAAGCTAATCTACAGACAAGTGTGATAGTCATCTAGTTGATCTGCTATTTTAGCATTTCCAATTATCTTTAAAGTTTTTATTATTTTTTCATACAATATATTTTGACCATTTTTCCTCCCCCAACTCCTCCCCCATCCTCTCCACATCCCTATCCACCCAGCTTCACATTCTCTCTCAAAAAAGACAATCAAACAATAACAAAAAATATCAAAGAAAAGAAAATCAAAACAGACAAGCAAACCCAAAAAGGAAAAGAGAAAGAAAGAAAGAAAGAAAGAAAGAAAGAAAGAAAGAAAGAAAGAAAGAAAGAAAGAGAAATAAGAAGGAAAGAGAGAGAGAGAGAGAGAACCCATCAAACCACTGGAGTCCATTTTGTGTTGGCCAGCTCCTTCTGGGCATGGGGCCTGCCCTGGAGTATAGTTTGATTACGTGGTGACACTCTGTTGAAGAAATGGATGTTCTCTTCCCCAGCAGGTCTCAATTGCAGACAACTTCTTGGGTAGGGTGGGCTACTTTGTCCCTGTTTTCCTGGACCACAGGGTCCACATCTCATCTCTTTCTATCCCCTTCAAGCATGTGGTCTCCCTGTACCCACTCTTTTCTTCCAAAGCATGCTTCTCTTTGTCTTCGAAAGTCTAAGTGACAACAGCCTTTTTTTAAAAAGCTGTATTATATGATAAATTTTAAAGAAAAGTTTTATTTATTCTTTGACAATTTGATACATGCATATGGTGCATCTTAATTATATCCACCCCAGTCTTCATCCCCATGCCCCTCCCGGAAGACTTCAAACTTTTTAAAAATATATTTTAAAACCATGCATGCACATGTACGCCCATGTGCACTTAAGTGCAGTGTCCTAGCAGCCATGCATGCCTGGGCTGGGGTTACAGCTGCCCACCCTAGTGCTGCAACTGAACAGTGTGCACTGTTCATCTCTGACCCATCTCTCCAGTTCCTGCAAGTCTTTTCAAGAGGAAGCCCTTGAGTAAGACAGAGTTCCACTCTCTCGATGCCCCTGCTCCGCTTACTCTGAGCTGCTAATCTTACCTGCTGGTCTTTAGCATTGGAAAATCATTTTTTCACACAGTCCCTTTATACTTTTCCTTTCCTTATAAAATATAATTAAGATAGTGGCAATATCTAAGGTTTATTTGTCATTCAGCCATTTTTATTAGTCCCTTATTGAATGTATAACACAACGCCCCCCCAATCTAGCTGTCAGATCATCTCTCTCGCTCTGGTTATTTTTGGCATCTGCAATTCTAATAACCATAGCAGGTCTCTGTGTGCTCAGCCTTGTAAGGAGCCAGCACAAAACGGGGAGAGAAACCCTGGCATCACCTCTGCCTTCAGAGTTTACAGTCAGGTAAAGGAGTCTGTCAGGGCTAGTGTTCAACTGTGAGTGAGCTGCAAGGAGAGAGGAATGTGGTGCTGTGACTGCACATGATGCGGGTATTTAAACCAGAGCAAGAAGAGGAGGCTAGGACATCCCACACAAGGAAAATGGGGTCTTCCAAGGCCTTCCGGCAGGGGGAGTCAGATATGTCCAAGATGTCGGAAAAAAAGCAGCTGAAGTATGAGAGAACGTGGGGTAAGGGGAGGGAGGCTGGGGTGGGCAGAGACCCACCTCAGCCAGGCTGCATGGAGTGTAGGGAGGGTTTAGGCTTTTATCCTTGACAATAGGGAGACCCTAGAGGGGGTAAAGAACAGGAGGAGATGGTCATGTGATTTGAAAAGATGGCTCTGGCTACTGCAAGGAGGAGGACGGATTGAAGTAGGTGGGAACATTGAACCCTGTGTCTGGGTTTGTAGCAGCTCAGTAAGTGTTGCTCACTGGACTGAACAGTGTGTGGGGCTTAGGGCTCTCTGTGATCTTTGTATCATGAAATTCTGTCTTCAAGCTGTACACTCTTGAGCTACTTAAGAGGGGCCAGCTTTTTTTTTTTTTAATTTATTTTAATTTATTTTGCAGTACAATTCAGTTCTACATATCAGCCACAGATTCCCTTGTTCTCCCCCCTCCCGTCCCCCTCACCTTCCCCCCAACCCCCCCCCCCCCCCATTCCCATCTCCTCCAGGGCAAAGCCTTCCCCACAGACTGAGGTCAACCTGGTAGACTCAGTCCAGGTAGGTCTAGTCCCCTCCTCCCAGGCCGAGCTAAACAATCCTGCATCGGCCCCAGGTTTCAAACAGACAACTCATGCAATGAGCACAAGATCAGGGATCGCCCAATGACAGAGAAATGGAATGAGATCTACATGAACAGCCTGGACATGAGTGGGGGTAATGAAAGGCGAGGGTTGAGGGAAAGAGAGCTTGGGGGAGCGGGAGATCCCAGCTGGATCAACAACAGAGAGGGAGAACAAGGAATAGGAGACCATGGTAAATGAAGACCACATGAGAATAGGAAGAAGCAAAGTGCTAGAGAGGCCCACAGAAATCCACAAAGATACCCACACAACAGACTGCTGGCAATGGTCGAGAGACAGCCCGATCTGACCTACTCTGGTGATGGGATGGCCAAACACCCTAATTGTCATGCTAGAAACCTCATCCAACTACTGAGGGATCTGGATGCAGAGATCCATGACTAGGCCCCGGGTGGATCTCTGGGAGTCCAATTAGCGAGAATGAGGAGGGTTTATATGAGCGAGAATTGTTGAGACCAAGGTTGGATAAAGCACAGGGACAAATAGCCAAATGAATGGAAACACATGAACTATGAACCAATGGCTGAGGGGTCCCCACTGGATCAGGCCCTCCGAATGGGTGAGACAGTTGATTGGCTTGATCTGTTTGGGAGGCATCCAGGCAAGAGGGGCCAGCTTTTTAACATCATTAGTTTCCTGTAGTTTCTGCAATTCTTTAACCTTAACACATGGCGGCTCCTACTGCCATTAGCACTGAGGAGCAGCCAGGTGTTGGGATACTGCGCTAAAGGCTTGATGTGTATCATCTCAGTTCCTACTGTGAGCCAATGACAGAAGTCTTTATATTCCTATCTTCTTAATAGGGCTAACTGGGTTGAAATGAAGGTCTTGCCTCAGGGTGAGTGGTTGGGCTAGACCTCAACTCTCGATGTCTTGACTGAAGGGCCACTGCTCTTTGCCATTTTTTCCAGACCAGTTCTCCTTTACTTGAGACTCACTACTGTTTCAGTACTGTGCTCATGACAAAAGGAGCTTCCTTTAGCTTTGGGGAAGAAAAGGTGATTGTCCAATAACTCCTTTGAGACTCTCCGTCAAAGCCCTTCATGTTCAGGTTAGGTCACTCACTCACCTTGCCCTTTGCGGTGTTTTATTACATGTCACAGAACCTGGTGACATGTCTCATCTGCTTGCCGTGTTTTGATCTTTACATCTCTGGACTCATTTCTGGCTGGGTCCTTTTTTCTTTTATAGAAATCTATAATTAGATGAGGCGTTGATGCACAACAGCCACAGGTACAAATGGTATTCCCTACCTCAGCTTCCTCTATGGGTAAGCATCACCAGCAGTTAAGAGTAACCACCAACAAATGATTAAAATATTAGTTGAAAAATACTTGCTGTCACGGCCACAGGAGCCGTCTGCCTCAGGCCCGCCATTGTTGAATGGCATTTCCTTAGAGTACTTCCTTCTTTCTTTCCCATCCCTTAGGGCAGCCTTTTTTTTTTTTGTTACAAGAGGACTGTCTAAAATTGGCTCATAATTTGCTTACATGAATAGAAAAATCTACTAGCAGAACATTGAGAATTTTAATTGATACTTTCTAGTATCTCTGTGATAATTAATAAGGTCAGTTTGCATTGAGAAAATGGCAGCAACTGTCTATTGTTTAAAGGACATTCATCTTTAACCAAGCATGACTGGCTCCTCGTCCTCTGCAGAGCAAGGTTGAAAGTTCAAGCAAAAAGTAGGCCAATGGGGCAACCCCGGGGTTTTGTTGTTTTTTTGATTTTGGGATTGGTGATTGAACCTAAGGCCTTGGACATGCTAAACACACACTTTATCAATGACTTGCACCCCCAGCCAGATCCCAGTTTTCACAGCTGGAAACAACTGGAACAGAATGCCCAGATGATACTGGGAAACTGAGTGTGGGAAGCTATTGCTAAGCAACACAGCCCACAAATCCGAAGACCAGGGAGAAGCATTCATGGGGTTGTCCAGAGGATCGAGTGCCTCATGTTTCAGCCGTACTTAGATATTGCTGGAGGTAAAATTAAGAAGTATCTGATTTATTTGCTTATATCTTCCTCTAAAATTGTTATTGGGGATCTACAGATAGCCGAAGGTATAGTTATTAATAAAATTATTGCAAATGGCTATTACCAGTTTCATTTCAACTCTATTAGCAGTGAGTAGGAAAGGCTCTCCCTTAGGTAGTAATTTTGGGTGGAAGGAGACAATTGCTACTCAGCCATGGTAAGGCAAGGTGAAAAGGAATCGTAGACCACTCATTTCTTTTCCCCCCACAGTTGTTGATATTACTTCTTCTCTCTCAGGACTGCTTTCCTTTAAACTTTTGTTTGTTTTTGTTTTTTTGAGACAAGGTTTCTTTGGGTAGCCTTGGTTGTCCTGGATCTCGCTCTGTAGACCAGGTTGGCCTCAAGCTCACAGAGATCGGCTTGCCTCTGCCTCCCTAGTGCTAGGATTAAAGGCGTGCGCCACCACCTGGCTCCTTCCTCTAAACTTTTCATTGGGCATAAGACATTGTGGTCCAGCCTTGAGTTTGGGGATGACAAAGCTGAGGCCTTGCTATCTCTAGCCATCTTATGTTGGCATTGTCATTTTCAAAACAAGCTTTGTAAGTGACTTCATGAAGGTATGAGTGACATGTGACATGCTGTATGTATTTACTATTTGTAACTTGATGAGCTTGGGGATCAGTACAAAGCCGTGAAACCATTACCACCATCAAGGCCAAGGACAGGGGCATCATCTTCAGGGTTTCTTCCTGCTCCGTTGTTATTGTTGCTATCACATTCATGTAAGATCTACTCTTAGGCAACTTAAAACATACAATAAAGTAGCTATCGGCCCTGTGCAAAAATGATCTCGTATTACTGAAACTTTGTATTCTTTGACCATTCCTTCCTATCCTCCTCTTCCCACACCCACCAGACATCACCATTCTATTCTGGTTGTGTATGTTTGACTGACTACTCAGATTCCATAAGGGAAGTGAGATCTTACATCGTCTTTCTGAGCTTGACATATTTCCCTCAGCGTAGCGCCTTCCAGGTCCATCCAGGTAGTCATGAATGACAGGGCTTCTGTCTTTTTAAAAGCTGGGTAACTCCATTACATCCCATTTTCTTTATTCATTCATCATTGAATGACAGCTAGATTGTGTCTGTAGGTTAGCCATCATGAATATGCTGTAATAAATATGGAGGTGTAGGCATATCTTAGCGATCTGGAATTACATACTTTTATAAATATCCATAATTGACATTACTGAATCTTCTGGTAGATGTATTTTTAATTTCTTCAGCAACAGCTGTGCTGTTTTTCCTAGTGGATACTGCTTCCATTCCCAACAACAGTATACCGGGGGTCCCTTTGCCCTGTGTCCTCTTCAACATGCGTACCTCAACGTGTATACCTCCTTCTCTTCTTCCTTCCCACCTTCCTTCCATCTTTCCTTTAAAAGTTCATTTCTAGTTAGCGTATGTCGTAGTCAGGGTTTCTGTTGCTGGGAAGACACCATAACTGCAGCAACTCTTAGAAAGGAAAACATTTCATTGGGGACTTACAGTTCAGTCCACTACCGTCATGGTGGGTCATAGCGGCGTGCAGGCATAAGGGAAGAAAAAGATAAAACAGCTGGCTTTACATGACTTAGAACTATCAAATGTTGAAGTCAATGAGGGCTTTTAAATTTTATTTTAAAATATTTCACCTATAGGCAATGTAATCAGTATTACCTTCTTACTAGGGCTTTTGGATTAAAGAACACGTTCTTAGGAATAAACGCAAATGATCATTCTTGGTAAGCCTCTCTGGAACTATAATTGGGAAGACCTTGTTTTAGATTTCTCTGCATGGCAGACATAACTCAGCTTCTCATGGAGTCTGGGCCAGTAGCCGTTCGGGGGAAAGGCAATGGGAGAGAATGGAACCTTTTGGACAACTCTTCATGCACCAGGTGATTTTCACGTGTTACTTTATTTAACTGTTTTTAAATTCCGTGGGTGTTTGTCCCACTTGGTAGCCAAGGAAGTGGTATGTCAGTTGAAGGCACTGTAAGTCTGGTTCAAACTGGATCCTGTTGTCCCTCCCTTTACACAGCAGGTGCTGGAGGATGAGAGCTTTGGGACAGCTATCTGGGAGGGGCTTGTGAGGTCCAAGTCACCTTTTCCAGGAATTCCTGGAGAAGAAGCTGCTTATCTCTGAAGAAGTTTTTCAATAATCTTCACATTTACAGTCCGGACTGGGTTAGAGCAGTGTGGAAATCAACCTCAAGGGTCGCTTGGTTGCCTCTTGCTGTCTTTAGGATCACCAAATAAGTTCTCCAGGTGTGACCCAGAGCCCTGAGGAAGGCCTAACAAGTCTGAGGAAGGGTCTCCACATATTTTCTCTCTGGCTCCTGGGACACTCTGTCCTAAGCACTGAGCACAGAAGAAGGAATGTATGTGTATGTTGGTGTGCATATTTGATATTTAAATTACAGAAACAGTCATTTTGGTTGAAAAAGAACATTCTTCTCTCTCCACTGTCTTGGACCCCTGAAGCTTGGGGCTGTCTGAGGAGCATTTGACTGACTTGAAGACACACTGAAGTGTGCTCCCTTGCATTGCCCTTCTGGGGACATTGTACATCTGATCTCTGACATTGCAGCTCATGATATATTTATTACCAATCAAAGCTCAGTGCTATGCCTTAGCACGGCAATTAGGTGGTGGTCCTTTTCAAACTGATCAGGGGTGACGCCTGTAAAACACTGGAGCCTTCAGCTTTTTGTGGTTGGTGTGGAGTTCTGGAAGGTGCAGTCTGGGCTGCATTATTATTGGTTATCTCTTGCTGTTGATTTATTGAAACTAGATCTTTTAAAATGTAATGTATTATCCCACATAGATCTTTGTGTTAAGATAAAATTCCCACCAGCTGTGTCCTTTGAAGGGGCTTTCCCTAGTGATTATCCCATTGTGTCCCCACAGTGCAGACACCACATGACTACTCACAGAAACGCCAGAAACCCCAGGACCACTTATGGCCCATGCCACATACTGTCAGATCCAGCAAAACCCTGCCCAGCTTTGTCTGTCAGCCATAGCAGCCAGGAAGGCGGGTAAACTAAGCCTTATCAGAATTGGTGGTGGTGCTGATGCATGCCTGTAATCTTAGTATTCAGGATACAGAGGCAGGAGGATTGCCACAAAAGTTAAAGGCTAGCCAGGGCCACCTTTTGTCCAAACGAAAAGCAAGAAAGCCTTCAAAGAAACAAAAATGGGCTGTAGGAACAAGTCCCAGCAGTTGCAGGTGCAGGGTAGGGTAGAGCCCCCAGGCACGGTTTTTGGATACCCAGGTATCTCTGACTTTATCCTAATGAAAAGCTCCCCTGAAGCCGAGGGCACTCTGATTTAATTACTCCAAATCCCAAACAGCAAGCAGATCACACAAGTGTCCTTCATCCTGAATTCCCCCAGTTTCCTTCAGCGAAGTAGGCTGCGGAGGCCGCGCACACATGCCGTGTGGCACACATGGTTCTATTTTGGCACCTGGTGGCCACCAGGAAACCCCCGATGAACCGGTCTACTTGAAAGCGTCGTCTCCCGACCACTCCGGAGCTGGAGAAACGATTGCTGGCTGCCTTCATCCGCGGGGCTTCCGAAAGGGAGAGTGCGCTCGCAAGCACAAACAGGAAAGCCTGACATCACGGAGTGGCGGGGAGGAGTCTGCGGCCGCGGGCTCCCGGGCTGCTCGCTCGCTCGCTCGCTCGCTGGCCGCTCTCCTTTGTGGCCGAGTCGCGCGCGGCGGCGGCGGCGGCGGTGGGGCAGCGGGGCGCGTGGGAAGCGCGGGGACCCGGAGCCGGGCCAGCAAGACGCCGCGGCCGCCTCGGAGCAGGGCGCATCATGCAGTGTTCGCGTACCGGAGAGAAAACTGAGAATGAAATTGCTTTGGCAAGCTAAAATGGTAACGCGAGCTCCCTGCCTTCCCGGACGCTTCTCTGCTGGGGGAATCTTCCCACCTCCCGCTTTCTCGGGCCGGGTTGTTAGAGTCTTGTCGAAGTGACCCGAGCTCCGAGGGGAACTTTCTCACTCACTCGGCTTTGTATCCCTCCTCTCTCTGCGCTTCTTCTCCCTAGAAACGTTGCCTGCAATACTCAGGCAGCGCCCGCGGGGTGTTTGGGACAGATGCGCGTCAGGAGAGCAGAACTCGGAAGGGAAGAGAACTCAGTCTGGGGGAGCAGTCCCTTTAACGCTGATCCGAGGTTCCGCAGGCGACATGGCTATCCAGGGGGTCGCTGTGTGAATTTCAGTGGAAGAGGCATGAGGATGTGTTGCTTTCTCTGCACTTGCCAGAGTTTTTATTTTTACGGAAATAAAAACTTTCCACATTCCCCCTAACTTTTTTGGGTTCCAAAACAGTAAGAGGAGAAAAAGACATACAACTTCACTTCCCAAAGAGAGCTCTTGGCATTGAAACACTTGTTTGCAGGAGCTTGAAATCGACATTGCTCAAATGTTTGTAAAGGGATAAACTTTAGTTTTTGCACATGAGTTCTTTTTCATTTCACTTAAAGGGACAGAGTTGATCAGGACTAAATCACAGTTTCCTTATGAAGAAAAGAAAACTTGAAAAAAAAAAAGATTTGAGATATGTGGCCAGTCTTGGAAAAATAACTGAACTAGAGAAGTTGGAGGATCCTGATACCGCAGGAAAGGGCTCCCGGCCAAGAAAATCTCAGCTCTGCCTAATCCAATGTGTCTTGTATTGCCCTGATTGAAATATTTATTCCGAACAGCCCATCTTGGGCTCTGAGTGCTGCTGGAAGCAGGGGAGCAGCTGTGATGCAGTGTGGTTAGCCAGGGGGAGCGAACAACAGCAGCACACACAAACGACCCTTTTCTTTCTCCTTATCCCCTGCCCGGCAGACCTCGATTCAGGACTGGGGTGAAGAAGTTGAGGAAGGAGCTGTTTACCATGTCACCCTCAAAAGAGTCCAGATCCAACAGGCGGCCAATAAAGGAGCAAGATGGCTAGGGGTGAGTAGAGCTCCCGAGATCTTGAACTTCGGAATTCAGTGTCTGCTCTTCTGGGAATATCATTATTATTTAGCCAAGGCAGCCTTTCCCCCTCCTTTCTCTCCCCCTTTGGCCTTAAAAAGGAAACTGCTGACGGCCAAGTGTTTACACTAGCTGTACAGGTCTGTTTTAGTACTTGGTGTTTTCCAAAGCATCTTCCCTAAGTTTGTCAATAATTCAGAACCTTCCGGAAACATCTTGAGGTCCTTGGCAAACAGATTGGGGGTGGTGTGGCAGAAGATGACAGACACACAGAACTGGCCAGAAAGCACAGCTTGGTTCTACAAGTGCCATAAGCCACGGGGCCCGGAAGGCACCCTTTTCTCCCCTTACCCTTGATGCCAGCAGCCTAGTCCCCACTCCCAGAAACTCAGAATGCACAAGCAACAGGACTTTCAGACCTGCTTCTTTTGAGGGGTGGCGGGTTTCCCATTATGACCTTCTTTCTACGGGGTGGGAGGAGGCAGATGGGTACTTAGTATTGGGACTTTGCCTGTAGAGTATGGGACGGGGGGTGGGGGGTGAGACACTTGGAGAAAGCTGCTTTCCATAAACTATTGCGGAGGGTCACGTGAGTTCTTAATTCGTCCAGTGAATCTTTCAACACGTCCCAAATGAAGAGACTATGCAAGACAGAGAGCCTGGCACCAGAATCACTCTTTGGGTGGACAGGAACATGTGGCAGAATGCAGGAGTTCTTCAGTTGGAGAAGAGAGTGGTTACAGATGGCGTAGGAACCCGGTGAAGGAACATAGTAGTGGCCGAAGGGAGTCAGGACACGGGGAAGGTGTTCTCTTGGCTGCATTAGGGCCTTGCTAGGGCTTTGTGGGTGAGGACCCGGAGTGGGGGGCAAATACTTGCATCGAAACTTCCCCTCTTTAGCTTCAGAACACTCAAAGTTTGGAGCAGCGTTCCCAGGTAGTGTGGAGTGTCCAGGGCCTCCTGGGAGGAGTAGAGGCGACATGACTTGGAAGTCTCAGAGTTGAAGGCAGGAGGCCAGGAGCCATATCTTCCTCTGCCATGGCTGCTGACACAGGATTTTTTTTTCTCTCACATTGACCTTCCCTGCTCAGATTTCCCTCCTTCTGTGCTTGGGTCTGTATACTTTTGACTAGGGCAGTTAAGTTGTTGGTGGCTCTGAAGATGTGGTCTACAAAGATAGGAACTTTCTTGGTGAAAAATAGAGGTTTTTACGTACCACATGGGTGCCTTACTCAGAACATGATCCTGACATGAACTTTGTCTAGACTGTTGACAAGTCACCGGGTTGCTTTTGTGGGCTTTGTGTGTATGTACACGTTATTTCAACGTGATGTTGCTGTGGCGTTGACCTGTATGACTATTTCTAAATGACTGATAAGCTCTGGACCAGTTGTCTTCAGACAGGCTTTGCATTTCGGGGTTGTTCTCCTCTCTCTAAAGACACAGATGTTGCATGAGTGGCAGTGTGTAGCCAGATAGGGTAGCAATGAATGTCCTGGGAGCAATAGAGGGGACCCCACCCCAAATAAACTGTCGCTCGGTTAGAGGTTGACAGCCACTAAGTGGTTCTTAGCGGCTGCTCTGGTCACTGGACTCCGTTTCTCCTCTTATCCAGCCTCTCTCCATATCCTTAGATTTACTGAGTCCAGAGCGGTTGGCTCTGAGTTAAACTGTAGATCTGAAATATCAAGAGGAAGAATCATGTGAGGTTGTTTCTCGTTTGTGTAGGAATCCTGCTTCCTCCCATATGAACAAGTGACTCAGGGACACCACACCTCATCCAAAGTCAGTTCTTAGAACTCTCCGCCTTGAGTGCCACTTGCTTTCTTGTCTTAGGTGTCCTGTGGAGAGGCTCTGTTCTTTGTCCCTGAAAACCCCAGCCTTAATTTGACTCAACCAAACGAGACACAGCAACTATGAAACATTTCTCTTTTCCTCCAGTTGGCTTCCTCGTGTTTGTTTTCCTACATTCCAGTGACCTGTTCAGAATTCTTCAAAGTGAACAATTTTAGAGTTAATGGGGTTGAGGTGAGGAAGACGCCTCCCGCACACTGGACTCTGACAGCAGCTTTATGGGGAAGGTGCTATTATGGAGCGATCGCTCTTTCTTTTATATACCAGGAAAACAATGCCCAGAGTGAGTCACTTGCTCGCCAGGTCATATAGCTAAGGAATAGTAGAGGCTGGATTTGGACCCAGGTGTTAGCTCTGTGCTGTCAAGAACTGCCCAGACCCTCAAGACTGTTTCCATACTTGAGGATATCATTGGTGCTCAAGAATAAGGACACTTCCCGCATGCTTCTCCTGGAGATCACTCCTGGTGCAGGATTTGAGAAATGTAGCCTTCTGATCTTCCTTATGCTTTGAATGATAACCAGAGCTGCAAATTGTGAGATGTATTATGATGATGTCACGCCTTATTGATAAGCTCCCACTTAGGCTGTGTAAAGTGTGGCACCCGACAGAGGTGTATGAGGTCCTGTAGCATGCGAGTGTGGGCCTAGCCTTGGTACTGGGTCTGTAGTGCCATTCAAAAAGCTCAGCACCTGTGACCCAAGCACTCAGGAGGTGGAGGCAGGAGCATCAGGAATTCAAGGTCATCCTCTACTACACAGTGAATTCAAGGCCAGCCTGAGCTACCTTATCCACTGTCTCAGGGAAGGCAACAACAACACTCCCCAAGCGACACCAAGCCAAATCAAGTTTCAGAAGACGGAGCACAGTTTTTATATTTTCTAGTGCTAAGATTTCAGGATAATTAATATTCAGTTATAGGAAGCATAACTAAATAATTACACATTTGGGGCCGAAAAATGGCTCAGCTGTTAAGAGCACTTGTTGCTCTTACAGAGAACCCAGGTTTGGTTCCCAGCATTCACATGGTGGCTTACAGCCATCTGTAACTCCAGTTCCAGGGGGATGTAATACCTTCATGCAGGCAAAACACTCATATACATAAAATAAAACAAACAAGTCTAAAAAAGGTAAAGATAATTATACATTCTTAGATATGAAGTACGTAAACCAAAACACTTTTAAGTCATACTATTTTTTTTTTCCTGAATTTGCGCTTTGTTTGTGATCGTTTGAGGAAAACCTAAGGCAATGGTCCTAGAACAGATACTGAGTATGATCCAGGCCTGGTTTGCTCCTACATGCCACGCTAGTCACACCCATTGACAGTGTGGGGATATTGACAATAGCATTGAAATATCGACCCCCTTTTTCTTTACAATGACATCGAAAGTTGGGGTGATTTTACTGACACACAGCTCTCCTGGTGGCCCCAGTCATGAACAGAGAGTCACAAAAGACTGCAAGAGAAAATCATTTCCCCCAACTGTTCTTTCAGTTTGTAGCATCTGGGAAGGGCGAATGGTCAGCTTGGGTTGTCTTTGACACCAGTGTTCTGGTATACATCCCCAGGGACAGGAACAAAGGAATTGAAAATACCAGTGTTCTCTGCAGTAGGAAAAGTACCTGAAGGGACAGAAGAAGAGCACTCAGGGAAGGGGCTTTGGAGTCTGCAGAACTGGACAGATTTGCAGTCCAGAAAAAAATGTGTCACACTTAGGATAAGCATAAGACTGAATTATTAGTAGTGGGTTCACATCACATGGTCTTTGGGGAGTGGACTGGGTCAGTGGAGTGGATAGCCTTGTGGTTTTTCTCACTTGTACTTCAGTAGTCATGTGACCTGCGGTAGGGTCCTGGTGACTCCTTTCCAGTGTCTAGTGCTTGTCACACTCTTGCACACTTCAACACTTGATGAGTTTTGTTCAGATAAGTTGAAATTTTTGATGAGTAGGAGAGAGCAGAGGTAACTAGAAGAGGGTGTTCCATAGGAGTGAAAAGACGTGGACGCTTCTGCAGATCCATGGGTGTAGGTGAGCTGTGGCCCACCTTTGGGCTTTGGGAGTGCCTTGGTAAATAAATGTAAGTTACATCTAGACCAAGGCATTCCTTCTTTTGGTTACACCATTTGCATAGACTCTATCTGATAGTTAGTGGTGCTGCTGTGCATATTGCATTCATGTGGGGAAATTCCTTGAGTTGTCAGCTAACTTTGATTCTGGAACTGTTCTTTGAGCCTCCCAGGGTGGATGAGCTGTGCCTCTGTGTGTTCCAGAGCATTCCAGGTCTTGTTATGTGTTTACCTCATACTTCGTAATTGTCTGTTTGTTTATATTCCACACTAGATAGAATCGCATAACTACAGCTAATAAACGTTTGTTGAATGGATGAATCATGCTTCATCCTTCTTTGTAGGACTAATATTGTCTTGATAAATATGAATGTATGGTTGCTTCTCATTTAAAGCCAAATCACCGTGAAGGTGTCAGCCTATGAGGAGGAGCAGAGGGGCGTGGGAGCGAGAAAAATCAATTAGGTAGTGATTATAGCTGTCTCGACATTCTTTCTGGAACAGAGCAGGGCACATACAAAGATAGCGATTCTTCAACAACCACTTCCCAGCGCCCTCTAAAGCCAGGAGCTCTGACTGCGCTTGCCTCCTGTGGCCCACTGAGGAAAGAGGGGCAGTGCATGGGTTAAAAGTATTGGCAAGCCTTAGAATTATGTGTGGTTGGAAGGAGGAGTGGGATTTCAGAATTGAAAGGAGATAAGCCCAGAGGAGGCTCTGGTTTACTGTTGGTCATCCTTGTTTTCATGCAGGAAAACAGGCCTTGGGTTGAGCTATTCATGTCTGTTGGAATGTTTAATTTAGGCTTTAGAAAGTAAAGCTCAAAATTTAGCAGCCATCTGAAAACTAAGCAACTGGTATTTTTCATTCTGACCTTGGGAACATGCTTCTCAAATTATTAGTCCAACAGTAGGGTAGCCTGTGCCAACGCAGAAGGCGCAGGCCAGTAGAGCTGCCTGGGACACTGGTTTCTTGCCTTTCATTGCTTTCAAAATCTCTTGAGCTCTGCATAAGGAATATGTGGTATCCAATTAAGAATATCCATTTCAGTTTGTCAACCCAGAGAATACTGAATTTAGCTTAAAAAAATGCATGTCTAGAGGCTGGAGAGATGGCTCAGTGGTTAAGAGCACTGGCTGCTCTTCCAGAGGACCTGGGTTTGATTCCTGGCACCCGCATGGTGTCTCACCTCTGACCTCCAGTCCCAGAGGATCCAATGCTTTCTTCTGGCCTCTGGGTATTACATGCATGCAGTAAACTGGCACATTCAGGCAAAACATACATACATAAAAATAATAAATAAACTGGCACATTCATGCAAAACATACATACATAAAAATAATAAATAAATGGCACATTCATGCAAAACATACATACATAAAAATAATAAATAAAATGTTCACAAGAACTAAAAAATACATGTCTACCTCTAGCAGATAAGAGCAGCGTAAATCTTAGAGGTATATTAACTCTTTACACTTAGAAGTATACATCCTATTCCTATTACAGATGTATTTCCTTCTCCTCTGAAGCTATAAGGTAAGTCCCCTGGAGTTTTAAATTCAGAAAGGAAAGAAGAGAGATAGCTCGTTGTTGGAATCTGTCACGGCACTGAACTATTTGTTTGTTTCTGTCTCACTTATCCCCAGCATAATTTCCTTTTAAACTTGCCCTTCTAAGGGATCAGACTTTACGGTGACTGTCGTCCATGTGCTACATTAGAACATGCACAAAATCGAGGAAAACATCTCTGCCGTGATGTGTGTTTTGGCAGAAAAGGTTGATTTCTATAAACAGAGCAAGACAAGTGTTGGAAATGGGGAGAGGCCATAAAAGTTGCTTCATTCTCTCAGACTCAGCCAGCGGCCTGTCTCTGGCTGGCCAATGGGTGTGGCTAGCTCCACAGAGTTGATTTGGCGTTCTCGGCAGCTAGCTTCTGGGTCATTTGTGGGTAAACACAATCGGCATTTCACAGATAACATGCTAAATATGGGGATGCAGAGTTCAGTGAAAGAGCTTTCCTCTAAAAGGGTTACGAGCAGGGGAGACAGGAAGTCAAGTCAATTCCAGTGTGTTGTGGTAGATGTGATACCTGCTGGGGACCGTGGAAGGGACGGGGCGCTGAACTGCCCAGGCACGCAGCACCCACCGCAAGCAGAGAGGGCTCTTCAGTGGGGGACCAGGGCTGAGCAGGGACTTAAAGCTGGCCTTAGGTCCCTGACACTTCAGCCAGAGAGCACAGCATGTGGGGAGGAGGGGAGGCAAGAAGTGGGGGCTGGAGAGAAAAGTAGGGATGTGGCACGGAGAGAGTCTCAGCTGTGGTGTCACTAGGCTGTGGAATTGGAGTCGCGCTATCACAGGGGCCATCACAGTGCAGGGTTTTAAATGGGGCACTGTGGCCAGATTGGCATTTTAGAGTGTTGACAGTCTGAGGGAGGATGTGTTAGAAGGAAGCCAGACTGGAGCAAGGGGACCCCAGAGGAGGCTTGTGTGGTGAAGCAAGAGGTGAAGACCCGAAGGGACACAGTGACAGCAGAGTGAAGGGGACTGGGGAGGACTGAGTGTCAGGGTGTGTGTGTGTGTGTGTGTGTGTGTGTGTGTGTGTGTGTGTGTGTGTAGATGGGGTCTCGTTGGCAGGCACCTGGCTTTCCATGAACAGGCCAGACCAAAGCTGGCCTGCTCTCTTGGGGACAGTGTCACTCTCCTCTCCGTGGGTCAAATGTCCTAAGGTGACTCACTAGCAATGCTTCATTTCCCAGGAGGAGAAACTCCAGATCTTGGTGCGTTTGATGTGTGGTGACCAGAGACCTAATCTCAGTGTAGGCTCGTTCATGACAAGACCGAGGCTGGAGCTCTGCGAAGCTTCTCAGATTCCAGAAGACTCCGTGGTGTGGCTCTTCTGCTTTTCCCTGCAAAGGAAACACATGTTTGAGTCTGTGGACTGTGGAGGGAGAGTAAAGCCAGAGCCCACTGTACTGTGATCACAGAGCTATGTTTTAGACAACAGCAGTTAAACTAATAATCGTGTTGTTAGGGACGCAGACATTTTACAGTTAGCTGTTCTGCTCTTTATCTCTCTCCCTACTCAGTGTCTAGCCCTCCCTGACGCTGGGTGTCTGGGCTGCTGGCACGCCTGCCTCTGGAGGATCACTGTGATTGCCAGCTCTCTCTCCCTCTCCCCCTCCACCCACCCCACTCCCCAGCCTACATGATCAAGCATTTCCTCACACTTTACTTTGCAGGATTTGTTGTGTATTTTTACTCACTTTTCAGTCTCTTCTGGATAATTGATCAAAACTCAACCTAGCCAGGCGGCGGCGGTGGCGCACGCCTTTAATCCCAGCACTCGGGAGGCAGAGCCAGGTGGATCTCTGTGAGTTCGAGGCCAGCCTGGGCTACCAAGTGAGTTCCAGGAAAGGCGCAAAGCTACACAGAGAAACCCTGTCTCGGAAAAAAAACAAAAAACACCCCCCAAAAAACCTCAACCTGGACACCTTTGGTCGCCTCTCCTCAGCCGTGTGGTCGTTGAGATCTCCTGACTGACTTTAATCTGAGAACTGCCTTTAGTGTTCTTTTTAAAGTCTACAAATAGAGGAAGCACAGGAGGAATAAAGATAGAACGAGCCCACAGCGTTCAGTAGGCAGCCAGTTAGTTGCCTGCCGCAGGAAGTCTGTGCACACAGGGAAAACCTGCTCTTAGGTGGATCCTTCAGCACCACGCTGAAGAAACACTGTGTCTTACCATGCTGTGACCCCATGCTGTGCTCTGATGATGTGGGGCTCCGGCTAGCTTCATTCTCCAATTCATTGCTCCTTCTACTATTCAGAATGTGACTCCTGGGGTACCAGTGGTGGTAGTTCGGGAAGAGATGGTGTGCCAATGGTTCTAATAATGTCTTAGCTCTCGTTAAACAACAGACAAACACCTCCTTGCCTGACATCTTCAAGCTTTTTATTGCTCAGTGCAGTCCCCTTACTTGAACTCATGTCAACAGTTAATCGTATCCCATGCACACAAATCTCGGTTTTCAGTAGGTTTGCTCCTTTTTGTCAAGTATTCAACAGCGGTTCCTCTTCAGAATATTTTCATCTTTTATAAACGTGAAGCCAAGGCTGAATCTTCCGTTTCATGATTCTAAAGATGGTTTGAAGACCCAGACCATGTCTTTTCTGCTAACAAGGGCTGCTGTTGGTCAACCCGTCGACTGAGCCTCTGCTGTCCCCTTCCTAGTGACTCTTCCTAGCGACAGGCCTGCCCTGTGACTGTGGTGGGGGCCTGGAATCCGTGGACAGTTCTTTTCTACAGAATTAAACACAAGAGCATTTAATGGGTATAGGGAAAAATAACTGAAGCTGGATTAGATGCTGGGTAAAAATACAATGCTTTATGGTCCTTTTCCCAGCTGAAAGTGCGACACTTGAAGTTGTTTATTGAGACAACTGATAATTCTAAATGGAAAAACCCAGGAAATCGGAAGCACTGGCTTATTTTGCAAGGCACAGGGAAAAGACTAGCCGTCTCTGTCCAAAGGTTGACTTCTAATGACAGACACAATAAACAAATACTTCTTAAAAAATGACTTAAGCAAGCATTAAGGAGCGCTCAGCACCGTCAAGGCCTGGCTGGAGAATTAGCACACTGTTCTTTGAACTCTGTTGTGTTTTCCTAGGAGCTGGGCCCTCCTGGCTGCTCTTGCCTTTCAGGGGTATTTCCTGTGGGGGCCTGGGGTAGGAAGCCTGCTTGACGGAGTCAGACAGACCTGCTTTGAAAATTCGTCTCTGCCTCACATGTGCTGTGCTGGCTAGAGCTAAGAGGTTGTGTCCGCCTCCCTCCAAGCCTGGCTTCCTCCGCTGTGGAGATAATACAGCGCCTTTCTGATTGCATTGTTAGGGGACAAGAATGATTCACATCAGGAAGGTGCTAGGCTTAGGCCGTAGAATCTGGTGTACGCTTGCTCACTGAACAGAGAATCTTGTCAGCTTCCTTCCCACTGCAGAACCCTCTTTTGAGCCCAGTCGTAGGACTCTAGGCTGGTGTGGCTCTGCTGCATGTGCCTCCTGAAGCCTGGGGTTATGAGCAACGTCAGGTTGCTTAGGAAACTGAATTAAGCATGTCCATAACTTTGTCCTCTCATCTCACACACAATAGTGGAAGGCCGAACCATGGCAGGGGTTCGTAAAACTTGCTTATTCAGATAATAGGGTGTTTTTTCTTGTAGCTCTGAGAAAATGCTGTATTTATAAAGGGATTTATTTTGTTCACTGTTTGGGAAGTTTCAATCTGTCATGGGAGGGAGGGGGTGGAGGAACAGTTTGTAGCATTGTGGGCAGGAAACACAGAGAAGGGACGGGAAAGGTATGGAGTCTAAGACACAGCTCCAGGGACACGTTCCCTACTTCTTCAGTCAGGCCGTCCCCCACAGTGTCACACTTCAGCAACAGATTCAACCCACACTGTCAGAGCCCTCCTGCTGCAGGGCCTCTGAAACAGCTTCTCAGACAGACACACCCCAAGTGTGCTTTACTAGTGTGTGGCTCCCAAACCAACCCAGGTAGACAGTCGAGACTAATCTTCATGGATATCTAGTGTGTTTTCCATGTCTAGGCATCTGTACAGTGAACAACTCATTCATTCCTTAGGATCCAACATTTTGCATTTCAGTTTCCTTCAGTTTTCTGTAGTTAATTTGATAGTGATATTTTTATGTTTTATGGGTTTTTTTTTTTTTTTGAACTGGGTGGGAGTGGTTAGGAGTCATTGCTGTTCTTGCAGTGGATGGGTATTGAGTTCCCAGCACTCATGAGAGGGTGGCTTACAACCACTTGTAACTTTAGCTCTGGGAGATCCAATACCCTCTTCTGGCCTCCATGGGAACACCCCCCCCCCCCCGCCCCCATACACATACAAGTACATGAAATTTAAAAAAAAGAATAAATTTAAAAAAATCAATAATGGCAATGTTCTGTCTTCTATATTTGATATTTCTGATGGAAAATGGGAAGGTAGGCAATAGTTCTATTTCATTATGTTAGACTTATTGGACAGAATTTTGGGTACTGACAAATTGTGCTTGCGGCATCAATTTCAGGTCCTAAACTACTGGCTGAGACGATGAAATCTCTCATTGTGCCACTTCTGATTAGTTAATATAATCCTTGAGTCCCAAGCCAGTGGTGAACTGCGTGACTTTGAGACTTGTCACGTGTTTTTTAAATCGTCTGTCCGGTGGTTCTTCTGTCAAAGGAGGTAACACCCGTTTTCCCTTCCGCCCATGGGTTTATGGGGGCACCTTAGTTAGTTAGTGTATATCACTAAGTTGTAATACAAACATAAGGCTATCCTTATCGGTGTTTAGCCTAAAGACCTTTCATTTCTTTTCCTCTCTGCTCACCACGCAGGTGCTTGATGGACAAGCCCTGCTCACTAGTCCCGCCTCCCTTCCCTCCTCCTGCAGGAGACAGTCTGTATTTCCTCTTTGCACCTGCTGCTTACCTAATGGCATCTTCCACTCTGCCACCCTGGTCATTACCTTGGGTGCTCGGGGTGCAGTGAGGATGCAGAGCCCTGGGCTCGTCTGTGGATTGGCTGCGGGAATAAATAACCCTTCCTCAGGATTCTGAAGACAGTTGTCATGAGCGTCTAGTGTAGGAAAACTTCTACTTTTTTCTTGGATGCTTCTCTTCTCGCCGGTACACAGGGTGTGGTAAAGAGACTCCACCACCAACCAGCTTGCGGTTTGAGGCCCACGTGGGATTTGAACTCATGACCTAATGCCAGAGGCAAGACTGTTACTGACCACCTGGAACCCCTCCTCCTACAACATAGGCATTTCAAACACTTGCTCTGAGTAGTCCTGTGGCTGCTGTCTGTGCCCCCTTCCCATCCCCGGCCCCCTTTCCTGCGGCACTGCTGGCCTCCCCATCAGGAACACAGTTCTGAACTCCCGTTTTCCTCCCTGCCTTTCGACGTGCTTGTTACAGATGCTTCCTTGCTTCCCATCTCTCCTGTGTGAGTTCCTTTTTTTGTTCTTGTTCCTTCCTGTCCTTTCGGGATTAAAAATAGTCTCCAGGGTCTTTGACTGGTTGGCCACAAATCTGACCTTCCTTCTATTCAAACGGGTCTCTCCCGAGCATCTTGTGATGCTGTCCTGCTCATCTGAGATAGTCCACCTCAGCACCCATGCTGTTAATCTGTGCCTATTCTCAGCTGGTTTGTGGAGCTAACTGACCCTTGTACCCGGAGCGCTAGCTGAAAATTAAGTCTCCTGTACCAAGATGCTTAATCAGTGACCCGCTCACATTGTTCCCGACAAACACTGAACTCTCTCTTGCCCGCTGACTGCGTGTGGTACAGAAGGAGAAGGGACGGCACACCTCAGGACTCCCTGTGACATTCATCCTTGAGTGACGGACGCCATGACGCTGTGGTCAGCGCAGGCTCATGAAGTAGCTTTCAGATACCATACTGTGTAGAGTGTCCTGGGGGGGGGGGTCATGATGTTCTGCCCCCACCAAAATATCTCTTGGGAGGTCTCACGTTGCCTCAAATGTTTCTCCATGAGTTGCCTTTGCTTGGGGTTGGAAGATTCTGATATTCTTTACAAAACTAGCTTCCTAGCCAGTGTTGACTGGGACAGTCCCCAGATGAATCTGTGCTGTAGGACAAACGCTTGATCAACCTGTGATGGCTATGGCAGACGTGTTCACCTGAGTCTCTGACCTTAACCTGTCCATTAAGGTCCCACGAGAGCGTTGAAGGGGTTCTGCTGGAGCCCATACAGGGAAGAGCGTGGCCTCAAAAGTTCCCATTCACCCGGCCCTCTAGCTCCCTGTGTGGTTGACTCCGTGAAGCTGTCTGGCCGATGCCGTTGTGTCTGCCTGCCAGCCTGCAGTCTCCAGGACTGATGGTCAGCTTCACGCTTCCGGTGTCCGGCCGATGCCGTTGTGTCTGCCTGCCAGCCTGCAGTCTCCAGGACTGATGGTCAGCTCTACTCACCTTTCAAGTCAGCTCCACGTCATCCTGTCTTCTATGCTCCTAACCTCGTCTCGATGCATTGCCTTTGGGAGGGCCAAGGGTGGTGTTAGCACTTACCAAAAGCTCTGTTACAGCTCTTGTCACGGTGATAGTTTTTGTTTGCTTGAGACAGGGTCTTGCTGTGTAAGCCCAGGCTGGCCTCAGACGCATCGGGTAGCCCAGGCCGGTGTTGAGCCTGTGTTTTTCCTACTTGAACTTCCTGAGTGTTGAGAGCACAGGTGTGAACCATCACCCTTGGCTATGAAGTATACTTTTCCCTTTCCTTTACCCTGTTTATTCAGTGCCTTGAGGCTTGGGTCACATTTCAGTCATCTTTGCATTCCCATTGTCTGAGATGTTATCTATACTCAGTAGCATCTATTTTCATGTTTGTTTGTTGGAGACAGGGTCTTACTACAGTAGCCCAGGTTATCTTGGAGCTAAAACATGTATCTTTAATGTTATTTCTTGTCGTTGGTTATATATGCTCAGTGTCGGTTTTTGAGACAAAAGAAAAACATTGACTGAGTAAGCTAGACTTGATTTACAGCTTACTGTCTGACTAACCACATAACAAGGGAAGGGGATATTGCCTTTGCTTCATTTTATTGCTGCTCTTTCATTTCTACACTACAGGATCTTGTGAACTGATGGTGAGCTTTGTGATAGATGGGCTAGCATGGATCCAGACTTCACCTACAGATTTTCTAGAGATACAATGGTTTGAGTCATGAGTCCAGAGTGGACTGCTAGGAACTTAATTCCTACTCAGAGTTCCAGAGTCGACCTACTTAGGGTTTTCACCTATCTTTATATCTGAGGTCTGTAACTGTCTTCAAATTCGTTTGAACCTAATGGCAAGCTGGTCTGGCTTGTTCACGGGGATCTGACACCCTCCGTGTGTATAATGATGCAGGGTATGTATGTGATTCAGCCTCTTGAGCTGAGATGGATGTTGTAGGCTTGCTGTGTGGTCACTTTCTGAAGGGTACCCCTCTCACTGGCAAAGAGACAAAGGGAAATGCAGCTCAGCTGGCAGAGTGTTTGCCTAGTGTATACGAGGCCTTGGGTTCTACCCCCTGCACTGTGAAAGTCCACATGGTGGACAAGCCTATAGTCCCATTACTTGAGAGGTAGCGGTGGTGTGTGTGTGTGTGTGGGGGGTTGTTTGTCTACAACCCTGCTGTCACTATGTAACCCTGCTTGGCTTGGACCTCTCAGGGATCTGCCTGCCTCTGCCTCCAAGTGCTGGGCTTAAAGGCATGTGCCCCATCCCCCACCAATAACAGTTTTTCTGTTTGTTTATTGCCCTCCCATCTTTATTTGCTGACACTTTTTGATATAGCTGCTGTGGCAATTTCTGTTCAGTTTTGTGATCAACCAATATTATTTTTCAGAACAAGTTCTCTAAGGTTTACTTTCTGATTTGAGTGGTTTGTGATATTTGTTATGTTTCTGATACCACAGGACCCCCATGCCCACCCCAATGCTTTCGGACTTTGTGTTTGAGGCATTTCAAGGTGATAATGCCTGTTATTGGTTTACGAGCCTCCTTTCTGGTCTTTTCCTTGTGAAATTCCTGTCCTTTATCAGAGCTCTGGAGCCTGTGGAGGAGCTGGAGCTGATAGTGCAGTGTGGGATGAGGGCACGTGACTGGATGTGCAGGGGATTCAGCAGGAGAGGACCAAGCCTTCCTTCTGCCATGCACAGCTCTATGCAGGCTGGGCTGGGGAATACAGGACCAGACACCCTAGGGTTGCGCTGCCCGGTGGTAGCTTCTTGTCACTGTGCCTCCCGAGCACTTGAAATGAGTTCCTCTGGACTAAATGACAGCCCACGCAGAGTCCACTCCAAAGTGTGAAGACTTGATGATATAAACTATCGCAGTGATTTCTTGTAGTGAGCTTATGGTAAAATGATATCCTGGGCCGGGCGGTGGTGGCGCACGCCTTTAATCCCAGCACTCGGGAGGCAGAGCCAGGTGGATCTCTGTGAGTTCGAGGCCAGCCTGGTCTACAGTGCGAGATCCAGGAAAGGCGCAAAGCTACACAGAGAAACCCTGTCTCGAAAAACCAAAAAAAAAAAAAAAAAAAAAAAAATGATATCCTGGGTATGACAGGTTAAACGAAATATTGTTCTAAAAACATATTTGTCACAAAATCATGTTTCTTTTCACCATTTTAAATATGGCACTTACAGAAGTTACCCATGGCTGGCATTATATTTTCTTTGAACAGTGTTGTTCTCAGACCTTAGTGTTCAAAATGCACGTTGTGGGTTCTGAAATCAATTCAGTGGTTAAGAAAATACTATTTTTAAATTAGGACAGAATGGAATAGAAATACCAGAATGGCACTATTTAGAAACTTTTTGTTTAATAATACATGTGTTTAGACCAGGCCCCAGGTAAAACGTGCCTTTTATTTTTTAAACCATGAATCACGGTCAAATGTCTGCGAGTCACTGTTCTGGTGGCTGACTTATTCTGGAGCATTACCAGAGGGCAGGTCTGATCGTACAGGTCTGAGGGGTTAAAGCTGGCCTGGAACTCTTTAGCTAAACCAGACCCTACAGGAGCTGGATGCTCATCTCAGTGAGCCAGGAGACTCCAGAGTGAAGGGGGCCAGGGCTCTGTATGCTGTCTGCTGAAGGCCGATCTTGGGAGGCCAGACCTAAGGTGCCCCTGGAGTCTAGAAGGGACTGTGTGTGTGTGTGTGTGTGTGTGTGTGTGTGTGTGTGTGTGTGTGTGATTAAAACCTTTTTCCAAATAGTCTCCTGGGTGGTGATTCTTTCTAAGAAGTGAGTTGTTTCTTAGTGACCTTGGACTCAAACCGGATTGAATAGGTTTGGTTTGGTTTGGTTTGTGACGGCAGAGCTCTTCCTTTCTGTGTTCGGATGACATCTGAAGAGGCCGGTGGGGGGAGGGGGAGTCTGCAGAGGCTGTTGTTCTAATCCAGGAACACATCAGTCTTCTTCCAGAAAAGATGTCCTTCCCATACATTAGACAGAGGGACAGTCACCCGGGCTCTATGTTTGACTGAGTTCTAAACAAAGGGCATTTATAGCCATGGGGAGGGGGCAAAGTCCTCCCCCCAATAATAAAGTTTATGAGCTTACATGGCCTTGTATTTATTCTGACAGTTGTAAAAATTCTTTCTAGTTGACCCATTTTTCCTTTCTTAATTAAAAAAAAAAAATCTGGCAGGCAAGAGTAAGAAATGTGAAACACGTGACTAATGCTTCAGCTCTTTCTCCTGGAGCCAAATTCTTTAAAATTGTATCTTAGACATACTTGATTTTTGTGACACAATTGCCCACAAAAGCCACCAAACGTTTGTTCCCGAAGCTTGTAGATTTCGATGGTATTTGTCTTCAGGAAGGAATCTTAAAACATAGCATTTAGGAGTCAGTGAACCGGAACTGTCTGTGGAGCGTTCACCCCAGTGAGTTAGCTCACCCTGGGCACAGACAGAGGGCCAGGCAGCCTTGGCTTCTCCTTCGCCTGGATACTTCCAGCCTTGTTGGTAATCACCCAGGATTTTTAAGGGAGTTGGGCTAAGTGATCTGCAAGATCCTTTGGAGATAGAAAGCACCAGAATTCCAGGACAGACTGACCAGGCACCAGGACAGACTGACCAGGCACCAGGCGTTTGGATGGATCCTGATCAACATCATTCCTGTACTCATTCCTTCCAATCCCAGCCTCTGTACGAGGGTCGTGTGATTTTAGGAGTTTTTATCACAGCAGATTTGAAATCATTGTAACTCTCATGCTGCTGTCCCATGAAGCGGCTCCAGCTTCCCGGAAGGTAGTTAAATGACCTTTCTCAGTACGCCAAAGCATACTGTACTGTTGGATACTCCATGTAATCTTCTGCTAAGTCATACTGCATGCAATCATCAGTTTTGTGTTAAAAATGGCCAAATATTGGCAATTTTCATGTAGTTCTGTCTAAAATTAGCTGTACTCTATAGAACTTGAGATAGATCTCTCTGTGAACATGTCACATTCAAGACATCTTTAGAAAAAATTCTTTGATAATTTTTTTTTTTTTTTGGTTTTTCGAGACAGGGTTTCTCTGTAGTTTTGCACCTTTCCTGGAACTCACTTTGTAGACCATACTGGCCTCGAACTCACAGAGATCCTCCTGCCTCTGCCTCCCGAGTGCTGGGATTAAAGGCGTGCACCACCACCGCCCGGCGATAATTTTTTTAAAATAAGAATTATTAAGTCCCATTAAACTGTCTTAGTAAGCCTGTACTTAGAGAATACATGTTTTAAACATCTAAATAAGGAAAATATTTACTTTCACTAAATTTAATTTTATTAGTCTTAGCCATTTTTTCCCTAGTTGTTTTCAGAATCTTTTCAAATCCTGATTTGGTAAAGCAATGGCGCAGCTGTGGCTTCAGTTCAGGTGCTGTAAGCTCAGCAACACTGCATCCCCACTCAGCAGGCTTGACTGTTTGGACTCAGAACTAGCCAACTCCACAACTACTCAGCTCACACCTCTCCATCCTGACTATAGTGACCAGAGGGCAGAGCTAGGGTGGAATGGTCTCGGTGTCTTTGAAGACTGTGAGCAAGACCCAGGGGTACCAGTCTGTGTTCCCCAAAATATTGTGCACCCTAATAAACTTATCTGGGGTCAGAGAACAGAAAAGCCACTAGATACTTAGGCTAGAAAATGGTGGCACTCACGCCTTTAAATCCTAGCATGCCAGAGGCAGAAATCCCTCTGGATCTTTGTGAGTTCAAGGCCACATTGGAAACAGCCAGGCATGTGACACACGCCTTTAATCCCAGGGAGTGATGGTAGAAAGCAGAAAGGTATATAAGGCGTGAGGACCAGAAACTAGTAGCAATTGGCTGGTTAAGCATTCAGGCTTTCGAGCAGCACAGTTCAGCTGAGATCCATTTGGATAAGGACTCAGAGGCTTCCAGTCTGAGGAAACAGGATCAGCTGAGGAACTGGTGAGGTGAGGTAGCTGTGGCTTGTTCTGCTTCTCTGATCTTCAAGCATTCACCCCAATACCTGGCTCCAGGTTTGATTTTATTAATAAGACCTTCTAAGATTCATGCTACAAGTCTGGGTCAGCAAAGGAAGGACCATTAGTTTGATATGACTTTGTTTTTCTCATGATATCACATTAGCTGCTAGTGATCGTTATGTGCAAACTGAATCTGGAATTTTGGCCCAGTCATGGGACTAGCAGCCTGTCATTTGTGGTCTCCATTTAATCACTTGCGTTTGCTTCCTTTGCATGCTGCTGCTCTGAGATGCCCAGTGGATTTTTCTGCTTCTGTTTCATTCATCAGTGTTGCGATCACTTCTGCCGAGGCTTTCGGTGCCCCCGTCTCGAGAGAGGTGAAATCGTTAAGGGACTAAGTGTTCTTCTTTTTGTCTGTTCTTTCCTGAGCTCCAGGTTCTTCTTTGCTGTGCTGCTGGTCTACCCTCTCTAGTTCAAAGGCCTTTTACTTGATAGGGAAGATAGACACTTAGATAGGGGTGAATAGTTCTGCTTTCTTGCCTTATCAGTCCGAATTACTCCACTATCAGCAGTGAGCCACACCCTTCCTTATTCTTGCTCCCAGAATAGTTGAAAAAAGTCCTTTAACTGGCTTTAGACTTTTCACAGTTCTCATTATTAACATGACTGTTAATGTTCACATTTCTGTGTTTGGGATACATGCTACTCTAAAGTGGATGCTCAGTCTTAGTACAGGATATTCTTTCATTGCATATTTAAAAACCTTTTAAATTAGTTCATTTGTTTTGTGTGTATGGGTGTTACTTGCATGTATGTCTGTATACTATTTGTATGTGCCTGGTGCCCAAGGAAGTAGAGTTACAGGTGGTTGTGAGCCATCATCTGGGTGCTGGGATTTGAACCTGGGTCCTCTGGAAGAGCAACCAGTGCTCTTCACCATTGAGTCATCTTTCTACAATCCCTTTTTATCTCATAATTTAGAAACCTGGATAATCACTGTCCTAAGATTGTTTATTGTTATTCCAAAGAAAGAATGTGAGAGCAAGTCACCTTTAAGAATCTGTATTTATTTATGCTTATGATGTTTATATTAACAAATATTGATGATCTACAATGTGTTTATATGTATATGTTTAATTTGTTTGGTCACACACACACACACACACACACACACACACACACACACCCCTTACCATCTCTTGCTCCCCTCCCACTCATGCTAATCCACTTCTTGTTCCCAGCTAGCTCTTTTCACATCTCCTTTTTATCAGTGACCCACTGAGTATCTTTAGAGTTGCCTATGGCCTCACGGGGCAGGTTTGTTTCCTGGAGCATGGGCACTTTATCGGGGATACACCACTGAAGAGGATGTCTCTCCCTTATCAACCGTTAACTACTTAGGAATCCTCAAGGAGAGGCAGGGAATCCCTGCCTCCAGGAAAGGGTGCTGCTGGACCTGATTTGAATGGAGGAGAGTGGGGATGTTAGCAGAAACAGATTTGGGATAGGACTTCTGAGTGGTGCTGGGAAGGCGGTGATATGACTATTTGCACTGCTGGAATGGTTTCCAGATTAGACGCGCTCTGGGGTTAGTGACGTGTACACATAATATCGAGTACATGAATGAGTGGATGACATGAAAAAATAGAAGAGGGTTGAGGGCTGAGCTTGGACCGCCCCCTTATTGAGGGCAAGAGGGTAGAGAACAGTTAGTGTAGGAGTCACAGTGGGTATAGTCAGAAGATTACAGTCTACCTGGGTGGCCAAAGTTTTAAGATGTTTAAAATCTCATATGTACTCTACAGATGAGGACTACCCTTGGACTTTTGGGCATTTCAGATTTTCCTTTTTGAAAAAATACATTTAAAAACTAAACACCAGAGGCTGGGAAGATGGCTCATCCAATAATGTACGTCAGTGAGAGGCCCTGCCCAGTATTATATCATGTGGAGGATGATAAGTAAGACAGCTGACATCAGCTTTGGGCTTTCACATGCACACATGAACAGTGTGGCTTCACACTTGTAAACATGCATGCACGCACAACACAGCACACACATGCATACACACACACACACACACACACACACACAAAATAAATAAGGTGGAGGAGATTGAGGAAGATACCTGACATTGACTTCTAGCCTCCACCTCCCTACACACGTGCACTTACATATGAAAACACACACACACACTTATCAACATGTCTGCACCCACACAAACCAACAAAAACCAAGCAAATAAGAAAAAATACTGATGAAGCAAGTCGTCTCAGGGAATAGACCAGGAGAGTGGCATTCTTGATGAGTACTGTGCCTGTTCTTAATGAACAGCACAGCTGGTTACTGCTTCCTCACCATCCAGAAGCAGCAGATTTGAAGAGAGTGGGTTTTTGGAGGCTGATATACTTGTAGCAACAAATCCTGGGGGAAAGCTATGGTCAAATGTCCCCTTGTGAGCGAGGCGTTCTCTGTGTACTCATTCAAGGGCAGTCTTGCCTACCCTAGAGCTCCTCCTGCCCCATTGCCTCACTTTCCCCCAATGTCCTCACTAGTCTACGCTGTTCTTCCTTTGTTTGCTCACTATAGGTGGCCTTTCGCGTCCTCTGTGGGATCTAGACTCCAGAGGTCAGGGGGCTTGGCTGTCCCTTCCCTCACTGCTATAGGTATCCGACAGATGAGTATCTGTCGCGGAAAATAACTGCTTACCGAACGTTGAACACCACCCCCCTTATATAATTTGAATGTTACGTCTTTCTTAACATTTGTCTTTTTCCTCAGCCGTGTTCACACACTGAACAACGTCTTCCCAGATATACTTGAAGGCCTTTTTAAAGGTTTGCCTCCCTCCTTGCCTCTGAGACCTGAATCCAGAAGGTGTGGGATTGGCTCTGAGCTGCACAGGGAAGCCTGCTGCTAGCCCTGTAGATTCCTAGAACCTCTGCTTTGTTGTGTGACGTCAGTGGCCCATGTTGTGTGTACCTCTCACATCGTTTTTGGAAAAATGAATCAATAAGTGTTTCTAAGTGTCTCTAGAGGGTCTATCAAGTCACACAAATAGACTTGAAAAATGCTATGATTTCCTCAGTTAAGGCCTAGCTAACAGCATAGCTCTTTTGTAGACGAGTTCACCTCTTTTCCCTCTTACCCTTCCCCATAGTTGTCTCCTAAACATTAAGAAACAAAAACTTTTTTTTTTTTTTAGCTCACTCTTTCCTGTAGTGGGTCACAACAGCTATGTACATTATTTCCCCGGCTCAAAATAATTTCAGCTTTTTAACCTTACATGCTAGAGAAGTGGCCAAGGGAAGCTTTTGGATGTGGAAGGAGAGCCTCCCCGCTGTGATTAGAGTGACAGAGCAGTGTGGCATTTGTAACGGGCAGCCGTGCAGCTCCGTTGGTTATATAATGAATGGTCACTCAGCGCAGATACTGGAATCCATCACCCAGGACCATTGTGTCCACTCGCAGAGACAGGGCTTTCTTTGTTTGCACCAAGTCCGCAGCTCGTGGGTATTAGCTTAGCTATTAAGTAAAACTGCATTCCTGGAAAGGAAAATGCGGCAACTTTCCCTTCTTTCTTTCTTCCTTTTTTTTTCTTTCTTCCTTTCCTTCCTTCTTTTCTTTTTTTTTTAAGTGGGAGGGAAAGATGCCTATTTGAAAATCCAAACATACAATTACTCCTGGCAACACAGCAATTACACTTCTCTGACAAGACAACTTGTGTTTTGTTAGATTTAGACAGTTCTAATTTTCCACAGTCCCATGACCTCTGTCATGTTAATATGAAATCTAAATATTTGAAGTGGCTTAGTGAGAGTGAGGAGGAAATGAAAGGGTTATGGGGGTTAAATATGATCAAAATAGGTTTTATACCTAAAGAATTAAAAACTTACCTTCAAATAATTTTAGTAACCCAGGACATGTGTTTTATAGTTTGCCACGTTAGTGCTTTGGATAGAGTTAGCTCCAGGGCTTGGTCTCAGGGTACAGGCTGTGGGAGGTAGCATAGAGCTTTAAGATGTGGAGCCCAGTGAGAGATGTGCAGGTCCTTGGAGGAGCCTCCCTTAGGAGGGTTAAGTTCTCTGTATGGGATTCCAGGTTCTTAGGTGAGTGAGCCACTGCAGCAGCCAGCCAGCTCTCCAAGTCACACTTACACATCCTGTTTGGAGATGCGGGTCTTGCTCTCCAAGTCACTCTTACAGGTCCTGTTTGGAGATGCGGGTCTTGCTCTCCAAGTCACGCTTACACATCCTGTTTGGAGATGAGGGTCTTGCTACTGTGCTTCTGCTTTGCCTTCGAGGTCCTCATTAGAGCCAAGCCGATGCTGGCACCTTGCCCTTGAATCTCCAGAACTGTGAGCTAAGTACAAACATCTTCCTTACAAAGTTAGCCTGCCTTTGCCATTTTGTTATGATAATGAAAAACTAGCTGCTGATATAGGTGTTGTTTTTTCCTCCCAGTCCCCAATAGGGGGAATTTTGTATAGAACCCAAATTTGTGTTTCATGGAGCAGGCTCTTGATATCTGTCATGTGCATACTGAGAGTCAGGAGAGATCAGCACAGGATGACCTCGCCAGTGCCATTATCTGTAAAATGGAATTGATGTGAGGCTCCGA
The DNA here is from genome assembly GCF_007827085.1 of Peromyscus californicus insignis. Lineage (NCBI taxonomy): Eukaryota > Metazoa > Chordata > Mammalia > Rodentia > Cricetidae > Peromyscus > Peromyscus californicus. Next base: position 37,955,532 of record NW_026294436.1, on the reverse strand, counting down.
TGTGGCTGTGTATTTAGAGAGTCTCTGAATGTTAGAAAAGTAGTATGTTTATCTCTGAAATTTCCTAGTCGCATGCAAACCTGTCTGAGGTTTAGGCTCACATGTATGCCTTCTCATCTGCTCCAGTTGGGAACAATTCAAAGCAAATGTACACTTCTCCTCTGAGTAAAACCGCTATCAGGCAATGATTGAAAAGAAAACAAATTGGCCTCTTGTTCCAGGTAAGGAAGAAAGGGGGCTGGAGAAGAGAGGGGTCGCACAGAAATTCTAGAAGTAGGCACCGTGCCCTGGAAAAGCAGATTCCTTGATCTGGTTTTCATCATCTTCAGAATTCATCTATCTCTGTTGCTCCAATCCTTACTCAGTAGTGTTTGTTATAGTGGTGCAGGCCCAACCACGCAGCCTCCTTGCAGGGTTTGGGTGTAGTGGGTGGAGGTGAGGCACATAGACCGCTTTTCACAAGTACCCATGGTGATCCCGCCATTGGAGACTGCGGTCCACACTTTGAGGTACTTTGCTCCTGCCATCTCTTGTCTTCCAGCCGCCCCTTCTTGACTTGTCTGCAGTTTGTTCTCCCTGGAGACCCATTTGATCACGAGACACTCACATTCATACTTGTCCAGTACATTTGCCTGCTTATAACTCCCGGCTGTTTCCCAAAGATGGTCAGGTTCAAGATCAAAGTCCTCCTGGCGAGCATTCCAGAAGGAGATGTTTGGGTGCTAGTTTGTTCCAGTTTTATAAAAACTTACTACAAGCCCGGAGACCTCCAACAGCCTCCCAGGCTTAGAACCTGGCTGGGGAGAAGGGCCGTTAAAATCTTCAGACGAAAACCTGCCTGACTTTGTGTGACATCTTTTGTGGGTGAAGGCCTGAAAGCTGTTTGGGTAGGCCGACACCACACAAGTACCTTTCTTGCAGTGTGTTTATTCACACTCACGTCCTGTGGTGGGTGGGTTTGATTGTGCATTCGTTTCTCTGACACTCACACTTGGAACTGTAAGAAATCAAGCGAATGCAGATTCCCACTCTCTGTTTTCAGATCGAGCCATCAGCTCGGTGGCATTTACAGTTGATAGACCAATAAGAGCAATGTGACTCTTAGAGACCAAGAGTTTAATTCAGCATCTCCATCATGATAGGAGAGGAATTCTGGAGAAACAAGTTTCATGAGCTTAGTAACTTTTAGTTATGATAATGAACTGACCAGTCTCAAGAAATGCTCAGAATAATAATTTTGGCGGATGCAGCAGGCCTTCATTGCTGGGAAGAGAATATATCAGTTTACTTTATTTACCTAGGATTTTTAGCTTAGAGTTTTGTATTTTTCATGGCATCTGTGGAGTTTCATGTGCCTTTCATAGATATTTTAAAATAATGCCTACTGTAATTCCCCTAATGTGTTTTCCATTCTGCAAATATTTATAGAACTCATGGCTTGGTAGACCCATGACCAGGGAGAGAGCCCAGAACAAGACAGATAGGATTGCTGCTCTTCTGTTTACAGATAGTAGGTGAGGTGGTCTGGTGTGGCAGGGAGTGTGGGAGATGTGACTACAGAGAGATGCTGGGGCATGGGGAATTGATTTATGTAGATACTGCTTGTTCATAAGAATGAGTGAGAAGCCGTCTAGACCATGAGACCATGGTTGACTCTCACAACACAGAAGGAGCTGATACAGAGGTCCGTAGGCATGAATGAGCCTGCTGCATTTTAGGAATTTCGTGCAGGTCAGTGAGTAAAGCTGGGGCTTAGGGGGAAAGTGGATGGGGGTGGTGGTGAGGGTCAAGGGGATTGTTGGTAAGGGCCTTGGGAGTTCTGGCAGAAGGCTGGATCATCTCCAAATGTCATGGCAAGCTGAAGAGGTTTTGAGCAAGAGAATGACATGACTCGATTTACGTTTGTTAAGAATCACTGTGGGGAACTAATAATGGTTTAAGAGGCATGAGTCTTCTAGTCATGAAGTTGTAAAGAAAGAAAAAGAATTGTGTGTTGGTTTTGCTGGGGCAGTTCATGCTACAAACATTCCGATCTCCGTCCATGCTAAGGCTTAGTTGAGAGGGAAGGGGCATTGCTCCGTACAGTTCAGTGTTCTCCTAAGTTCCTGGCATTCCTCTGGAACACAGATAAGGGGATTGGTACCTTGATGAGTAGTCTTATTCTTGTGGTAAGTGGACGATCCCTGTAAACAAATAGTCTGAAGGGCAAGCAGTGTGGCTGTTAGGAATAGACCTGCAGTTCATCCATCTTCATCTTCCGCTGGACGGACCACTCAGTGCTGTGGAGGACTTACGGGGCGCATTCTGAGTTATAGGATAAATGGATCTTTTTAGATACTTTGCCTTCAGTCTGAAGCAGAGCATACCCTTTAGAAGTATCGTCTGGATACAGGTCACAGGGTAAGGGGAGGTTGGAAGCAGGCGAGTGGGGTTTATTACACACCCTCAGTTAAGACACGGCAATGGGATGGAGGGTGTAGAGCGGAACAGAGGGCCGTTAAATACAGGATGAGGAACTAGTGATGAGCCTGTGGGTCCACAGGGGAGTTTTACAAGTGCTGAGATAGTATTGTGGCTAAGCACAAGTCTGAGTCCAGACCACTTGCATTTGAATTCTGCCTTTACCACTGAGCATGTGACCTGGGACAAGCTGCTTGGCTTCTCTGGGCTTCAGTTTCCTCAGTGGTAGAGAGGGAATACTCGATGTGTCTGCTGTGTTAAGTTATTATGAGATATCCACAATATTCTTAAGAGTGTCTGTTTTTCTTAGACGAGAACAGATTTATTGGGTACCCTGTGTGGGCCAAGCAGTGAGTACCATTTTAACCTTTTGTTGTTCTTGAGGGAAAGGGTCAATGAGTTCCAGGAAGGCATTCACAGTGCCAGTACTGCGGTCGCCACAGGAAGTAGGTGCTGAAACGTTTCCACAGGGCAGACAACCAGTGGGAAGAGAGGTGAAGGCAGAGGTCAGCTCCACAGGCTGATCGTTAATGCCTTCCTCGGTTGTCACAGAACCCACTCGACTTCATAACACAAACACCCAAGAGAGATCACCAGGGTCTGCTTGGCAGGGATGTCGGGAAAGTCTTTACGTACTATGGAGCTTTTAATCTCAAGTATTTGGAATTTTATCCCACGGTTAGAAAAACCATCTCCCTAATGTCAAGGTGAGTTAGGGAAGACTCGGTGATGTTGTCTTCGTCTGCCGACCAGAAAACTGAGAGTAGGGAGGTCAGGTGCCTTGGCCAAGCTCACGTTAGTTAATTTCACCTTTGTCCCTTCAGTGAGCCTTTTCTCTTCTTGTTTTCACGATGTCACACCGTGTTTCTCAAGTGGCAGCCAGCACACCTTCTGCAAGAGTAGTCTCCATGATCACCTTCCTTTTAGGGCTTCTGGACACAGGGTCAGAAGTCAGGTTTGTCCCCAGAACCTGAGGTGATTCTCTTGAAGACTGTAGTGTTCGAGGGAGGAGACAAGTAAACCCCCAAGTATGCTTTGCTTCTGGGTGAAATTTAAGAAGTTGAACTATTTTTTTAATGTAGAAACTTATCATTGCTGTAATTGAGAGTTGGAACCTTCTTCTGAATTTTTGTTATTTTATAAAGTTGAGTGGCGCCTTTGTTTAAAGGGAATAAATGAATACTAGAACCATTGATTGGTTTCCTGGTGCTGCTAGAGACAGCCTAGAGAAGCATGCTGCTTTTTATAGAGATACGTATAGAGGGCTGCTATATATATATATATATGCATCTGGCCAGTGGTCCCATCTGCAGTTACTACTCACAGTGGCAGAGGACTGATTAGGAAGAGCTGTGCTCCCTCTCTGTTCCTGTTTTCTATGTGTGCATATGGCAAGGAAGGAAGCCACAGCTCTCTGGCATTTCTAGCATGTGCCCATAAAACTCGCAGACTCAGATAGCTTGAAGTCTGTCTCTGTGGGATAGGGCGCCGTAGGCAGTAGCCAGTTAGTGATGAGCCCAGGAATCTGCTTTCATCTTATTTACTTGCAGAGGAGGCACACTTATCTCTGTGATATCTTGGCAGCTTGTCTGGTTCTTTGTTTTGTCTATGACTTCTAGCAACCATGCAGTAGAAACTCAACAAATGTTTGTTGAATGAATTAATCGACTTAAGTGCATTTAGGAGCAAATGAAAACAACCAAATTGTAAATTAGCTCACTGCTGAGAGGTGTAGACAACACCAGCAAGTTCTCAATGATCTTTGGGTCTAGACCTAGAAGTAAAATTTAGTTTCTTGCCATTTTACTCTGTTACTTGTAATTCTTATCAGTGAATCTCAGGGTTCTGTAGTTTTCCCCATTAAGGTTTCTGTGCTTTCACTTGGCATTTATTTAATGTCTGTTGTGCATTATATAGTGTTAAGCTTTATCCCTTCATGTCATTAACTGAAAAAAGTTCATATTATAATCAGAAACCCGTTCTTTCTTTCATATACTGAGGTTTCCTTAGCATTCCATTTAGGTTCCTTGCACAATGGAGGCTATTTTAATACTGTCTTCACTAAATGACATCAAGAGTGGGTCATGAGCCATGGGAATGATGAGCATGTTATTAGGTAGATAAGCTTTTTCTTTACAGCTGACACCTGCCTTTTTACATGTATATTTTTGACCATTAATATTTAGTGAACAAACTGTTTGCTTTTTCAATGTCTGTTCGTTTGGAGAAGTTGTACCTCTGTTTCCCCCATCCATCAATATTTTCAATAATCTATCTTCTTTTTCTTTCTTAAGTATCAGACTTTATAAATCTACCTTTTTGCCTATATCCTATTTTGAATCATAATACTATTTTGTTTTTTAATTTTCTAAGAATATTTGACTCAAGAGTAGACTTAAACCTGGCATGTAGGTAAATCAGTTCACTTAGAAACTTGGGATAGAACACGAGTGCTTCCTAGGGCCCCCTAGCTGTTGTAGGATTCAGTAGTTCTCCATGCAGTCACTCATTGCTCACTTAACTCTTCTTGCACATTTTGGTGAAGCTGTTCATCCTTCTTAGGATTTAGTTACCTAAGAACATGTAATAATGAAGGAGACTTGTTTTCCTTCAGAGAAGTCCGTTAATGCTAAGGCCATATTACTTTTGAGTGTTAATGATTTCAGTCTATGTAAGGAGTTAAAAATAATATTGGAGAGCATTTGAAATTACAAGACTCAGCTTTTAGTGCAAGTAGTATGGCTAGAGGAAAAATTAAAGGATTTTACAGTATTTTATTTGTGGACAGCTGGTAATGTGCAGCCTTGCTCCTTGCATCTTTTATCTTTGTGTTTATTACCTAATGTTATAGCTGTCTTGTAAGAGTTACATGAAGTGTGTAGATTCTAGGGTATTGGGTTTTGACACTCTTCAGTATTCAGATATGGAGACTGAGTGTACAATACCATATTGCTTTGTGTTATTAGGCAACACGTTACCATGGGGAAATAGAGCTGACCTATACTGATGAAGTAGTGAAATTCCTATAGTAAAGGATGGCTGTAGAGCTTGGGCATTTGGTTCACAATGAGTGCTCAGCAGTGCATGCCAGCTCTCCCTTTTTTCCCTCTGCTTTTATAACGTAAAAGCAGTTTCTTAGAATTAAGTGTAGAAGAGAAGTACTCAATGAAAGAAAAATGTAGTGTCTCTTTCCAAGAGATGTGCTCAAGAGAAATTAAATTAGGTTCTCTATTCAATTGTCTGGTCATATGCTTCAAGGGTCCCTGTATATCTGTCAGGAAGCCATGCTCTAGGATATTACTCATGGTGAACACAGTACTTAGCAATAAAGGATTTGCCAGAGACCCCCATGTCCCACAACTTTGTGTGAACTATGAAACTGCATTTTATATTTGAATTTTTAAGTCACACATCAACTTTAAATTTTTTTTTTTTTTTTTTGTATTGGAGAGGAAAAGAAACAAACTAACAAGAATCTTAAAAGGTCTTATTAATAAAATCAAACCTACCGGGCGGTGGTGGCACACGCCTTTAATCCCAGCACTCGGGAGGCAGAGCCAGGCGGATCTCTGTGAGTTCGAGGCCAGCCTGGGCTACCAAGTGAGTTCCAGGAAAGGCGCAAAGCTACACAGAGAAACCCTGTCTCGAAAAACCAAAAAAAAAAAAAAAAAAAAAAAAAAACAAAAAAAACCAATAAAATCAAACCTGGGAGCCAGGTATTGGGGTGAATGCTGGAAGATCAGAGAAGCAGAACAAGCCACAGCTTCCTCACCTTGCCGATTCCTCAGCTGATTCTGTTTCCTCAGACTGGAAGCCTCTTAGTATTGGTGAAATTATTAAGGCCACTCCATGTAGTTAAAAGGGAGGTTTATTTAGTGGCGTAACTTACAAGTGAAGGGATAGGTAGGTTGCAGGGTCTGGGAAAGGCGTGTCGCAGTCTGGCAGTGTTCTCTGGAGAACTCTGCTTGGTCTACCTCCAGCGTCCAGGGTCCAGGAACCAGGAACCAAGAGAGCCTGCACATTTTGGTCTCAGGTCTTCAGGGTCCTCTCTTGGCCCCACCTTGTAGGCGTGACAGTTACCGGAAGCCTCATGGGGGTTGGAACTTCCAGATCAAGGTTGGAATGGCTACCCACTACATCTCAGCTGAACTGTGCTGCTCAAAAGCCTAAAAGCTTAACCAACTCTAGTTCCTGCTCCTCACGCCTTATATACCTTTCTGCTTTCTGCAGGAAGGATTATTTCCTGGGATTAAAGGCATGAGTCACCATGCCTGGCTGTTTCCAGTGTGGCCTTGAACTCACAGAGATCCAGATGGATCTGCCTTTGGAATGCTAAGATTAAAGGTGTGTGTGCCACCATTTTCTAGCCTCTGTATCTAGTGGCTGTTCTGTTCTCTGACCCCAGATAAGTTTATTAGGGTGCACAGTATTTGGGGGAACACAATATCACCACAACAAACTGTACAAATCATGATGGGGATCCCAAAAGGGAGTGAAGGTTTCACTGGCAGATTGATGATGGGGCTTTCCTCTCTCTGTCACTATCTCTGTCTCGTGTGTGTGTGTGTGTGTGTGTGTGTGTGTGTGTGTGTGTGTGTGTGTGTGTGTGTTCGTTCATGTGTATGTGTATATGTGTGGCAGGACATTCATGAACCTGTGTATGCTAGTGTATATGGAAGCAAAGGTCTTTCTCATTCACTGGACATCTTAGTTTTTGAGACGGCGTCCCTCATTGAACATGAAGCTCTCTGATTCTGCCTTGTCCCACCTATTCTGCTCATGGGTCCCATGGATCCTACTTTCTCTATAATAGACAGGTGCTGAAGTGCCCAGCTTTTTTATGTGGGTCGTAGGGCTCCGAACCTAGGTCCTCGTGTTTGCATGGAGTACTTTGCCAGTTGAACCACCCCACCCCCAGCCTAGGGTTTTGGCTTTTAGCTCTTGGTCTTTGTAGTAATGATGATAGTAATGGTGGGAGACATTGAAGGTTTTGTTTTGTTTTTTAGATTTATTTATTTTTATTGTATGTGTATGGATGTTCTGTCTGTATGTCTGTGCACATGTCTACAGTACCCATGGAGGTCATGAAGGTGTTAGATCCCCTGGAACTGGAGTCACAGATGGTTGTTAGCGGCCCTGTGGGTGCTGGAAATAACAACCTGGATTCTCATGAAGAGCAATCAGTGCTCTTAACCACGGAGCCATCCCTCCAGCCCCCTCATAGTGGGAAATGCTTAGTTTGGCTGAAATTGAACTAATCCCGTAGGAATATGGGAAGAGAGGTTTCTTGATGTGGTGATACACAGAATAGGAGTCAAGCTAATGACTTTAAGTTTGAGAATGTCAGGCAGCTCTTTCTCCACCCAAGCTTCGGATCTGTGAACCTGAACTTAGAACTCTCTCAAGGAGATCAAGCCCCCGGAAGCTGCCTGTGGGCTTTATAGGTTGGTGGGAAAGCTCAGGGCTGTGGAGAAGGCTTTCCATTCATAGCTGGCTTCATGCACAAAGACTAGTAGGTCAAACCGAAGCTCACTACCTCCTGCTGACACAGACAGACAGACAGACATTGGTTACACAAATCAGATAAGAGTCCAGACAACAAGGACACCTGTGGACCTGGGAGCTCAGCATCTGCAGACCTTGAACATTGGAAGCTCTAAGCGAGAGAACAACGGGAAGGTTGTGATTTGGGAAGTTCACTCTGGATACTACTCTCTGTGGGACGGTGTGCGATGTTATTTAGGAAGTGCAGCAATGGTTATCCTAGTTCAGATCTAAATCCCTTCAGCTTCTCAAGGTAGCAGGCGATTTCTCTTCCGAAGGTAGATGACAGAACATCAGAACGTTAAGGTTTCGCTCTAGTTTCTAGACTAAATGACCCTCAGAAGCAGAAACAGCAGCAGAGTGCAGTAGTCACAAGCATCTCAAGTCTCAGGTGCTGGGAGCACTGAGGCAGAAGGATCACTTGGAGTGCTAGGGGTTCGAGGCCAGCCTGGGCAGCAAGACCTGATTTCAAGAAAAGAAAAATAAATGGATAAATAAATAGAGAGGCAGAGGGGACACAGGGCTGTGCAGCAAAATCTGAACCCTTAGAAGATGTCCAGAAATAGTAATTTGTGTTAGAAATGTTGAAGAAGTAGTCTGTTGTGGAAAAAACAACTTCCTGTTTTCTCAGGGAAGGTTCCTGGACTCTCTAGGGGCCATCTAGGAAACCCTACTGAGACAGGATGGAGGGGGGATGGGGTTTCTGTGTGAGAAAGGCTGGCTATTGTTTGCTGTTAAGACTCCAGTGGCATTTTCCTGACGATGAAGGACACTCGTTGCAGACCTGGCCATGGGCCTTCATTCTGACAGGTGACTTCGGGCAAGGTCAAAGCCTGAGGGGTTGTGTTTATTGCATTCATTATTGTGAACATGCTGGGGTCTCCTCCTCCGCATTTCTTCTCTTTATCATATTCTAGAGGCATCGTTTTCTGTCTTCTCTAAGGTCAGAGACCACAGTGGCAACAAAATACTTCACTTGGAGTGGACACAAAGTGAAAAGGGTCAGCTGCCGTGGACACACTCTGAGGACTCCTGGGCAGTGGGAGGCTGAGAAACCAGCTCTGCAAGAGCACTGTTTGGTCACGTTTGATGTACATATTCCCAGCATAGTTGGATTCATACTAACAGGATGCCGTTGACTAGCGTCAGGAAAGAATATGCAGGGTTGGCAAGTGGTACATGCTGGCTGGGCCTCGGTGTGTTTGCATAATGGATATGTTGGTGCGTGTGTATATGTGCAGTGCAGTGAGAATTTCTTCTGGCTTCTCTGCCCACAAATGCCGTCACAGAATTTGGCACATGCCTCGTCTCAGGTTGCTGGCTCTCCTCTTGAAGCCTCTCCTCTATGTTTTTACATTCAGCTCATTGCCATCTTTAGTCTGTCACTCCTGTTTTACATAACTGCCCGGAAGAGTAAATCTTGTCTAGTTTTTGTCACAGATTTCCCTCTGGGACCTTCTTCCCGGATTTTAGGTTTCTTTTTATTGTCCTGATCGCGTGTGTCTGAATGTGGGTATGTGCACATGAGTGCAGGTGTCCGAGGAGGCCAGAGGCATCAGATGCCCTGAACCTGGAGTTAGAGACAGTTGTGAACCACCTGATGTGGGTGCTGGGAACTGGACTTGGGTCTTCTGGAAGAGCAGCAAGTGCTCATGCCTGAGTCATCTCTCTGGCCCACTTCTAGATTTTTTTTTTTTTTTTTTTTTTTTTTTTTTTTTTTTTTTTTTTTTTTTTGGTTTTTCGAGACAGGGTTTCTCTGTGTAGCTTTGCGCCTTTCCTGGAACTCACTTGGTAGTCCAGGCTGGCCTCGAACTCACAGAGATCCGCCTGGCTCTGCCTCCCGAGTGCTGGGATTAAAGGCGTGCGCCACCACCGCCCGGCTTAGATTTTTTTTTTAACTGCTCCTTGGATGTCAATTGGATGTTTTTAAGTTAGTTCATACCACTATACGAATCCTTAGAGGATGGTCAACTCAAGTTGTGTCCTTCCATTTTTAATTAATTAATCAGTTAATTAATTAAGTTTGTATGTGTAGTGTATGTGTGTTTTGTATTTGTATGTGTGTGCGCGCAGGTGCATGCATGGGTATGTGTAGGCTAGAGTTTAATGCCTTTAGCTTCTCTCCACCTGACTTTTTGAGACAGGGTCACTGAACCCAGAACTCACTCATTGGCTGGAGTGGCTGGCCAGCATGCTCCAAGGATTCACCCATTGCCACCCACCTCTCAATGCTAGGGTTATGGATGTGTTCTGGCAGCTTTTAGTGGGTGTTGGGGATCCAGACTCGGACTCAGGTGGTCATGCTTACTTCCCAGGAACTTTAAAGGAGCCATGTCCCCAGCTCCTCAAGTCCGGTAGTTTCTAATGCAGGACTCAGTGCTTCTCCTACAGCCCACTTCTGTTTTCTTTTACGGTGACACTATTTGTGCACAATCACCCACAACAGAAGTCAGGTAATTGTCTCAGATTCTTCCTTTGCCTTTGTCTTTTACCTCTGCATATAATTACCCACCAAGTCTTCAAGGTTTTCTTTTTATTTCCTAAACATTCTCTCTCTAATCAGCTCTTTGCTTTGTACCAGTTAAGATCTTTCTGCATACACCTCTGCAGTACAACAGTTCACTAGTTATTTCCCTAGCTTTAAAGCGGTCCTCATCAATTCATTCCTCAGTACCAATTTCTCTGACTACAGATCGAGCACACCCTCACCATTGGCTTCCCATTTCCTAGAGGCCCTGGCATCTCCACCACCTAGGGTGTAGACATCATTTAAATCCTCTGTAGCCCAGCAGGCCTCAGCTGACTATCTAGCCAAGCCATCATCCCCGCTGTCACATTTGCCTCTGTGACTGTCCCCCCCTCATGCTTCATTCTCCTTAATGACTTTGTTTATGCCGGGCTCTGTGCCCGCTGTGCCCTGGCCAACATTGTGCAGTCACAGTGTGGGCACCGCCTACTCAGGAAGCCTTTTCTGGCACCTCCAGCACACTGGGTCCCTCTTGGTGTTTCCAAGAACTGCTGTTGGACTCTCCACACATTTCACTCACATTGAGTTATGTTGGGACTCAGAAAATGATACCTCCCCAAGTAGGTACTTCGGCATTTTGGGTGCTTTGAACTGAAGGACAAGGGTGTAAAAATGAGACCTTCCTGACCTTTTGACTTTTCTTCTTTATCTCCTCAAACAGAAACTAAACCACTTCTTCCCCAAAGCTGTTGGAAGATCTAAAATGTTGCTCAAAACTCAGACCATCTTTCTGTGTAAAATTTGGCCATAAATAAATTATACCCAACCTACACCATCTGGTAATAGCTGCTAGGACCCTAATTCCAGAAGGGGTTCTGCTTTGTACCCAGAGGAAGACACATGTGGTTATTTGAATGAGATGTTCCCCATATTCTTGGGAATCTGAATACTTGATCCCTAGTTGGTGGTGCGACTGGGGTGGGTTTAGGAGATGTGCCCTTGCTGGGGGAAGTATGTCACGGGGGTAGGGAGGTGGGGGTCGGGGTGGGGGTGGGGGTGGGGCTGGGCTTTGTGGTTTCAAAAGCCATGTGCTGTTTCCAGTGCTCTCCCTCTAAGTCTGGTTTAGAGTTTGAATGTGAGCATTCAGTTGCTGCTCCAGCCACATGTATATCTGCCTGCTGCAATGTCCCCCAACCTCAACCCCAATGGTGATGGACTCTTACTCTCTGGGACCCAAGCCTTCCTCCTACAAGTTGCCTTGATCATGGCATCTTATCACAGCAGTAGAAAAGTAACTAATACATCGCACTCTACAGGAAGAGTCCCAGCAGGCCGCGCTGGGTCCACCCCTTGCTCTGCTGCCCAGGTCATGCCCCAGTTGCCCAGTTTAGTCTCTACATGGCTGTCCATTCTTCACTGATCGTGAGCACAAGCACCCTGATTTCCCTGCGCCTTCTTTTCTGAAGACTCACAGGTCATGGAAGACTTTGAATATATAATTTGCTGTAGGTTTCTCCTGTTAACCGGTCTTTAGTTGTGCAGATGGAACCTGTGACCTTACGGTGGGTGAGAACCAGTACCTTCTGCTTCTGTGGTTCTCATGGCTTCCTTTCCTGTTTCCTCTATTGTACTGAACAACAAGGCTGTTTAGAGTGTAAGGCTTCGCTGGCTGGTGGTACTGTTGCATTAATATGTGAGTGAATAACCAGATGAAGAGAGAGAAGAGGTATCTATTCTCTCTCTGCTCACTACATGCTGCTAGCATAGGACTGTTGACCTCATCTAATAAAAGTATGGGACACACTATCAGTATGGAAATTCCTAAACAAGCCAATGTGAAATTTAATGTAATCAATACTATATTATGTATATAAAACCATATAATCAATCCTACTACAGGACACATCTCCAGAGGATGTGAAATAATTTAATGACCCGAAAAAGAAACCTGAGGTCCCCTGTTACTGCAACACCATTTACATTAGTCAAGGTGTGGGATTGTGGGTGAGTGAGTTGTAAAAGCATGGTGTACATGCACACAGTGGAATTTATCCATTCTTAAAAGGATGCTGTTACTTCCAGTAACAGAACTGGAGACATTATGTTAAAGGAAATAAGCCAAGCACAGAAAGACAAATGCCACATGTTCTCACTCAGTTGTGGCTGTTTAAAAAGTTGTCATGTCAGATAGAATAGAGGTTTTTAGAAGTTAGGAAGCGGGAGGGGAGGCAGCTAATGAGAAGGTGTATAATTAGGACCGTAGACAATGGTATTAATTATGCACTTCAAAACAGCTAGAGAGGAATGTAAAGGTTGGGAACATGCAGAGGTGATAATATTTGCTGTGATAGAAATGTTAATTATCATGATTTGCTCACTTCAAATCATAAACATGTCTTGACTTACCCTACCCACAAATAAGTACATACATGTATATGTATCTATGAGACTCATATTTATATTTAAAATAAGGAGTATATTTTTTTTAAGTTATATGGGTAGGTCCCAAATACCACATGAGACTTTCTTATATGCCCACAAATTATTTAGTCATTTATTGTTCATCTGCAATTAAAATTTTGTTTAGCATTCTTTAACTGGTGTGTTAGCTAGCAAAAGAATGAGTCCATACTTAAGTAGATGTTCACACCGTGCTGAAGCTGGTGTTGATCCTGCAGTCCTGGACTCAGAGTTTTCATGAGCTTTGACAATTAGGAATTTGCACATACAGCTAGGTTACTTGGGCAGAATTGTAGATATTTATGCCATGGGCATTAGGCATGCTCTCTTAGAAGAAGCTGAGCTCTGGTAGCAAAAGAGTTGACCAAAAAAACAGCCATGCAGCATTTTTGTGGCCTTGGTATCATAGTCTTGTCAGCAAAGTCATGGGTTCTGATTAAACCCAGATTGAGCTGTTTCCTGTTAGCGTGCTAACCCACAGGGCAGGCTCAAGCCTCCTTGTCTGGCTTTCCAAGTCTGACTTATTAAACGCTTTTCTGCCAAGGGTTCTACCCGTTTCTTTTAAACTTCAATTAGAAGTTATTAAGATAATACAAACAAAAATTGGTTCTGAAGTCTCTTTAAAGAATTATGGACCTATCGAATCTTTTGCTCTGAAAACTAAACTTTAACATTTTGGTTTATCCAGTCTGGTACATGGCAGATGAAATTTAAGATATTCTTTTACACTTATTTATTTAGGGGTGTGTGTGTGTGTGTGTGTGTGTGTGTGTGTGTGTGTGTGTGTACACCATGATGCACTTGTGGAGGTCAGAGGACAACTTCTGGGAGTCAGTTCCCTCCTTCCACCACGTGGGTCCATGGTATTGAATTTAGGTGGTCAGTCTTTACGACAAGCACCTGTACCAATGAGCAATCTTGCCGGCCCAGTGGATATATTTTTACATCTCATTTCTGTACAACTTCATTTCAAAATGATTTCAATAATCAGCAGATAATTTTAAGTCTTTATTTGTTTGTTTTGTGAAAATGTACTCTGTTTGAATATTGGTCGGTTAGAACTCACCTCGAAGCAAAGCAAAACAAAATCCTGGTCTGTCTAGTGACACCAAGCAGCCTTTAGGGTATTCATTAAGAACATAGAAACTATAGGAAACATTAAGCAAGTGCACGGACCACTGCAAACTCATTGTTGAGTTTTGTAAGAATGATTCCAGCCAGCAGCACAACTCTGTACTTTATTTTATGATACTGCGGCTTGCTCATTGCATTCACAAATAAGCCTCTAGATCCGAGCACCGAGCATGTTGTATTAGACGGTCTCTTAAGTCACCATGCGTCTTCCTGACGCACAGAAAGAAACACCAGGGAGTAGGAACCAGTCAAGACACAAAGGAGAATCATGCGTACAGACGGAAAGGAAGCAAACACAGAAGAGGAGGCTGGCTAGAGCGGCCATTCCATTCCTCAGGGAGCAGCTTGGCGGCTTGCCAGATCTGCTCTCTGTGGGGACCATGTGGTCACATTCTCTGACAAACACTTTTCTCCATGTTTGAGTTCTTCGTCACATCAATATCAGTGAAAAATTAGTTCTTTTAAGCCATCACTACTTTCAATAAGAAAAGTCTAGTTTTCGAGTGGAGTTTGCATTTCAAAGTAAGGTAAGACTCATCAACTCACAAAACTGCTTGGTAAGGGAGCCCTGGCATTATCACAAAGTAAGGAAGCTTAATTTAAAATTAGAGTCTGACCTTTCCTCCCAACGAAGAGGCCGTGCCTCGTGCCAGGAACACTGGCATTGAATGCTTTTTTAACAACTACTGCATTATTGTGTAGGCAGGTAATTATTTTGACAGAGTCTTTGAAGTACAAAGCAAAACCTACAAAACATCCTTACATTTTAGTATTACATTAAGAAAGAGATCAAAGAGGTCGGGCAGTGATGGTGCACGCCTTTAATCCAGCACTTGGGAGGCAGAGCCAGGCGGATCTCTGTAAGTTTGAGGCCAGCCTGGTCTACAGAGTGAGATTCAGGACAGCCAGAGCTGTTACATGGAGAAACTTTGTCTCAAAAAATGAAAAAAGAAAGAAAAAAAAAAGAAAGAAAGGAAGGAAGAAAGAGATTAAAGAGATATAGATGTTTTTAGATAAATGTTTTTTTATTGTATTTAAAATTTTATTTTTACTGTTTATTTATTATTATTATCTATGTATTGAAAAAGGGTCTCATTTTGTATTACAAGCTGACCTGGAATTTACTGTGTAGCTCAGGCTGGCCTTGAATCCTTTTGCCTCAACCTGTGGATGACTGGGTGGATCAGTGTGAGCCATAGGCCTGGCTAATTAGCATTGTATTTTATATGTCTTCACTTATATCTTTCTCTCTTAAAGTAGGAAGTGGTACCTTGTAGTTTATTCTGAAGTTGTTTAAGATGCTCTTAGAATAAAGGGGATGGACACGGGAATGTGTATCATACGTACTTGCTAGAGTTTAACGTCATATGTGGACACATTGAAGCCTAAGAAAGTCAGCAATGAAGAAATGTCTCTGACTTTATTGAACTCTGTAATCTCCAAAATTGACACAAAACCTTCTCTTAAAACAAAGCAAAGCAAAACAACCTAATGTTTTACAGTACATACTCAAAGTAGGGCTGGTACCTAGTAATTAAAAACGTAATTAGAGTTTGAGACATCTGTCTTTCACTCATTGTTTCTGCTCTAAGTGAATTGGAACTTCTGTGGGACAGATGGACACTATGGCTTAACCTTCAGTAACACCATACAGAGTGGAAGAGAATAGCGCCTAGGCCTTGGTCAGAGCCAACAGTCCTACGAGCCCTAAAGGAGACCTCTGTCCTTGGACATTTTTCTTTCATAAACCCTTTATTTTATTTATGTGTGTATATGTGTTTGTATGCACATGCATGCATGTGTGCCACATGTGTGTTTATGCCCAAAAAGGTCAGAAGAAAATACCAGATCCCCTAGAGCCCAAGTTACAGGCTATTGTGAGCTGCCCGGCATGGGTTCTGGGAACTGAAATTGAGTCTTCCGGGAGAGTAGGAAGTATGAGCTGCTGAGCCATCTCTCCAGCCTCATCCTCAGAAAACTTAAAAAATGAAATAAGGAAACAGAGCCATGCACCACTTACACCGTAGCCCTTCCATCAGTTCCCATCAGCAGTTAGACAGAACGACATCAAGCTGTTCTTCTAACCTAACGTGGGTGCTGCCATGCGGGTCTCTCTGAAAGCAATCCCTGGGTTAATTCCTTCCTGCAGCTGAACTTCTGACAGGGCAGGCGAAGGAAAAGCAGATGCAGAACTCGGGAGCCACAGTCGTCATTAGAGACTCCTGTCTCTTTTGTCACTGTGATTTCCGTAGGACTAGTTCAGTTTAGGACTTTGGGCAACCTAGCCTAAGTAATTCAATTTATAGTTCAGATAAATTGCCTGGTAGTTCTTTGCACCAATGAGAGTCTTTGCACCAATGAGAATAATTATTTGCTTTGGAAACAGATTTATTGTAGAACTCTTGTAGGTCAGTTTCTTTAGCACCCACGAAGGAGTTCAACTTGGAAATGACATCTGCTTGTAATTAGCTAGGCACAGAGTTACTGAGAATGCAAGGCACACCCTTATTTTTCTCAAGTTTGATTCTCTTCGCTCATCCTCAGTTTTCAAACCCTTCACGTTTTATCACCGATCTTTCCGCATTATGGTTTATGTGTATTAATGTACAATGACACCTCCTGATACTGTACGTCTGCTTTTCTGTGCTAGCTATTTCTCATAAACACATATTCTTCTGGGTTTGCAAATTTCCCGAGGGCAGGGCTATCCACCCACCACCCTTTCTGTTGTTCCCCTGGGAGGGCTCCATGCTGCACAGGACAGCTGTTTCTCACCCAGTTCTCTTGGCTGCTGGTGGTATGAAAGTAGACTGTACATTGCTGTCTATGAACTGAAGACTGTTAGATCATGGTGAGATCTCCATGTTGTACCATTGGAAACAGACTTCCACCATTGCTGATTTTTCAAGCTGTGACCATGATGTCAGCTAGCTCATACAAACCCTATGCATATATAATACATATAAAAATGTATATATATATATATATATATTAGTGTGTGTATGTATGTGTATGAAAATGTATATATAATTTTAAATCAATCAGCTTTCCAAAACCATTATGTGTTGACTCTTCTGGCATACTGTGGTAGGCACTGTCTTTAAAAATGCGTTTGAAGACTTTAACAGTACAAAGAGGATCCAGTAGCTGACATTTGCTAAACTCTATCTGGGCGATAGAAAACGTCTTTGATAAAGTATTTCCAGCACCTTGCTGTAACTAGGGATGGAAGGAGAAGCTGTTGCATAGCTATGAAGTAATAATCTCTCTTTCTTCAGAGAGAAAGGGAAGCTATCTCCACACACTTGCTTCCATGGTCACTATTCTGCCACACTGTGTTCACAGGAGAGCACACTGCTTTATGGAACATTCGAAGTTGTAGGAGAGTATATGGAATCACTGACTTTAACTATTACAGCATTTTCAGAATGCTAATAATGGATTTTTCCCATAGGTTGAAGGGGACCAGCTGCCTCCAGGTCACACAGTCAGTCAATATGAGACCTGTAAGATCAGGACCATCAAAGCTGGCACTCTGGAGAAGCTTGTGGAGAATCTGCTGACGGCTTTCGGGGACAATGACTTTACCTACATCAGCATCTTCCTGTCGACCTACAGAGGCTTTGCCTCGACTAAGGAAGTGCTGGAGCTGCTGCTGGACAGGTAAGGTGAAAGGGTGAGCGTTGAAGCCAGCCTAAGGCTGCACCTGGGCACAGAGTGTGGTTCAGTGTCAAGGGCACTGGGAAGGCCGGAGGGAGGAGTAAGGAGAGGGGCCAAAAGGGCCAGCCTCTGGAACTAGTGGCATGCAGAGAGTCAATTATATGGTCTGTTTCCAGGGTAAGGAAATCTCATTCAAAAAGTTCATAAAGGCTGGATACGGTGGTACATGCTTCTAATCTTGGTACTCGGGAAGCTGAGCCAGCCCGGACCACGTGGCAATGCTTTGTCTCAGAAGCAAAAGAAAAACCAAGCAATAGCTGAAACCTATACAAAATTTCAATAGAAGAGTTAAGTAGGCATTATAAACATAGAGTCAACTATTTATAAATTTCAGTTTCTGTTGCCACCCCCTAATTTCAAATTTGATACAGATTAACCTTCAGTTTTTATAATTTCTGTACAAGTGCACAACCAGCCAGTAATCTCCTTGTTCTGGGGACTGAGTGTGCTCATAGGTATGAAGTAGAGCTCCATCCTGGATCCGGAGGAAGCAGCTGACGAGTCGGGGCTTTGGCAGTGGCAGTCCTGACTGTCAACACTCACGTTGTATTCAGTGTTACAGACATGTATGAGTGACGTCCATGCTCCATGTCAGTAAAGAACCTGTGTACCTGAGCACTGTACACTGTAACTCACGTACGGACAAATCTTTTTGTCTCCCCCTTACTTTTGTTTTATTTATAAGAACTTAGACATTTATAAATGTATTGTTGTGTTGACTTGATTCTGAGAAAAGAAAACTGTCAGCTAAACAATTCTTTCAGAATCATGAGACTCCTCACTCAGATCCTTGTAGTCTGGGGTTTCCTGCCTAAGGAAGGAAGTGGGAGCCAATGCTTTTGTTAGGCTCGTTATATATATGGGTTTGTATGTGTGTATATGTGCGTATGTGTGCTTAATTTTAAAGGTGTATGCAATTATGTTGAAAGTATTAAAAATTCCTATACTATGGAAGGTATGAAAAGGAATATTAAAGTTCTCTCAAATTGCATTTTTCTCAAGTAACACTTACTAGGTTTTAAAATATAAATATTAGTACAAAGAACAAAATTAAATAAACCACTATCTAAATAGGCAAATAATGTAATATTAACAATTAAAAATAGAACTAATCCATATATATGGTGAAAGTTCACACAATTCAGAAAATTATAAAAGCAAAAAGTGAAATTTCCTTTTCTCTTGGTTTCCTAGTTCCATTGCACCATGGTGATCGTTTTTCATTCTTCCCCAAAATTTATATATATATATATATACATATATATCCCTAATATACAATATGTCATATATTGTCTTTATAGGCTTATTTATTTATTTATTAGAAGTGTTTATTGAGTACATTGTAAGAGGGTACTAGGCCTAGCAGTAGCAAGAGCACTTCCTCCTTATATAGATTTTTTTTTTTTTTTTTTTTTTTTGGTTTTTCAAGACAGGGTTTCTCTGTGTAGTTTTGGTGCCTGTCCTGGATCTCGCTTTGTATACCAGGCTGGCCTCAAACTCACAGAGATCCGCTGACTCTGCCTCCCAAGTGCTGGGATTAAAGGTGTGCGACACCACCACCCAGCTCCTATATAGATTTATAGCACATACATCATATAAACTGAATCAAGCACAGTATACAATGTAGCCTACAATTTTCATTTTTACATATTTATGCATTTTGGAAATATTTTTGTTTGTTCAGTGAATCAGCATATGTAAAAGGCTTATAATAGTGGCTAGCATATTGAAGGTTCAAGAAATGTAAGTTATTATTTCAAAATAAGCACATATAGGTGGATTTTCTAGCTTCTTTTTTGATGGCTTTCTAATACTTGCTGAGTTGATAATTTCATAGACAGAGAATTAAGCACTTTCTAGTTTTTAAAATTCTTTTTAAGAATTTGTGAGCACAGTACTGCAAGGAACATTTTTATGCATACACATAGTTTCTGGATGCTTCTTGAGACTCTGATAGGATAATCTCATAGTAGAGTAACTAATGCACCAAGATGTAGAGTTTTAGAAGCCTGCCAGATTGGCCTCCAGAAGGTTGCACCAGCCACACTGCTGTTCTGAGCATCTTACCACAGGCAACATTCCCCAGCTGGTGATGGTCTGTCTCTTCAGCTGAGCTATCTTACTATGATTTGACTGTTGACAGGTTGTTTTGGGGTGCCTGCTTCTTGTGTTTACAAGTAGAGTTTGCTATTTCATAGATACTTACTGATCATTTGTTTTGTGTGTGACCTCTTTTCCTATCCTATACTCTTCCCTTTGAACTATTTTAATCGAATTATTAATCATCTAACTGTAATTCTTTGTATATTAAAGGAATTGGGTTTTTTTTGCTTATAATTGTGTTGGAAATATTTTTTCCTAATTTGTTCTTTGCTTTTAACTTCTGTTCATTAAATACTGGTGTATAACTATTTTATGTAATAGTTCTGTCTGTCTTCAGAAAGGCTTTGAATAAACAACTTTCTATCCTAGGTTATGGTTATTGACAAGAATAGATTTGTCCTCAAAGTATTTGTTAGCTTCCTGTCACTATGACACATAGCTGTCATAATCAACTTATGAAGGAAAAAGGTCTGTTTTTGGCTCAGAGTCTCAGATGTTTCATTTTGTGGTCACTTGGCTCTGCTGCTGTCACAGTGTGTCCTGGTGGGGATGTGCAGTTGAGTGTGTCATGGTGGAGATGTGCAGTTGAATGTGTCCTGGTGGGGATGTGCAGTTGAGTGTGTCCTGGTAGGGATGTGCAGTTAAGTGTGTGCTGGCGGGAATGTGCAGTTGAGTGTGTCCTGGTAGGGATGTGCAGTTGAGTGTGTCATGGTGGGGATGTGCAGTTGAGTGTGTCCTGGTGGGGATGTGCAGTTGAGTGTGTCCTGGTGGAGATGTGCAGTTGAGTGTGTCCTGGTGGAAATGTGCAGTTGAGTGTTTCCTGGTGGGGATGTGCAGTTGAGTGTGTCCTGGTGGGGATGTGCAGTTGAGTGTATCCTGGTGGGGATGTGCAGTTGAGTGTGTCATGGTGGGCATGTGTAGTGGAGCAAAGCTGCTCTCACATTCAGGGACACTCACGAAGCATATATTCTTTATGGTACACTGATATGGCCATGTGTCGTGTACTACAGCATAAGGAGCTGTGCCATTTTCTGCATGACAGGACTTGAGAAAATATTAATCCTGGAATAACATATGAGTTTGGTGATTCATTTTTTATTGTGGTTCTTATATAATCGTTCATATCTGTAAGTAGAAATTGGAGAATTATGTGAATTTTCTCTTTCCAATACTTCGTAGCTGTAAAAAGATGGAGCCTGGTAACTGTTGGCAGGCAGTGTGCGGAAATGAAAATCCCTTACAAGGTCACTTTGAAATCGGTGACCTCTTCTCCACAGGAGGTAACTTCACTGATAATAGCCCACAGATGTCCCCAGTGCATAGAGGAGTACACATAAGCTCCAGCTGTCTGTCTTAAAGACTGGACACACACACCAGGAATTAGAGTGTTTAGTCTATGACTTTTATTTGATGATTTTTTTAATGTATTTTCATTGTTCTATGGATGGACAAATTGGGATTATTTTTCAAACACTAACTGGATAGCAATGATTAGATCTAATCTGAATTCAGGTCGCACTGAACTCAAACTATCAGTTGAAGTATAGCTAAATGGAGAATAATGATTTAGTCTGTAGCATGTGAGTAGGCTTAAGGCTGGCTTCAAGTGTGATCTCATAGTTCAATCGGTTGCTTGTTTCTGAAATGAGAGGATTACGTGCTGAATACCTGTGCAATGTAATACGAGGAAAGCGCTCTGCAAGACATCATATATCGGATATAAACGACTTAGCTTCTGCCCTGAGGTGGTTCAGAAATGGAGTACTATGAAGCGGCTGGTGCTTAAGCTCTGGAGCCCTTCACCTGCAGGAATCTCTCCATGATTCTGTATTCTTAATTTTGTATTCCTTTTCCTTGGGAGGATCCCTCAGATTGCAAAGGCCAGTTCCATCAGACTTACATCCACCCTTCAGGACTTAATATTTTCCTTCACAAGAGAAGGTTGCCATGCACGGACTAAGTAAATCATCGTACTCAGTGGTATAAAATAGAGCTCTAATATGTGCTGGTGTAGGAGCTCAGAGAAATAAATCCCACTTATTTTGCTTTCTCTGCAGAAATTTAACCTTGTCTGTGTGTGTGCCAACCTCAACAGGAATATTTCTTCCTCAGTCCATTTCTTACTCACACTGAAATCTTGTGGCCATGTTTGAAGTCTCCGCAGAAAGCCAACTGTTATTTGGTGAAATGCTGTGCTCCTAAATTGGCTGTTAGGATTTTTAATGCCTATGATGAAGAGGGAGCAATTGATTGTCCAGGCTCACCTGTTCTGAAGATGAGCATTTGAAATATTGTTTTCATACCCATCGACTGGGAGACTCCTTTGGGAGCCTCAGGTAGAATTTATAAGGTGTTTCCTTTGCTGTCTGCCGTGGATGGAGAAGGAACATGGGACGCTGATTGCAGTATGTGCTAATCCATTAATAACCAGACCAGAATAGATGCATACAGATGTTGCATTGTTTATTTCCCACCAGAGCACGGCTTATTTGAAGTTGAGCTTTGATTTCCCTTAAGACTTCAGTTGTGGTTTTTCATGTAGGGAACTGTTTATTTTTTGGGATTTCTTTTTAATCTTTTCATAGTTGTATTTTTTCCCTTTTCTAATACGGGTCTGTGTGATTGACAAATAGACAGTGGTCTGAAGTCATGAATAGCTAATGTCATGTTACGCTATCCTCTGTTGGGGTGATGGGGGCCTCACAAGGGCTCCTGTTTGCTGTGCTTTTGCCGTGGCCCAGACTTAACTCTGGATTTCTTTGCTTCCTTTTCACCCAAGAGGAAGTTACTTCATTGGGGTTTGACTGTGTTGGGGCTTTGGGATTTTATTTTCTCTAATGTCAAGCATACACATCACTCAAAACAGTCTGATCTTGCCACTCCCCTGTTTAAAGAAGTAGGGAGCAGATACCACTGAAAATGCCTCACCTCAAATGCTGGCAGAGGCCCGCTTCAGCGAGCAATCTTCAGTGAGGGCTGGGAACGTCCTACAGAGCTGTGGGTCCTGCTGTTTTCTCAGACAGTCTCACTTTCTCTGATAACTAAGTTAGCAAAATGTGGAACAGGGAGAGCCAGGTCTCCAGAAACCCCGGCCAAGCCGTTTTTGGCCTTCAGGTCAGCGTGGAAAGCATCAAATTCTCCTGCACAGCAACTGAATTCCCTCAGAGGAGAACTCTTGGGAATTTTAAAGGTTGAAGCCATCCATAAACCTGTGCTCTAAGGTGATAGTTTTGTTTCTGTCACAGAGACAAGGTTAATCAGTAGGTCTTTGAATGAATTTCTTCTTCCCATATCTGCTTGCCGTGTGTTTCCACAGACTTTATCTCATACCATTTATTTATCATAACTCTGTGTTTACAAGCGGGAAACCAGCGGCTCAGAAGCAGTCAGTCAGTAAACAGCAGAGGGGATTAAAGCTACCGCTGTGTAATTCAGACCCTTTCTCCCCGGTATGCCCCAGCACCTCCCATGCTCACTCTGAAAGAAGGGGTGACTGGGGAACCCTTCTCAGTCATCCTCCTCACCGCTTCCTCAATCCGTTTTCTGATGCTGCCTCCTTCACAGACTTGGGAGCAGCTCACTACGCCGTGAGTACTCTTGTTTGTCAACTCCAGGGTCACTTGTCCGCAGTTTAGTACGAAGTACTCACTTTACAAGCCGGTGTGTGAACGATGGTGGCGGAGCTTGCCACGGTCCCCACCGTCTTAAATTTGTAATGTGTGCTGGTAGAGAGTGACACTCAGCAAGCCAATATACAAAAAGATGTGTTATAATTAAAGCTGCCGTGACCCTCATGCCCAGAAGTCCAGCACTTTGGAGGCTGAGGCAGGAGGATCACTGTACATTTGAGGCTAGCCTGGGATCCAGACTGGGACCCCGTCTCAACCTCCTCCCACCAAGATGTTTTAAATTTTCTTTGGAGGGTTTTTTCTTAGGCCCAAATTACTTCCTTCAGTTGGAGTTTTAGGGTGTTTTATGGAAAAAGTGACCTCTCTTTCTTTCAGCCATGAGATTTGTGTGTTAGGCATATGTACAATGCTTGAGTGGGGCATGGGGATAAAAAATCTTAGATTGATTTCCACTTTGCACTCTGCCGTACTTTTAAGCGTCCCTCAGTGTCTATGTGACAGAGGCTTAGATGCTAGTGTGGTGCTATTGGGGGTGGGGGCCGGAGCTGTGGAACTTGAGGAGGCGAGCCATAGTGAGAGGTCTCCAGATGGTTGGGGATACGCCCTCAATGAGGACAGCGAGCCTGCTTCGCTCTTTCCCTTCCAGGCTGTGAAGTAAGCAGGTCTGCTCTGCCACGTCTCCCGTTGGGATGTGCTGCCTTGCCCAGGTAGGCGAAAGCATCAGGGCTAACCAGGCACGGACCAAATCGAACCAAAATGACCGTATTCTCTTTGTAACAAGCTCAGGTGCGTGTTACAGTGAGGGAAAGCTGACTGGCTGGCTCCAAACCTCTGAGAGTTGAGTTCCTTAGCCATACGACAGCAATGTTAGGTAACACATTGGTTGTAGGACTCTTCTGAACTTTAGCTTGATAGTGCAGGTGAATTAATTTTTACTCCAACAACGGGAGCATGACTGGTGTTTTCCTTTCTGTGTGGCATTTGTGATGATCTGACATTTCCACGTTTACGTTGCCCATTCTTGGACTGCTGCCCCTAACCGTGCCTCAGAGAGGGTTGACGCTTGCAGTGGGAGTTTAGGAACACTGCCTGACAAATGAAAGTTACCCATGTCTGTGGAGTGTTCTGGAAGGCAGAGCAGTGAACGCCACTCAGACTGTGCGCATATCTAGTGGGAAGGTATAACCTGCCTGTTGAGTGGACCATTCCATCAAGAAAGTGAGGACAAATACATGGTTTTAGTTAAAAAACAAAACAAAACACGTCCCTTTGGCAGGTATGAACTGATAGTAGTGTGTGTTGTAAAAGGCACACCATACAAATGCATTCAATTCTCAAACGCTTCCTTTATGAATAAGCGTATTTGAAATGTATGCAGTATGTTCCAAATGACATTTTGTTAAACCTCACTTAAAAATAAGTTTTCATTTAGTTCTGAAGTTAAACTATGCACTTGGAAAACAGTCTTAGATTCATGCTGGTGTGTGGCGCCCAGAGAAGGCAGGGGTTGCTTTGCTATCTGTTCCTTCAGGAGGAGGTTTCCAATATCGTCCCTCTGTTCTTTCAGGTCAAGAGAAAGAGGCTCTCCTCAGGGAGAGCTGTAGGAAGCAGGTGCTGGAGGCACTCAGATTTAAGCTTCTTACCACACACTCATGAGTTTTCTGTCCTTCTGCCCATCTTAAGAGTGCTAGTGTTCAGCTGGGCGGTGGTGGCGCATGCCTTTAATCCCAGCACTCGGGAGGCAGAGGCAGGTGGATCTTTGTGAGTTCGAGGCCAGCCTGGTCTACAGAGCGAGATCCAGGAAAGGCACAAAGCTACACAGAGAAACCCTGTCTCGAAAAACCAAAAAAAAAAAAAAAGAGTGCTAGTGTTCAATGCTATTGGCTTTAGTAACTCTCCCCTGAGCTCCCACAGGGGCAGGTGGGAAGAAGTAAACAAGAGTGCCGATGAGTCATTTTCCTCTGATGTACGAAGATGTTGAGATTTAATGGCCTGCTGGCTTCTGGATGCTCGTCCCATTGATTTAGTGCAGAAACTTTCAGGAAACCTTAACATCGCTTTGTTTCTTTTCTAGCTTAAAATGCAGATATCCTGGATATCTTGATGAGGATGACAGTTTCTCAGTAAATGAAGGACATTTCTGGTTTTTTTTTTTTTTTTTTTTGGTTTTTCAAGACAGGGTTTCTCTGTGTAGCTTTGCGCCTTTCCTGGAACTCACTTGGCAGTCCAGGCTGGCCTCGAACTCACAGAGATTCACCTGCCTCTGCCTCCCGAGTGCTGGGATTAAAGGCGTGAGCCACCACTGCCCGGCGACATTTCTGTTTTTAAAGATTATTATTATTATTATTATTATTATTATTATTTTTTCGAGACAGGGTTTCTCTGTGTAGCTTTGTGCCTTTCCTGGAACTCGCTTTGGAGACCAGGCTGGCCTCGAACTCACAGAGATCCGCCTGGCTCTGCCTCCCGAGTGCTGGGATTAAAGGCGTGCGCCACCACCGCCTGGCAAGATTATTTTTTAATAGTAGATAGGTTTAAATATCTAGGTCTGGATTTTGATGACTCCTTGGGCAAAGTTAAAGCCTTTGGATGTGTTTTGACTTAAAGAGAAAGAGGAAAGACAAGTTGATGAGACATGTTGAACTGAGGTTGAGTTTCTGTCCTGTGACTATGAGAATGATGAGATTATTGGGTGTATAAATGAAGAGGATCTCAAGAAACTGTGGGTATCAAAATGTCTGTAGCATTAAAAGTGAGAATTAAAAAATTGCAGGTATGTCTTCTATGAAGGATTCATCTACTGCTTCATGTTTTCTTTTTTCTTTCTTTCTTTCTTTTTTTATTTTTATTTTTTTATTGTTTTCGAGACAGGGTCTCTCTGTGTAGCTTTGGCGCCTTTCCTGGAACTCACTCTGTAGCCCAGGCTAGCCTCAAACTCACAGAGATCCACCTGCCTCTGCCTCCCGAGTGCTGGGATTAAAGGCGTGTGCCACCACCGCCCGGCCTGCTTCATGTTTTCTAGGATGGAGAACGATTTAGTTCAGAGAGCAATAGAAGATAAACCTTTGTAATTTACGCGTCCATCAATGGCAGGCAGAGAGATGGAGGAAGGAGGCCATGAGCCCTTAGGAAAGGCAACTGAGCTGATTCTTTCTTAGGGCATGTAGAAAGGAACACGGTCTGGCTGGCAGCTTGCGTCCCAGCTCCCCGAGACCCATGCTGGACTTCAGACCAATGTTAACCATTGAACAGTCAGGTGTTGGAAGCCTCCGAATGGCTGGCAGTTCATTATAGCGGCAATAGCTGAGAAACAAGGACAACTTAGGGAGATTTTTTCTTCAAATCTCTTACTCCTGGGCTCTCGGATGCCAGGGGCGGGTGTCTACCCTTTGTCCTGCTCAGGGCCGCATGCCCTGGTCATCTGTGGTCCCCCAGCTCAGGAAGCGCCATTGGAAGTTCAGCCCCAGCCTGAGCGGACAAGCACGGTTGCTGTTTTCTCCTTGTAACTGTGCCAGGTGCTTTGGGTAAACCAGACAACTTTAATCCAGTACCGTTTTAGAATTACCTCCAACCACAACCACACGAGGGAAGCTGGAAATAAATTTTCTCTTCCTGGCTGCTTTGATTGTCTCTGGTAACTGGACTGGTTTTTTTTTTTTTTCTTCCAAGTGGACCTGCCTCTTACTCGGCTGAACTGTGGGAACTGTCAGTGGGAACGTGGGGGGAGCAGAGCCCTGCTTTATGGGATGATGGTGAAGTTCTGCTAACATCGACACTGGAGGGACACTGTCAGAGGCTTTGCCTCAGATTGTAGCTAGGCTGGCTTTCTCTTCCTTCGGTAGGGTTTGTAACGCCTAAGAGACAAACATGTTTCCTTTGAGCTGAGCTGGGCCTTTCTGCTTTTCTTCCCCACTTAGCAAATGGGGCATGTGGTATTCAGTATGCAGTTACCATTTTAAAAAAACCTGGAATAGTGAATTACTCTGAAGGATTCTTTTTAAAGGATGTATATATTTGGAAATTAGAAAACTGATAAGGACTTGAAAGACAATGTGGATATATTCTGAGTGGTAGCTGAAAAGTTTTCAATTTAACTCATAATCTAAAGCAGCAGTTTTGACCATGTTCTAGCAATTGGTAGAAAAAGTTGATCACAAACCCCTTGAAGAGTCTCCTAAGAGGTTCCGGAGATGACCCAGTGGGTCAGAGCACTTGCCGCACAAGTCTAAGAACCTGAGTGTGAATCCCAAACATCCACCTAAAACGTCAGGAGTGGCCACCCCACCTATAACCTTAGTGCTATGGGGTACAGAGACAGGAGGATTGCTGGGGCTGGCTGCCAACTCAGCTCCAAGTTCATGGAGAAACCCTGTCTAAAGGAAGTAAAGGATGCCCCCCGCCCCCAGCCCTTCCCCTTCTCTGGCCCCTGTATACATGCATGCACCTGCACACATATAAGTGCATACGTTACATATATACACATCACCCGTACTTATACGTATATTCCCCCCCCCCCCCCGGCCCCAACATACACAAGTCTACTTGCTAACACTGGAATCGTTCTTTAGAAAAAGTACTAATAATAATCTTATACATGTAATTTAGCGGTTCTCAGACTTTTGTAAATTTACTCAAGGATCCCGGCTTCTGTTTCTTCAAGCAGAGGGTGCCTAGAATATGTTCCTGTCTTTTTTTTTTTTTTTTTTTTTTCTGTGACTTATGCCATCCCCTCCAGTAACTAACTTCACAGCGGGAACCGGACTTTTCCAAGGTAGGCTAGGTGACCATGACCCAGTTCTTTGTCAGACCTGGGAGGTGGGAGTGCCTTCCGTGGAAGACATTATTTAGGGTGCTTCAAAACAGCCCTGTCTGGTCTGTGGGACACAGGGCAAAGCCTTCCCGGGCTTCACTTAGTGTTCCAGACAGCCACTGGCTGCTGTGTGCATGGCGTTCTCCTGAGTCAAGGTGGCTTCTGGACATTTTTCTTCTGCCTGACTTGAGTTCCTGTGGGTCAGTGAGAGGATGCCCAAGTGTTCCAAAGCTGGGATTCATCCAGAGACTCCCAGAGGTCCTCGAGTCAGCGGCTTCCTGTGTGGTCTCCCTCCTTTCGCTTCCTCCGTGTTGTCTTCAAAGTTCCCACCAAGCATCCCCTTTCTCTGCCCTCCCCAGGCTTGCTTTCTTTACAGCAGGAGGAGGCAAGCTGGCTCTAGATTGTGTTCCATGTCTGCTCTGCCAGGCCCAGGGCTGTAGAAGAAAGCGAAAGAGGAGTAAAGCCCGATCTTGCCATAATGCGCCAGGCCGTCCTGCCCCGCGTGTTGGCACCAGGCCGTCCTGACCCGCGTGTTGGCACCAGGCCTTGCCTCCTGTCTGCCCTGCCCTGCCCTTCGCCCTCTCACTCCTCAGTGTTCCTTAAAAACACCGTCTTGCCTCTGTGCCCAGGCCTTTGTACCGGCTCTCCTGGGACGTCTGGCTCACCCCTTCTCCTCTGGAGGGCTTTACTGAATTGTCGTGTCGTCCACTGAAACAGCAGTTTCTGACCTTCTCTGGTGCCTGGACACCATCGCCTGCTTCTGCCTGTCCACTATCTGCTTCACTCTGAGCATATATGAACTCATTACTTCATAGTTCTCTATATCCTGTCAGCACAGTGTGGGCTTCATGGAGACAGATTTGGGGTGCTGCCTCCTCCTCCTCCTTCTTTTTTCAGGTGTATGTGTGTCTTTGTGTGTGTGTGTGTGTGTGTGTGTGTGTGTGTGTGTGTGTGTGTGTGTATGTGTGTGTTCATATGTGTTGAGTGTAGATATGTGTGGCGTATGGGCAAGTGTGTGCATGGACATGCAGAGTCGGGAGGAAGATGTTAGGTGTTCTGCTCTATCCACCTTATTCTCTTGGGAATTCTCTTATTCTCTTGAGTGTCTGTCACTGGACCTGGAGATAGCCCCAGTAATCAACCTTACTGTCTCCATCCTCCACCGAAGTTTTCATTGTGTGCAGCCATGTCCGGCTTTTTACGTGGCTACTGGGGATTTGAACTGAGATCGCCACGCTCACTTCGGAAGTACTTAGACCCACTTCCCTAGCCATTTCCCCAGCCCCTGATGCCTTATTCTTAATGTCTGGAATAGTAAGTACCTGGACATAGTCCTTAATAAACAATCTTCATCCAATGATGACTGAATAAGTCCAAGGATAAATTCATAAATGAATGAACAAGGTCCTGACATCATAAAATGAACGAGTAGATAGGGCCTTACGGCTTGGTGGGAGGGCAGTGACTTAGCGTTGGGCCCAGGCCTGCCTGTCAAGGTCCAAATCCCTGCTCCACTTACCAATGGTGTCATCCAGGGGTTATTAAGTAAGCTTTCTGGGTCACATTTCCCCCTCCCGTGAATTTTGAAGAATGATACCACCCTGTGGGATGGTTATGGGAACTGAGTGACACAGTCCCGAGAAGCTCTTGGCACAGCTCCTGGCCTACAACAAATCACCTGCTCTTACCAGAGGCTCATTTGCCAGCGTCAAGTAGGACTCACAAAGTTCTGCAGGATGATCCCATCCTGGCGGCTTCTACTGAGGCTTTCCTGCTGGGGCAGAATGATGTGACAGATCCCTCTACAGAGAGACAGCATCTGGACAACTTGGGAATTCTTTGAACTACCAACACCCTGGTCATCCCTCCCTTCAGATACTCATTAAATACTTGGTCTGCTCAGATGGGTTTCAAAGAAAACCCTTAGAGTTGGCTCTTCCTTATTTAAACATTAGCCCCCCCCCCCCGCCCCCCGCCACCCCATTCAGGTAATTTTCAGGCTGCAGTAAATAATTGCCCACAGTTCTACTGTACAAGGCATTTGTAAATCTTTCCTTTGCCTGGCGACAACGGAGAAAACCGTGTCAAAGGTCATCCGGCAATTTGGATTTTGATTTCAGTTTTCTAAAGAGGGGGGGCACTTGCTCCGTGGTAAGCCAAAGGGGGTTGAGCTTTGATCTTAGTCCTAAGGAGGGTTTGTGGGAATTGGAGATGACATTGTTGACAGGTTTGTCTGTAGATTTTCTGCTCCACTAATTAAGCACATGCACACCCTCTGTTTACTGCCTTGACTTTGATGGGAAGCCGTGAGCAGGTTGGGGAAACATCAAAGAGGCATTCCTGGTCTGGTAAAACCGACTCTGCCATGAACGTTAAAGAGCTCTCGACTCCAGAGCTGGATACATTTTGTTTTTCCTGTAGAGCATCAATTCCCCATAACAATGAGAAAAGTATAAGAGCAGTCACCCCTGCCCAGTACATTCGATTCTAGAAGGTTCTCACACCCTTTGTCTGCTTTAGAATAGCACATACACCTTATGGCTTCATCCTGCTAACACCTTCCGATCTCTCTTTAAAAATCTTAAAACTTTTTCATGTTAATTTTGGACATTTTGAGTAACCACAGCCAAAACTTAAAATGAACATTTTGTGCTCCCTTAGAAATGAGAGCACCGACAGGTTAAGGTCCTGTGTGAGTTGGGGCCAGATGGTGTTTTTGCAGCCTCTGAACCTAGTATTGGAGCAGTGTGTTATCACATCTGCTCTAGCCTCACTGGAACACTTACTACTCACCTGCATCAGCAGGGTGCAAGCCTTGTCTTAAGCTCCAAAGAGCAGTGAGCACAAGAGTCAAAGATGCCGCTCACATAAAATTCATGTTCTAGACGGGTGGTGGTGGTGGCGGTGGCGGCAGCGGCAGTGGCGCACGCCTTTAATCCCAGCACTTGGTAGGCAGAGGCAGGCAGATCTCTGTGAGTTTGAGGCCAGCCTGGTCTACAAAGTGAGTTCCAGGACAGCCAGGGCAGTTACAGGAGAAACCCTGTCTGGAAAAACAAAAACAAAAACAACCAAAAAAGAGGTTCATGTTCTAGCAGATACCAACAGGAAAACACTGACTGTATACCATTTCAGAAGATATTGAAAGCTGTAGAGAATAAGGTGGTGAAGGGGATGGTGTTAGAATTGGGTTGCATTTTAAACAGGATGTCCAGGGGAGGCAGCAGCAAAGACCCAAGGGGCTGAGGGAACCTGCCATGGGAAGCGGCAGAAGCAAGTGACAGTTGTGAAGCAGAGGGGTGACTGATGGTCCATGGGACAGGTGGAGGCCATGGACAGGAGTGGGTGAGGGGAAATGTGGGAGATATGGGTAGAGCGCAGTGAGGCGAAGATTTCAGGGTCGGTAAGAGAAGTGAGAATGGTCTTTTCTCTGATTGGAATCATGGGAGGGGTCTGAATGGAGAAGGACCATGATCTGATTTCCTTGAACAGCATAGTTGTGATGACTGGGCAGAAGCCAAGAGATCAGCTTAATTAAGTGGCTGGTGAATTGCTTTAACCCAAAGAGGGTGGTAGTTAGAGGCGGGGTAGAAACAGGAGAAGTGTTTACACTGAAGTATGTCGTAAATGGAGCTGGAGGCTTTCCCCTGGGTTGGATGGAGCAAGATTTGAGCAACTCGGTCCTATGCCCTTCTAACCTATGGCTGATAATTGACAGCTCTTGGAGGCCTCTGAGTTATTTTTAGACCATCACCTTGGCCCTAGTTGTGAACTGTGGACACTCCGGCAGTGAAGAGAATGAATAGTTGTATGATCTTAGCCATCGTCAATGGTAACAGGCTAATTAATGTGCAAGAATACGTATGCATAGTCTTTCTTGGCACCAAATGACAGACCATGGTGAAATCATATTCTAGGGGGACAGCTGAGATAGGTCCTGGTGCTACCCAACCTCCAAAAAGTTCCAAAAAGACCCAAAAAAGAGCAGGAGAGCCCAAGAAACTAGAGACAAAAGTCCAGGAAGGTCTGGAAACTTGGAGTTAAAACCTCCAGCTATCAGAGCAATAGTGTGTATCTTTTCCTTGGAAGTGCGCTCCTTGTCTATTTATACCCCTCACAATTCCTAGTTGGAAGATAAAAGACATTTGCAGAGAGAACACTCATAGACAAATTAACGTAACAAAACAAAGATCAAGTGCCCTATTTAGTAAGTGAGGGCTGCAGGGAGAGATAGGAAAGCTGGGCGGCCTTGCAAATGGCCTCCTCTTTCCTGCACCCTCCCCAGCCTCTCCCACTTCAGCAAACCACAAAATTCTCTCTGAGGCAACACAGGGACACAGTTCACGATGGTGGTGGCCAACGAAGGGGCCAAAAGAATCCCACTTTGTTTATTTCCCTCTCCTGCCTGGCCAATGTGGGGTGAGGAAATCTTAGTCTCGCTGAGCTCCTGTCTCAGGAAGAGCAGAGGGCAGCCCCAGAAACTCTCAGCTCAGGTGTGCAAAGGGTGAAGAGGCTAGGAGGTCAGGACCATGGAAAATGCCTCTGTGTGGCCAAGAAACCCAGAAGGCTGATGAGCTGGAGAAAGAACAGGGGTGTGTGTGCGTGCGTGCGTGCGTGCGTGCGTGCGTGTGTGTGTGTGTGTGTGTGTGTGTGTGTGTGTGTGTGTGTTGCCTAGAGGCACAACCTGGAACTTGTCAGGATAGGGTGATGGGGGCACCAGATGGACGACAGTCAGTCAAAGCAGATGGTGGGCTTTTATTTTGTAAAGAATTTGTAAATTCTAGGAACAAGGAGCCATAGAGTACTAGAGCCTTTAATCCCATTATACAAGATAAAGTGTGCTCTTTAAAAATGTAAACCCACCAAATGTAGAATTTCTGGTATCAAAACCTTGGGGTGACAAACAGCTTTGTAAACTCTAGGGACTCTTCGAATTCTTTCTTGTTGGGAGGTGGAACTGCAGAAATAGTTCAGCCCTTCTGAGTTAATGGCATCTTCCTTAGGGACTGGGTGTCAACTGATTAAATGCATATTCTCTTACTTGGCTTGCAGAGTTGGGGATAGAAGCTTGGGCCTTGGACATGCTAGGCAAAGCACTCTACCACTGAGCCACTCCAACAAAATGTGACATTTTAGTATAAAATCAACTAGCTACACATGGGGTTGAAATAAAAAGCTAATAGTATACTTAGCAACTGATCAACTTATTTAGGAAAAATTTGAGTTCGTGACAAATAAAACCTTAAATTCTAAGCACTGACAGCTTTTCCAAAAGTAGGACCCCTGTTCCCCTCTTCTCAGGTACTGGGTCTCCATCAGCCCGGCTTGGTGGCGGTGCAGTCACAGCTGCTGGCCTGGTGCCAGTGACACAATACTGTCCTTCAGCCCTCATCTCCTCCCCAGACTCTGAGACCCAAAGTTATTTCCAGGATCCTCCAACACTGGTCTTTTCAAAAGAAGACCACACTCCCAAGTGTCTCGAGGATACGTCATTGTTGTGCCCATGTGTGGCCCAAGTCTGGAACTGTGACCACACAGCTGTGTCTGCCTGGTGTAGAGACATCAGAGGGTGGGAATTAGCTTGTGTGTGAGAGCTCATGAGGAATCTGCCTTCCTTATAGCAGGTAATGTCTGGTGCTCTTGCTGAGATGAAACCCTGTTGTGTAAAAGAAATTACAGGAACTGTGGAAGATTAGGAGAACGTTTTAAAGAGGTGTGGTAGTTACATTCTGATTCTGTTTGGAGTATACTGGTCTATCTATCACGTATTCTTGTTAATGCTTCTCATGTTCCTTCATATATATTTATTTTCTTAATTACTCCTGACATCTTATTTTGTGCTCGACATTATATAGAGCAGCCTTCTGACTGTGTCTGTTTGACTGTTTTAATCTTTAAAGGTATGGAAACCTGACAGGCCCAAACTATGAAGAAGATGGAGGTCAGAGTTCATCGGAGTCCAAGGCTGTGATCCGAAAGTGAGTGTCTTCTTTCTCATTAGCAGTCCCACTAGCTCTCAGTCAGAGTGGCGTCTTACTGAGCTCAGGGGTGCAAGAACATGGTGGTGCCTGCCTGCAATTCCAGCACTTGGAGCACAGGGTATGAGGTGTGAGCCAAGCCCTGTGATGTGTAGGCAAAAGATATGAAAGAGACTCTGAGGTGGGGTTAGAGTGATCCAGTGATGCAGCAGGGAGATGTAGGGAATGACATGGCAGGTCTAAGGATGGAGATGAGAGAATGGCATGGCAGGTGTTCAGGATGGAGATACAGAGAACGGCATGGCAGGTGTTCAGGATGGAGGTGAGGGAACGGCATGGCGGGTGTTCAGGATGGAGATACAGAGAACGGCATGGCGGGTGTTCAGGATGGAGGTAGAGAACGGCATGGCGGGTGTTCAGGATGGAGGTGAAGGAACGGCATGGCGGGTGTTCAGGATGGAGGTGAAGGAACGGCATGGCGGGTGTTCAGGCTGGAGGTAGAGAACGGCATGGCGGGTGTTCAGGATGGAGATGAGAGAACAGCATGGCGGGTGTTCAGGATGGAGGTAGAGAACGGCATGGCGGGTGTTCAGGATGGAGGTGAAGGAACGGCATGGCGGGTGTTCAGGATGGAGGTGAAGGAACGGCATGGCGGGTGTTCAGGCTGGA
This sequence comes from Peromyscus californicus insignis, assembly GCF_007827085.1. NCBI lineage: Eukaryota > Metazoa > Chordata > Mammalia > Rodentia > Cricetidae > Peromyscus > Peromyscus californicus. The sequence continues at coordinate 37,920,561 of NW_026294436.1, read as the reverse complement.
GGTAGAGAACGGCATGGCGGGTGTTCAGGATGGAGGTGAGAGAACAGCATGGCGGGTGTTCAGGATGGAGGTGAGAGAACAGCATGGCAGGTGTCGGGATGAAACTCAGGGGTTGGTAGTGCAGACATAGTAAGGCGGTGAGGGACTTGGGGCAGGATGTTGAATTTGATTCTGAGGAAGGCGTTGAGAGCAGCCCTGCAGCCTTCATTTTTAGGCGAGCTGTGGTTCTCTGTGGAAGGTAGGTTAGCAGTAGGGATAGAGGCAAGGAGCCTGGTTAGCACCTTGATAAGGGTCCAGGCAAGGGGTGATGGGAGTCTGGACTCAAGCGAGGATTAAGGTGTACTGCTTGTGTAGATGCTGAAACACATGGCTTATCTGGAAGACAGAGAGGGCAAGGATACCACCAAGGGCTATACTAGAACCTTCCTGAGACATGACTGGGAATGGGGATCAAGTTTGGTGGGAGTGTGTGTCAGCAAGTGAATCTTAGATGTTAATTTTGAGGTAATCGGTGAGTCTGGTCTTGATGGGCTGTCTGGATGGTGGTATTCACTTGGACAGCCTAGGTGGTATTTAAAGTCATAATGCTGCCTGCTATCTCCTGGGAACTGAAGGGGAGAGCCAGAGAAGGGCTAGAGACTGGCCCTTGGTTCCCTTTACCGTTTTGAGTCAGTGAAAACAGAAGGTTTGTTGAAGGAGACTAGAGCCGCTGTGGGGTGAGCAGAGTGGGGGAAGTTAAGTTAGAAGAGGCAGTTGTGCCTCAGAAGCCTGTGAAGAGGAGTTCCAGAGGGGTTACCTGCCGTCTCTAGTGCTGCCATGTGCAAACTGAAGAGGGGTGTGAGAGGTGATGTCCTCCCAGCAGTACTGTGGGTCACAGTGATAAGGGCAAGTGGTTTTGGTGAATGGAAGTATGGTGAAATGTAGACAGGAACAGTTTTGCCATAAACGGGGATTCAGAAATCTCATAGTCTGTGATCTGGGGATTAGGAAGGCATTTTGATTTGTGTACCATGTGTGGTTTATTTTAATGGGCAATTGTTTACACTGATGAGAATGATCTAGAAGATATTGGAGAAATAGCCATGGTGTGGGGATAGAGGTCACTGTACGGTTATGTTCTGGAGCAGATGGGATGGATACTCTGAGATCCAAAACTAATCTCTACTGCTAAATACTCATTTGGGGCCAAAAACCAGAGTGGGAACATAATTGAGCTTTCCTGTATAGTCTTTAGCTCTCCACAAGATTCCCTGGTGGTTCCGACACTTTAGGGACTGTAGGTGTGGAAGTAAGAAAAACAGTCTTTTTAACCTCTAAGTAGGATCTAGACACCTTGCATTTCTTTTCTGTAATTTATTGCAGAAAAATAGACAAGCTAATGTACATATTTAAAACTCCAGGGCAAGCTATGGTAGGAGAAACCATCACATTATTGCTACAGGAGATGGGCCAGGGGAGGAAGTGACAGGTGAAGGATGGTCAAGACTTGGGCAGTGGCTGTCCAGGCAGAGGGACCAGCAGGGCCGATCAGGGAAATTCAGTGTACGTGGGATTTCGAGAAGCAACAGAGAGTTGTTGGAGCTACTTCATGGCATTGCATGTGGGTCAGGAGAGTCTGTGGGGCTGAAACTAGTCTGAGATTACACTGTGAAGGGCTTTAATCATTCACAAAGGGTTTGGATTTTCCCTGGTGAGCTGTAGGCCGGTTGCTGTACAAGCTTTGTGTAGATGGGGAAGCATTATAACATAGGTCATCAGGATGGGTTGGGTCTGGAGGCATCCATGCCCACAATGCTTACTCCATGGTCCTAAGGACCAGCGGCTCAGCATCCAGGAAACTTGAGAAATGAAGGTGAACTGCTCCTAGCCCAGTGGTTCTCAGCCTGTGGGTCGTGACTTCTTGGGGTTTGTCAAGTGGCCTTTTCACAGGGGTTGCATATTAGATTATCTTCCAACTCAAATATTAACATTATGATTCATAACAGTAGCAAAATTATAGTTATGAAGTAGCAACTAAAATATTTTTATGGTTGGGGGTCACCACAGTATGAGGAACTGTATTAAAGGGTCACAGTATTAAAAAGGTTGAGAACCATTGTTCTAGCCCGACTTAATGGACTAGAATCTGCAGCTTAAGATCCTTGAGTGAGTCCTGAGCACTTTAGGGTTTAGAAATCACGAGACTAGAATATTTAAAATTGCTTTTGTTCATCCATGGAAAGGCACTAAAATAATTCTCAAGAGGATCCTTTTTTAATGGGTGTTTGTGAGAATATCCAGAAAAGAAACGGTAAGAATCCAGAGACTGGCGTGACAGGTGTGCTTGACCTGTGAGCGGATTCAGTGAGAAGCATATAGTTAGCCACACGTGTGGGAAGCCAATCAAACCTGGAGTTAGTGTTCAGTTAGCCACAGGAATAGCCAAGAAGAGTACAGCCTGAAACATACCCAGAGCCTTTCTGTTTCCCAGAGGGTGTTTCAGGATTAAATAGGTTTGCGGGAAGTAGCAGTTAGGAAAATTGATTGTACCCTGGATGTGAAAAGCTGTGTTCATTATTTTAAAGTCCCACTGAAATTCATTGTACACTTGGAACTCTAATGTGGGTGAAACTCCAGGCTAAGCTGTTTTAAAGGGCTTTAGAGTTCTAAGCACATGGGACCTTAACAAAGAGCTTCACACAGTACTCCCCTGAGGGGTCCGTCATCTGGGGACAATAGTCCTTTCCCAAAGCCTCACAGTGACTTGGTGGAAAGTTCTTGACCCCTTTGCTCAAACTGAGTCGCCTTTTTGAAAGAACTGTGCCTGATGAACACATAGCACTTTATTTTATAATAGGTCGCTCTGTCCCCAGACTCTGGAATGCTAAAACCCCTTCTCTCTGGTGACCTCTTTCTTCCAATTCCTTTTCTTCTTTCTTCAATTTTTTTCTCCTTTTATTAATTTGTATTCCGTGTCCTCATTATCGCTTTATACCATCTTGTGGCTCTCCTGACAATGTCCATCTCTGTACATGGCCACTGCATGTTTTCCTGAGAAGAAACCAGGGAAGCACCTCCCATCTGTATGTGACACTGCTGATCCTCGAGCACCCCACACCTCTGGCCCCTGACCTGGAGCAGTGAGTGGCAGTTTCCTCTTGGCCAGTGGATGCGTAGAAAGCATGGTTTTGTGGCACTGATTCTCACAGGGTGACTTTGTCCCCCAGAGGACATTGATCAGTATTTGGAGACACTTTGGTTGTGCCTAAGTGGGGTAGTTGCTACTAGCATCTAGTAGGTAGAGGGCAAGGATGATCCTAAACATCCCATAATGCATAGGACAAGGCTTGTCCCTTCCATTTGATGATATGTCATTAAATACCACCAGTACCTTAGGAGGAAAGCCTGCTACACAGCATCCGTGCACTTCTAAGCATGCTTGTTTGGGAGCTTAGCCGTTTGTGTTCCTTTTTGACATTAGGTGAGTCAAATCCTGAGGTGGTCTCGGGCCAGCCACATGGAAGGTGAAAGGCCCACCTCCTGTGCCGTCCTCTGTCCCTTCCCGGCCGTGTGGCCTCTGTTTAGTTACTTTAGTTCTCCCACTTTGAGAGTTTTCATCTGAAAATTGAGTTCCTGGAACATACGATATTTGAGTCCTTTTCAAGTCTGTGATAGCTAACATAAAACGTATTTAGTTTTTCAAAAACCAAAATCAGAGATGTGGTCCAAATACTATGTTAGGCTTTTGAGACATTTCCCTGGCTGCTTTTCTGTCTGAGAAAGCGTATTTAACAGACTGAATGAAACTATCAGAAAAAAGGAGTCAGGCCCTGGTTTGCTTATCGGATCATGACATCACAGCTGCTCACTGCCGTCAGAAAGAGCTGAGCTGAGACACTGTGCAGCAGGAGGATACAAGGGGTGACAGAATGCCTGTTCATCTGTCCCCTGTGATGTCAGGTGGGCAGCATGCAGCAGGGATCTAGTGACTCTCTGAAACTAAACACCCGCTTGCGGGCCCTTGCCTTCAGTTTTGTGGACCTGGGTTGAACTGGGAGCAGGAGCAGGGAATCACTATTGGATTTAATCATGAGCACAAAATGTCCAAAATTGTTCGACTTTTCCATTTTTGCTGTGAGTTGTATCGGAATTCTTACACTTTATATAAGCTTCCATGTCCAAGTTGCCAGACATTTCTGATGTTCTAAGTATGGATCTAGTCAAGCTAACAGAGGACATAAAGATGGAAAATATGAAAATATGGATAAAGCCTTAAGATGAAAGATTGGCTTCTGGTGTCTTGAACTCACACCGACTCGTGTTCTTTCTGTGTTTAAGAAAGTTATCAGATTGCTCAGGGTGGCTTCAACCTGTGGAGAGTCCTGGTCTGGCTCTCTGTTATGTTCAGAACTTCCAAAGTCAGCTGGCTCAAGGGGAGTATCTCAAGTTGCCAAGAATTCTGTCTCCATGGCTTCTAGTTTTTAAGCCCTTTGCCACACAGTGACTTCTGGTGTTCGGACTAGGCCTGTGTCGAGAGGAAGCTGGGCCTCGATGTTGTTTTTTATCTCAGGGCTCCTAAAAAACGACCATTATTTGGGAATCAGGAAGCCTACTTCCTATTATGGAAGAAAAGAGCTCTGCGCACATTCATTTACCTGTGCCCTCTTCACCCTCCCTGTTGACAGTTTTACATGATAAAATGCTGTCTTTTCGAACAGCAAAATTTGAACCAGATAAGAGGAAGAAACTTTTCGTAGGACAGATTTACTACAGCCATTGAACTCCAAAGCGAACAGAATCCAGCTTTTACATCACAAATTCTTTGAAATGTGTGCGATTGCTCTGTTTGTGTGCGTGTGTGTGGGGGGATAGTGTGTGTATAACTTTATTTAAAGAGATTTGAAACTCCCCAGGCCATGATGTTTATTGCTTTCCTTTAATCAGTCCTCTCTAAAGTCGAAATAGTTTTGTTTCCTTTTCTTTAATTGAATCGCACCCCTTCCCTCCTGGGATGCCAAGTTCTGTTTTCTCGAACTCTTTACCATCACCGTGCTTCCGACTGTTGAAATCATCTCGTTTTCCTTTCCACACGTTCAGAAGATACAAATGTCACTCTTGTAACTTTTCCCAGAAGCTGGGGGTACTGACACCAGCGCTCAGGGGCTGGCAAGGGAGCTAGTAAACAGTATGATCCAAGATGTGGGACGTACTTTAGAAAGAAGCTGAGGTTATTAGTGCCTAGGGAAATTACAGCGGAAAGTATTGGAAAACTTTTTGGAATGTTTGCAATCAATAGACATTCCAGGAAATCCAAATGCCCTAAGAAGGCCATTGAAACTGAGTGATTGCAAGGGAAATGGGAAAAGGGAAGATTTGAGAGAGGGACAAATCCATGAAAAATGAGATGTAAAACACCAAATTCAGGCATAGAGATGCACACCTGTAATGTCAGCAGACTTAAGTTTAAGACCGTCTTTGGACACACAGTAAGATTCGGTCTCAACAGAGAACAAAACCTGCATGAACAGAACAGTGAGAATAGTAAAACCTCCAAAGTTCGGAGACCTGAAGGGTACAACGTGAAAGGAATAGATGTTTTTCTTTTAAATAAAACAAAGGGAATGGAGCAGTATGTCACATTAAAGAGAAAGTTGTTGTCTTTAAATGTCCATACAGAGCAAAGAAAGATAAAAAAAAAAAAAACGTAATTTAAAAACTCACCAGTTTTTGTGGGATGTGGGTAGAAATCTGCAGAGCAGAAATTGGTGCTCTAATAACCGAAGACTAGTAAGTCAGTGATTTAAACTGCCTTTAAAGCAGTGATTCAACATGAGGAAAAATCAGCGAGATGGCAATATTTTCTTTTTTAAGATGTACTTATTATTTGTATGTGTATGGGTGCTTTGCCTGCATGTATGGCTGCGCACCATGTGTGTGAAATGCCCTAGGAGGCCAGAGGAGGTGTCAGACCCCCGACTGTATTTACAGTCATTTGTGAGCCTCCAGGTGGGTTCTGGGAACCAAACCCAGGTCCTCTGTTGGAACTATTCATCAGTGAGCCGTCTCTCCAGCGCCGTGACCGCGTTGTCTACCTGTTGGAAACATGTAGGGGCCATCACAAACAGCTGTGTCAGTGGGGTCTTGTCTCAGTGTTTAGACGGTGGAAACAGGATTTAACCCTTGCGGTGCTAGCCACTGCCTTGGCAGCCTATCTGTGGTATTCTCAACTATACAGGGTGCTCTTTTAAAAAGTTTCCTCTGTGTGTGTGTGTGTGTGTGTGTATGTTTACCATCACAAACGTGCTGAGGCCCTGCCCTCACTTCATAGGCCCACCAATTCAGGTTTCATCAAACTTGGGTGCTTTCGCTAAGATCAGGTCGTGAGTATGCTGTCAAGGGTTTGGAGTCCAGTTCATCGGGGCTTCCCACCTAGGTCGCTCACTCTCGGGCTTGCCAGTAAGGAACAGGCACAGTGCTTGCTTGTGATTCCTCTCCCTGTTAGCACTTCACAGTCATAAGACCACATCGGTACCTGGAAACTCAGACCATTTGGCATTAATGCCTTTAATTCCCACTGTCTCACCCAGCTGTTGGCTTTATTATAACACCCCCGAGGGGTCCGCAGACAGCTGTTGTGAAATGTGGAAGGAGATGGTCTGAGGATCTGAGGAAGGATGAAGGAAGACCCAGTCAGTCAGGCCATCAAAGGAGGGCTTGCTTCCTGTCCTTGGTACCCGGTTGCAGCTGACAGCACCAAGGTCACCTCCATCCATGGTGAAATGGCGGAGACCTTCAGCAGGCTTTAAACAGAAGCCACCTGTGTATAATGCATAAACTCCCTTCTCAGACTGCGGGGACCAGGAGGGAGTTATCGAGGGCCTGAACTGATCATTTTAGTGAGTGACCGGTGCTCTTTTCTAATAATAGCCAGAAGTTATTGATTGTGTAGTGAGGGTGCACAGTATGTGCTCTAAAAATTCTCCTGATGACCTTCTAAATCCTTCTTCCATCTACCGAAGAGGAGCCTGGGTGGCTGAGGAGCATGTCCAGGGTCACACAGTGAGCAAGTGGGAGTGCTTCGATTTAGCCAAGGCCATGCTCTCTATATCACGTATCCTTTAATTCTTCCCCTGTGGTAAAAATGAAAATATTTCTCTTCAGTGTGGGAATGAAAGACAGATGTGTGAGTAACCTTGACTTTGGGCAATAGGTTTCAGGCACATCTCATCCTGTCCCTACCTTACAAAGCTATTTGCTCAGTTGTACCTGTGTGCCTTCCTTCTTCCAGGTCTTGCCTTGAGGCTTTTTGTCTTTTTAACTGCCCCTCCCCCACCCTGCCCTGCCCTGTCTCCTTGTGCTTAGATCTTGACTTTCCATTTGTTTGCATCCCTCCCCCATCACAGCCCCTCCTTCCAGTCCCACCACAGTGTTTGAGTCCTTACTTACCACAAACACCACAGTGTGACAATGGAAAGTACAGGAAGCTGAGGCACGATGACCCTGACAAGTCCAAATAGTATTGTTTCCATTCCTTGGGGAAGCAGGGGAGGAGGAGAAACAAAACTTTGTGCCTCCCTTCCTTTGTTCCTTGTGATCAGGGAACCATCTTGCTGGCCGCCTCTATCTGGCAATCTTCCCTGAGGTGGAGGAAAACCATTCCCTGACTTGGCTAACAAGGTGGAGGGTCCAGCTCTGTCAGGTTCAAGGTTAACAAAGTCCTTTACACCCCACCAGCATGGCTTGGCGAAGGCACAGCCATGTCCCCTAAGAGGTGCATGGTGCTCCCGGGTTGTTCTTTCTTCCTGTTTGCTCAAGGAGGTGATCAAGTCTGTAGAAACTGCCCGAGAATAAGGAAACATTCTGCTGTTTTCCCAAAAGTTTCTGTGTCTTATCTTCTGGCAGTGATTAAGTATAATACGTTATCGTCTTAAATAGATTCTAGGGCAGGAAAAGTATCTCCGAATGGATAGCGTTATTCTTTTCTTGTAGTGGTAATCTTATTTTTGGCAGTTATACCTCATGGAAGAGATGATGTACCCCAAAAAGTTTGTATTAAACTTATTAATTCTAGAGTGTCTAGTTGCCATTGGAATTTTAGAATAATTTTATGTAGTTACTCACGTTCTCTGGGTTTGTCACATCTGTGCTTGGAGCACAGCGGCTGTTGTGGTACCCCATGAGTCCTTTCTATAGCGGCTGCTGTGGTACCCCTGAGTCCTCTATACAGCGGCTGCTGTGGTACCCCTGAGTCCTCTATACAGTGACTGTTGTGGTACCCCTGAGTCCTCTATACAGTGACTGCTGTGGTACCCGAGAGTCCTCTATACAGTGGCTGCTGTGGTACCCCTGAGTCCTCTATACAGCGGCTGCTGTGGTACCCCTGAGTCCTCTATACAGTGACTGCTGTGGTACCCCTGAGTCCTCTATACAGCGGCTGCTGTGGTACCCCTGAGTCCTCTATACAGTGACTGCTGTGGTACCCCGAGAGTCCTCTATACAGTGACTGATGTGGTACCCCTGAGTCCTCTATACAGTGACTGATGTGGTACCCCTGAGTCCTCTATACAGTGACTGATGTGGTACCCCTGAGTCCTCTATACAGCGGCTGCTGTGGTACCCCAGGAGTCCTCTATACAGTGACTGCTGTGGTACCCCTGAGTCCTCTATACAGCGGCTGCTGTGGTACCCCTGAGTCCTCTATACAGTGACTGCTGTGGTACCCCTGAGTCCTCTATACAGCGGCTGCTGTGGTACCCCTGAGTCCTCTATACAGCGGCTGCTGTGGTACCCCATGGGTTGCCGCCCCCCACCCTGGTGACTGGGAAGGTGGGATTATTTTCCCATGCTCCTCTACCAAGGCACCTTGCTAGCCAGGTGTTACCAAGTACGACCTGTCCTTACTGAGAAGTTGGTGGACAAAGCATGTGTCACCTGACATGGCATGTGCCGCTGTGCCCCGCTCCTCCCGTCTCTTCCTGTTCTTTCGTTAAACAACACTCGAGCCCACTCACTGTTTGGCTGTGTCACCTCAAGACCTTTGCTTATAGTGCTGCTCCAGTTTCCATGCCACTGATTCCTGCTTATCCTTAAGATCTCAGCCCCTAGGGAGACCCTCCTGAAGCTTTGACCAGGTTCCCCCTAAAGGTCCCTGGACCCCCTATTGTGACATTTACCGCATAGTTAGTAAGGGGATATGGAAAATAAAGAGCGCTCTGTAATGCTACCTTAGTTATCATGTTGATTCTCCCTGGGGTCTCTCCTGGAAGGACAGCCTTCGACTTGACCTTAGCAGGCTCCACATGGGCATCTGATCACGTGTGTTCACACATGGGCATCTGATCACGTGTGTTCCTTTCCCCATAGGCTTTTGCAGTAGGCAGGGAAGGTGATTCTTGCCAAGAATGCCCGAGGTAGAAAGCACCACTCTGGTAGTCCTCTGCCACCAGGGTTGGCTGTTGTTGCTGGCCACCCATCTGGCATGTCTACTCTGAGTCACACCTCCTTTTCGGACAGAGGAGTCCTGCTCTGTAACCCACCAGAGAGTTGCTTTGGAAAAGAGGTATCAGTGTTCTCTTGAAAGAGAACTGTGGCACATTTCAGGCTTCCCACCTGGTCTCAGTACTCCAGTCTTCACACATTATTAAAGACCGTGTCTTCTGGGTAATGCTCTTGTTTGGAGGCCTCTGAATTGCTCTGTCTTAGTGTGTCCTTTGGGGTGTGTGTGTGTGTATGTGCTCGTGGTCACAAGTGCATGTGCAGTATTAGTTCAAAGCTATGACCTTCTTCCAGCGGGTGTGGGGTCACAAATGTTGAGGCTCAGTTTGTCTCTGTGATTGGTGGCAAATTCTAAGTTGACTTCCATGAGTTGATCTCACCAAGCCATTTATCCTTTTCAGTCCCATCCTTCTGTGACTTTTGGTAGGTCATTGTAATCATATTATCAGTTAGGTCTCTCCTGATGTATCTCAGAAGGTCCCATTGATGTGCCGTTTGAAATCACAACTGATCAGTGTCAGAGAGATGCCGGTGTTTCCGGTTAGGGGTCAGCGAGACTGAGTGAGCAAACTGTCCCAGTTGACAGGTGGTCCTGCTGCTGAGGAATTGTGTTTTCTCCTCTCCCAGCCCCTTCTTGTTCTGTGCACAGGGCCCAGTGACTTCTCCAGTTGAACAGACACACTTTCCTGTGCAGTCCTGGCTGCAGCCAGGATCCCCCTTCCTGGTTCTCTGATCCTCCCATTCAGCCCTGTGAGGTGTGGAGCCAGGCAGGGACGATGGAAAAGCTGCTGTTCCCTTTCCTCTGTCACATGTGCCATGTCACTTTCCTTCTCGGAATCTAACAGCCCCACATTTGTATCTACTGCTTGTTCTATCAAGAATGGAAAGTTTCTTCCCAGGCCCGGCAAACATAAGGCCACTGTGAGCCTCGGGCAAGGGTCCAGGCCTTTCCAGAAAGCCTCCTTCCCTGGCACACCGAGGAGCACTGCTGATCGGAGGGCAAGGGTCTGCTTGTGTTTAGTTATGCTGTCTCTGCTGTTCTCTGACTTCCTCCTCCTCCTCCTCCATTATTCCTCTTTTCTGTGAAAATGCTTTTCCTGTCTAAGATCCCAGTGGACTCCCAACACCTCCTTAGGCTAGGCCGTAGCAAGGTCATTGTTAGAGCAGATAGATGAGGAACTCACCATAGTGAGTTAAAAGTGTTAGACTACGGACAGAATGGGCATGAGTCTCATAGGGATCAAGATCACTCCAAGGTTACTCTTTTTGTGGCTCTTCTGAATCTGTGACTTTTCTTGGACACTGACTACATAATATGCTTTGGGGAACTACTCACAAATGTACACAGACATAAACCAAGACACGCATCTTGTAATTATTTACAATCACAAGAACATGAAATTATTTAAATAACTGCCTGCCAGAGGAAGACTCCTTAGATTCTTAGAGGTGTACCCATGCAGTAGGACACAGTGTTCATGAGAAACCATAAGATAATCTAGAGGCGGTGACTAGAGAGGTGCCTGTAACATACTGATAAGTGAAAAAAAATGTCGATTTATATTTGCATATCATGTATACTGAATATGTGTGTGCAGCCACAGAAATGCCTGGAAGTATAAACTATACACTAGTAACAAATCATGGGGTTGGAATGGGGATGGAAGGTGGAGTAGATATTTTGCTTTTTAGTTTATGTAGATTTGTGAGAATTACTATTTTACAATCTTATAATTTTAAAACAAGCAATTACTATCACTTAGGCAGTAATTGATACAGTAATATCACTGACTTACCGATAAGATTTTTTTTCTTTTCTTTATTTCCCTTTCCTTCCTTTCTCCGGACCCCTCCCCTTTGTATTGTTGAGAAAAGATTTCATTCTGTAACCCAGGCTGACCTGAAACTCATTCTGTAACCCAGACTGTCCTGGAACCCAGGCAGCCCTCCTGCCTCAGCCTCCAGAGTCCTGGAGTTACAGGCAAGTTTCACCTCATGGTTAGATCTGTGCTCCTTTCGACTTCTGGTGTGTGTGTGTGTGTGTGTGTGTGTGTGTGTGTGTGTGTGTGTGTGTGTGAGGGAGTCGTGATCAATTCTCCTTTATTTTAAGAACCACAGAAGTGTTCTTCTGTAAGACTCTAGCTGATGTATGCAAAGGTCGGTTTTCAGTGTTCTGGTGTCATCCCAACTATGTACCCCTCGTGGTTCTGGGCTTACTGCTTATCCAGAGGAAGGGAAATCACTCACAAATTATATTTTGTTATAAAAATTAAACATTAGATGATAACTTGATTTTTTCTTTTATTTATTCTTTGACAGTTTCATACATGTATATACTGTGTCTTTATCATATCTGCCCTCCCGTCTCCCCTTCCACGCTTACCAAACACCTCCCAGCCCATACTCCTCTGGCTTTTTAACTAAGTCCAGTTAGTGGACTTCTGGAATGTTAGCTGCTGATAAATGTTGAAAACTATGGTATTTAAGTTTGATAACAAAAAAGGAGCAATAGTTAATATAGTATGAGGGTCCTCAAAATGTGAAGCCATTGAGTTCACTGTACTCATATTTTCTTCCTTCCTTCCTTCCTTCCTTCCTTCCTTCCTTCCTTCCTTCCTTCCTTCCTTCCTTCCTTTTTTTGAGTCTTACTGTGTAATCCTAGCTGTCCTGGAACTCACTCTGTAGACCAGGCTGATCTCGAACTCCCAGAGCTCCGCCCGCCTCTGCCTCCCAAGGGCTGGGATTAAAGGCGTGTATGCTAGTGTGCCCAGCTCATGTTTTCAGTTTTAATCCAAAACCCAAGTTACTTCCTGTCAGCTTTCTGGAGGGAAAATAATGTTTTTGTCAATTTTATGTGACTTAAAGATTTAGAGGATTGAATTATTTCTATTATTGTGGTAGTTTAATGTCATTTTTTTCGTGTAGATGATGAATATTAGCAACTCCAGATGCCGTAATGTCTGTGGCAGTGAACCAGAGGTGAACACAGTAGAGAAGCGGTCAGTGTGCCGATGTTCCTGCCCCAAAGCTAGGTGTTAGGTGGGCTTTTGTGGGAGGCATGCCTTGACTGGACTTTAGCTCTTTGGTATGAGTTTACAGGATTGAAGTTAAGACACTATGATGACAGCTGGCTGTAGCTCTACACAGTGGAGAGTAATTTCTACTCTAGTGTTGGATTATATAAACACTTTGTGTGAAGTACAGTAGTTTTCCTTTTTTGTGATTCTGTGGATCAAACCCAAACATGCCTTGTGCATGTTAGACAAATGCTGTACCACTGAGTTACAGTCCAAACCCTCTAAAGAACGTTTTGTGGTTCTGGAGGGATGGCCCAGTCTTGAGATGCGTGCTGCACAAGCATTAGGACCTGGGTGGATCCCCAGCACCATGGTTTTTTAAAAAGAAGTTGGGCGTGGTGAAATATATCTATCATCCCAATGTTGGAGAAGCAGAGACAAGAGGATTTCTAGAGACTGCTGGCCAGCCGGCCTAGCCTAATGGTGACCCACAGGTCCCAGTAAGAGACCCATCTCAACGAACAAGGTAGATGACTCCTGAGGAGTGACACTGGAGATTAATCTCTGACCTACACACACACTTTTGTGGGTGAAAGAGTTTTGTCTGTGTAGCTAAGACTAACTGTGGTTTCTCTGCCTTGGGATGCAGCAGGTGCTCTGTGGTTGTTTCTCTGCCTTGGGATGCAGCAGGTGCTCTGTGGTTGTTTCTCTGCCTTGGGATGCAGCAGGTGCTCTGTGGTGGTTTCTCTGCCTTGGGATGCAGCAGGTGCTCTGTGGTTGTTTCTCTGCCTTGGGATGCAGCAGGTGCTCTGTGGTGGTTTCTCTGCCTTGGGATGCAGCAGGTGCTCTGTGGTTGTTTCTCTGCCTTGGGATGCAGCAGGTGCTCTGTGGTTGTTTCTCTGCCTTGGGATGCAGCAGGTGCTCTGTGGTGGTTTCTCTGCCTTGGGATGCAGCAGGTGCTCTGTGGTTGTTTCTCTGCCTTGGGATGCAGCAGGTGCTCTGTGGTTGTTTCTCTGCCTTGGGATGCAGCAGGTGCTCTGTGGTGGTTTCTCTGCCTTTTGATGCAGCAGGTGCTCTGTGGTTGTTTCTCTGCCTTGGGATGCAGCAGGTGCTCTGTGGTTTCTCTGCCTTGGGATGCAGCAGGTGCTCTGTGGTTGTTTCTCTGCCTTGGGATGCAGCAGGTGCTCTGTGGTTGTTTCTCTGCCTTGGGATGCAGCAGGTGCTCTGTGGTTGTTTCTCTGCCTTGGGATGCAGCAGGTGCTCTGGTCCCTCCTGGTGTCCTCTCCAGCCAGCATCGGGGACAATCTTTGCTGTGAGCTTGTGTTGTTAGGGAGGCAGAGTATCTGTTTTTGGAAAAGGGACCCAGCCTGGCATGGATCTGACTCCAAAGTGCCTGTGGAGTCTTCTTTGAATATGAAGCCTGGAATGATGGTACTCCAAACAGGTGACCCCTTCAGCATTGCTCGGACTCTGCTCTCAAGGGAGGAGCTGTATCCCAACTTAAAGGCAACACCCTGTGTTCCTTGGGATTTGTCTGTACCATGCCTGGTACCCAAAATGACCCTGGCTGTCTCTGAGCTCTGGCACCTGGCGTACCTTGGTGAGTCCATCAGAAGAAACAGTGTTGCTTATCAAGTTCTGGGGTGTTTTTGTTCCGTTTTTTTCCCTTTAATCTTTCAGAGGCCCTAACTTCTCCATCCATAGTTCCTGACATGTTTCTCATTGTAATTTGAGAAACGAAGGGATAACTTCATGAGGAAATGTTTGTGCTTGTGCTGAAGCTGTAGTTACGTTTGTAAGATTAGACTTACTCATTACCCCCAAACACAGGCAGATTTCTGGCCTAATGGTATCCAGGTATCTCCTAAAATATCAATATGACTAGTTTTCTGTTTATAAATAAAAATTATTTTATTATTATTTTCTATTTATTTATTTATTATTTCTATTTATTTATTTATTTATTCAGGTTATCAGACTTGGTAGAAAATGCCTTACTCGCTGCATCATCTTGACAGCCTAGTTTTATGGTCTTTAATTTGAGCAAATCCACATTTGGTGGATTGTGTTCAGATTGCTTGGAAACTACTTTTGGGACTCTTTAAATCCTCTCCTCATTTGTCTACCTTGGATGGATTTTTCTAACAACAAAACATTACAAATCCCCCCCGAAACTCCCTTCAGCTACGGACTGTGGTGTCCCACAGGCGTCCGTCCGACCGGGTTCAGTGGCTCTCCATTTCTCTTTCCCAGTGCTATTGCCTCCATCCTGCGGGCCTGGCTTGACCAGTGTGCGGAGGACTTCTGGGAACCCCCTCACTTCCCTTGCCTGCAGAAGTTGCTGGAGTATCTCACACGGATGATGCCTGGCTCCGACCCGGAGAGGAGAGCACAAAACCTTCTTGAACAGTTTCAAAAGCAGGAAGTGGATCCCGACAGTGAGTACCTGTTTGGTCCCAGGTAAAACTAGATTGGGCTTCTGCAGTGTGGAGGTTCCCCATTTGTTGGCTGAGTAAGAAACCCTGGTACCCTCAGAAAACTGGGGTAGGTGTAAAATGGTTGAAGTGTTAACTTCAGAACCTTATAGTTTTAGAGTGAAAAGAGAGATTTTCAAAACTGGCTCCAGAACTTTACAGATTAAATTGTGAAGCCGACTCAGAGGAGCGAAGCCGTTTCCCGGGGTTCTTCCCGTTACCAAAGATAAGAGTTTCCTTGACTTTTTATTTTTCAACTTTCGCTTGTCAACATGGGCCATGCTAAACATGAACTGGCTACTTATTCTCTGCCTAAGATCTCCTATCAGATGTAAACCTGTCACAAACAACCACACCATCAGGCTGGCAAGGATTCAAGCCCATTTCCCTCTTTCAGAAGCTTGGAGGGGTGTTTCTCCTTTGCCCTAGAAAGCATTACTGTAATGTGTTCAGGCAGCGTAGATTACTGTCATCCACTCTCTCTAATGGCCTCATCAAAGGAAGTTTCTGAGGCTGTTTTTTCCTACTGGAGGCTGACCTCTGATTTCCAAGGACAAATGCGGGGGCCACTGCTGCTGGCCATAGAGTGTTTGGACTGCCAAGCTCTAAAGAAATTAGTCAAGAGGTTCCATCAGGTTTCCCGAGTGATGAGATAGCCTTTCACTGCGGTGGCCGGTAACAGTTCCCATGGCAGCTGACCCACTTGGAACTTCTGATGGGCACTTCCTTGAAGTAATGCCTGATTTCCTCAGCGAGGGAAAGGAAATGGGTCCTAACGTAGATAAGGGATGCCACCCCAGAGCCAAAGAAAACAGTAACTCCAAATTCTACTCAGTACCTGTTGAATGGTTCCTATGTACTGGGGACCGGAGAAGGGGAATGCAATTGCATCATTTGGCTCAGATTGCCAAAGGCTTTGTATCTCAGATGACTTCATCTGCCGGGAATGCTTGAATACCCGGGAAGCTCCAGCTGCCAGACCTCAGCTCCCTTCAGGGCCTCCGGCCCAGCTTTGTGCTGGAGTGGAAAATGCTGTTACTGCTGCTGCACTGGAGCCCAGCTCTCCCCACCGGGGCCGCCTCTGGCTCCATGCCTAATTGGGGAACCAGTGGGACCAGTCACTGGCCGTCTCTGGCTCAGGGACTGGAGGCCAGAGCTCTTTTGGCAGGCAAAGGCAGGGATTAGGGAGGTGGCCTGACTTCACAAAAACTTTTAGGCAATACCCAAGAATGAATCTTTTCCAAAGTATAGGCAATCGTTATCAAGAAGGCTCCGGGCCCTGTTTATGAAGTTCAGGTGTCCTTCCTGAGTAGGGGTGTTGGGAGCTTGGTTCCCTTGTGCCCTACCCCTCAGGTCACACTAGCGAAAGTAGCAAGTTCTCCTATGTGTTTTCAAAAGTAAAACTGTGCTTAGAGTTTTTACATATCCCCTGGAGAGAGTCAGGTTCTGGAACAGGGAAATCATAGGTCAGCTCCCAGAGAGAAAGGATTATATACAGTCTTCACACAGAGTTACATTCTAGGTGCATACCAGACTTACAAAAGCTTGAATGAATGAATGACTGACTGACTGACTGACTGAATGAATGAATGAATGAATGAATGATGTTAGTCCTTAGCCTGTACTCTCCTTGGCTGGAGCAGGACAGCCTCTGTATTGTTTTACAGGTATTGTGGTACATTGTAGCTGTCGGGAGGCATGGAAGGCCCCTTTGAAGTTTGATTGGCACATCAGACTTCTTACTTCTCCACTGAGTGAGAAAGTACCAGAGTTGAGTGGAGGGAAAGTACTGGGGTCAGGCTAGCATCCTGCACAGGGTGGGATTTTAGCTCTTTAATTGGTACTTGTTTGTATCCAAGATAACAGGAATAGGTAGTGCTGCCCTCCTACCTTTTCCAGACCTAACCCAACCCTTCCACATCAGAGCCTTCAACTCTGAGGTCCAGTCCTGAAATCACAGCCCTGTCACCAGAGTGGGCAGGTAGCACGTGGTACCTGACAGGGAAAGTGATATAGATCTCACTTTGGGCTCCCTGTTTCTCAGAGGTAGCTTAGGAGAAGCTGCATCGATTTGATGATGTTAGATGCCTAACAGCGTCCATTCTAAAGAGAGAAGGGCTTAAAATGTGAACATGCTGAGGGAGTGGTAACACAGAAGGGAATTCCTGCCAAGATGTCATCGTGTGTGACTAGGGTCCCCCTCCCCACCCCCACCCCCACCCCCAGAGCAGTGGCAGGCTTGACAGGAAGGAGAGTGAGGGGTGACGGGAATGAGGTTGGGAAACAGCTCAGGAACTGAGAGAAGATTCCAGTAAGGGGACTTGCAAGTGGAGGCTGGCGGCTCTTGCAGCGGGCCTCTTCAGGAGTGATTAGTGGGTAGTGATTTTCTTTGACTTCTTCAGGCTATGACCCTTGTAACTTTCTGGTGATTGATGATCAGCTATATAGGGTTCCAGTGAATTTAGTTAAAATTTATTTCACACTTTGTACTCACTCAAGGTGGAAGCTGATAGAAACTTTGAAAGTTTGAGGCTGCGAAATGTTTTTGAAGTTCTATGGGTCTCATGCGCATCTCTGAAACCCAAATGGCCTGTCCTACCCACCAAAGCCTGGCCTGCTTCCTGCTCAGTCTTAGGCTC
Source organism: Peromyscus californicus insignis (assembly GCF_007827085.1). Lineage (NCBI taxonomy): Eukaryota > Metazoa > Chordata > Mammalia > Rodentia > Cricetidae > Peromyscus > Peromyscus californicus. The sequence continues at coordinate 37,902,957 of NW_026294436.1, read as the reverse complement.
TGGTTCTGAGTGGCCCAACAATCAAGGATTGTGTGGCTGGGGTGAAGGTATTAGCTCGGTTAGTCCCGGAAGTGACGATGGAGTTGGTGGGAGCCGAGATGAGGGGTATGTTCAGCTTCCCTTCTGCAGTCTTTGCCTAGGCTAGCCTCTGAATGACTTCTCTGGGATAGCTCAAGGCCTCTGAGCTTAATAAGAAGGAGTACACAGGATTGGACCCGCATTTTGCTCCGCTATATCGCTCTTGTTCATTTCTACCTGTGGTTTTCTGAAGAGTTAGTTCTCTTCTTCCTGAAAGAAGGAAGTGTAGCTTGACGCCATGAACAAAGCCTTATGTGGCACCCCTTTACTGATTGTTTCCCCATTGTGGACAGATGGACTTCTCAACACCAGCTCCTTCAGCCTGGAAGAGGAAGAGGAACTGGAGAGCGGAGGGTCAGCAGAATTCACGTGCTTCTCAGAAGATCTGGTGGCGGAACAGCTGACCTACATGGACGCAGTAGGTCTCTCACTGAAAACATGGAAAACAATACCAGTGGCCCCAGAGGGCAGCGGGCAGCACTGGGGAATGTGCTGGAGCTCCTTTTGAGTCTTTGACTCTTTGAGAGTCTGTGGCTGCAAAGGGAGGAGAGTTAAGATGCTATGTGAATCACTCCTGTGAATAATTCAAGCCCCAGCTCTTCTTGCAGTCCTGGGTGAAAGTGCATGTTCCTCGGCGCTCAGGTCACAGAGGGAAGTAAGAATTCTAATCCTAGTGAAACAGAATCTACCCTGTTCTGTGGGTATTTCTCTCCCTTCGGACTCATAAATATTTCAAGAGCCGAACTGTTTATTTGGAGGATTGTAACAGGGTCAAAGCACAAGTTAGGATGAAGTAAATTCATTGACTCCACATGTGACCGTATCTGGCGGCCTGTTTCCACGTGCGTTTCCTGCACACTTGAAATTTGACTCTTTCTGTGTGCTGTGCATGCTTGATGGTGTAAGTCACATTTCAGAGCTTCACGTATGCTGGAAAACATAGTTAAAGAACTAGCGATTACCGTGGTGGTTTTACTCTTCTGCACTTAACTGAGCTCTGTCACTCACGCAGCATGCGAAATGGCCAAAGTTTCCGTCTAATGGGAAAGCAAATAAAGTTTGGAAAGTAGATCAGATAGTCTATATAGAACACATGCTGGGTGGAAAGTAGATCAGATAGTCTGCATGGAACACGTGCTGGCCATCTTTCTTTATACCAGCTTTTACACATCTTATATTGAATTGTACAGCTGATCTATTCAGCTGTGGTGGTGTTGTCGTACAACTGATGGGGTAAGGGAAGGATGAAAAGTATCTTACTTTTATTGCTTTAAGGAAAAGACCTGAAAACCAGGTTTTAGTTCCCCCATTCTTCTGTGTCGTATGTGAGGTTGAATTTCTCCCCCTCTTCTGTTAGCTTCTTTCTCGGCTTTGAAAAGCGAGAAACAGTTGCACTGAAGGCTGTGGCATGTGCTGTGTTTACGTGCCCTTCTTCTCAGGTGGCCTGAGAGCATCTGTTGGCGTGGTGGACCGCCTGAGTGTCCAGGGCACTCGGTCTGAGTGGGAGTTAAAATAGCCATCGCCTCTCTTCGTTTTTGATCAGCAGCACAGATCTTCATAGTGTTACTTGACTTTCTGTGCAAGCTGTGGAAATAAAAATGGCTTTGGTTATTTTCATTTTGGGTCAGTTTTTTTTTTCCTCAGTTAAGCAGATTCAAAAGATCACGTGGGGTCCAGGTGTGGTGGTGCACACCTTTGATTCAAACACTGGGGAGGCAGAAGCAGGTGGATTTCTATGAGTTCAAGGCCAGTTCTAGGACAGCCAGGACTACATAGAGAGGTCCCTTTAAAAAAAAAAATCCAAAAAAAACCTCCCAAAACATAAACACCATGCAGCAAGTCAAGCAGAAAAAGATGATTTATCCATTCACAAAACACCGATTTACAGAAGTCCTAGATGACATGTTGTGTAAAGCATCTGTGTTTTCTTTAATGTCAGTTCTTCTTTTGTTTCAGCAACTATTCAAGAAAGTAGTGCCTCACCACTGCCTGGGCTGCATTTGGTCTCAGAGGGATAAGAAGGAAAACAAACATTTGGCTCCTACGATCCGTGCCACCATCTCTCAGTTCAATACCCTCACCAAATGTGTCGTCAGCACCGTCCTGGGGAGCAAGGAACTCAAAACCCAGCAGAGAGCCAAAATCATCGAGAAGTGGATTAACATCGCTCACGTAATTGTCTTATAAAAAAATCTTTGTGTTTGGTAGATGGCCTTCCTGAGGCCCTGTGACTTCAGACCTGAGTTCTCAGACAGGAATCGCACTCTGTTGAGGCCCAGAATCTAGTCTATTGGAGCTGCTGTTCACACGCCACGTGACTAGCATCTAACACCGTGTGCAGAAAGGCACCGTCACCAAGTCATCGCTCTTCTACTGTATGAGTTCCTAATGTGTTTGAGTTCCAGTATTATATACTATAGGGCTATAGCAAGGTAGACCACTGTTGATTTAGCGGGACAGGAGTCGGATGACCCCCACCTGTGCAGGAGAGGGGTCAGCAATATGAATGCTATAGATGGGGAGGGAGAAAAGTTACCGCTGAGTCAGGTGATCAAGGAAGACCACAGGGCTGAAGTCAGCTTTCTCTATTGAAGGGTAGGATTCTAGATACTTGAAGATGAAAGCTTTCTCCTAGGCAAGAAAGAGCTACAGTCAAATGAAAAAATGGTTGTGAAATTAGTTGATATATAAATACCCTATTAGTCTATCGTGTTCTGGGCCATGGTTGACCCTCAACCAAAACAGAACACATTTTGCTTCACGTCCCATTAGACGTATTTTCCCACCATGCCTTGTTTATAGGGCACACCGCCTGAATCTTTCACATTTTCTTTTATTGTTTTTGACCAAAAAAGTGAAGCCACAAAAGTTCCAGAGAATTTGCCCCTTTTTGAGTCTTTAGGATGGCCTGTCACCCCACTCATGCTAGTGTCTGAGAGAAATAAGCAATAAGCAAAACACGGGAGTTGTAGAGAACTTACATCTCCCCTGTTCAAAGTCAAACTTATTTCTCCACAAAAAGTTTTGAGGGAATTTGACACTAGCGTGGGGGTGTCTCTTTCTTCTTAGAATTGTAAGAAAATATTTTTGCCACAACATTTATGTCTCAAAACTAATGGTCTTTAGGCCCGAATTCCTTGACCTACTTAGACAGCCAAAACACAGCATCCCTGTGTGTGGCGTAGTGTAACTCAAAGACTGACTTTGGTTGAAGTTAAATATAGATTGTGTTTTTATATGATAAAAACTCTGTGGATAACTCATCCCATAGCCTGTGTACAAAACCAGGAGTCTTTATCCTTGCTGTGACAATAGGCTTTTCCCCAGTGTTGAATGTGTTATGTCTCTTGAAATCGTGTAGAATAACTTCATAAAACGCTGAAACTCACAGGTGGTTTTCTGCCAGGATTTATTTTATTCTTCACTCATTAGTCACAGTTGATTTCTATTGAAAAAAAAGATTGAAAAATGATATTAATTTTACATGTAGAAGCGATCCCTGACCTAATATGGGTGTGTTTTCTTGGCCTGGCCTCTGGGCTGCATTTTTGGTTTTGCATTGCATCTTTTGGAATACGCCTCCTTTTCTGGAAACATGACTGGGTGCTTCATGTGTTCCCTGAAGCCCTTAGCCTCAGCCCGTTACTGAATAATGCGTTCCATATGTTTATTACGATGGACGTGATATATCAAGGCCTGGGTGTCTTTATTTATTGCAAGTTTCCTGATTTTTAGAGCATAACTTTGGGATGCTGAACCTTTGTTGAACCGTGCTGTCAGTGTGGTTTCCAGACAGCAGCAGCTCTATGCTCTCTCCCTCCCTCCCTCCCTCCCTCCCTCCCTCTCCTTCCTTCCCTTCCTTCCTTCCTTCCTTCCTTCCTTCCTTCCTTCCTTCCTTCCTTCCTTCCTTTCTTTCTTTCTTTCTTTCTTTCTTTCTTTCTTTCTTTCTCCCATCTCACCTTCCTCTTTCCATCCCCCTTCCCTCTCTTCCTGCTTCCCTTCCCCTCTCTCTCTCTCTCTCTCTCTCTCTCTCAGTAAAGGCGACATCAGGTCATTTTTAAAGGCTGGGCATGACTTTTATGAACTACATTGAAATTGACCCTGAAGAAAATGTTTGAGGGTTTAGTTGGCATGCAGGATTTTGTCATGCCAAATTGGAGAGTTCTATGTTTCCTCCATAGTGCAGATCAACAGTACTAAGCAAAACGATTCTTGAAGCAATTTGCGTTTCTGCCCAACTGCTCTGCCACGTCTTCCTGAGGTGTTCTCCCTGAAGCCAAACATGCTCACACAGGGTCCTCAGTTGTACATCCTGGAAAAAGTGCACTCCTGTGCACTCCTGTGTAAAATGTCCCCTCTGACATTTACCCAGTGTGGTCACCCCCAGGCCAGCCAGCAATGAGACCCTCTCCCTACTGTTTTGTAGGGTTTTTGTTTTCTGCCTCCAGGGTCACTGACTACCCACATACGGGCTTGGCGCCTTATGGTAGGATACATTTAAGCAAGGAGCCTCTCTCCTTGCCCAGAAAACACCCAGAATCTTTCCTGTTCTCTTTCTGTTTTGTTTTAAAACACTGCCAAAATGAAACTTATTTTAAAAGCCTGAGTTATTTTGAAAGCATTGAAGTACCAAGGTGTTTCTGAATGTTTACGATTGTGGGACAAGCCAATTTGAAACCAAATGAATGTGTATAAAAATATCCCCCCTTGGCTAAGAGCATGAAAGCCCAAGTTCAACTTGTGGTGAAGTTTTATTGCCAAGTTATATACACCTCGCAGGGCACGAGCTCTGTGTACCATCTGAACTTCTGTGGCTGCTGCCCAGCTCCCCCAGAGCCTACAGGGCACTGTGGTCCTCTGCATGGATTCCTAAGGCGTGTGTATGCTTCCTGCAGAAGAAAATGGCTTACCTCCTCTAGTTGTTTTTACTGGGAAAGCTGGAAGCTATAAAACTGTAACAACAACGCAAAAATATATTGGGGGGGGGGAACAAGCTTACCGTGCCAAAATCTATAAAGTGTTTTGGTGACTGGGGCGGGAGGAAGGAGCCACTTTTTGATGTCCGGTATTTATACAGCTGCCTATTTAGTGGTTAAGAATTCATAGCAGCTGGAATACCTCTAACACAGGAAACCAGCAGCCCACTGTAATACTGATATTTAAATGCCTTTCATGTCTTCTTCGTCACTCCCCATGCAGGAATGTCGAATCCTGAAGAACTTTTCCTCCTTGAGGGCTATCGTCTCTGCACTGCAGTCCAATTCCATCTATCGGCTGAAAAAGGCTTGGGCTGCTGTCCCAAAGTAAGTCCCCCAGCGCCTGCTCAGGTTTTTTCTGCCTGGGCGACCGGTTGCCACTTCCGTACTGTGGGTGCTTACCGTCAGAACACATATTATGTGACAAGAGAAACATATTAGGAACCCGTGTGTGTTCCAGGAAGGGTGCACTAATGAGTTTCGAGGGAGGGCTGCTGCAGGAATCACACCGATTCTCGGTGTGTGCCAGAACCGTGATTATCAACCCTGGGGATGATTTGAAGGGTGTGTCTGGATGTTGAGGGATGAGGTTGTGGAGGGATGAGGTTGGGCAGTTTGCGTGACTTCTTGTTATTTTCCAGCCTCATTCCAAAGCCCTAAGCTGCTCCAGGATGTGAGGGGTAACATGTGCAGTTGGGACCTTAGTTATTAATGGTTGATAGGAAGCGATTGTGTCCACTTCTGCTTCAGCATATTAAAAGCTGTCTTAGGTGAGGGGCACCTTTCACGGTGCCTGACTGAGATTATCAACTACTAACAACTATGCTATGTTTTCTTCATACTTCTTGGTCTGACCTTTGGAATAACTGGTAACACAGTGTTATCTTATTCTGTCACTGTTGCTGTTTCTGCCACTTCTGGAACTTTGATTGTGGACCAGAGACTTTTTTTTTCTCCCAAGGAAGGGACAGATTGTTCCCACATTAATTCAAATTTAGAGGGTGTCTTAGTTAAAGTTTCTACTGCTGTGATAAACCACCATGACCAAAAGCAACTTGGGGAGGAAAGGGTTTATTTCACCATACATTTACAAGTCCATCATCCAGGGGAAGTCAGGGCAGGAACCTGGAGGTAGTAGCTGGTGCAGAGGCGATGGAGGAATGGTGCTTACAGCCTTCTTTCTTGTACCATCCAGGATGACTTGCCCGGGATGGCACCCCCCACCGTGAATTGGGTGCTCGCATATCTATTATCAGTCAAGAAAATGCCTCCGTAGAATTGGCCTGTAGTCAAGTCTATGGGGGCATTTTCTTGATTAAGATCTCTTCTTCTCAGATTATTCTCGCTTGTGTTAAATTGACATAAAAACCAGTCAGCCTAGAGGGTAAGCCTTGTGTCGTGGGTACCAGTTGGGCTAGCTCCATCCAGATCTTCCCAGGTTTGAACTAGTGAGGCTGTCAAGGTGTATCAGGAAGTGTGGGAACTGCCTGTCTTCCCTGTATGCAGCGTAGTCAGTGTTGAATGGAGGGAAGTTAATGGACTCTCTAGCTATGGCTGCCCTACGTTTGTGCTCGAGCTGCAAGCCCTCCATGCTCAGTTCCATCATCAGCCAGAACTGATTAAACCCTGAGCAACTGACAATGTTTGTGTTCATAACTTGTCTGGTAACTGCTACGAAATACCCGACCAAAGCACCTTAAGGAAGAAAGGATTTATTTTGCTTTACAGTTCTAGAGGATATAGTAGGCGGGGCAGTAGGGGCAGGAAGTGGCTGGTCACCTTGTATCTGTAGTCAGAAAACAGAGCAATGAATGCTCGTACTGAACTTGGTTTTTCCTTTTTGTTCAGCCCAGGACTTCAGCCTGTGGAATGGTACGGCCCACCTTTAGGGTGGTGTCGTAGTTACTGCTCTGTTACTGTGAAGAAGAAAGCAATTTATAAAGGAAGACATTTCACTGGGGGCTTGCTTGCTTGCAGTTTCAGAGGATTAGTCCGTGGTCATCATGGCGGGGAGCATGATGGCTGGCATGTGTGGCTCTGGAGCAGTAGATGGGAGAGGGGGGATTGCATCTGGCATGGGCTTTGAAAGCTCCAAGCCCACCCATAGTGACACACCTCCTCCAACAAGACCACACTCCTAATCCTTCCTACACAGTTCTGCCAACTGCGGACCAACCATTCAAATGTATGAGCCTACGGAGGCCGTTCTGGCTCAGACCAGCACAGGCGGGGGTTTCCACCTCAACCATATCTAGACATATTTTTAGAAATATACTCAGAGATATATTTCCATGGTGATTCTAACCACCATCATGCTAGTCAATCCTATAAGGGCCCACATCGGCAAACCAGAGTATCCTAAGTTTATGCTGGGAAATGGGGTGCCAGGGGACTCAGGCTTACAGATGAGATGAGAAACAACTTTGATTGGTTAGGTAGTTCTTTGATGCTTTAATAAGAAGGAGTTAAAGTGAATGATAGTCCTAGCACACGGAAAGCAGAGGCAGGTGGACCTCTGTGGGTTGGATGCCAGCCTGACTGATATAGCAAGTCCCAGGCTAGCCAGGGCTGCATAATGAGACCCCGTCTTACAAAACAAATCTTTTTTTTTTAGGTTTTTCGAGACAGGGTTTCTCTGTGCAGCTTTGCGCCTTTCCTGGATCTCGCTCATCTAGACCAGGCTGGCCTTGAACTCACAAAGATCCTCCTGCCTCTGCCTCCCAAGTGCTGGGATTAAAGGCGTGCGCCACCACCGCCCGGCTTTTTTTTTTTCCACCCCCCCCCCCCCCACAAAACAAATCTTAATGTGCTTTGAGTTGCAGAGCCGTAGGAACCCAAACCTCCTGCACTGCGAAGCTTCAGCTGTGTCAGACCAAACGTGGAAGCGAGGCTCCCAGGCTCACGGCACTTTTCTTGACAGGCACTCTTGGTTTTCTGCCCCCTCCCCATTTTCACTGTTTTCAGGAGTGCCTATAACTCTGTATGAGAGAGATTAGTTGATTCCTTTCCTCGGAACATACATTTAAGGAAGGATATACAGGTCCTAAAGAATCACTGGGTGGCAGTCCCTGGTAAAGCAGGAGGGGAAACCAGAAGCCTACATCCTCCACCCCTTGACATCCCTTCCCTCCCCCATTACTATTCCACATAAACAAAGGAATGGTCAGATGTTAAAATCCAGCCTTGTCTGACGGCACTGGAAGATGACTGTGGCTTTCATTGCTGGTTGACTAGTACAGCCCTGTGGAAAGTCGCCCAGCTAGCCCAGGGTTTCTTCCGCAGCAGGTCTCAGTCTTAAACGACATGTTCAAAGGCTAGCGCACACGGGGGCTCGAGAGCTGAATGGTTAAGAGCAGTCCGTGCTCTTGTAGAGGGCCCAGGTTCAGGTCCCAGCACCCACGTTCATTTGTAACTTTAAGTCCAGAGGGCCACGTGCCTCTGGGCTCTGAGGGCACTGCACTAATACGCCTCACACACAGACACACATAAACACATAATGAAAGTCATACAAACAAATCTTTAAAATAATTCTCTACAGTACATGTGTGTTAGTTTCTTGGGTTGCCAAAGACAAGATCCATTCTTTCAGCTAGCTTTTAAAACAACTTTTCAAAAACAAAACAAAACAAAAAACAAAACAAACAAACAAAAAAAACCTGAATCCTGTTGGACATGTGTGATTTGTTGGTTGGTTTATGTTTTAGAAAGGAAGCCAAAGAATATCACTGAAGCCCTTTCCATACCAGTTTTATGTGTTCTCCATGGCTAAATTCAGGGAGGTGGAGTTAAGATATCTTGTTTAGTAACCACTTTTATTATAATCCTTTACATTTCTAGTTTTCAGTAGACAGAGGCCGCCTACTTATTTCTTTCTATTGAAATACTTGCATAATTAAGGTCTTAATTGTTTTCTCCAAAACAGAAATAGCTTTCATGGTTGGGTATACAAATATTATACTTACTGTAATGCAAATAAGTCTTAATAATGGCCTTTTTATGATAATAAAGATGTTGTATACGTGGGGATTTGGCTGCTAATCATTTGCGGCCTTCAGAGTCATCCATTCAGTGACTGTGGAAAGAGGTGTATACAGACAAGCAGGGTGCTCTTGGGGGAGTGCCTGGGAGGGGCATGGGCCTCATAGTGCTTTACATGTCATGCTTCAGTGGTTTTCCTATGTACAGATGAGAAAACTGAAACATAGCAAAGTTAAGCAACTTGTCCAAGATCCTCAGTGAGGAAGTTAGTAGGTTTGAACCCGTCCCCCATGGCTGTAGAACCCATCGTGGTTCTCCCAGTCCACTCTGACTCTGAGAATAGGAATACGGGCCCAGGATGCAGAACACCTGGGTTCTGTGTCTGCAGCTCTCAGCAGTTACTAGTGAAAACCAGGGCAAACACGGCCATGACATCCTTCCTTCTAAACTTAGGTGTCTGGCCAAGATGACCTCTGCAGGACTCTGTGTATTATCAAGATAAATGCTTTTTAAACTAACGTAAGGGAACATCTCTCTAGAACTTGATGCCTCAAGTGAATTATCATTTTTTAATTAAATGTGGTAGACTTAGAACAGCTCCTCCTATCACTTGGGTAGCCGTGTTCATCTTTTACAGAAGCTGTCTGCATGAGGACACTCATTAGCTCCATTTGTGTTACATTTCCCACAATCCTGAGGTTCAAACGGTCTTTTGTGGCACTGCGTACTGAAGACAGCTAAGCTTAGGTGTCGGATTTTTGCTATCTGTTGTTTATTTTTTCTTTATCTTTCTTCATAGGGACCGAATGCTGATGTTTGAAGAACTTTCAGATATCTTCTCTGATCATAACAACCATCTAACCAGTCGGGAACTGCTAATGAAGGTGAGGCTCCTGGGCAGCCCTGAGGGGACTCTGGGAAAAGCGACTTGGAAGCTACTTACATCCCTTCAGCCTCCCAGGGAAGCAGAATTTTTATCTTATATACAGTCTAGGAAACATGGGACTGAGAGAATTCAAAGCCCAATTGAGCTTTCTCTTTCCACCTTTTCCTTCTTCCCACCCACACAATTGAATCAAAACCAGGGTTCATATGTGTACGTCTTTAACAAGCAGCTACTCAGCGCTGGCATTTGTGTGAATGAGAGGCCTTGGAATAGTCCTTCAGCAAAACAGCTCTTATAATGACAGAGGCCAGCCTGCAATCCCACATCCTTTTTTTTTTTTTTTGACCAAATTGCACAATATTTTTCAGTCAGCAATGTTTTATTGAGCACCAGATAAGTGGCGACGCCTGAACTGCTTGCTAGGCACAGGGACAGCCTGGCTCACTCTGCTTCTTTAGAAATGTGTCGAACGCCTAGTATTTATAAAACATGGAACTTGTCTTTAGAAATATGAAGATTTATAACGCAGCCTGTGTCGAGGAGTTCACCGTAGTTGAGGACTGTGGACACTATACAGTAATTACCCACATAAAGACAGGTAACTGTACACTCACTAGGGAGTTAATACAGGCCAGGTACTATCTTCATAGCTGTCTACCATCTCAGTTTTGTCTTCTTTGTTTTATAGAGAGCCAAGACCCATAGGTGGATGTAGCATGGCCCAATCCTAAGCTACACACCTAACAAGTAGTGTAGCTGAACTGTGAATCCAACTTAGAGACAGTCAGAGACCTGTGCTTTGTTTCCCTGATGCCTGGTGCAATGCCTTGTGTGACGTACCTACACAGAAACTGTTGTTTGACTGCGTGGATTCGTGGGCTTGTCAATCACATAACTGTGTTTTTCCTGCTCTGGTTCCTTGGAGTAGATGATGTAGGGTGGGCAGGCAGTTTATGCCGGTGCCCGACTTTGGCTTTGGCTACCTGATGAACTGCACACTAAACAATGATTCCTGTGACTGTATTACTCCTTGTTTATGTCTTTCTAGATTCGCAGACTTTAAGTGGAAACCCATCTGGCTGGAAGGACATGGCTTAGCGGCCTCCCAGTCTGCAACACAGAGCTAGACTCACTGGAGCCACGCACTGAAATCCCAATAGCCCTGAATCATCCTTCCAAGGCAGATAAATTGAATTGTGTGCAGCTCATTGCCTAGTGACAGTCTTCTGGCTGAAACCTTAGATGCAGGCTATATCTAGACATTAAAGATCCCATAAACCTTTCTCAAATGGAGACATCCACCTCAGTACTCTGAGTTAAATGTCACATAAGGCTCCAGTCCCAGTGAACTGAAAAACTTGGCGATGAGTTCAGGTGGCCTGTGCATTGTCATGAATGCTGGTGGAATGCTTTGGGCAGGCCATGTGTGTGTGTGGATCCCTTTACCATCATCTCTGTTGATCATTATTCATGTGAAGTGTATAGTTCTGGGTGTAACTTCTCAACACAGTTGTAAATAATGAGATCAAGGTACTTAAGATCTCAAAATAAGTGCTAAGAAAAACTACTGGGCCCTGTCTCTAATATGTTACTCCTAGACTTTGCTTTATAGTTGGGTAATCTTAGTTTAAAACGACCTGTCTTCTACTTCTGGGTGAATGTAACATGCCACTTCTCTACTATTATGACCCAGACAGTATAATACTTAGTAAACATTGTGGTTTTCCTTCTAACTCTTGAGAAAATATTTTTTTAAATTTCTTTTCAAAGACTGTCTTAAATTTATGATTTTTAAACCTTATGATTTCTGAAACTTAGAATAATTACAAATCATTGAATCTATAGATTTCAAAACAACAGAAAGCAAAATACCACCAAATTGTGGTTCTTGTGACTCTTGGTGGTTGACAATTATCTCTGGTTGCTTTAATATAAACTTCTTCTAAAAAAAAACCTTCACGAGTCTGGCTCTGGTGGAAATGAATGGTCAGTGAAATGCTACAAGATGTTAATATCAAGGTCAGAGCAAGAGGCCATTCACACTGCAAAACCCCATCCAAACAAAAGTTTCCGGTAGCTTCTGAGCTGCAATTTCACCATCATATCTTAAAATTGAGCCAGAACCCAGCAGACAAAGTAACTGGAGACCTCGCAGAAGTCTCTCTGAGGCCCTGGAATAACATGAGTGCAGCTGGATTCTGCAAAAGTAGAGATACAGGGAAAGTGAGACAAAGGGGAGAGACTCATACTAGGGAGAAGGTCAGTGGTGGAGAGGGCAGGAGGAGCGGGGGTCGGAGTGAGAGGTTGGAGGAAGTACATGGAGAAAATTGAAATCCACTGGCACAGAGGTGACGGTTGAAGTCATTTCCGACGACACAAGTCTGTTGGAATACAAGATGACTTGGGAAGAGGGAAGAGTAGCCGAAAGTCTGAGTGTGAGCCGCGAAGGAGGCAGGAGGGAAGAACCAGAGTGGTGCATTACAGGAGCCCACGGATGGTTGAGGGAAGTTCACCGCGATGGTGTGGTGGGATGGCAGTGTAAAGAACTTCAGGCCAAGGGAGGAAATGACTGCAAATAGTGATATGACAATTGAATGGATTTCCAGTTGACATTCCAGCGGGAAGACCTAGCAGTGACCAGTCACCTCTTTCTTCTTTGTCCTTACCCTTTTCTTAGACACTGTGATGAGGCTAACCCTGAGTTTACGGGGTAGCCCAGGCTGGCCTTGACCTCCCAAGTGCTCAGATATAGGAGTGTACTGCCCATGCTGACTGGTCACCTTTGTGGTAGGGCCGCAGGAATGGACTCTCACTCTCAGGAAACCAGGAAGTTATGAAATCAACAACTCTGGCTCCTCCTCTCTGGCCTTCTTCTCTCCTGCTCCTAGGAGGGAGTCTTCAGTGCTCCTTAAGATCCCTCTGTTGGTTTTCATAAACCTTAGGTTTAACTTTTTAGAATTCTGAATAAGTATCTTAGATAAGCAGGGCATGGTGTAACATACTGAGTCCTGGCACTTGGGGGGCAGAGGCATGTGACCCTCTGTGGGGCCAGCCTGTTCCATAGCAAGTCCCAGGCTAGCCAGAATTATACCTTTAAACTCTGTATTTAAAAAAAACAATAATTTTAGACAAATCTGAAATAATTCCCAGCGCTCTCCCTCTACCCATAATTGAGGTTCTGGAAGAAGTTATACATTAAGGAGAGGTTGCTGCTTGTCTTCATGTCGGGCAGAATTGATTTCTCACTCCATTCTAGGTCCTTAAGGACCTGGGAGTGCTTGTCACCACCTGGTATGGGAAGTGGCACAGGCTAGACTACTGTCGTGAGTCCCCAGGAAATCTGTGTGGATGTCATTGGGTGACAGCTCCGGCCCCTCCCATCTGTAACAGGGACTACTGAGATGGATTCTGTGCCCCAGTGCACCCCCCAGACAGGATCCCAGCTGGTTAATGGTAGAATGTATCTATGCCTTGGCACTGTCAGTCAGGTGCTGACACCCAGAAAGATTCCTTTTGTAATTGTAAGGTAATATAAGGTCACATGCTTATAAGGCAATCAACCCAGGAGAAACTGACTAAGGAAAAACTAGTATAGAGTTCACACTGAATTGCAAAACCTTCCATTCATGCAGTTCCTGGAAAATGAAAACTTAACAAGACCCTGAAACCACAAAGCTGAAACATTTTATGTTCAGTCAGCAAACCCATGATTGGTTGTTACGTCGAAGCTGGGTTCTCGTGCCAGGGAGCAGGCAGGGAGCTTGGGTGGCCATCTGTCCTCAAACCCCAAGAAGAAGGGTGGACTTGTAAGAGTTCCAAACTGGAGAGACATCACAGGGGGACTGAGGAAACCCTGCAAATGACCCACCTTTCAGTAATTGGGATGTACCCTAACACTGGACTTCCTCAAAATCTTGCTGTGCAAAGGTTTCATTTGGCAAAGAAGTACCACACAATCCCCTTCCTTCACGGAATGCTGGCGCATTCATTCCAGGCCAAGAGAAAGAAGTCAAAAAATGTTCAGGAAGACAGCTTCATTTCTAAGACATAAGATTACTTGGAATGAAACCCAGGATATGTGTAAAAACGTCTCTCATTTTGGGAATCACCCATCTTGTGTTGATGATTGATTTTCTAGTGAAATTAGGGACCCTGCTTTTACAGAGGTGGGGGGTAGGGTAGTATAATCGCAGACCACCACTTGCAGAGGCTAGTCTGTAGCAAGGCCCCCAAGCACAGCCATAACACAGCCTGAGGGCCTGCAGGAGGCCTCTTCATTTGCATGGCATCTTGGGACTCAGGAAGAGATTGTGTTCCAGAACCTAGACACGTCTTTCCTTCTCTCCCGGTTGGTATCCTCCATGACTCTCCTCTATGTACGCTCGCTCTGCTTCTTAGGAAGGAACCTCAAAATTTGCAAACCTGGACAGCAGTGTGAAAGAAAACCAGAAGCGGACCCAGAGGCGGCTGCAGCTGCAGAAGGACATGGTATGTCTGCCCCTGTTCCCTGGCAGGCGAGTGGCCCTGTGAACTTGACTGGGCAGCTGGCATATGACCCCAGCGTCTTCCGTCTGCAGGGCACCCACACTTGTCAAAGGTCTCTCCCATTCTTTGCCTTAACCTGGGAGGTTTTTAGCAAAAGTGTTAGACCCAGTGAGAAATGAATACCAAGAGGTGCAAATTCCACATAGCACCCCCCCACACACACACCAGATGATGGTGTAGGAAAGTGTGCGGTGGGCGTGTCCCCATCCCTCTTGCCATCCCCCTGTCCCACTCTTAAACTAGCATGCTGGACCACTTTGCTCAGAAGCCTCCCAGGCTTTCCACCTACATCAGCTCTGAGTATGTAATGGCCGAGGAAAGACATTGTCTCCTGCTAGGAAGGTTGGTCTTGGTATTTAGAGATCATCATTTCATTTGTTCCCAATCTCCCTAATCATTACCTAGCTCTCCTTGCTAATTCTGGGTCCTAACCGGATCTAGTTCAGTTCTGAGAATCCCATGCCTCCTCTCTGAAGGCAGAGGGACAGCTATCATCATCTTTGGTTCTGTCCTTAAATCCCCAGCTCTTAGCAGAGGGTATGGGGACAGAAGGGGAGATTAGAGACTAGACAAATGAATATTCTCACCCTTGCCTGGCGAGAACTTTCCTTAGGACTGGACATAAATCAGTAATATTTGTTTTTTGAGTACGAGAACTCCTCTGTAACCTAAAGCTGATCAAACTCAAGAGTGTTTCACATTTTGGGGTTGTTGAAAGACAGTTAAAAATAGCGCTAGGGAGGGTATTTTAGTTCAGGATAAGACCTTGTACACATGATGGGGAAGGACAAGCTCAAGTAGAGCTGACAGTAAGTTTCCGAAGGACAAAGTCCTGCATGGTGTGAACTGGCTGAGGACATGGCCTGCCTCGTGCCAAGTGGCCTGGGCTTGCCCTGCCTCAGACTTTGTATTCCTGCCAGAATTTCCCTAACTGCATATATAAGAAGGTGTCCGTGCCCGCCTGCCCACCATTTATTTTCCCTGTCGAGTACGTGTACCTCAGTGGCCTTGTGGAGAACAGAGATAGTTTCAAATGAGATCTCATGAGATGAAAGTAAAAATCTTGACTCACTTCTCCCCACTTTTTTTTTTTGAGACAGGGTTTCTCTGTGTAGCTTTACGCCTTTCCTGGAACTCACCATAGCCTGGGCTGGCCTCGAACTCGCAGAGATCTGCCTGCCTCTGCCTCCCGAGTGCTGGGATTAAAGGTGTGCGCCGCCACCGCCGCCTGACATTTCTCCCCACTTTTAACATTGTCTATAACGGTGCTATAACAGGCATTCCTAAGAAATGTACACTGACAGAGTCCTGTCAGTTAAAACCGGGACCTCGCTTGGAATTCACCTCTGTTGTTCTAGGACTCGGTCCAGCATACCAGCAGCGCTTAGCTGTCATGATTTTCTAATCACTTCTGGTCCATGGCAGCTTCAAAGTCTTAACTTGTTTGTCATGACCTCGGCGGTCATCAGGAGTACCACCCAGGAGTCCTGTAGAATGCCCCACAGTCTGAGTTTGTCTTTGTTTGTCTAGTGATTAAACTGAGGTCACACCTGCTTGGAAAGAATTTCCCAGAGATGAAATACCCCTCTTGTCACATCCTGTCAAAGAGTTATGTGGTTTCAGCGTGGCATCTGCTGTCATGTTGCTGGTGTCCCTGATGATGAGACCACCACTAACTTGGTTAAAGCACAGTTTGCCAAATTAGCCTGTGTGAAGTCACTTCTCTCTCTCTCTCTTTCTGAAGGCGACTCACTAATAGGGATGGCCCATACGCCTCTCACTGGGAAATAGTGGTCTGTTCTTAATGATGCTGGGCCATGGCTCTCCAGGGCATTCCAAACAACTGGAAGTGTCTGCACACACTGAAGAGAGCAGACCCCACTGCCCAGAGCCTGAGCACAGTAGACCCCACCGTGAACATACTTGTACGCGTGTGTGATCTGGTTAGAGGCTTGCTTTTCCTGAATGAAAGTTAGACATTAGGTCATACAGTTCCTGTCCTGTTTACGTAGGGCTTTAAAACAATTCCAGTCCTACAGGAGACACTAATGACTCCAAATTAGTCTTGCCCAGGTCTGTTTTCTCTGGTGTGTGGGTTACTGAAGCCATTGAACATTTCAGTGACAGTAAAGACATCCCTGCTCTGACTCCTTTCCAGGGTGTGATGCAGGGTACCGTACCTTACCTGGGCACCTTCCTGACTGACCTGACCATGCTGGACACTGCTCTTCAGGACTACATTGAGGTGGGTTCTCTGTAGCTGCCTGCACCCGAGTCAGTTCTGCACAGCCCAGCCTGCAGCCTTCTTCTTGGCTGCATGGAGAAGAAGTTTGTTTCTCTCAGTATCTGTATAGAGCCCACAGTGCACATGGCAGTAGGCTGGGCAGTGGGAGAGCAAACCAAACCAAACACTAGAAGACGCCAGAAATGCCGCAGAGGCCAGTGAAAGGAATCACCGCCTCCCGAAACAGGCAGCCATGATAGAAGTGGTAGCCGTGTGAGCAGAACACAGTGAAAGGCAAGGGAGCATGTTAGATGATGGAGCATGGTCAGGGCCACATGAAGACACATGGTTAAAATGCCTTTTGAGGGGTGGGGTCTGAGCGTGGGGCCTGCGGATGGACTTGAAGGGACAGTACACCCCAACTCTCTGCCTGGAGAGTAAAGAATGAACCAGACTAAAGAGTTTTCAAGTAGGTCCTTATTCCTTTGTAATTATTGCGTAACCGCCACCTGTTCTGGAGTGTGCACTTGGATCGACCCACTGTCTTTCCTTTGCAGTGAAGACAGGTAGATTCCACTCAAACAAGCAGCCTGTTATTAGCAGTAATAAAATATTAGGTAGAAAGGATTTTATATTTGAAGTGAGATTTAAAGGTATTTGTGGGGTTTTTTTGTTTTGTTTTTGTTTTTTCGAGACAGGGTTTCTCTGTGTAGCTTCAGTGCCTGTCCAGGATCTCACTCTGTAGACCAGGCTGGCCTCAAACTCACAGAGATCCTCCTGGATCTGCCTCCTGAGTGCTGGGATTAAAGGTGTGCGCCACCACCGCCCAGCGAGATTTAAAGATATTTGTAGGGCTCAACTTCTAACTCAGAGCCCTTGCCTCTCATGTCCTGGTTCAGTTCCTAGCAATGCCTAATAACCATAAACAAGTCACAGACAAACCTAAACACAGCACGCTCCAAAACCAAAGCAGCCTGCATATGTCCACTGCTTCTCCTCTGCAACCTGCTTTGCATGGACTGCAGCTAGAAAGGGAGCTGTTTTACATACTTGCAAGTTTTCTCTAAGTGGTGTAGACATGCTCGTTCACTTTGCATGTCCTCTGCCTCAGCTTATCTCAGGAAACACCCGTCCATACTGAGGAACTGCATGGGCTGGGCAAATACTGAGAACTTAAGTTTACCCTACTGAGAATAGGGATGGTGGTGATGACGAATCGAAACTTCATTTCCATGGTGCTGTGAAGACTTCCCTTATAATAACCCATTGACAGTTTGGCTTCCAGCATGAGTCAGTGGCCTCTGTGCTTGTTGCGTTGGGTCGAGGGGACGAGTGGAGTGCACTTCTGCTCTTCACTGGCTTGGCAAGTGTGCTGGATTCTGACTCAACGTGCTTTATCATTGTTACTGTAGTTAGTTTCAGTTGGTTAAGAGATGGCTGCCCACCATGCCCTGTCATAAATGAACATTTTTCTCCCAGGAAAAGATGATTGTCTTCCTCTGTAGTTGCCATGTTAATAAGATCATTAATAATTACAAGCCTGTCACCCTTTGACCTGTGTAGTGTGACATGTGACCCACAGCAGCCCAGGGCTCTGCGGTGTGGTTGGTTATGTTCTTCTAAACGTTTCTTTCAGGGCGGACTGATCAACTTTGAGAAGCGGAGAAGGGTGAGTAGCTCCTGCCTGTGCTTTGCCGTTTTATTTCGTTTGGGCATGAGAAGCTGAAAGACGGGGAGACGAAGTTTGTTCTTCCGTTTGCTTTTGGAGAGGCAGAAAAATGATACTCATTGAACGTTTCAGTATATCACTACGTTTGGCATGTCCCTTACATCGCTCCACGAGAGCCCTGCAAGGTCTTTTCCTTCATCTTCAGTTAACGGTGAGGATGGAAGAGACTGAGGAGCTGGTCCAGAGTCAGCTGGGAATGAGCCCGAGTTCAGATTTTGTCCAGCTGCAAAGCTCATTAATAAATTAGAGGTAGTGTAGAGCTGGGCGCACAGCACAATGGGAGGGCACCTGGCCTAGATGCATAAGGTCTTGCCTTTGATCCTTAAAACATGCATGCGCGCGCGTGTGCTCGCGCACACCCCCCCCCACACACACAGAGACAGCGAGAGATTTCTTTCCTTACCCCGTCTCATCTCCTTCTTCACAGCTACTTTTAGAAAAACAGGTTTACTCTATAGTTAGTAATAATGTATTATGCATATGAAAATTATTGCTGAGAATAGATTTTGAATATTCTCCTACAAAGAAGTATGTGAAACACTTAATATGTTAGTTAGCTTGATTTAGTCATTCCACAGTGAATACCTACCTATTCTAAAATATCATGTTGTGTACAACTTGAATATATGCTTCTCTCCGACACCGAGACAGGGTTTCTCTGTGTAGCCCTGATTGTTCTGAACTAGCTCTGTAAACCAGGCTGGCCTCGAACTCACAGAGATCTGCCTGCCTTTGTTTCCCAAGTACTGGGATTAAAGGCGTGCACATCCCTCCCCAACATATCATTTTTTGTCAGTTAAATAGAAACAAGTTCATCTATTAAGGAAATAGGTTTCTAAGAGTGAATGACATTAATAAAGATAATTAGTAGACTCCTGTGGATCTGTCTGGGTGAGGAAAGGACATAGTCAGTCTTCTCCATTAGATGGTTATCTTTTATCATTCCTGTCAGTATAGGAAGGATGTTCTATATCATACTTAAATCTTTCTATGGATAGAATAGTTCTGCACTACGTTTTTTTTTTAAATGTACATTTTGCTATAATTTTTTTAGCAGTCCATCGCCTTAACCACTCGGCCACCTCATCAGAGCATAAATTTTGCTATACTTTTTGTGTCAAATGGACATGAGCTAGGCATTTGAGTGCGTGAAAGGAAACTGAGTGAGTGCTGTACCTGCCCCGGAATGTTTCACTCCCTTCCATTCATCTGTCCGTCCTTCCATCCTACCAGTACTGGTTATGTACCTACCAGGGAGCTCGGAAACTTCTGCAGCGGGAAACCAGAGCTCCCTACCCTCCTGAAGTCCACAATCCAGGAGGGAGCCAGGCAGATGAGCAGGCAACCATACTTCATCTTTGTCCAAGCTCAAAGCAGAGGTGGGGGGTCTTAGAGAAGCACATAGGAGAGGCCAGACAACAGCGCAGGAGCAGACCGTGGTGCTTGATGCAGACGTGGTGTGGAGCAGCTGGCCAGGCTAGGCTCCTTAGCAACAAGGTGCCAACATGGACCCACAGGAGCTCTCTGTCCCTCATCCACTGAACCTTCTGTGGTATGGTGGTAAATATTCCTTGACAGCGCCGGGGAAGGGATGAGACCACCGATGTGAAGTCACTTCTGTCCTGACCTGTTAGGCCTCCACGATGCCCATGCTCGGTTCTTTAACTTCAGCATAAACCTGGAAACGACGTTCTTTCCTTTTAAGACTAAGATGTTAAACATTTTCCGAGTTTGAGTATGAACCCTGAAGCTACAGTTTGTCCTCACTGCTGACATTAAGGAAGGGACCTTGAAGCATGTGCAGACGTCTAAATAATTTTGGACATAATCATGTACATGCTTCTCTTGTGAGCTGCAGAAGGTTAGTTAAATGATTTACTGGAGTAGTAAAGAACCCACGGATTTGGACAACCTAAACACTAAGGTTTATGAGACCCGTACTGTTTAGATGGTCAGCCCACCAGTGCATAGTTATTGGGGGAAAAAGGTTGGAGAAGTGGCTGCAGATGGGGGGCTGTGGCTTCTTCCCTGGAAACATTTCCCTCCCTCCCTCCCTTCCTTCCTTCCTTCTTTCCTTGCTTCCTTCCTACTTTTCTTCCTTCTTTCTTTTTTTAAAGAAATTGAAGTAAAATGTTCTTATGTATTTCATCAATATTATACTTAAAAGAAAAAATCCCAAGAATGGAAAGAGGAAGGAAAAGGCGCCATTATAAATTGAGTTGGTGACTAGTTGGACTTCTTTTGAGGGCTTGTTTTAGTCATATGAATTCTTTTTGCAAGGAGAAAAGAGCATTAAGAATCGAAACATAAAGGACTGAAGGAGTTTGAAGTGATATATATGTGTGTTTTTAGATTTATTTTTGTTTCCGGTACCAACCAGGGATTAACCCAGGGTGTTATGTATGCCAGGCACACACACTACCACCAAACTACATCCCACCCCTGAGTTAGAGCTTCTAAGATTTATTCATTTCCTCTCTAAAGCAGCAGGATTTTTTCAATGGTTTTACCCTTAAGGTGTTATGGTTCCATGTTGAAAAGCTTTCCATGGTTGCATCTTTTTTTTTTTTTTTTTTTGGTTTTTTGAGACAGGGTTTCTCTGTGTAGCTTTGCGCCTGTCCTGGAACTCACTTGGTAGCCCAGGCTGGCCTCGAACTCACAGAGATCCACCTGGCTCTGCCTCCCAAGTGCTGGGATTAAAGGCGTGCGCCACCACCGCCCGGCCACCATGGTTGCATCTTATTTATTACCCAGTCTCCTTTTCATTTTCTGTCTCTTTTAGGAATTTGAAGTGATTGCCCAGATAAAGCTCCTACAGTCTGCTTGCAACAGCTATTGCATGACCCCAGACCAGAAGTTTATCCAGTGGTTCCAGAGGCAGCAGCTTCTTACAGAGGAGGAGAGGTAGGGCTGATCTGTCTGTCACCTGTCAGGGAAGAACTGGGGTTCTGGCAAGAGGACTGAGGAGGCCAGGACCTTGTTGGGTCATCTCTTCAGTGGCTCTTGGGTAGTTGTTCTAGGGTCCCGGGTCCTTGGTTTTCAGAGGGAAGCTGAATGGACAGGACTAGTGAATGGGTTTTTAAGTCCTACCCCGCCTCTCATCTTTGAAAACTTGAACGACCCTTTATTCTTCTTTAACTTCAGGATGCCTGTTTGTAAAATGTTTGTTCTAAACATAAAATCATATTCTGAAAAGCACTGTTAGAATGCTAATCATGCTTGTCATCGTACTACCACTGCCGTTGTGGGAGTTCACAGCGTTAGCTTTCAGGGAGAGAGGAGGGGGAGAGGAAGAGGAAGAAGGAAGGAGGAGGAGGAGGAGGAGGAGGAGGAGGAGGAGGAGGAGGAGGAGGAGGAGGAGGAGAAGAGCCCATGAGAAATTAAAATGTGGGAGTAACTGAAGTGCTGTGGAACCTATGGCCAGGAGCAGTTCATTGATGAGGAGTGGTGGGGGATGGGAATGATTGACAGTAATTACCAAGTAGGCTGGACTGTGAAGAGAGATTCCACCAGAAGAGCCAGAGAATATTCCAGACAGAGCAAGACAGGGACATGAGCAAAGGCCTGGTGTCCTGCAGGCTTGGTGTTTGGAGGGCAGTGGTGCCTCTGGGGTGGGTGGGGCCCAGGGCCCAGGTTTCAAACACTGGCTGGTGTGCATGGAAATGCACATCGAGTCTAGCTAGTGCTGTGAATACTGGACGAGCGGGCTAGGACCTTCCCTCTAGTCTGGTGGCCATATGTGGCCTGCTGCCTGGTTTCACATTTTAAGTGTCAGAGGGAAAAAAATAAAAGAAGAAGAATTTGGCATGAGATAGCTATTTGAAATTCAAATTTCAGGATCCATAAATATCACTTTAACGGAATATAGCCCATTCATTTACATCATCTTATCTATGGTTGCTCTCAAGCATTAGAGACAGACCATATGGCCCACAGCCTAAAATACTTACTATCTGATCCAATTCAGAGAAAGTTTGCTGGTCGCTGAGATAGACCTGAGATTTTCTTTGAAGATTTATCATAAGGCAGAGTGACATGGATAGCCACATAAGTATTTGCCAATGAGGACTGAGGTCTTTGAGGGATGCTATAGCGAGTTGTGACGGGCCTGCCAGATTACCACCTCAGCTGTGAGGTGGTTGGATGATGGACATCATGACCCGCCTACCCACTCACCAAGTAAGTACCTGTGCTAGGTACAGCTCCAGGCTTTCACAAGAAGCACCTCAAATCCGAAACTTCCTTTGGGCCTCCGCATTGGTTACCGTTTGCCTGGCATACCAATATTTGAAGCCGGGGCATTTTTAATTGAGGAGGTTTTGGCAATTGCAGATAAGGTTTGTAGTTATAGTTATGTATCTTTATAAATAATATAATTGCTTATATCTGTTCACCGAAGGTTAGATATTTTACAAAAATACCGTCTTTCCTTTTCCTAACATAAAAATATGTGCACGTGCACATAAACGCAAGCACATTGGAAGGAGGAAGCAGGAAAATGGTGGCGGGGCTCATTGAGGGAGGAAGAGTCTTCCTCTGGCTTTGCGGTGTGATGAGGATGATCACGGGGCAGGCTGCAGTCAGCGTATGGTGCTGCTGGTGTCACCGTCCTCGTGTTGAAGCCTGCAGAACTGTCCATCTGCCCGTGAAAGGAGTAAGGAGAAGGAGCATGCAGTGCAAATGTATCAGATGTGCCCATGAGCAAACACCCTCCGGCGTTCACGCCAGAACACCACTGTCTACAGCTTTACTTGGAATATCCAGAGCCTTCCTCTAAATCCAATATTCCAGAAAATCACATCCGTTGGGAATCTGTTCGGTGCTTAAACTGACCTCAGACCTGCCCTGTCTTCCCAGCTATGCCCTCTCCTGTGAGATTGAAGCAGCTGCCGATTCCAGCACCACCTCCCCCAAGCCTCGGAAGAGCATGGTGAAGAGGTTGAGCCTGTGAGTCCCACTACCCGCCCCGCCCATGGGGCCTGGCCCTGAGAGGGTCCTGTCAGAGTCGGGAGAGGATACCCAGCACTGAATGTTCACTTAAAGAATGTGTTTTCTGTCATGACCGCAAAAGGCCCATTACATCCATCCATTCCTCTCCCCTTCCTCTAGGATGAACCCCTGTCATCTCACACCTGGACCACTCCAGCAGCAGTGGTCTGTCTGTCATCTGGCTGTCCTCTTGTCCCGTCAGTTCGTTCTCTACTAATAGCCTGGTGATCCTTTGAACAACAGATTATTTCACTTTTTAAAAACACCCAATGGTTTTATTTTGAAATGAAGTCTCAACTCTAGGTCCTCGTTTACTAGGCCTTATGTGATCTACTCCCAGATTTCCTTCTCTTACAGCACTTGCCTTGGTTCACCAAGGTCTGCCACATCAACCTTCTAGCCAACCTTTAAACACATCAGGCTGTTATCTTTACACTAGCCCTTGCCATGGCTTGAAATGGCATTTTTCCTGGATGTTGGCAAGAATGGTTATCTCCTAAGAGACACCTTCTGAAAGTGCTGTGTACTCTGGTCATCCTCATTTGTGCTGACCTTTTCAGTTTAGGGTGAGCAGTATTACAGTAGAAACAGTGTCCATCAGGTGTGGTAGATGAAGAGGCCTTCTGTGGCCAACTTTGTGAGACCTCACTCCATCTGGATAGAATCCAGAGACCTTGGAATATCTACAGGACCCCAATGTCCCACAGCATCAGCACCACCCCGACAGCCTGTCCCCATCTGTCTGTCCTCATCTTTCCCTGTTCACACTACCCTATGCACTCCAGTTGCCTTAAGACCTCCCCGCACACACCAGGCAGTCATTCCCAGTTGTCTTTGTTCTGCTGACTCGTCTCCCAAAGAGCCACCTGGCTCATTCTCTGCCTTCCTTCAGGTGTTTGTAGAAATGTCACCTTGACAAGCTTGTTGACTACCATAGCCCTTCCACACTATCTGTCCTTGGTTGTCCTCCATCTTCGTTTCCTCCATCACGTTTACCTTCATCTAACATACTGTATACTGTATGTGTCTGCATAGAATCTGAGCTCCACGAAGGGAAGCCTTGTTTTTATTTGTTGCTCTGTTCACAGCATCTAAATGCTGCCACACACACCGTAAGTGAATAGTGAATACTTAGAATGACTGAAATAAGCCAGCCACTGGGGCTGCTGTAAGGACAATCCATGTGGTTGTAGAATCTACAAACATGATCTAGGAAGCAGTTTCTGTGATCAGCTCCAATCACAGAACAAGAAACTGAAGTGTGGAAAAGGTAGATCATGTGCTTGTGATGGGAGGCTCTGGATGCAAACCTAAGATTCGGCTCAGAGTTAAGTTCATAGATGCTTTACGCACAGTGACCTGTGAAATTATATTCTGAAGGAAGAGAGAGATGGAAGAGTTAGAGGGAGGAGGGAGAGCCAGAGGAGGAAGAAAGGGAATAAAAATATTGTTCTTTAGACCCTGGTCTTTGGCTGGTCCAGTTTCTGGAGTATGACTGAGAACCTCCTCTGCTCCATAAGGTTCATCTTTAGACTCTAATTCCAGGAAGCTTCCCTCCCATACAGATCCCTTGGTTTATAAACCTGAGTCTCATCTTTTGGGTGACACTATCTGCGTTGGCCAGGGCCAAGCAAGAGTAGCCCTTAGGGATAGTGGTCAGTTTTCCCGGGCCAACTGGTTCCCCTTGACACGCCCCAACCCCACCAACCGCCATGCAGACATCTTGGCTCTTGTTTCTGATGTGAGGGTGTTATGCTTCCTGGGCCAGTGGATTTTTGTGGCTCACCAGTTCTGGAATGTTCTCAGCCACTGTATCTTCCTGCGTTCCCTTTTCCAGTCTCATCGTCTTCCGATCTGACACACGTGCAGGACTGTCCGCTGTTTTCCCTGTGTCCTTCAACCTCTGTTTCTGTATCTATTTATCGATGAAGATTTCTGAGGATTTTTTTTCCCAGATTTACTCGCGATTTTTTTCATAATTGCTTTCTTTAACAGTTATTTAACCCTACTGAGTTTTTAATTTTGATCACTATACATTTCACTTATATATGATTTTTTTCAAATTCTCTTTTTTGTTGGAGTGGCCTTTCTCTGAACAGATTTAAATTTTTCTTATGTCTTTAATATTTTAAAATACACTCATAAAGCTTGGCCTGTGGTGGACATACAAATATTTGTCAAGTGAATGAACGAGTGACTGCTTTCTCTCTGACTATCCCATATCAGAAGTTCTCGGGAGCTGGTATCTCCCGCTCATCCTGTCTGTTAATTCTGTTTGAGTGGAGTGGTTCTTTGTGTATGTCTTGTGATTTTTGTATTGTGAGCTCATCTTTATAAAAGAATTCTTTGCAGCTTATGTAAAAGGTATAGCCTTCCTGAAGAACAGATTCCATCCATCCATCCATCCATCCATCCATCCATCCATCCATCCATCCATCCTTCCTTCTCAGTGGTGGCCTGAGATTTCCTAACCTGTAGACCACCTAGGTAGCAAATCAGAGTGAAGCAGGGGCCAGGTTCACACATGTATGGAGACCGTATTCCTTCCATACAAATTCAGGCCAGGACAGACAGGCTTTCCTGTTGTCTCTTATGTCTGTAGCCTATCTCTTTACTGAGGGTCAAGCTCTTTGAGTGTCTGGCTTTATATAAGAGATTGAGTACCAGCCTCCTTCCTTTCCTAAATAGAACCCTCATTTCACAGTACTGTGTACAAGTTAAATCTGTGACAAGTTCACACTGTATATATGTATGGAAATATCAAATGAAGCCCCATTATTATGTATAATTAAAGTGCATTAATTTTTTTAAATGACTATTTGGCCAACATTCATACCTCCCATTTCCCGAAGACAGCAGCTGCAGAAATAGCTCACCAGCTTCCGATTTTCAGTTCTCTTTTTCTTGAAGGCCTGTAGGGATTTCCCTTACTTCTTGCCAGCTCAGCTGAAAAGAGGTTTTAGTATTTCTTACATAGTTGATTTATGGAGAAGGACTTTGGGTTATTGTAGTTCTCCAGATGGCTCAAAGCAGAAGTGTTCTTCCTTGGTTTCTTTTCCAGAGCACACCCACTTTTCCAGCTGCAGGAAGTTCCAAGTTCAATTTAGGGTAGGAGGCAATAGGGTGGGGTGTTGGTATCCTGACCCTGTCACTGTGGTCCAGAGACTGCTAAAAGATGGGGGAGCAGTGACTTGGAAAGGCCGCATCAGTTGAACAACCTATGTGTTGTTTGGGGTTGGATGTAATCTTCTGGGACAAGATGGTCATTACTATTTGTTAGAAACATTATAGCTTTTTTTTCTGAAAATATGTAAAACAGACTATACATGATTGGGAAAACATTAAGAGCTGAATCAGCACACATTGTTTGCTTGGTCTTGGGCTCTGGGTTTGTATCAGCCTGCGGGTTTGGCATTCTGTTTTCTGCAGACTGTTTCTGGGGTCTGACCTCATCACTGGGAGCACTCCCACTAAAGAGCAGCCCAAGTCCACGGCCAGTGGGAGCTCTGGTGAGAGCATGGACTCCGTCAGCGTGTCGTCCTGTGAGTCAAACCACTCAGAGGCAGAGGAGGGTTCCATCACACCCATGGACACACCAGATGAGCCTCAAAAGAAGGTACATACCAATCCTTTCCATATTCTCCTTCCTGTTGCAGCCCCCAACATGCTATGTGCCACATGAAGAGTGTCTGTTCTCAGGTTTTTCAGTAGGTGTCAGAGACAGAGTCCCTTCTGGGGACCCATTCCTCGGAGAAACAGCTGCAAAGTACTGAGGAGATTGCCTCAGTATATTTCTTCTGTGCCTTGAAACATTATTATGCCCATGCCTAAATGCACCAAAGGATTATGGCCCCTAAAATAAGTGTGCTTTAGTCAAGAGAATCAGGCATGCTTGAGGAAGAACAAAACAGAAGAAATGGAGATATGCCAACTTTTTGGTGCCACGTGCTATTTTAGCCACACCTGTACCACACTCACATCATATAGAAAAGCACTCTAAACTTAAAAACTTGGAGCAAC
The DNA here is from genome assembly GCF_007827085.1 of Peromyscus californicus insignis. Lineage (NCBI taxonomy): Eukaryota > Metazoa > Chordata > Mammalia > Rodentia > Cricetidae > Peromyscus > Peromyscus californicus. The sequence continues at coordinate 37,875,532 of NW_026294436.1, read as the reverse complement.
CACCATATTTCTAGGGGGGCTGGCTGCTCTGGGTCAGGCTTGACCCTACACCACAGTTTTAACCCAAGTCTGCTCACTTACCTGTCATTCATTTGGAGTAATGGACTTTCCAGAACACTCTCTTAGCATGCTGAAATGTATGAAGAGGGGAAGAAGCCCCACCCTGTAAGCACACACAGCCATCCTTTCCTTGGTCATACCTACCAACATTCCATTGCTCAAAGTAGTCATGTGGTCAAATCCAACATAAATAACTGAAGCAGGGAGATAGGATCTGACTTCGGTGGGAGGAACCGTGGAACAACACCCAGGGCAAAGGGCGCAGTTTGCAGCAGGGGGAGGTGTGATAATTATGATATAGTCTACCATAGCGGAAATAGATGGCAAGCTGTGAGCACCGATAGTGGGATCCTCATACAGTCCATTTCTCATGGCTGCAATAAAAAGGTAAGAGAAAATATCTGCACTACTGCAGCAAGATGGGAGACAGAGACAGGGGGCTCCTCAGAAGCTCCCAGGTCAGCTAGCCTGGTGTATGTACAAAATGGTGAATAGCCTGTCTCAGACAAGTTAGAGGTTGTCCTCTGACATCTACATGTGTGCACTCACACACAAATGTGCACACACATCTTACACACACACACACACACACACACACACACACACACACACACCCCCTTTCTCTCACCATAGAGATTTTTTTTAAACACACACAGATTTTTAAAAATCTAGAAGGAGGTCTTACTCCTTTGCTTTTTCACAGGGTCTAGTGTTTTATGGGTCTCATAATCTGCTGGTGGGTGTCATAGGAAAGTGATCATGGCTATGCCGCCCACACGTCTTGGAGGGATTGCTGTCTCTGTCTGGGAAGGAGATGGAATCAATCTGTTGGTGCAGAGGTAGAATATGACCACGCTACCCTTAGGAGAGCATGAAAATTAGGGCTGAGGACGCCACTCAGCAGTGGAGTGTATAACTAGTATTACAAAGCCTTGGCTTCCATGCCTAGCAGCACACCTACACACACACACACACACACACACACACACACACACACACACACACTACACACGTGTCCTGGAAGTCATGTACATGTTGTTGCTTCCACAACTCTTTATGGTTTTTGTCAGATTAATTTCTTTCATAGGTTATATTTATATATTTTCAGATGAATCTTTCCTAGAGTCAAGTTTCTACAGACTTAAAGATGAGTGTGTGACATGGGTACATGCAGTTTCTGTGCTGAAAAATCCCTATACATTACCCAGAAAATTCCACAGTTCTGCATGGCTCCTGACTGGGCCTGGATGTCTCACACACTCTTAGCCCAGGATCCTGTGATGACTTCCTCTCTAGTGGCCTCCACATGGTCCCTCTTCCTCTCCCATGTGAGGTTAAAGTATAATTTGCATTCCTCTTTCTTCATGCTCCTTATCATCACTTATAAACATTTATTTTTATGTTCACTTCTTACCACTTACATTCTTACTAGGAATATGGGGGCCCATCAAATATTCTGTTTATAACTCAAGTAACCTCACCATCCTTAATGTTTTATCATCTCCATTATAAATGTTATTAAAATCATGGAAAGGGAAGAAGAACATGACAGTGAAAAAATTCAACCAACATTTGGAAAATGAACCTTCTTGGCTAATATACTTGCAGACATTTTTTTTTGTTTTGTTTTGTTTTGTTTTTTGTTTTTTTTTGTTTTGTTTTGTTTTTCGAGACAGGGTTTCTCTGTGTAGCTTTGCGCCTTTCCTGGAACTCACTTGGTAGTCCAGGCTGGCCTCGAACTCACAGAGATCCGCCTGGCTCTGCCTCCTGAGTGCTGGGATTAAAGGCGTGCGCCACCACCGCCCGGCTTGTTTTTGTTTTTTGAGACAAGGTTTCTCTGTGTAGCTTTGCGCCTTTTCTGGAACTTGCTTTGTAGACCAGGCTGGCCTCGAACTCACAGAGATCCGCCTGCCTGTGCCTCCCAAGTGCTGGGATTAAAGGCGTGCAACACTACTGCCCGGTGCAGGCAAAATTATGCTATTAAAATTGTCCACTCTGAGTAAGTGCTCAAGCTGAGTTACTGGGGAAGAGAAAGCAAAATCCCAGACAACAGCAGCATATAGCTCAACTGTGTCATGACAATCCCACTGCAGATACTACACATCAGAACTGGCGTTTCAGCTTGCTTGCCGTAATAGAACACCCATGTTGTGGAATTGTCTTTAACACAGGATGCCCTAGGAAGAAGCAGCCCCCAGGAAATTAAAGCTAGCATAGTTCCTATTTTTTTTTTAGAAGCCACATTATCAGAAAGCTACATTTCTTAATCTGTTTCTGTGGAAGGACAGACACATATGGAAGAAGTTAATAATGATTTTTAATGACTTCTAGAATATTTTCCAGGATTATTATAATATAGTTCAGCTTAACTCACTCCAGATATTACACACACACACACACACACACACATACACACACACACACACACACACACACACACACACACACACACACAGCAAATGTGAAAAGTGGCAGAGATACTCAAAGGCTGTGTGTCTTTCAGGCAAAGGAATTGCTTTTTCTGAATCGTATATTCATCATTGTTATAACGCTGTGAGACCTAAGTGAGAAAGAAATGCAAGGCCATTACCAGTCTTACGGTATTAAAGGTATCACGGCAATAGCACATCAGGTCACCCGTCACTGTATCTTCTGCAGGGTGCTGTACATTGCTGGGTGCTTGCTAGGTACACAACATGGCAAAAGGAGACGCAGTGCTCCTGGTCCTGGTAGCAGTGAGACTAGGTGGATGAACCTGGGGCACAGTGTTGACTCTGGGCCTTGGGCTTCTCTAGTTGAGAAAAGGGTCAGGTCAGAAAAGCCCTGCCCCGCCCTCAGCAGAACTACCTAAGCTGTGTGTAGTCCTTATCTTATAAGCTTCTAGGCATAAAGACATGTATGTCCTACTACAAAGTCTGGATGTGAAGTAGCGTCAGGACGGAATGCTCTCCATGACCGCATTGGTGTTGAGTGTCTTCCATAAGGAAGGCTTCCTGGCATCTGTAAGCTGACTTACTTCAGCGGCTGTGGCCTGTATAAGCTGGTGTCTGCTGCCACCTCCTGGTTGACTTTCATATGAACAACTGAAACCAGGAAGTCAAAGAGCCACTGTGCCTTTCCATGATTCAGAGTGCTTAGATCGCTCTGAGTCACTGACAGTCACATCAGCCCATGGTCTGTAGGTGTGCGCGTGATCAGTTACCAGAGACCTGTGAGATATCGAGGAGGAAGTCACTGAAGCTGATCAGTTTCCATATCTACTTCTGTCTTGAAAATTGTGACGCATGCTTGGTCCGGGTTCTAACGGCCCTGTTTTCTTTGGGGATGTGTTCCCTCTTGCAGCTCTCTGAGTCCTCCTCTTCATGTTCCTCGATCCATTCCATGGACACAAATTCCTCAGGGATGTCGTCCTTAGTCAACCCCCTGTCCTCCCCTCCAACCTGCAACAACAACCCTAAAATCCACAAGCGCTCCGTCTCCGTGACGTCCATTACCTCCACAGTACTGCCTCCTGTTTACAACCAGCAGAACGAAGACACCTGCATCATCCGCATCAGCGTAGAGGACGACAACGGGAACATGTACAAGAGCATCATGGTAAGGGGCCGTCCTGTCTGGGAGGGTCTCCGTGGCAAGAGCCCAGGCTGCCGCATCTGTCAGCTGTGCACACTGATACCCTTGAACACGCATGCTCTTGTCACACCTGTCTCTGTGTGCACATACAACCAACAGGAAAAGCAGCAACATCTTCCCGGGCCTCGATTAATGGTATGTCCATCTAATGGTGCAGGTGACTGTAGGGTATAGTTTTGACATCTTGAGAGTTATTTAAACGTATTCATCAGGGTTGGTGTCCCGTTCCGTGGTGATCCACGTGGGTGACTATATGACAGCGGTCTAGGGAGGATGCCATGGCTCCTCATGCCTTCTTCACAGGAACTCTTCCGGTGTTTAGACTTAGGAGTGAATTAACCTGCCTTTTCAGTAGTGTGGGAACAGAGCTTTCCCTTTTAGTCATTTGGCTCAAGCCTAGCTCCCGAAGAGGATGATTAAGGTGAAATGCAGTTTGGGTCAGCAAGTAGCTTAATAAGTATATGGAACTGGGTTTTATGTGCTTCTTACAAAACCTGCATTAGACTAGGAAAATTCCAAAGCTGCACTTGATGGTGCTAGTCTTTTGGAATACATACCAGGCCTCTCATGGTGATAACCTTGACTGTGTAAGGTCATGAGTGAGATGACTAAATTTCTTAGTCGATAGGGCCTATAATACACTAAAATAAATAAACAATAAGTAAATCCATTTCTGCAGCCAAGTCTACAATCAATTCCATTTCTGCTTTGATTGTCATCATTTGCCTCCAGGCTAAGGCCTGGATGTGCCATAGTGGTGTGGAGTCATTGTCTTTTAACATTCCAGAGAAAGCCTTTGCTGACCCGTTCACTGAACACAGTAATTGTTGAGGGTGTGTTGTTACTAGTTATTGCCCTGGGCTGAGACGAAGGAGATGAATAAGAGTCATTGATCTTTGAAGAACTTGCAGTGAAAGAGAGAGAAATCATACACTAAATGTTCTAACAGAAACCAGACCAGATTGGAAACGGTCTTGTGGCCTCCTCTGGGGACTTTGTGTTAATTCTACAGGCAGTAAGTTCTCTCTGGAGGGTTCATGTTAAGGAACGATCAGGTTTGTTCATTAGAAGAGTAACTGGCCTTGTGAAGGCCTGCTGCTAGAGGTGAGGGTGGGAGGGAGCACCAGGGGCCGGAAGCAAGCTAGGAAGCTGCTCCATCTTTCATGCAGGGCCTGATAAGGGCTTGAATAGTGATCCTGTGGCTGGAGATGATATAGGAAGTATCTTATGAGGTATTATTGTAAGAGCCATTCATCCCGTTATCAACCTTTTGGTAACTGTTGTGGAGGGTACGGAAGAGGGAGGATTCCTAAGGAAGAGGGAGAATTTGGGACCATCTGGTGACCTTGTGGCCTGGTAGCCGATGACTCTGTCCAGTGAGATATGAACTGCTAGAGGAGAAGGTTTCAGGGTCTTTAAATTGGGACATCCAGATGGCATTGTTTAATAGATGGTCAGAAACATAGGGATGCAGGGCTAGTGTTGGACTCCAATAGTACATGTCTTTCAGCCCCATGGGGTGGGAATGAGTGTGGGATGAGACCCAGTTTAACTGGTAGTAGGGAGCAGCTAACAAGGATGCACTAGAGAAATAGACCCCCTGGGAGTCCGGCCATCCGTAGTAGTATTTTCAGCACACTCTGGTGGTATGCTTCTGTTATATGCCAACCAGAGAGCAGTGGACCACCCACATAGCCAGTGTCTCGGAATCAGAGTACAGATGTGTGCACCCAGCGGTTACGTTGTGTGCCATGCCCATGGCTGTGTGCTCTGCGTGGTCAGGGGAAAACAGTACACCCAGGAGACATCTTGGACCAGATGTGATGTCCTGGTGTTGGGTGGACAATAAATAGATGAGTCTCCAGAGTATTCCTTCCTTGGGATAGGGACTGCCTTCAGGAGAACACCCCCCTTTGCTGTCCTTTCCTGGGGCCCTTTATGTTCCTTTATAAACACCCAGGGAGAGCCCTTGGCCACTGCCCTTATTCTGTAGCCTGGCTCTCTCCCTAAACAGATTTCTAAACTGAAATCTACCTGTCTTTTACCCCACAAGTGTCCTTCCTCCTCCAGCATTACACTGCTAATCTGCTGTTTGGGATAATTTCCTTTATATTATCAAAAATATATATTTTCATCCTTTAAAATTTTGTCTACATCAGTTCTTTCCTTGTGAGTACATAAGCCAGATGTTTCGGTAATAGGCAAATCCACTCGGCCCTTATTGCTGTTTATCGAATCACAAGCACCAGCTGCTGCCTGGGTCACGTGTGTGTGCATGCCACCTCCTGGTGAGAGAAGCTTTTCTTTTTAAATATGCATAATCTGAGTTTTCATTCACTTCTTTAGCCTTTGAAGAAATCACTCAAGATACGGTGTGTAGATGGCCCTCTTAGATGTCACCTGAACTCATGCTCAAAATAGTGGGCGGAGATAAAGAAAAGAAAAATAAGACTTGGGAGAGAACAGAACCTTTGTGCTTTCATTAGAAGCTGATTTTTACTGAAGTATGATTAGCACACAGTTCAGATCTTAGTGTTCTGTTCTTTGAGTTTTAAAATCTCTTGGTATGTATCTATCTGTCCACCACCTGAAATCCAATGAAGGCTATTTCCAGCCAAACCAAGACTCCCTCCAATACTTCCAATCAGCCCCCTTTAACCACAGATGCAGGGTTTATGTTTTAATGCTGTCTTATATCAGCACATTTGTGAGATCATCCCCCATTGTTGCAGGTGTCAGTCCTTGGTCAGTTCTCCTTGAGTGGCTTAGCAGTCAGCATGGCATCATTTTGTCACACATTCTCCTGTAGAAGAGAAGAGTCAGGTTGATTGAAGGTTTGGGATATTATGAATGAACCTGCTGTGATATTGTGCACAAGTCCCTTTGTGGACATAGGTTTTCAGTTCTTTTAGCAAATGGTTTGCTGGGTCATAGAGTCTCTTATGCTTTTTTTTTTTCAGTAGACAGAATTGTAGCCATTTCTTTCTGTTGGTTATCAACTAAGCTCTACACATGAAGATCGCATTGGTCCAGGACTCATAATGCCTTACATTTTTCACAGTTCATATATATATTCTTTTATTGGGAAATTAAGCAGTGTGGGGTGATAGTCAATGTGTGTTTGTAGTCAGAAGATTTCTCCAGTCCTGCCTGGTCCCCACAGTCCCATGGCCTGCTTATAAAATAATCACTCAGAAGCTTATATTAATTATAACTGCTTGGCCCTTAGCTCAGGCTTACTACTGACTAGCTCTTACACTTAAATTAACCCATAATTTTTAATCTATGTTTAGCCACGTGACTTGGTACCTTTTCTCAGTTTTGCCTTCACATCTTGCTTCCTCTGAGTTTGGCTTTTGACTCCTGACTTAGCCTTCCTCTTCCCAGAATTCTCCTTGTCTGTTTATCCCGCCTATACTTCCTGCCTGGCTACTGGCCAATCAGTGTTTTATTTATCAACCAATCAGGGCAACACATTCACAGCATGTATTTTCCTCATTTTAGTGGGGCCACTGGATTACCTGCCTGCCATCTTTTGGCTTGTCAGATGGAAGTAGTACTAACCCTCAGGAGTCCTGGCTCTCGGGCCCATTCTTATGCCACCTTCTCCATCCTTCCTAGAGAAGGATGTGCCACACAAGACAACAAAGGTCAGGAGCTTAGGAAACACGAGCTAAGCACGTTACAGATGTCTTTGTTGTCTTTGCAGTTGACAAGCCAAGATAAGACCCCTGCTGTGATCCAGAGAGCCATGATGAAGCACAATCTGGACTCGGACCCAGCTGAGGAATACGAGCTGGTACAGGTCATCTCAGAGGACAAAGGTGGGCACATTCTCCTCTGTATGCCAGGTGCCAGCAGTCTGCACGTTTTGCTCTTGGTTGCTCACAGCAGAAAGGGCATGTAATGTTTTTCTTTTTATTGGAACCTAGTGGCGGGCCTGCATGTGTGCGTGCGTGTGTGCATGCATGCATGCGTGCAGCCAGAGCAGTACTATAATGGGTGGTCTGCTCTCACTGAGCTTGGAGCAAGGCTGGTGGCCTGCAAGCCCAGGCAATCCTCCTGTCTCCTCCCCTGACAGGGTGTGGTTACAGGCACAGTTTTTATGTGGTACTGGATCTAAACTCAGATTCTCATTCTTACACAGCAAGTGTTCTCATCCACGGGACCCTCTCTCCTGCCCCCTGGTGGCGTTTTTTAACTATGCAAGGGTGGCAGACTACAGGTGACCTTACCGTAGAATCAGTTATCTCAAGCAGCTCCCAGCTCTTAGGCCCCCAGCTCGTTTGCTGTTGTTTCTGGGGTTTTTGTAGGATTCCTGTTGTCCATCGTTTGTGTTCCCCATGAGAAGGACATTTTCATGAGCAGTCCCTGTGTGTCAGGAGTGGGTGTTCCCTCTGAAAAGTGTGTTTTCATGAGCGGTCTCTGTGTGTCAGGAGTGGGAAGCGGATGGAACCTGTTGGGTCTGGGCGGGTGGACACACACATCCTTTACTTGACACTGATTCTCTGTCCTGTGTGACCTGGAGGCACTCACGTCAGAATTTCCCATATGTTTCACTTCAGCGTTTGAGAGAGTTGTGGGCTTTTGTTGTTGTTCTTTTGTTTTCGTAATTTCTGATCAATCTTTAGTAACCAAGGAACTGGTGAAATGCACCTGTGAGGCCAGAACTCATTATTATTATTATTTTAAATGCTTTTCAAAGGTCTCTTACCCCTTCATGTGTCTATTTGCTCGTCTGAATTGGGGGTGGTAGGTTTGGGGAGAGAGGTAGGCAGGTGAATGACTTCTCTGTCACATTGTGGAGGCCTTCAAGAGCAGAATTGACAGTGCGCGTTGTTGACCGAGGCTAGCCCGGCCTGCCGACAGATCCACACTGACGTCCCATCTCAATGGAAGGCGCTGCTCAGCCACAAGGAGCACTCTCCTCCCAGAAAACAAAAGGAGAATTATGTTATTGGGGGGTGGGGAGACCACGGCTCCTGGCCAACAGATCACCAGGGTTCTCTCTTCGGCCCAGAGATGAGTGACTGGAGTGGGAACAGCGCCTGTCCCTGGACATTCGAAGCCGTAGTGTCCGAGGCAATCCTATTCCAGCTGCCTATTGGAGGTTTCTCAGCCATCCATCTTCGTCTTAGTTTGTAGGATAAAACCTTCTCAATTATAATTTGTGTGGGGTGGGGTGCACATGTGTGCAGGTGCCTGTGGAGGCCAGAAGTCAGCACTGGCTGTCAGTCAGCACTGGCTGTCAGTCAGTCAGTCAGCACTGGCTGTCAGTCAGTCAGCACTGGCTGTCAGTCAGTCAGCGCTGGCTGTCATTCCTTGGGCTCTTTCTTTCTTTTTTTTTTTTTAAAGATATGCTCTCTTGCCGGGCGGTGGTGGTGCTTGCCTTTAATCCCAGCACTCGGGAGGCAGAGGCAGGCGGATCTCTGTGAGTTCGAGGCCAGCCTGGTCTACAGAGTGAGTTCCAGGAAAGGTGCAAAGCTACACAGAGAAACCCTGTCTCGAAAAACCAAAAAAAAAAAAAAAAAAAAAAAGATATGCTCTCTTACTAGCCTGGAACCCAGCAAGTAGGTTAGGCTGGCCAGGGATCCATTTTCGTGTCTCTGACTTCTCAGTGTGGGATTGCAAGTGTGTGTCCATACCCAGCTTTTTAAGTTTTGTGTGTGTGTGTGTGTGTGTGTGTGTGTGTGTGTGTGTGTGTGTGTGCAAGTATGCGTCCATACCCAGCTTTTTAAGTTTCATATGTGTGTGTGTGTGCAAGTGTGTGTCCATACCCAGCTTTTAAAATTTCCTTTGTGTGTGTGTGTGTCTGTGCATTACGTACATGCAGTACCTGTACAGGCCAGAAGAGGCTTTCTGATTACTTCAAACTAGAGTTACAGATGGTTGTGTGTGCTGGGAATTGAACCTATGTCCTCTGGAAGAACAGCTGTGTGTTCTTTTAACCCTGAGCCATCTCTCCAGCCCCAAATCCAGCTTCTTTTTCTTTTTCTTTCTTTCTTCTGAAGTATAGGTTCTAAGAACTGAACTCAGGTCCTTGTGCCTACAAAGCAGTTACTTTTCAGGTGGAGCCATCTCCGGACCTTCAATTATAACATTGAAATGCAGTTGCAGTTAAAATTAGAAATCTGAAAGTGTTCTATTAAACTGTAGTGTGTGGCCACAGAGTAGTGCAAAGGAGACCAATGGGTCTGAAGATCCAGTGGCCCAGAGAATGAAACCCGGGCCTAGCTGTGCCCACCAACTGAGTGGTCTTAACAAATGCCTGACCTTACCAGCCATGGTCCTTTCTCACTTATCTGGAGACAAAAGCCCTCTCTGGTCCCTCATACATCCTAGGGCGATTATGAAATCAATATAAGAAATGTACCAGTCGGAGCTTTGTAGAAATGCTAAGTACTCTACAAATGGGACGGGTATCGTTGTGACCCCCAAAATAGGTGAGTGTGAGTGAGAAGACACTTGGGGATGTTAGTCCTTGTGGTGCACTTGAACGTAACATCCCAGTCTTGAGAGCCTGATCACCGTGGCTAGCTGTGGGGTCCCAGTGTGAGGAGTTCACTGGAAACTCCCTTCCTGCAGGTCTGCAGCCAGATGCCCTGCAACTTTCTTTCCTGACCTCACTGCCATAAATCCCGAGATCCCCACATTTGCCCATTTTATTCTTTGCTTTTAAAAACAGAAGAAAACAACTTTGCTTTGGCACAATTCCACAGGTGACAGCCCTTGTTCGTAAATTGCAGGTGTTTAGTTGGGCATGACTGAAGTTGAATACAGCTTGAAAGTTAGTGGCATGCACTGATTTCTCTCGGTGTTGTTTGGTGTTGAAAAGCAAACTCTGGGCGAAGCAGTGATTCAAAAAGAATAAAGAACGAGTTTGACTTGGAATTATGCCAAAAATATTTAATTTAATCCAAGTAAAGATGTCTGAACAAATGCTGTAAGTCTTGTTCATATTGCTGGACTCCTGTAGACTGTGGGAGCACATGTGTGTATTTGGATGGTAGGAAGCTAGCAGGAGTTGGGTTCCCATTCCAGCTCTGTGGCCCTGGGATCATCTTGGTGCCCCCACCCAGATATGTTCTTCAAGCTTTCAACATTCTCTATTTGAACAGTAAGTTCACAGGAATTCTGACACTTTATTTGTCTCAGTTTCAGATAGGGATTACATTTTGGGGAATGGTCATGAGGAGGTGTCCACACTGCCTGGTCCAGGTTCCATTCATGTAACCTGCCTCCATCCAGGCCTTGTGTCTGGGCAGGATTGACTCCTGCCAGTCAGCGATGGGCCGCCCTACACAAACTGACCAGCTGCTGTTTCTTTGTCTCTTCTAGAGCTGGTGATCCCGGACTCTGCAAACGTCTTTTATGCCATGAACAGCCAAGTGAACTTCGACTTCATTTTACGCAAAAAGAACTCAGTGGAAGAGCAGGTGAAGCTGCGTAGTCGGACCAGCTTGACCTTGCCCAGGACTGCGAAGCGGGGCTGTTGGAGTAACAGACACAGCAAGATCACCCTCTGAAAGGGACAGTCCACCCCTACTTGTCAAAGGCAGAGTGGGGCTGAGAACAGCTGTGGTGGCCGCAACTACCGCTCAGTGCTGAGGATCATTGGTGAAGCCAACAGATATTTATTGAGTTCAGATGTGTACAAAGCACTATGTAGGGAGAGTGGAAGTGAATTTGACATAAAAAGGATTAATGATTCACTGATACTCTTGGACCTGAACGTGAAATACAAAATGATCCACATTTAAAAATATATATACACACACACATATGTAGTGTGTGTGTGTGTGTGTGTGTGTGTGTGTGTGTGTATAGATATATATATATAAAAGGAACTTTACAGGATGTTCTGGACTATGGGAAAACCAATTTGCACAATGGCCTGGGAAGTTGAGGTCACTTTTTACAGGGAAATAGAAGGGACTGAGACCTTAGTCTCACACCTTCCAAATAAATAGATCTACCAATAGTGAGTATTCTTCATGCCAGTATTATAAGCCCAAACTCTATTTTTGTAAAGGGAGAGGATTACTTTCTCAATCCTGTGCCACCAGACGAACAAACTGCAGAGGTTGGAGTGGCCACGGGCTGCATGAAAGGCCGCCATGGGAAGGTTTGGATGAGTCCGTGGTCCCTGCCCTCTGCCCACATCTGCCGGAGCTTCAGAGGCTTGCGTGCCTTGCCGGTCCCCATTCACAATGCCTCTGGAGTCAACACAAGCTTGTTTCGATTTCTGGAAACCCTGTTGTGTTTCTGTGTCCTCTCCTAAAGAACATGCCGCAGTCATTACTGCCCAAGTAGCCGAGGTCTTCCGTAACTTAGCAGCCCGAGAAGGAAGTGCGGAAGAACGGCGGCTCCCATGGACTCTCTTCTCCATCTTGGAGTACCGCGCCTTGCCCTTCTGATTGCCTTTCGCATGTAAAAGTGTATGTCCGGAGTCTTTCGCCACCTGGAGCCTGGTACCTCTATCTTATGTGCAGTTTGTTCCTCAGGTGCAGACATTTCTACTGAGACTGACCACATTTGATCATTTCAAGCCTGTGAAAGATTTCTGAGCAGCGACCTCCCTGTAATGACCCCTCGGAAAATGCGCCCCCCCCCCCCATAACTCATCTAGCTTCCTTCCTTACTTTTGTAGCATTCCTGTGCCCAGTCACAGGGTAGGAAGGGGGCGTACACTGTCTCCGCCTTTTTGCAAAGAGATGCATCCTTCTAGCTGGAAACGATAACCTTCCTCCTTTCTCATCCCACACCTGCTCCCCTGGCGCCGCTGTTAAGTGACATTTTTGTCTGTAGTAATGTAACACCATCATGCTTTTGCTTCTGATCTTACGGATGTTGGCGTTTGGATGAAAAAGCCATATGGGGTGAGTTGACGTGTGTAAGAAGCACTTTCAAATTGTTGTCCCCCTCTTTAAGAAAAAATTCCCCCCAAATACCAGTTTTTATTCCAAAAATAAAGAGAATGAACCTAGGATATGATGTCCGGATTGTAACAGAGAACATTTTTTTCCCCTAACAGTGTATATAGCTCCCAAAGGTCTTGTGGGTTTATGTTATGTAAATAGCCATATGAATCCAACAAGAAACACCAGGAAAAGCTCAAGAGATTTGTGGCAATGGACCAAAGAGAGAGCCAAGAAGTCCTCCGATTCCCTTGGTGTTTCTAGGAGACTGGACTGGGCTGTGGAGACCAGCTGGGTGTCAACGGTCGGAAGGCCTTTCTTTCTCGTTTGTGAGCCATGTTTGGTTGGTGCTTCTGTGCATGGAGGGGAGATGGCAAGGATCACAGCCATCATGAAGACTGAAGTAAACCTAGCCTCAGCTTGGCTTTCTCAGTGTCAAGGTCAAAAAGTAAAGGCAGAGCTGTTGGCCTGGTTTAGGGTGTGGCTCCCAAGACATACGTGCTATGCCCAATGTGCTCACCCTGTGTAATTATACTGTATATGTAGAGCCTAGATTTATATTCTGCAATGTAAAAAAAATATATATTTACCTTTTTTAAAAAAGACAATGGAAATCCCAAGTGGATAAAACACGGTCTCGTTTATTTAATGCCACTTCAGTTGTTTTAACTTTGCTTCTGGGTGAACAGCTGGATGTTGTTTCCAGCTGCTCGCACGCTCGTCTCTCTGCATCTCCAGCATCTGTTTACCTTTTGGTTAAACTAATAAACTGGTTTGGGACTTGGTTGGCATGTGCTGCCAGACCCAAAGGGCTCGTATCTGGAGTGTTAATTAGGTGGGATCCGGGATCCGGGTTTGCCAGCATTGATTCTAAGGCCCTTTGTGAATCAGCCGGAGAGAACAGAGGAGCAGCAGAGGGCTGTGTCCACCGGCAAGGGTTGTTAGCTTCGAGGGAAGAGGGGTGTGCTCGGAATACACCAGTCACTGGTGGTGCTCTGCTTATTCTAGGAGCCACGCAGTGGGGCTGCCTTTCCGAAGTGTGAGCCTGGGGTGAGGACCCAAGGTAGGTCCTGCTATCTCAAACACAGGGCTGCCACCATCTGGACACTTGTGAAACCTTTGGTGATGCTCCCTCAGCCAGGAAACCCTCGATGGAATGGCAACGTCTTCTCAGAAGGCATCCCATCTCAGTTGACTTCACACAACACAGTCTCGTTGTTTTCATATTGTTACCCAGAATGACTTTCCTACAGGTTCCTAAGTTGGACCAAGTGGGTATTTTAAAGAGGAATTGATAGTGTGGCATGCCCTCTGGCACTTTGTGACGAATTTTTCAAAACCATTCTAGAACATGAGCGCCCCCCCAACACACACACATGTAGAAACCAATCTTGGAGTTGTGCCTGAAGTCATGTCTTTGGATTGCCTTCTCTGAGTCACGTTCAAGTTCACGCAGTGTAAGACTGTAGGCGGCTGCCGTGCTGTGCGCTGCTCTGACCTCAGTGGGATGGAGGAGTTTCCTGAGACTAATTGGCTTTCTCTACAGATGCCTACAACTCCAATATAAGAAGTTAATTACATTGCTGTTTTCCTTGAGAGATGTCTAAAATGAAATGCCACCGGAAGTATTTATTAGGCTACCTAGACTAGACTGAAGTCACAAAGAAACCTTAGTAACCTTAACCAGAGATTTTTCCTTTTCATTTGTGTGAGTGCAGCGGAAGCCAGGCAAGTCTCTTGAACTGTGACTAGGGACTCAGCTGCCTCCTGCCTACAAGTCTACCTGCTTGATTTTTTGCCCTTCAAGTCACAAGGATTTCTAAAATGGTTTTAGTCATAACAGTTCTGGCTGGCATGGCATCCATCATTCATAGTCCCATCACTATGTAGCTCTGTCTGGTGTCTCTGTCCAGGGGAGGCAAGACACAAATACCTGAAGAACTTGTTGAGCATTGATGTCTTTCTAGAATGTTCTACACTCATCAGGGACAGTGTTTAGAATACATGGTGAGGACTTCTGAGGGGGGCTGCGTGCTGCAGAGGGGAAGCGGAAGATGAGATGCTGAAAGGGGGGGCGAATATCCAAGAGGGATATAAATTTGTCTGAAAGGCAGAAAACTCCAAGCCAGTTTCTCCTCCTCCTCCTCCTCCTCCTCCTCCTCCTCCTCTTCCTCCTCTTCTTCTTCTTGTTTGTTTGTTTTTCGAGACAAGGTTTCTCTGTGTAGCTTTGGCGCCTTTCCTGGAACTCTGTAGCCCAGGCTGGCCTCGAACTCAGAGAGAACCACCTGCCTCTGCCTCCCACGTGCAGGGTTAAAGGCGTGCACCACCACCGCCCAGCTAAGCCAGTTCTCTTTAGATCATTATTTGCCAATTACTGTTGAGCGTGGGCCCTCAGTATTTCTGCCCAAACCCTGTATCCAGTGTGGAAGGACTTCATTTTAATTGGCAGTTTGAGGCATCTAATTCAAGCCACACCCCCATTCTTCCCTCCCTTTCTTCTCCCTCCCCGACCCCTTTTGTGTGTGTGTGTGTGTGTGTGTGTGTGTGTGTGTGTGTGTGTGTGTGTGTGTGTGTTGATGCAGGATCTCCCCTTCTGGGAGAGCCTCTGTGCTGCAGTGACTTCGATCCACGCCCTTTGTCACAGCGTCTCAGGAGAAATCATCGTGCCCAGCCACCATTTGTTACCAGAACAGTGTGGTGTGACACAGGCCCAGCCTTGTACACAAGCATATAAATGAGTGCCTGAAAGATCCCCTTAAACAAGAGATGATTGAAATTATTTCCGAATTGCTCCCATGCCTCCTCTCGAAAAATCAAGGTACCAGATCTGAAATGGAAGCAGCCTTCTACATGACTGCGTTTTTTCCCCACACACCCATGATCCTCATTTATATGACAGCAAACAGCCAAGCCTCCAGCAAAATCTTATCTGAGAATGTACACTATGATATCTATCTATCTATCTATCTATCTATCTATCTATATATATATATGTATATTTGATAAATTGTTGAATGATTAGTATATTATCTATCATGGATCGGAGCTACAGACTCCCATATATCAATCAGAGAGTGAGAGAAAAACTGTCAGACATTGTGTTAACACTGCGGTTTGCAGTTTGCTCTGTGTGTGTGTGTGTGTGTGTGTGTGTGTGTGTGTGTGTGTGTGTGTGTAGGGGGGGATCTGGAAAGCCACAACTAACAGGCATTCCTACCCCTTGAGGTTTATTCAGTGTTGAGTGACAGCACATTTACAAAGAGCTCTTCGCTTGGGTGCACAGGCTCAGCTGGCTGAGGGAGGTAAGCCCCAACCTTCTTGGATGGGGGAGCAGCCCATATTCCAGGTGTGAGATGGGAAAATGTTCGAGGTAGGGCTTCTATGAGTGGAACAGCACCCTGGGAAAATCTTAGCCTGCTTGGGGAAAGACTGACTCATGGAGTTGGAGCAGGCCTGGGGCTCCTACAGCTTGTTTCTTGGCTGTGACCCAAAGAGACTCAAGAAGACAGGCATGTAGGCTCTGCACAGACTCCCTGGGGCAGCCTTCAGCTTCGCGGTGAGGGGCTTTGACAGGCAACCGGAGCCCTAAGCTCAAGTATCCCTCTGAGGGCACTCACCTTCCCAGATGCCCTCTGCAGTCCTATTGGGTGAGAGAACCTCACTCAATAGAAGCCTCGGTTTCTCCTGGGTCCTCTTCTGTGAGTCCAATCCCTGCATCTTTCCTGTAGGAAGGGGCTTTGGCTTCACAAGCCCTGTCCAGAGACGTGCACACGTCCGAATCCAGGCTATTGCTGTCCCACCATTTCATCACAGGCCTAACCCCTTCAGTCTCTCCCACTGGGATAGGTTTCAAAGGATAAGTGGTCACTTTAAGGACTAGGCTAGTAACACTTCTGTTAAACCTCCCTCCTACCGCTAGTTTCTACTTGTTCCCTTCCCTGCACAGCCTGAGCCCCACATCACTACCTCCAAGCACAGCCTAGCATCTGCTCGTCTTCTCTTGTCCTGTACTTCTGTCCCAGAATCCCTCTGGGCATCAGGACTTTGCTCTTCTGGCTCCCACTTATCTCTTCATTTATGTATGCCCCCATTCCCTCAAATCTGCTTTTGTTGTTTTTTTTTTGTTTGTTTGTTTGTTTTTTTTGTTTTTTCCCCTGCACGGCCAGGTTGGACAATCTTACAATCCCTATCAAGTTTTCATGGTGTCAGGCTGGCTTAGACTAGCAGTCGGAACCTTCAGACTCACACATCGACACTAACTCAACTCTGGCTGGCCTGTCTGTCCCACACTCTGGTTTTCCTTCCAGAGGGGATACTTTCTCACAGATTGTTTTCAAGGCTGCTCTGAGACAGAGGGGGAAGGCTGCAAGTTCTTCCAGAAGCGAGCTTCTGGACACCTCTGACAGGACTGGGAACTGTTGAGGTTCCCCAGGGGCTTCGAAGCAGATGTTTTTCAGACCTTGGAAGTGCTCTGACATGGAATTTGACTGGCACACCCATTTCAAGGGAAACGATGCTGGGGAACCAGGGAGGGGCCTAAAAAATGTAGTTTATTCAAGAGTAAAGGGAATTGGTCCTCAGATGATTTTTTCACTCTCTCCACCCTTCTCAGAGCAAGGGGAGGATGGCGTGGGTTGTGAGCAGTGCAGTCGGTGTGTGGGAGCAGTCCACGCAAGACCACTTTAATTATGACCATGTACAGTGGGAGCAAGCAAACACACACACATGCACACACACGGGGGGGGGGGGGGGGGGGGGGGGGGGGGGGAGGGAAGGGAGAAGAAGGCCGTGGCCCTAAGGGTGGGAGAGAGAGTTTTCAGTGAATTCACAGAGCAGAAAGGAAGTTGGCCTCCTGCCCCCAAAATTTTAATGACATTCTGTTGGCCCTGGGATCCCACCCGGTGTCTAATACTTCCATCAAAATCCCTTCCTGAACACGAAAGCACGCTCATCTTTTCCCGTCCTTGTCACAGGCAGAGGCGCCATTTTCCATGTAGTCTGTGGTAGCATGAGGAAAACCACCACGGTTAGGTCTCTTCTCCAAGTGGGCACACAGAAAAGCCACTAGACTTTTCTTCTTGCCTCAGATGCCCTGTGCTGAAGAGGCTGCCATTCGAAGCTCACAGGGGACCCCATGAGTCCTTCCTCCTTACAGCTTCCTCCCTCGGCCGTGTTTATGAGAACGTCTCTGGGGTGACAGGTTTTCTGTGAAGAAAATTTCCCTACAAAATGGAATGTGGCTGTACTGACCATTTCCAGGACTGCCTGCCCTTGGGTGTAACCCGTTACATGCTGTTTTTCAAATGTAACTTTATTTTGTTATTGTTTAACTCCCCAGTGAACTGATTTCTTGTCAGTCAAGGAGATCGATCACTTGTGGCTCATGCCCCTCCCCTCCTGGCTTGGGAAGAGTCTCTCATAAGCTGCCTGCGGAAAGCCTCCTGAAAGCCATCTTTACTTCAGACGCCTGCTCCAACCGTGAGTGAGACACAGTCAGAGAAGCAGGTTTGTGCCCGAATAGGAACCTTTCTGGCTTCAGGCGCAACGGTATTCCAGAAAGCTCTGCACTGTCTGTCAGGAAAGGAACCAAAAGAGACTCCTAGAATCCCTCCCCAAACATCAGCCTCCTTCTTCAGGATCAGAAAGTAATCAAGTCGGCTTGCTGTCGTTACCTGGTCGGCCCTGTTCCGTTACCGATACCAGCACATCCTCAACTGTTCCATCCACCGACTCTCCCACTAGCTCTAGATGGGTCTTTGCACAGGGCTCCTTTCATTGTGCCTGGAAACCATCACCAAATGCCACACTGAGTCCTCC
Source organism: Peromyscus californicus insignis (assembly GCF_007827085.1). NCBI lineage: Eukaryota > Metazoa > Chordata > Mammalia > Rodentia > Cricetidae > Peromyscus > Peromyscus californicus. The sequence continues at coordinate 37,857,104 of NW_026294436.1, read as the reverse complement.
ATCATCATCCATAGCCCTCCTCAGCAGAATCAGTTCCTCTGGTACCCTACAGCTCACTCCCCCCACCCCAACTCTAACATAAAGCTACCTGCCTTCGTGGCTCCTAAATTGACTGGCGTTCACAGTAGTCCCCTCGTCCCCTGAATGTTTCCATTCCCAGAACGAGGTCTGAAGCCAGGCAATGCTCACACACGGTTCTGGAGCCCTGGGGGAAATCTGATTTGAAATACTAGAGTCACTCTCCCCACCCTTTTATCTTTGAACGGTTGGATAGACTCATGTGTTAGCATGATGGAAGAGGGGCACCCTCAGTTCCCTGTAGGGGGAGACTTCCGCCTTGAACATACACCATAATCCACGCCAACTTGCATCCTTCTACTTGTCCACAGCAGCTCCCACAGCATCAGCAGGGCAGTAGCTGCCCTGTCTCGTTTGTCTTGGGGAACCCATGTCAGTTCATGGGTCTCTCTGGTTTTCAATACCCCAATGCAGATGTGGAAGTCCCAGAACTGTAGGTCCCTGGAAAGGTTTTGAGGAGCCAAGGAGCAAGCATAATTTAGATAAAAGGATCTTTGTTTTAATTTTAGGAAGAGCTCCAGAAGGCAGCTCATCACTTCCCCACCCTGAAATAGCACAGTACGACAGACCAGGGTGTGGGGATGCCTGCTCCTTCAGGTTCCCAAGGGATTCCAAGGGATGCCTCTTCTGCAGCCTACAGGTGCCAGCCCACACAGCAGCACCCGCACTGCCAAGGTCGGGCTTGCCTATCAGAAGATCCCAGCTTGGATCCTGAGAGGAATCAGGATGGGGTGCAGCTTCTCGGGCACTAAACAGCTCCAGGGCCAGAGGCAAAGTCTGCACTGAAGTCTTGGGTGTCACCGCAAAGGTCCGATGTCTAGGTTTAAGATGAGAAGGGAGACGAGACAAGTATGAGGTCAAGGAACCTCTGGATTGCTGAAAAGATGACTTTTAAGAGTACCAGGTCTTCAGTTTATAATATTCACATGAAAACATTACTGGGGATTCAAATTCGAGCAGTCAGAAACACAGGTTGGACAAACAGAACCAGAACTTTATTCACAGTTAGAAAGGTCCTAATCTAAAATTTTAGCATTGAAATCCAATGTCTTTTAAGAATGAAAATTCTTAAATCCGTCAGACCAGCTGACAGGGCACATGGGGAAAAGTTCTCCATTAAAACAACAACAAGAACACCACAAAAAGCAACCCAGTCTCCCTCCACTCCCAGCACACCTCCCATCCTTTAAAAAACACAGTTAAAGCCAGGCATACCTGCGCACATTCAAATTACAGACACCATACTAAACACCTAAAGTTTCTCCCGAGAGCCCTCCAATGCTCTTCCTGTTTTTCTAGATGAGGAGAGGCAAACTGGAGTTGGAGAAGCCTGGCTTCCCAGTTTCAGTGGAATAGCTGGTGGAGAAGACAAACAACCCAGCAGCTGAGGCGAAGCACCGAAAGAGGCGAACCGTCGAAAGATGCTCTCAGACACCCGGCTGTGAGTCCGGACGCCAGGACACAGCCCAGCATTGCCCCTGACGTAAAATTAGTCTATGAAGAAATGAGGAAGGAGCTTTAGGGGCCATCTTTTGAGAAAGGGTGTCGTCTACTTAGGATGGTTTTTAGCTTCAAGAGTTGCAGGTTGTTGACTTCTATCTGTTGTCCAGACCAAGGTCTCCCACACACACTCACTGGAGAATAATTTAGTCCTAACTGGTTATAACGCCTCTTTTCCCAGAGGTCTTCCCTGCAAAAGCCCAGCTGAGAAATTCAGGCAACTCAGATTGTTGGACCCACCTGTCTACACTGATGTTCCCCAGTATGGGATGAGAGCCTGAGACATCTGTTTCTCTGCCTCACCCTCCAGACAATGTTTTTTTCCCCCACATTTGTAAAATAAATAATTCGGACTATAATGAATTATTATAATCCAAGGCAAGAACAATTGTGACATCTGAAGTGTGTTCTGCCTCTTAACTGCGACTCATTAAAGTCACCCCTGCGGTTCATTCCCAGGCAAAGAGTGACGTAAAGGGTGGGAGGTGCTGGAGCAGCAGGTGAACCCCAGCACAGGGCTAGAATCACCCCATATCTCATTGTATATATTACAGTTTTCTTTATAAATAGTACATATTGGACTCAAGAAGCCACAATAAAAATGCTGAAGGTTGAGATCTTTCCCCCATAAATATCTAAATATTATAGCCACATGGAAACTAGATATTTTAATGAAAGATCTAGCTGCCATGATGGTCAAGAGCCATGTCTCAGCCCAAGCCAGCTACTCACCCCATCGGATAATGAGGCCAAGAATAAAAATCCACTTTGTAATAGGCTCAGGACAGAGTTCCTTTGAATAAAAGCTGAATTAATGGTCTGATTTCCCCACCCCCAGGCATTGGTTACATAGGCCAATTTTCAAGGTCACATAAAATCGACTAATAAATATAGTCTAGAGGGCTTGACATTTTCAAGGTCACATCTGTCACATAAAATGGACCACTGGGGTGAGTAAACAGGCCCAGTGGCTTGTCCATTTTGACTGCCTCCTTACTGTTGTGACAGCTTGTGGGTGCCATCTCTTGGACAAGAATATGAGCCACCCTGCCACATCAGTGTGGCGAACAGCATTCTAGGGCAAGTGAGCAGAACTGGGCATTTGGACTGAAATTTAACTTAGCCATTCCAGTAAAGGTTTCCCAGCGAATTTGGTTTTTGATTTCTGTGTTCTTCACTATCCAAAGTATGTTATTTTGATCGATCACATCAAATCACTTTGATTAGATGACTGCCATCTTTAAAACAAAAACAAAACAAAACAAACAAACAAACAAACAAACAAACAAAAAACCACCAACCAACCAGCCAACCAACCAACAAACAAAAAAAAAACCTGGAACAAACAGATGAGTAGCCCTTTCGAAAAACCAGACAGTGATGAACCATGCGGACGGACCGTGCTCCCGGGGAGCTTTCAGAGCTCATCCCTCGAAGGTACGGTGTCCAGAGAAGTCGGTGGTGGCAGTGCTTCGGTGTTCTTGGCGTTACTGTGGATGTGTCCTTGCTTCCGGGACTTCCAGGAATGTGTCCTGTCCCAGTCGGTGGCCACTGTCTCGTTGTCCCAGATGGTTGAAGTCTCTGTGTCGCTCAGATAGCCCGGCTGGCCTGTGTAGTGCGTGGGGTAGATGAGCAAGGGCTCTGCAGAGAAAGCTTTCAAGTCCCGGGCTTCATAATACTCCTTGTACTTGGCTCTGTAACGAGATGAGCACAGCCACGTGAGAGGCGGAAGCCTCAGGAGACAGGGAGGGGTAGAGGGTCTTGCTTGGCACCTCGGAAGCCGCCCAGGTTCATTTCCTGCATTTTAAAGTTGTATCGTTTGCAGAGAGCCTTAGGCTACAAAACAAGGGTTTCTTTAAAACTTTCAGAGGATCTGCACAAACAAATTGAAGCAAAAAAGGCAGGCCCGACCTGTTGCAGTTGGGTTGGACAGTTTGGTGAAGGAGCTTCAAGTCTTACTCTGAAAGGTGAAAGTTAAACTCTGTTGGACTCCTAGTGATAAATAAACATGATTGATTGACAACCAGTGTCCTGCTCCTGAAGAAACAAATGACACCTGTGGTGGCATTGTGTTCCTCAAAATATTGTGTACCCTAATAAACTTATCTGGGGTCAGAGAACAGAAAAGCCACTAGATACTTAGTTAGGCAGTGGTAGCACACGCCTTTAATCCTAGCATTCCAGAGGCAGAAATCCATCTGTTCAAGGATACAGCCAAGCATGGTGACTGACTCACACCTTTAATCCCAGAAAGCAAGCCTTTAATCCCAGGGAGTGATGGCAGATAACAGAAAGATATATAAGGAACTAGAAGCTTTTAGCTGGTTAAGCTCCAGGCTTTCTAGCAGCAGTTCAGCTGAGAGCCATTGGGATGAGGACACAGAAGCTTCCAGTCTGAGGAAACAAGACCAGCTGAGAAGTTGGCCAGGTGAGGTTAGCTGTGGCTTGTTCTGTCTCTCTGACCTTCCAGTGTTCACCCCAATACCTGGCTCAGGTTTGATTTTATTAATAAGAACTTTTAAGATTCATGCTACAGACACCTAAGACCCCAACAGTAGCAGTGGGTAAGTGGCATGGAGGCAGCTTGGAGGAAGGCTAGATGGGCACTGCATTCCAGTTCTTGCTTGCTGACCTGACTCTACGCAATTGGAAAGGAGAGGGACATCTTGGCCTTCCTCCAAGGGCTCCTATGAAAGTTATATGAAGGATACCTATGCAGTATCTTTGTCTGTGAGTGAAATCAAATTAAGTAATTATTAATTTCCCTTCTGTTTCAGGAGATAATGGTTTGACTCTATGTTTCTGTCAGGATTCAGAGGTAAAACATGTTGCATAAAAGATGTCATGTAGCTGGCTCCATCTTTACTGATGACAGGAGACGAAATGAGCCAGCTGCATCCTGGGAGCCTCAGCAGCTAAAGTGAAGGTCAGAGTTGGAGGTCACTTAGCAACGGAGGGAAGGAGCCAAAGTGAGAACCTGGCCTTCTGCTCCACTCATGAGTTTGGGAAGTACTTGTTGAGCAGCTATGACACATACCCTAAGGACCCAGAGATTCGAGGTTGTTCCTACCTCCAAGAGTTCATAGCCTACTGTGAGGACTGACAGATAACCATCATTTACCAGACCTTTTGATAAGTGTCTTGGTCATAGGCCTTTGGGATTCTGAGCACTGTACTCCAGTTTCCATCGATATCTGGCTCAGGGGCCACCTCCTCATTTCCTGAATTTCTTGCCATCCCCATGACTATGACTATCATGATACATCATGATGATTTGTTCAAGGGTCTACGTTATCTCCCACAGGGCGAGCACTGAGAGGATGTGTACCACTGCCTATCTAGTGGTACATACATGGAGTGAACAGAATGAACCCCAAATCTAGGGTGCTTGAGAAAATGACCTTTAGCTTCAGGAATGTGAAGTTATGGAGTCAGAAGTACAAACAGACAAGTAGATTCAGAGCAGACCATTGTCCTGTGCACTGGGTGATAAAGAGGACATTGGGCAAGGCATTCACCTCCTCTGCCTCATCCTTCCTGTCTGTTCAAGGGACTACTCAACCTTCTATGTTATGATTATAGAAGGATTCTTTAGAAAAGCCTTAGAACTAGAAAAAATACCAAGTTCTACCCAGGAGGCTTAACTCCTGAACAGTGTGTGCCCAAGGGACAGGCGGCCACGGCAGGAGACTTACACAGGGTGCTTGTTGTACATAATTGGCAGAAACTCATCCACTGGCAACATCTTCCCAAAGGGATCAGCGCCAACAAGCTTCTGTGCTCCCTCCAGAGAGATGGCGTAGCCCAGTGTCCAGTAGGAGTAGTCAGCTTCCACCAGATTTACAACGTTGGGCACCGCTTTCTCTGGCTCTTGGACTTGCATTCTTTTCCTGCCGATGTAACTGTAAGGAAATGGGGATGAGGAGAAAAGCATCAACTTGATTTCAGGGTATCAACTATTACAAGACTAGAGTGCACACTTAGTTTGAAAAGATATTTTAAAGTCTGGACTCTTGTGTCTTTTGCTAATGTACGCTACCACAGAGAACATTCCATTGTTATTCATAATTGCTATTGGTCCTCATGACGTCGGTTCCCCAGCTCCATTTATCAGCACCCCTACTCGTCAGGCCTAGTGGTCTCTCTTTAAGCCAGAGAGGGAAGATGCAAAGAGATGAAAAAATTGCTTGGGTGACTTCCCAGGGATGATATGGGATTTCCAGCTGTGTTTAGAGAGTTTGGAAAGGAACAAAAGAGGCCAGATGTGGGGTTCTTGAGTCTGTTGTCCTCACGTGCCCAGAGTTTCAGCCTTGGGTGCTTTCCATACCACTTTTCTTTTTTTTTTTTTTTTTTTGGTTTTTCGAGACAGGGTTTCTCTGTGTAGCTTTGCGCCTTTCCTGGAACTCACTTGGTAGCCCAGGCTGGCCTCGAACTCACAGAGATCCGCCTGGCTCTGCCTCCCGAGTGCTGGGATTAAAGGCGTGCGCCACCACCGCCCGGCCCATACCACTTTTCAAGTGCTGGTGTGAACAGGATAGAAAAGGCTATGGTAGACAGAGTCAGCAGTAGAGTGCATAGAAACCAAGAGGAGTCACAAAGGGTTCCTTCTAGACAGTTGGAATGTCAGCTCTGAAAGTCTTTTCCCCTTTACACTCTGCCCACACTCTGAAGGAGGCACTGAGACACGGAGAAGAACATGGTCTGTCTTCAGCTCTTCTGGGGACCTCAAGCATCCATCCTCACAGTCACTGTCATTTCAGACTGAAGAGTCGGGGTTTCTTGAGTGTAGTAGGAAAGAAACATCTAGTGAATATCTGAAATGTGGCTGCATGGGCCGAGGAACTGAGTTTATAATCTTACTAATTTAAATTCCAATTTAGGTGGTGCCCCAACGGATCCATCCTCAATACAGCCCCTACACGTAAGGCTCAGGGTATATCATGAAAGAAGGGGATGCAAGATTGTAGGAGCCAGGGGGTCAGGATAACTGCTATGAGATTGCATCTCCCAGGAATGTCAGGGAAGCTGCATCCAGGAAGTCTCAACAACATGGCTGCCTAAACAAGACCTGCTAACATAGACGACATGCTAACATAGATGAGTGATATCTCGTGGGGTCTCAATCCTAGATGAAGAACTACAGGAAACCAAGGAATACTGAGAGCAGGAGAAAGAGTCTCCCCGCCCCGGGGAAGAACCCCCAAACTGGGTATCCAATACTAAGTGATCAGCCCTGAAGTCATATACAGACTCCTCATAGTCTACAGACTAAACAAGTTCTATTTATATGTTTAGGAACATATATTTACATAAATATGTAGAATATACATATATGTAATAAAAATTAAAGAAAAGGAGGCAGAGGCCATGAATTTGAGAGAGAGCAAGAGAGCTACATGGGAGGGACTGGAAAGAGGAAAGGAAAAGAGGAAAATGATGAAATTATATTATAATTTCAAAAGCTTAAAAGAATTTTAAGCCGGGCGGTGGTGGCTCACGCCTTTAATCCCAGCACTCGGGAGGCAGAGCCAGGCGGATCTCTGTGAGTTCGAGGCCAGCCTGGTCTACAGAGTGAGATCCAGGAAAGGCGCAAAGCTACACAGAGAAACCCTGTCTCGAAAAACCAAAAAAAAAAAAAAAAAAAAAAAAAAAAAAAAAAAAAAAAGAATTTTAAAAGTAAGTTATAATTTTGATATTTTAGCTCTGTAAAATGCTTTTCTTCCTGAAAAGCAAATTTATTATTTGGTAGGACTACAGTTTAACAGTTGACATTTTATTTTCTGGTTTAAATGTGTTCTGAGTGTAATTATATATATAGGCTTTTAAAGATAGCATAAACACCATAAACTATCTCATTAATGGTTAGAAATATTACCTACATGCTAAAATAGTGATATTTGGATATATTCGGTTAAATAAAAATATATTAAATAAGACTAATTTTATTATTATTTCTATCATTTATTTTTTTAACTTCAGTGTGGTCAGAACATTTGAAATAACATATTTGGCCCACAGTGTAGCTACTGGAGAAAACTCCACAGATAAGTCCTGTGACTGTTACATCATCCCAATTTATTATTTCTTTTTCCTGGAAACATCAAGGCTGCTAATCATGGACGGATGGTTAGCTTTTATGTTCGATATGAGTAATTCTTCATTAAAGCAGTTAACAGTTCTTAAAAAGAGGAATCGGCGACGGGTTTTAGACTACCCTTTTACTCTTCCTTCCTGGATCTGATGGCACTCCGTCCTGAGAATGCACCCACCATGCCGCACACGAGAAGGGATGTGTGCCGAATCTCTGCTTTAGGTGTCCCGGACTGCGTTTTCTGTGTCAGTCAAAGGTGCTTTTCATGTGTCACATGAGCGCAACACAGCTTCCAGTCTGTGTGGGCATGAGGTTCTATCACAGGCCGTACAGCCACAGATGTAGAGGGGCCGAAGAACAGTGACTTCTGAGGACCAGAAGACTGACCTCAGCAAACTGTTCAGAACATGGATGGCAGGACTCAAGTTGGACAGGAAAGGTCTCTTTTTATTACATTGTACTGATTTTGAGGTCTATCTCCAATTAACTCAGAAGTTAGTTGGGACATGCTGGGTTTCCTTTTCCATTCAGGATGGGCCATTTTCTGTGAAAACAGGTGTTCCACCACGGTCCAAAATTATCTTCCCTGATGAGGACGGAAGGGCAGGGAAAGCTGGGCTGTTCCAAACGAGCAGGCTCTGGGTTGACAATATTACCTTAGAAGCCAGCTGGGAACCTTGGGACGTTTCTGCCTCATTGGAGGGAATAGAAAGCATCGCTTATTTTACAAAGGAAGAGAAAAAGCAGGAGAGAAGGGAGAGACAGGGAAGAAGGAAGGGAAGAGAAAGAAAAGACACTAGCTCAGAGGCGAGAGACAAAGCATAATAATATGAGCTCCGAGCCAGCACCCCTTCAGTGAGCCTGGCTTCCTGTCACAAGCGGTCAGTGTTTTCCTTTATGAGACAACCCCATCCCTGTGGAGGAGCTTTCTTCCGAGCCTCCCACACCCACCCCATCAAGGACTGCCAAGTCCACCCTTGTCCTGGGAGCTGAGGTTCAAGTACATGGCAGCCCTTAAATGAATGCCCACTACTCCCTCTTCACACACTGCCCACAGCTACTGCTTTGTAGGTGAAATTTCCATTGTTTTCCCAAGGAGTCCTCAGGGCTTCTCCATGGCTCTTTCCAGAGGCCCTGATCCAACTCCAATCTCATTAAAAAAAAAAAAAAAATCCCCTGTAGTTTCTCACCTTGGACAGTAGATGGAGGTAAAAACAACTGCCCAATCTCTCCCTATTTCTTATTTCTGGAAACATCTGTGGTGTGAAAACCAGGCAAATGGGAGGAAGCTTGAGTCGGGGGGCTCCTACCAGCTGGGGAGGTGGGCTTTCTGTACCTTGGAAGAAACTGCCTTTGAGTGCTATCGGTCTTGTGACTCACATCAGTTCCCAGTCCAGCTGAGCCTTGTCGATGTCATCCATGAGCTTCATTAGCTTCTTCTTAAACTGATGCTCGAAACGCACATCATCCTCAATGACGAGCGTCTTCTCCAGTGCCCGGTCAATGACCTGTAAAGGCCATCAGTGGGGAAAGACTGTAGGAAAGCTTGGATACGCATGTTCATGTGTGAAAGCTCATAACTTGGATCCAAGAAAATAGCTGTCGACAGCAGGACATATAGATGATCGTGGCATATCCATAGCAATGAGGATAGATGACCCACAACCCCATCAGTGTTACAGTGGTAGCAGTCTTGCAGGCTAACCTCTCTCATACGCAGTACTGAGAGCTCATATGTATTGTGTGGGTCCACTCACATACAGCAAAGTACAAAGACCGACCGTCAGATGTCAGGATGTGACAGCCCATGGAGAATAGTGGCCAGAAGGGGGACACCTCTGGCATACTTGTCACCTGTTTCTTGATCCCAGTGTTTATTAATACGGGTGTCTCTTATGGGTGCGATCTCACTGACAGTAGCTTATGATCTGTGTGCTTCCATATATTTCTGTAACATTTTATTTAAAGCTTAAGGAGTGAAGAGACCACAAGGAACTGGATCATTGAAGGAGAGACCCCAAGGGATCTGTCTTTAGTTTTCCCTTTTCTTTTTGTCATTCTCTCTTGTGGGAAGGGAGCCTCGTTCACGTACCCTGCACACCAATGCCGTCCCCATTAGTATCTGGATATGTACGATACAGGGTCAAGCTATGGCTCTGACTCTTCTTACCTGAAAACAGTTAATGATTTCTACTTGTGTAAAAAGAATCCATCCTTTCCTAAGCCTGCCTCACATGCCTCCTGTGAGAGTCTTACATGAATTCATATGATAAATGATAACATGACAGACACACACAAATCACTCCTGTTTATAGTGAAGATGAAGTAAGAAAAATAAAGTTCATATGGCATACATACCCGCACCCACCACCATCCCTAGCAGCCTGAGGCCACCATGCTGGTGTGTTTGTTGCTGGCCTTGGGCTGATGGGAGGAACAGAGCAAGAGCAACTTTCAAGCGTGCTTCTGAGACAATCAGAGGCTCCCTCTTGCATCTGGTTCTAATTCACCTGGAAAGTTCCCTTCTCCCTCTTCCTCATTACTACACTGTTCCTCTAAAGAACTAATTACCTCTTTCCAGACAGAGAAGTGACTGAGGAAGCAGCCAATTTCACCCCGCGTTAAAGGCCTGGAGGAGTAGGGATCACGGTACCCTGGTAGCATTTCAATGTTCCAGGCCTTCAGTTGGCTTGTGTTGAGTGCCCTGCATGACAAAGAACATGCATGAAGACATCTAAGTCAAGGTGTCCCCACTCCAGGGGAGAAAGAGAGAGGGAAGGAGAGAGAGGGGTGGGGTTCTGCATGTTTCTTCAGAGCCTTTCTATACACGGAGAAAGACTTCTCAGTTTCCTACAATTCTCTTGACGCCCTCTGGGTTGGTATACCACAGTAGCATTATGAGCATGATGAAGGTAAAATGGCCTCTTCTACATGTGTACATCCATCACTGTGCCCAACATGTTTTTTTTTTTTCATAGATTTTCTAAATACTTTGAAAAAGTACTCTCCTAATGGAGGAAAAGCAATTTATAGGCACATTACATCCTGGAAAGGTGGAGGATTGCTGTGAGAGGATCCTTCTGTATGCTGAAAATATGTGTTTCTCTCATTTTGGTTGACAATAAAGTTGTTTTGGCCTATAACCAGGCAGAATAAGGCTGGGCAGGAAAGACAAATGGATATATAGGGAGAAGGACAGAGCCAAGGAAGCAAGACATACAGAAAATGAAGTAACAAGCCATGAGCCATGTGACTAAACATAGATAAGAATTATGGGTTAAATTAAATGTAAGAGCTGGCTAGTAATAAGCCTGAGCCATTGGCCAAACATTTACAATTAATATAAACTTCTGCGTGTTTATTTGGGACTGGACGATCGGGACAGAAAGGCTCCACCTCTGGTTACAAAGGACAGGCAGTAATGAGAAGAGAAACCACGCACACATGGCATTCCTTTGGACCTGAAACTCAAACAAGGTAAAAAATAAAACAACACACATACATTTCCCAAATGGTGGAGTAAAGGTCTCTCTGTAAGAGCAATGAGACACTGGTGACAATGGCCAAAAACTCTGGAAAATAACTAAGGTCCCACAGTAATCCACAGAGTATTTGTTGAGGAAAACAGCGGAATCTCTGTAAGCACAGTTGGGCTTGTAGGCTTTGTCTTTACCTTAACTGAACTCCTTTCTCCTCAACCCTACAGCATCCTTGAAAAACAGCCACTTCACAAAACCATGAGCAGTTGTGAAAACTGAAAGTGACAGGGTGGACTGGGACTCCCCAAGGACCTGTCCCCAGGACACCATCCCAATTCAAGCCAACAGTCTCCAGAAACACCATTCTCAGAGCTTGTCTTTATTTGACTGGACTCTGGGTTCATTCTCTGTGAACAGTTCTCTCTGCAGGTATTTGTTCAAAACAGCTTTAACATTAGAGTTACCTGGGAAGCATTACCAGTTAGGGCTAAGGAGAGGCTACCGAAAACAATTAAAAAGAAAACTGAGGACAAAAATATTTATAATATGGGTTTTTTAAAATCTCCATTATATCTCTGAGAAAAAAAGTCCCAAAGACCCCAGTCTCTCACCTCCTACTTTAAGCTTTTAGATGCCAGGGAAAAAGGTAGTGAAGGCAAATGGATTCAACATTGTCATCAACAACAAGGGATTTTAAATAATACAATTATCTGCTGTCCACAAGAGACAGGATTTAAATTCAAAACACAAATAGGTTGAAAGTAAAAGAATGGAAAATGAAATATGATGTGAACAATAGCTGTAAGAGAGATGAAGGGCTGTATTAATATCAGAAAAAAATAAACCTGTAGAGAAAATATATTCTAAAGACAATGAAATATGAAATATGATAAATCATTTAGGAAGACATAACACTTACATATAAATAAAACTTGAATAACACTATAAGCCAATAGACCTACAGACATCTGTAGAACACTCCATTCAATGATAGCAAAATATGCATGTGTTCAAGTGTCCCTGGTGCATTCTCTAAGAAAGTCATGTGTTAGACCATAAAGACCACAAAGACCATAAATCAAACCTAAGTATGTTAAAACAACACAGTGGAATGATGAACAACAAATGAAACTGAGAAATTCACAAACCCATGAAGTTAACAAACTTCTAAATAATCTATGGCTAAAAAAGAAATCATGAGGGAAACTAGAAAATATTTTGAAATGAGTGAAAATGCAGTATATTGCAAGTTATGAACTGTTCTTAATACAGTACTTAGTTATACAATTATAGCTGTAACTAATTAAAAAGGAATATATGTGACCTAACCAACCATTTTTGAAAACTAGAAAAAGAAAAGCAAATTAAACTCACATTACATAGAGAACAGTAAGGACTACAATGGAATAAATAAATTATAGAATGGAAGACAACACAGAACACACACACACACACACACACACACACACACACACACACACACACACACGTCTTTTTATTTGAAAAGATCAACAAAACTGACAATCTTTTACCTAGACCCACAAATAAACAAAGCCAGTAGATCCATTTACTACTATAATTATTAAATTCAAGAATGAAAGAGCAGGTATACTATTGACCTTATAGAAGTAAAAAAGATTATAGTATAAATGTTTGTTTGCCAAAGTTATAAAAAACCTAAATTAATTTCAAAAGTAAAACGACTGAAATTGCTTGAAAAACAAGCACACACACACACACACACACAATTAGAATTGATAAATATGGTCGCCGAGTACGTGATCAGTATACAACATCAATAGTGTTTGTATACATTTGGTAATACATATTCAAAAATTAAATTAAGGAATTAATTTTATTACCATATCACCAACAAATGATAATAAATTTAGCAATGTAAACGAAAGACTTACAAACTGAAGGCAACAGAACCTCATTCCAAGAACTGACATAGATCTAGTAAGTGAAGTGACTTGTGATGATTCCTGGCACTTCTTCAACTGACCTGTAGATTTAGTGCAGCTCCTATCAAAATCCAAGCTGGTGTGTGTGTGTGTGTGTGTGTGTGTGTGTGTGTAAAGCAACTAAAACTCACAGAACACCGTGTGCCTACGATAGGTGAAACAGCCCTGCTAAATAATAATAAAGGTAGAGGACTCGCTCTTCCTTACACATGAAGCTGCAGTCATGAGGTCAACATGGGACTGGCATAAGGATAGATCTAATTAATTCAGTGAAATTAAGAGGTCGGAAGTAGTCTCTTACATTTACGATCAACTGACTTTTGACAAAGGATTCCGCGGGTGAAGTGTAGTTTTTAAATAAGTGCAGTACAGGGAAAGTCAAATGACCGTATGCAAACGAGAAGGGAATCCCTGCCTCACATCACGTTTAACGCTTAGCTCAGCACGGATCAGAGGCATAAACGCAGGAGATACAACTGACACACACCTACCTGTAAACCCCAGCCCTCTGGAGGCTGGGCCAGTAGCATAACAAGTTAAAGGCTAGCCTGGGTTCTAGTTAGTTCTGGGTATGTGTGATTTTCCTGTCACAGTCCTAGGAAAAATGGCCACTGTAGTCAGACCGGGAGGAATCTAGATGTCTCACGCAACACATAGTCTACTTGCTTTGTTTGTTTGCTTGTTTTATTTAGATCTGAACACGATTCCAAATACATTCCCTCTACTATGTGAGAGAAAACCGGAAACCACCACAGCTCTGAGAACGGCCAGAGACGGGCAATCGCATCTAGTGGTGTGAGGCTCAGCGGTCGCCGGCTGGGGAGTGGGTCCTAGCCCACTCTACAGGCTGAAATGAGCATCGCTGTTACTACGGGCATCCCTCTCAAGCATCTGTCCTCCGTGGCCAGGGGCTGTGGCCAGGAGCCTTAGCGGCCCCTCCCTTTAGGACTCCTTCTCAGTCAGAGAAGGCACCACCCTGCTCCAGCCACACCCGCCAGGGGACAGGCGAAAGACTCACTTCCCATCCACGGCCTCCACGATCTTGACCTCAATCTCCTGCTCGTAGAGCGTGCGCAGCATCCGGTCCCGCCTGTCCTTCCTGCGCTTGAGGTTAATCATGAAAATCTAGTGCGGGGAGTAAAAGGGGAAAGAGACGCACGTGACTGGAGAGTCTTCGAGGTTGATCGAAAAGCTCAGCAAAGCACATGTCAGGACCGGAGGGGTTCGCAGGGTAAGGAATGGGAGGAAAGCTGGGGTACAGTGTTGTAGCTCCTTATTAGGCCTGTTGGGGGGCAAATGCTATTTATTTATCCAAATGGAGCCGATGTCTAAATGCAGCCATCGGCGGTGGCCAAACCTGCTGTTTCCCTGATAGTCACTGATAAACGTATTTTCGCTACTCTTGAGAAAATAAAGTTAAAAATAAAAAATACTACCCAAAAGGCCAAAGGTGAATTAAACTGCGTGTATACAGCGCTGATACGGAGGGAGTGGCTTGCCAAACGGCTAAATCAAACCAAGTGACTGAACGCGTCGGCAGACTTAGGTTTTTAATACTGTGACTTGCCGTCTGTCTGTCTTAGGACTGTTGCTTCCCTGTCTCAAGTTTCCTCATCCAGGAATTGGGACCACTGTGGCTCGACCCCATGAGTACTGTGTTTGGTATCCTCCACAATTCACATCCTGTGAGGTAAGCTTTACATCTTTCAAAAACTAAGAGACATCTGAGTCTTCCCCAAACTTCCAGGACGAATGTCAAGACCTCAGTCTCACAAGCCTTGGGGGTGACTCTCCCCTGACAGAGGAGACAGTAGCGCGACACACGGCTTGGGTATGAGTTTTTGCAGGGTGCTCTCAGAGAACACCTGCTGGCTTGTGAAAAAGGAAGGATGTGCGTGTCGTGTTGAGGGCTGAGTGCCCCTGTACCCCTCACCTTGGCCTGTTGACGCCTGATTGACAGTGGTACTAGTCCATAGACCTCACACGGCCACTAAAGCCTCAGGGACGCTATTGCAGGTAAAGTTAGCACTCCACATCTATTTATTTGTTTAGTGTAGTGTAAATGTGTCTGTGGGTGTCGTGGCACACGTGTGGAGGTCAGAGGGCCACCTGCAGGAGTTAGTTCTCTCTTTCCGTGTGGGTCCCAAGGATCAAACTCACATCTTCTAGCTTGGCAGCCAGTCCTTTCGTCCACAGAATTATCTTGCCAGTCTGTAAGTTTAACATTTGAATAAGGGCCTCTTGGCTACAAGCGGTTATGAACCGATTTTGAATATTAAACTATTCAAAACTGGGAGATGTTAACTGCCAGCGGGAATTTATGTCGCAGTGAAGGAGAATCCTATAGGAACAGGACACTCATTTTCCCTCCTGATTAATCAGGGAACAGGGCAGAAGACACTGACCTCCTTCTGACTAACCCTCTGGGGGGCTCTGGGGAAGTCACCGAATGCCTCTGGGTCGTTAGCTCTGCTATCTAGAAAAGGAGGAGTTTGAACAAACCCAGCCCTCAAGCCCTGTACATATGAAAACTTGTACATATCTGTTTTATAATAACATTGTTATTATCTTCATCTTAGAGTCAAATTGGGGCTCAGATTGTACTGTATTGAGCTTTGGCTCAATGATCATCCTGAATATAATTTTAAATACATGTTTTAGGAGGATCAGAATTCAATTTTCCCTTGCAAAATAGCCTCATCTCTTCTAACACATAGATTCATGGGAACAACAGAATCCTTTTGCAACATCTCTCTGTTTGATGGGGCTCAGCAGGCGTGTGCGGCAGGATTTGACTTCCCTCTTGGTTTACTTAACTGGATAATTAGTAACAAGACAAAAATGCCATCTTTCTGTGTGCCTTATATTTGGGACTTCCTAGCTTAATGCACTGTGTTCTTTCCCGCTTCACTCTCTCCCTCTTTAGAATCCTGTCCAGGGCTATGCTCCATTCCCCGGTTTTACAGACATGGGAAGGAAATGGCACATCCCCTGTGCAACCGCCCAGTCACCTGGGGTCACCCGAGGAGACAAAGCAAAACAAAACAAAATAAACAGACACGAATCCAAAAAAAAAGTCCCCTGCAAACCAGAGGCCTCCAGTCGAGGAAGCTTTTAGTAAATAATAGTCCCGTCCTGGGCCCCGCCAGGGCAAGGGCAATGAAGCCAGTGGCCACGAGGGAAAGACACAGACTGCTCGCTCATACTTAGTAAACAGAGCAAAGACCTGAGTGCCAAGCGCAGCCAGACACCAGCAACCAGGTCACAGCATGGGAGGGCGGGAAGGGCCTCTGACACCCCTTTTCCACAGCCCATGTCTGCTGCAGACAGAGAGATGATTATGCCGGGCTGTGGAAAGCCCAGTCCCTGCCCGCCTCACTTTCTAGGGCTGGCCTAACACCACCACAGTCCTGTCCTGCCTGGGGCGGCGAGAGACCACGGTCCTGGTTTTGTTTCGTTTGCTGTGATTGGTCCTCACCGAAATATGATGCCAGGAGGAACATGGAAGATACTGAAAGACACTTGGGCGTTGTTTCCTAGGGAACGACGAGAGTCTGAGAGCGGCACTCACTAAGAGGAAGCTGTGTGGGAGGGGAGGGAGTGGGGAAAGAGGAGGGGAGGGGAGGGGAGGGGCCATCCCAGGTAGGGCCCGCCCACCCCCGTGGCACTGGTCAGCCCACCCTTGTAGCCCTGGTCAGTTTTGAAAATGATTCACTATTTTTAGTAAATAGAAATAGACTCAATAGGGTCTATTTATACTTTGCTACATTTAAATTCATCCCTCCCTCTTCTGCCTACTGTGGAAACAGCACAGTCACTTTGATATTCACGAAGTACCCATTCCTACTTGGAAGTCTAGCTTCAAGTCAGTTTTGTAGAAGAGATCCCAATTCCTGGTTCCTTTAGCTCCTTGGGATGGACATGTTTGGGGGATACAGATGTTAATGTTCCAATGTGATGAGGCTCTTTCCTCCCATTAAAGTGTACGGAGTTCAAAGCACAGTGCTTGGCTTAAATCCAGAACCTCTGGAAGAGTTCTGTCTCAGTTTGTGGACCCCTGGCAGGTCATGGCTCCAGACCACAGAACTCCTCAGGACTGACTGGGCTCAGCCACACAGACTTGCAATTCTGGCCGGCCGACCACCTGTCTGTTTTACATACTACCAAGAAAAGTACCTCTTTATAGTCGGTTTTCCTTCCTTCCTTCCTTCCTTCCTTCCTTCCTTCCTTCCTTCCTTCCTTCCTTCCCTCCCTCCCTCCCTCCCTCCCTCCTTCCTCCCCTCCTTCCTTCCTTTCTTCCTTCTTTTCTGCCTCCCTCCATCCCTCTTTCCCTTCGCCCTTCCTTTCCCTCACCACTCTACCTCTCTCTCCCCATTTCCCTACCCTTTTTTCTTTCTCTCTCTCTCTCTCTTCCTTCCCCTCCCACCTTTCATTTGTGGTGGTAGGAACCGAACCCAGGACTTGACTTATCCTAAGAAAGTGCTCTGTCACTGAGCTAAACGCCCACCTCTGCTGAGTTGTTTATATACTTATAACTGCACAGTAGACACAGTCCTAGGGAACTACCAAAAGTTCCTGCCTGCCGAAAGACAGCATTTTAGAACGTATTTCTCTCTTCACTTGTCCTTTCAACTCTGCCCTCCATCCTTGTCCCGTGGAAGGAAAGCAGAAAGAAAACAAAGCATAGAGTGTTCTAGAACAGTTTCCATCCGCTCAGCTACGGCAGAATAAAGTTCATGTCTCCAGAACCTAGAACATCCATCCTCCTTACCTTACCCTTGAACCTCAATAAAAAGCTTGGTAAAATACATAGCAAATTCACATTCATTGCTACATCATTCCTTTTGACTCAGTTTTCTATGCTCCTCCTTTGTGAAGACCAGAAAAGAGAAGGACAACAAACCCAGGTCCCTCGGGACCTTTCCAGTTGCTAAGCTTGCCTGCTTGCTCTCAGACAGATGTGTGGTCTTCTGTTTCAACGTGAGCACACAAGTCTCTGCATACTGTGCATATTCACACACACACACACACACACACACACACACACACACACACACACGGGGGGGGGGGGGGTGGAGGGGGAGACTTTCCTACCTCGTCAAATCCCATCTTGTCTGGATACTTAGGGACCACTGACACAAACTGGGAAGGTTCCATTGGAGGATTGTCAACTGGAAGACAGAAGAACAGGGTGCTTCATTAGAGAAAGGGTCAGGGCATAGACCTGCACCAGCACCCTAGTCCCTCGGACTGAGGCCTACGCTTGACAACCAGGGCAGGGACAACTGTTCTGTGCTTCCTCCAGCAGCACCATCCACATCCTGTCAAGACCCCTTTTATCATCTTTTTATCATCTCACCCTTGCCTTCACCAATTCCAATCAGCTTGTGTTCCTATCATGGCATTAAAGTGCTTCTTATTGAAACCGATGACAGCTCTCTCTCTCTCTCTCTCTCTCTCTCTCTCTCTCTCTCTCTCTCTCTCTCTCTCTCTCTCTCTCTCTCTCTCTCTCTCTTCCTCCACTCCTCTCTCTTGACAGGGTCTCACTCTGTAGCTCAGGATAGTCTGGAACTTGCTATGTAGCCCAGGCTGTCCTGAAACTCTTGATCCTGTTGCCTTAGCCTCCTAAGTGTTAGGATTTCAGACATGAGCATCTGGTACAGTGTTCCTAGTTTGACATTACTGAGGATCACTTCTTCATCCTCATTTTACTTGGCTTCCCAACAGCATTTGGCTCTTTCTCCAAACACACCTCCTTATTAATTCCCGGCTTTCTGGCTGTTAGTCTACTCTGGGGATCTGTCCTCTTTTGTTTTACTACATGAGGTCACACTGTTCCTTGGTTTCAAATATCCTTGTGGTGTTAATGATTCTCAAATGTCTCTCTCGATGGAATCTCTTCCCTGAACCCATAGATTCATATATCCACGTATCTCCTTGCCTCTTTACTCAGACATGCAGTAAATACTTCAAGCATACACAATGAAGTGAAGACTTTTTCAACTCAGTAAGTTATATGGACCAAAATACTGGAGTCATTCTTAATTCCCCCCTTGCTTTATGGACTGCCTCCAAGCCTCTATAAGTACAGTGGGCTCCGCCACTAACATGTACTTTAAACCTGTCTGTTTCTCATTACTTCTTGCTATAGCTCCAATCTCAAACACTAATATCTCTCAGCAGGAGAGATGTATTAATCCCTTATACTCTAATATCCACACCACAGCTTAAGTGATCTTTCTAAATACATAAATCACACCACACCATCCTATGGGTTCATGTTACTCTTAGGATAAAATCCAAATTCCTTGCCATGGCCAGTGTGTTCTGCATCCATCCATGACTTCATCTCCCTCTATCCAGATTCTCATTCCCCACCACATTGGCCTCTAGCCCTGGAACACTCCCAAGATTTCTCCTCTCTAGTGGTCTTTATATGTTTTGTTCTTTCTGCTTGGAATTTCCCCCCCAAAGATTCATGTATCTGCTTCCTTGATATATTACCTATATCTCTGATAGAATATAATTTCTTGGTGGCAAGGTTTTTGCTTGTTTTGTTCATTGCTGTATTTCATTACTATGGAAAATTATGAGCACCCATAGGTTGAGTGAATATTTATAGTTTGACCTTTTTTTCCCCCTAAAGCCTTCATTAGTTCTTTAGGATGGATATTATACTTTTTCTGGATTGTCTAATTAAGGATCACATCAGTCAAACCATTTCAACCTTTTAAACTTTATTTACTCCTAATACTTAAGCATACTTTCTTCCAGGATGGAAATTCCTTGTCTGCTCAGTCTCTTTCCTCATCCTGTAGTGTCCTGACCATATCAATCCTCTTGTCTGAGCTACCAACTTCTATCCAAGATAGCTGAAGAAGCATCAGGTCTGGACGGGACCACACAGGCCACAGTGACTTTTCTCTGTCTAGATTCCTGTTGCCTTTGCATCTGCTCCATTCACGGAACACTATACTACTGGGGTCTTTTTAATATTAGTCTTGTCTTCTCAACTAACCTGTGATCTTCTGAAAATAAGATGTTTTGACTTCCTAGTACCTTTGTGGAGTGACTCAAATCACAGGTATGAATCCCACATCTAGTCATTGAAAATTACATGATTAATGTTTCAATCACTATTCCCCAATAACTCTTCCAGGAGCTGATTTCTACTGCCTAGTGAACCCCAAATCCTGTGTGGTTTAATATCTCATTCACCTCTAGTTAGAGATGTCACAGCTATGATTTCATCATTACCAACATTTAACCCTTCCTACATGGACCTTCTGTTCCCAGTTTTGCATTATAACCACCAACCTTTTATCTTTAAGTAGAATAAGGCATTAAGAGTGAAAGACAGGTTTGAATGAAAAAAAATCTGTGAGTCTATTTTTAGATTCCCTGAGTTGCCTGTGAGTTTCCAATTGATTTAATATTTCAGTTATGTCCTGTGTGGTAAAGTTCAGGGTGTGAACTCTTAACAAAGTTAAAACGAGATACGGTAAATGCAAGGATTAAATAAAATGCCATAGATAGACTGCTTGGCACGTGTGTGACCATGCACAAGGAAAGTGTAGTGAAAGGCTGGACCCACAGGCTCTTCTCAAGTGAAGTCTACCTAGACTAGGGGCTTGCGCATTTGGAAGTTATAATCATTAAAATCTTTATTGACCATATGTACGAGAACTTTTCCTATGCCCAGGCCTGCGGAAGAACACAACGGAGCACAAGGTCTGCTGGGTCACTCTGTGAGCCAACACTGGGAGTCAAGGCTGCCAGCCATGACATGGCAATAATGAGGGTCAGCACTTTCGGGAAGCGCTGAACGGAGTCATAATAATTGCCACCCTTCATTATTTTGTGAAGCTGATTATGTATGTGTGATGTCACACTTCCTTATTTTCAGTAGCTGATTTTATATATATATATATATATATATATATATATATATATACATAATTTTTACTCTCAGTCCTGCAAAATTAGTTATCTTCACTTTACAAAACAAAACAAAATAAAAAACCCAAAACTAAAATGTTTCTCTCTTCATAAGCAACAGCGCCTGGGTTCAAGATGATTTTTCTGTCTCTGGGCTCAATGCTCTTGTCAGTATGGTTTTCCTTCACTTATTAATTTATTCAAATGTCTGGCCATATACTCAGGAAACATTTGTTTGCTCCCCACCATATGTCGTGCACCATATGTGAGGTGTTTGAGCTACAAGGCAACGAGATACCGAGCTCGTCGTCTGGGGCCTGGGGCATGTGAAAGAGGCAGAAACAACACAGAGAAGAAACTCACAAAAGCGGTGCTTGGGGAGGTGGGGCGCGGTGGCTCAGTAGGTAAAGGACTTGCATGTGAGCATGAGGACCTGAGTTCAAATCCCAGAACCCGGGTGAAAAGCCAGGGATGCTAGTGCATTCATATAAGCACAGTGCTGCGGGGAGAACTGCAGAGTCAGGCAGGGTCCCTGAGTCACTCACTGGTCAGGCAGCTCAGTGGATCAGTGAACTCCAGGTTCAATGAGAAGACTGTCTCAAAAATAAGGTGGAGGTGCTGTGGATATCTGTATGCTGTGGATGTGTTGCTCTGATTGGTTAATAAATCAAGTGCTAATTGGCCAGTAGCCAGGCAGGAAGTATAGGTGGGACAAACAGAGAGGAGAAGTCTGGGAAGTGGAAGGCTGAGGCAGGAGCCGCTGCCAGCCACCGCCATGAGAAGCAAGATGTAAAGATACCGGTAAGCCACAAGCCACGTGGCAAGGTATAGATTAATAGAAATGGGTTAATTTAAGACATAAGAACTAGATAGCAAGAAGCCTGAGCCATTAGGCCAAACAGTTTAAATAATATAAGCGTCTGTGTGTTTATTTGGGTCTGAGTGGCTGTGGCCCCGGGCAGGACTGGAGAAAACTTCTACTACAAATGGAGGTGACAGAGGAAGACAGACTTTGGTCTTCTCCCTCCACGTGTACACATTTACATCCATGTATACACACGTGCGTACATACATAAACACACACACACTGTTCACACAGAGAGAGGTGGGGAGGGGATTCTTGAAAAGCATTCCTAAGGGCTGGTCCAAGAAATGCTGTCAGTGGGTTAATCCTCATTCTATCATTAGTTCATCTGTTCATCCACTCAGTGGTCAGCTGGTAACTACTGGATCTCTACCAGGAGGCACTGAGCAGTATTCTAAGTGCTGAGACTAACATGGTCAAAGGTCATTTATGGGTGAAGAGACTGGGAAAGAGGTACTCACAGGCAACTCAGTGGGTCTACAAAATAGAGCTGTGGGTTTTTCCTTAAAACGTCTCTTTTGTCTTTAAAGCCATAGTCTATTTCAAATCCCTAAATCATCTGAACATTAAAGATGTTCCTATACCCCTTCTGTTGCTCATTCACTCGTGGCCAACTCTTGGCTACATCTTTCTTGACTTCATCTTCTCACATCTACATCCTGCTTTCTATTACTCCATTTGAAAAACTCTTTTCCATTTCTGTCACCAAAGCTTTAGTTCAGATTCTAACCATCCTCTGCCTAATGTCCAAAATATTCCTTATAGCTCTGGTGTAGACCAGTACTCACTGTTGGCTTGTGACCCATTTGCTTATTCTGATTCCCTAGAGTAACCTCTCTAAATCTGAATTTCAACTGGCATCTCTTAGCTCAAATTCCTTCAAAATTTCCTCCCTTCAAGAACAGTCCAGTGTCTTCTAAACCATTAGAGGTCCTCTGCTTGGTGTCTGGCCACTCTCCAGACTCGATTTCCACTGTGTCTCCTACCCACTTCCGCTGTGATAGTCACAGAAGAGATTCCCATTGGGAAGCCACTGCCAACACACTCTCCAGAACTGCTGGAGAGTTTACCTTTTCTTCTTTGGCCAGCAGTAAGTTTACCTACTGATGATTAAACATAGCCATTCTGAAATTATACTCAACTCAGGGAAAATGACAATACAGTTTTTAAGGACATGGGATTTGGAGACTCCAAGTTTGGTTCAAATCTCAGTCTGTCATCAGGAGAATGATAGAACTGTCTGTACTTGAATTTCTTCAACTTTATTTGGGGGAAAATAGTTACCCTTCATGGTATAGTTGTGATGATCATTGAGAGAGTATACAAAGGTATTCAGCGTGGTGTATGTTACATCATAAGATATTGTTAAGTTGAAGTTATAATTGCTGTTCTTGTGTTAGTGTACACACACACACACACACACACACACACATACACACACACACACACACACACACACACACACACACACACGAATTTGCCCTAGAACCTTAAAGAAGTGTCTTTCCCAGAGTCATATAATTAGAAAGTAGTGAAAATAAGATTTAAATTAATTCTACACAGCACTGTTACAGCATTTACTGCATCATAGGACAAGTATTTACTCATGGAACCAGCTATCCACCAAAATAGGAAGCTCCCCGAGGACAATGACTTTGTTATATTTGTATCTCATAAGAAAAACTTAAGAATTTCACAGACCGATGAATATCTGTGCCTCAGCCAAGACAGAATGATGGCTATGAGATGCCAGGCCTAGAAGAGGAGAGCCATGGTTGGTTTGGTTTCTGTGACTATGAACTAGGCATTGTTGCCCTGGATCCCAGCTCACTCACTCATTGCTTCTATCTGCACATGGATGAGGTTCTCGATGTCTTCCTGCAGCGTCTGATGGGGCTTCAGAGGGATAGGCAGGTAGCCATAGTGTTCTTTGTTGCAGAGGTACATCTGGATGCCTGAAGGTTTGAGAGAACCGAGACAACCAATAAACACCACACACACTGCTTAGTAAGAGAGGGAGACTGGACTGTGGCTGACACTGAGTTCAACACAGAAGCTGAACAAATGGCTTGTTTGGGGGAACTGACTATAGAGCTTTGCAATGTTCTTTTATTAAAAAAATTGAAACACAGAATTGGAGGTTCTTTAAAAACCCTGGGCCATCCTTCAGTCCAGAGGAAATTGATTTTTCTTTCTGAGGAAAAAGCACATTTGTGGTATGAAATGCACAGTATAAAGGCATGAAGCAATCAGGCAGGAAGAAGAAATTCCCGTTCCAGAGAGCAGAATGGAACAGTCTAATCCACCTACAGGAAATAAGAAGAAGACGAAGAATGAAATCCATATTTGACATGAAAGCACGCAGGAAGAGCCTACAAGGCCGACAGATTATTAAAGCTAAATCCAAGCACACGAAAACAAAACACTTAGAAGGTACAAAGGAAATTTATAATTTCCCGTGATTCTTCTTGGCTTTATTTTTGCCCTGTGCTGGCATGGATTTGAAGCGACCAACAAACAGAATTCTCAAAAATAAGTCCATAAAGGGGAAAAATAATCCTTCCCATCAAATCCTGTTAAGAACCTGCAGTGTGGCAGAACCAACAATGTCATAGTTCTCTTATATTCAGTTCTAGAATTCACGGTGAACTGGGAAAACTATAAAGCACCTCTGTTCAGCCAGTCAGGTAGGAAAGAGGACTCAGGATGGTCTCATAGTTCCAGCAACGGAACCAGCTTACTCAGTTACAAGGACAGACCTGCCAAGCTCTGGACCGTGCACCCAAGCCTCTGACTTGCTAATTGCTACAATCAGCCGTGTTTTCCTGAGGAAATTATCTGTATTGTGACATCTTTACTTGGGGCAGATGAAATTTCCAGCAGTTAACTACATCACCCGCCAAGCCAGGTGAAGCTGTCTTCTGGCATTAACAGAGAAGAACAAGGAAAGAACAGGGCCTTTGTCCTCCACCTTAACTGGTTCTGGTTGGTCTCACTAGGTGCTGTCTCCTTTCCTGTCTTCTTCAATGGAACTCACTAGCTGTGCTATTTGCTCATGTGAATTTTTCTGGGAACTACAAACCGGAATGTGACTATTTACAAAGTTGTAATGAACTAAGAAAGTAGAAAGAAAAAAAGACTTAATGTTTAGGCTGCCTCTCTATTCCAGTTAGGCAAACCCCCTTTTACCATTTAATGCCCCAAGGCTTCCATACAAAGGGATATGACGCCAAACTATCCATCAGATGAGCAGGTACAAAAAACGACATTTTCAGACATGAAATGCAAGTCCATAAAATATTACTTTTCATCACACTTTCTCAGAAAGTTACTAGATGATGAATAAAGAGGAAGAAGAGTAGGAGGAGAATAAGAAAAAGGAGAAAGATCACCACGTACAAAAAAGATGCAAGACCCAAGACAGGTGATGCAGGACAGAAGCAAACTGGGTCCCAGGCTGGTGGCTGTGACAGCTCTGAGATTAGAATGTGTCAGAAGACTTCAAGACAGACATCTTGGGATCCTCTAACACGCAAAAGGGGCCAGCTGATAATTATGAATACTCTAAGAGCTTGAGAAAATGAATAATTTTCTTTCTCACTGTGTCTCTCTCTCTTTCTCTCACCCCCCCCCCCACACACAGAGATGTGGTGAGAGAGAAAGAATTACTAAGCATGATGAAGGAAAAATTTATAATGATCTTGGTGTTTTAGGATCATCAATCCAATAAAAACCTGCAGTGTCTTTTAAAAAGATTTATTGATATTTATTTATGTGTATTTGTGAGTACCTATATGTATGTTCGTGTGCTACACATATGTGTGTGTATATGTATACCCAAAGAGGCCAGAAGAAGGCATCCATCCCCTGGAACTGGAGGTACACGCAGCTGTGAGTCATCATGCAGGCGCTGGGAACTGAACCCACGTCCTCTGCAGGAGCAGCACATGTTCCTAGCTACTAGGCCACTTACCCATCCCCAACACTCAGCATGTTAAATTACATGGAGAGGACACGGTGGGAAGGAAGGGTGTGTTTCCACAGAGAAGGCCAAAGGGAAGTGAGCTAAAGAAAGAAAGAAAAGAAGAAGGAAAGGGTGCATGCCACTTAGAAACAAAGATACAAATACTATGCCTCTACACCCGTCTTCAGGAGTGACACATTGTGTGTACTCATTTTAAAAAATCTTAAGTCCTGTCTTTCCACTATGTTCGTGGATAATATGATAAAAACAAAAACAAAAAAAAAGGAGATATGCCAATAATAAGGTCTCTGAGAGTATCTTGTAGTAAAAGTTTCTGGTGAATCTTTGGGAAGGAGGGGGAAGTGTTATGAGGAAAGTACTTTGTATTCCTTAGGATGACACCAAACCCCTTCCCAAGCTCACATATACCTGAATAACGAAGAGTGATAAATAATCTCTTTCCTTATGATGAAAAATTGGACTCAGGCTCTGATTGGTCCAGGGTTACACAGTAAGTCATTAGTACCAAATCTTTGTCCTCAAGGGACAGTTCCAACTTCTCTCTCTCCACCTGGAGCTTACAGCTTAGTCTCAAGACCATTAGCCCTTGGGACTGCCATCCCTACACCAGATTTGTGACTACCACAACGGATGCTCTAGAGGTAAATTGGCCTGCCCACCACTCACATTACTTACTTGGTTCACAGTGGATTATTTGGAAGATGCCTGGCTAGTACAGAGGAGGGTTCTTGTGGCCATGACACAGAAGTCCACTCCCTAGCCACATGGGAAGCCTGACACATAATGGATAAAGTCCTGGTGAACAGACCATATAAGCAGCAAAGATGGAAAGTTCCAGGATAGTCTGCATCCCTCTTCCAGGCCGTAACACCAGGGATCTTTGCAAAATCGTTTCCACTATAACTTAGGTAGCCATCAGGAATTTATCTCACCATCTTCTTGGTTTCTAAGCTCATTTTGTTAGCGGCTAAAGGACCCACTCTGAAGGGCCCTGGCTGCAGTCAGGGAGGCCTGAGGTACTTAAGAAAGCTTTGTCCTAGTAAAGTCAAGAATCTTCCTGAACTGCTTTTGTGAATTAGTCTCCCCAAGCGAATGGGAGGAAGGAAAAAGAGAAAAAGAAGAAAGAAAAACAAAACACCTTGCCTTCCTGTTGCCCTGGCTTTGTCAAGAAGCCCATAAAATCCAGTGGCCGTGGTGACTCACCAGGTGCTTAAGTCTGGTTTGCGTCTCCTGCCACAGAGATGGAGGCTGAGATTGCTGACTACTTCCAATATCTGTTCTCAAGAGTGAGAGAGTTGGGGTTTATGATCACACAGAATAAAGATGGCATTCCGAGCCTCCCTCCCAGTTAGGAAGTGACCTCTTGCTAGGTTCTGGCAAAGAGGATATGCATGGAAGTACTGTGTTCAACTTCCGGACTGTGTTCTGATAAGGGCGGAGTCCTATAGTCCAGTTTCTGCCTTAATGTATGATGCATCCTTGGTGATGAGGTACCTTGGATCCTATAGTTAAGGGCAATGCCTCCTGAAGTAGGAAGAGATTGTGAAGATGGAATCTGGTCTGCTAAGAACTGTGGGACAGAGCCACTACAGCAGCACAGGTTATTTCTGAGAAGAAACAGTTCCATTTGTGAAGACTGGAGACTTCACCAGTATTGTTCTAGGTTCCAATTTAATAACAGGATTCTTGTATTTAGCAATAGCCATACCGTTATCTCTAGAGAGCCAGTGAGATTTTCAAGACTCTCATCATCACTGTCTCCCCATCAACTCAGATCCTTCCCAAAAGGCAGTGGAGTCCTCTGTGGAGCCAGCCCTCGCTCTTGATCTTTGGTGCCCAGGGACAGCACCACAGACGATTCTGGCATGGTTACTACAAACAGTTCATTGCCTCTAGCAGACTTGAAATTGAGATCGAAGTGTTTTTAAATATGCACAGGGCACAGGAACATGCCTTTTGCAGTGTTTCCATGGCAACCTACAGCCAAGCACAAACAGTACCTGCTTGCCTGCTGGAGAAGGCAAAAACGATGATGTCATCAAAGGTCCAGGTGTAGTCCTGGTGTGGGGGGTAGAAAGCCAGCTTGTTGGAGGCCTCTTTCCTGAGGTCAATCAGGAAGGTGGAGTGGACCATAGGGACAGGGAAGCAGCCCATCCTCTTCCATTCTCTAATCTGAAGGTAGTCTGGTGTCCGCTTATAGAAGCCCTGGAAGAGAGCAAGTAGACGACTGTTCTGTCAACTGAAAGCACTGTCAGTCAACCATACGCCATCACAGGTCAGTAGAAACCTCCAGAGTGTCTCACTCTCCTTATCCTGAACTAAGAATCTCTAAATGAGCTCCAGAAATGAATCTGCATATAAAACACAGAGGGGTTTGTTATCGGGAACCATTTTCATCCCATTTCTGTTGATTTAATGATTTCACAAAGTGTAGTACATGTAGGCTTACGATGAAGTGTAAAGGATTAATATTAATACAAAAGTGGGTAGAGCAGACAAGTATGAACACGTCTTCTGGTCCTTGAACCCAGCCTCAGCTTCTTATTGTTTACAGGTGTGTCTACCTTGCTATGCCTTCCCCTCAGCTCTGAAACAGGGACAGTCAATATGATCTGCCCCAAAGGTTTTTTCCCCATACAGTTAAGTAAGGTGAAACTATGAAGTACTTCAAATAATGTCTAGCATCAAGGAAGCATTAACCAGGGCTGCAGAGATGGCTCAGTGATTAAGAGCGCTGGCTTCTCTTCCAGATGACCTGGGGTCATTTCCCAGAATCCACATGGCAGCTCACGCTTGCCTGTAACTCCAGTTCCAGGGGATCTGACACCCTCACACAGATATATAAGCAAAACATAAATGCAATGTACATAAAATAAAAATTACTTAAAAGAGAGAAAGCACCAACTATTATTGGCTAGGCATTGAAATGACTATGTTACAGTTGACTAACGTTTTTGAAACATACATTATTTCCATATATACAACTGGGACTTTTTCAGTGCAGTTTCTGGCTTGATATTTCAATGAAATTTCAACTGCTTCACACTTTGGAGGGAATTTCCCCTACTCCTGTTTTAACACTTCCTCCTGTATGAAAACATGGGACAACCCATCCTCTCACTTTGTGGTTTTCAAGAACCTTGGTGTGACTCAATTTGTTTTCCATCCAAATTTAATTTCATTCAACAAATACCCATTGAGTGCCTGCTGTAATCCAGGCATTGAGATAAATGATGGAGAGTTAATAAGTGAGATGGTACGGGATTGTCCTATGTGGGGTGTAGAATCTTGTAGAGGATATCTACTCTAGTGGTACTAGACATAAAGACCATGAAAACGTTTCAGGAAGAATGACAATATATCTTACTAAATACTTTAAAGTATGGAGAAGCTTTGAAAGGCATTTACAGAATGTGTTGTAAGGAAATGGAGGCTCAGGGGGTCAACTGGAAAGTTTCACAAGACTACCATTGTGAAGCACACAACGCTCACTGGACCCAAGAGTTTCTAAGTCTTCTTTAAGCACTCCTACTCCATCATGGTGCCTTTCTGGTTTTGACGTCAGCACCATGCAACAGGCACCACATCTTCTTCTACTCCTGTGATAAACGTTCAGTGTGTAGGAGTTAGCTGAGTTACTAACCCCAACCCCCATATGATAAGGTCAAAGGACCATAAACTGAGACTAGGAAGATATGAGTCTTACAATCATCCTAACCACTTGCTAACTTTTTAATCTTAGAGCACTGGCTTCACCTAACGCTTCAGCCTATGTGAGTTCTTTAAGGGATAATGGGGACATTGGCTTTTCAAAGAGCTCCCTACAGACTCAAGCTAATACCATTAGGATGAGAAACTTGGAAATTTTAGGAGGACTATGAGTCATTGAGTGTCCTGAGAGAGAGGATGGTAGGAAAGGAAGCAGAGGAAAAGAATTAATATGCTTCCCAAAGAGAGGTGGACACAATAGTTGTATCATTCTTTCAAAAGAACTGAAGTTTATTGATCATAGGTCCTGTTCATTAGCCAGGCAACACCAAGATGACTTTGTTTTGGATGTGTTTAAAGGCTCTGGAAAGCAGGGCTGCTTTGAGCTTATGAAGTCATTGGACACTTCCGTTCCTGTCCAAGTTGAAAATGGACTAGGGTGGAAGAAAGCCAAAAACAGATGAGGATGATTATAATTGGCCCAGGTTGCACAGAATTGAGTCTTTCCTCTGCAAAATAAATGAGCGCATTCCTCCTACTCACTTTTAATAAGGAACTAAGAACAACTTGGAAGCTGCAGTCACTGGGACAACCTCCTCCCATTGCTGTCGCTGGTGGCAGAGCAGAACTCACTAAAAACAAGCCTCAAGTGGCCCTGCCACGTGGAACATTGAGGATTGCTAATGGAGAGTTTATGCTAACTTAATATGTTTTCTCCAAAGAAACTGAATAAACTTTCTACATATCAACTTGTTGTCTCCTTTAAAGACGAGTGGATAGCAAGGGTCCTTCCAAATCTCTTGGAGCCAGGGAATATAATCAGAACGAAAGAGGAATTCCTGGACTTGTGCTATGCTGGGACCACTAGTTATTACATTTTCAGCCATTTTGCAAGCCATTGGAGATGTTGGTAGATTAAAATATGTAAAAGCAAAAAAGCCATGTCAACCCTTACAGTTCTGGTGAGCACTCCTTGTTGTCTGAGACAAGGTCTTATAAAGTAGTTTCAATTAGCCTTGAATTCTTGTTTTCTGTTCTGATTATTTGAGACAAAATTTCACGTTAGTAGCCTAGGCTCTAACTTCCTTATGTAGATGAGGATGGCTGTGAATTACTGACCCTTCTTCCCCTACTTCCAAAATTCTGGGGTTGTAAACATTCACCATCATGCTCAACTGGCCTTGAACCTCTCTCTCTGTCTCTCTGTCTCTGTCTCTCTGTCTCTCTCTCTCTCCCCATCTGTCTGTCAGTCTCATGGATCATGTGAGCTCTCAGCTACTGCTCCAGCGCCATGCCTGCCTGCTGCTCTGCTCCCTGACATGATGATCATGGACTAAGCCTTTGAAATCATAAGCAA
Organism: Peromyscus californicus insignis; assembly: GCF_007827085.1. Classification (NCBI taxonomy): domain Eukaryota; kingdom Metazoa; phylum Chordata; class Mammalia; order Rodentia; family Cricetidae; genus Peromyscus; species Peromyscus californicus. The sequence goes on along the minus strand of NW_026294436.1, from coordinate 37,826,139 downwards.
GCCCACAATCAGATGCTTTCTTTTAAGTTGCTTGGTCAACTTATAAGAATATTCGTGTCTTCTCACAGCAACTGAACAGTAACTAAGACAAGTTCCAAGAAATTCTCTTAAGGAAATCTTATGTAGATACAAAAAATTTGCATCAACAATGATGGTAATTGTAATTGTTAAGATGTTGGAAAACAACTTGAATGTTCAACCAAGAGGAAGTTTAAGTAAATTACAGATAGCCTTTGATCGTGATACAGTCATTAAAGAAATACAAGTGTGTATCTGTGGTGTTGGTACAGTGGTGGGATGAATATTTTTGGCTGTTCTACTTTAAAAAAATTTTTTTTTGTACTTCTAAATTTTTTCTGATGTGCTTTTATATTGATACTTTAATCGCAAAAAAACCCCCAACAAGTTAATTAATCCCCGAATTGGATAAAAGGGAAAACAAAATCTGGTATACTTATTGATTAACTGAAGCTTCTAGCACTAAGCTCTTCAGAATATTTGGTTGATAATAATGACCACTGAGTGGTGGCATTTGATGTAGGTTTACCCCTTTCTTCAGTGACACTGGGATGTACGTGTGTCTAAAGAGGAGATGAGAAAGGGGGACTACTATGGACCTGGTCCTGCCTTGTCAACACTGGTATCCTCAATTAGTTAACCAAAAGACTTGCCTGAGGTGTGATTCCACACCAGAAGTTAGAGTAGAGGCCTCGGGACTCCAGCATGGGGGCCACAACAGTTTTGTTTTCTGCAATCATTAGGGTCAGGGTCTGCGGATTAGTCAGGAAATTGTCGACATCTATGAACTAGGAAAAGAGAAAGACAAAGTCAATGACTTAGGGCTTAATAACTCAGCACATGAGATCTGGAGTCAGTTCTTAGCGCTATCCTCCTTAGTGAGAACCAATGGCTACCCTCCTTAGTGAGAACCAATGGCTACCCTCCTTAGTGAGAACCAATGGCTACCCTCCTTAGTGAGAACCAATGGCTACCCTCCTTAGTGAGAACCAGTGCAGCCTGGCAGCTTTCATTCAGTCAAATGGCCTCGGTCTAACTTCCCATGTTAGGCAACAGCACTAAGCTGTTACCACAGTGGGTACATATACAATCAACAGGACACAATTTACACACCGGTAAGTGATTTAGGCTCCAGATGTTAACGGTTCCTAAGCTCCTACAGACTCATGCAAATATATACCTGGTGCCCACTCTCGGTGCCCAAGGGTAGACCTGTTTAGATTTTCAACAGTAGTGTCAAAATGGCCCATAACATACCCCTAGTGCAACTACAACGCCACAAACAGAAATTTTGTTTAAATTACATTTTATCAACCCATGCAACCAAGTATCATGCTTATCAGCAGAAAATTCATGTCAGCACTGATTCATTTATAGAAACAAAATCAGATTCTATCAAAGAGAAATGTTTGCTTAATAAAGCCAAAACAACAGATTTTACATTTTATGTAATTACAATTTACAAATAATCAGAAACACTTATGTCAATCAATTTGTTTATGAAAAATTTATAGTTTAGCATTTGTAGATTTTCATAACATTTTAGTGGTTACATATAACACTAAATATTATAGTACATAAAATTTTCTATGAAGTTACGTGTGTTGACAATGTTTCTAAAACATCCTCAAGCTGATTTTTAAGTGGACAAGGGACCAGAGAGTGCCATAGATTAAAAACATTCATTTCCTATGAGAATCAGAGTCTAGTGGAAGCAGATGCCCTTAAGTGTAATATGATAATACTGGCATCATTTCTTATATTTTTGGTTGTGAGCCTAGCCTTTAACGGCTGAGCTATCCCTTCAGCCCCTGGCATCATTTCTAATGTCACAGTGGAAGCAGAAACCCTTAAGTGTAATATGATAATACTGGCATCATTTCTAATGTCACAGTGGGAACGTGCTCAACAAACTCATGGAGAAAAAGCTTCTGTCTGGGAAAAGGGATGGCGGCTCCTTTCTCCCATGGCAGCAGACATCCTTTCCAACTGAGGGTTCATCAAGGATGAGGGTGCAAGGACTGCTAATCACTCAAGCCCAGCATTTGTTTGAACCACTCTGCAAGCTCTCAGGACTGTGATAGAACCCCCTCGAGGAGAGAAACGCTGTGTGAGAACCAGGTGGTGTCCAGGCAAACAGGAGATTCCAGTTCCCAAATCACCCCACGGGTAAATGGGGGCAGAGTTTCAGACACGTTCATTTCAATCTCATTTTATATACGCATTTTCTTATTTCTTTAAAATTCTTACAAAAGTCATTAAGACATTTAATCTTGCTTCACCTACTGAAATGATTCAGAGTTTCTTATTGCCTGTGATATGATGCAAGAATTCACACAATTCACTGAAAAATCATTCCAAAGGGGATCTGAGATGAAGTCCAGGTATTGTAATATTTAATCACCAAAAATTTCCCTTGAACCTTTCACGGGGGCGGTAATGCCTAAACAAACGTGTGTTTTGAGTGTTCTCTGGGTACCACTTCTTGGTTATGGATACATTTTGGAGAACAGTTGTCAAGGAATCAAGCATCTGTTTTTACCAGGATGTAGTCTGACCATTTTTCCCTCGCAGTTCGAAGGGCTGCCTGTCGTAGTTTCATGACGTGGGCAAACCGGGAGCTTGGCCAGTGCTTTGGTCCAATTTCATCAGGGTAAGACCTAAAAGAAGAACTTGCAGTCACTGAGTGCCTGCACGAACGTAGCTCGCCCTCAGTGTTGGTGTGCACTGACTTCTTCCACCATCACTATTGGAACCAGGAACAGGAGACTGAATCATCATTTCCATATCACAGACAAGCAAACTGGAACAAGGGCAAATTAAGCAATCAAGAGTCTTTATATGAAAGATACCAGTGGGTCTTCCTTCTCTTTCTCTTTGTCCTTCTCTTCCTTTTTTTTGAGATGAAGTCTCACTATTGCTGAGGCTGATCTTGAATTCCTAAATTTAAGTATCCTCCTGCCTCAGCCTTCTAATTATAAAGTATGTTATCGCTGCTGCTCCTGGCTTATCTTCCGTGGGATTTAAGTGCCTTCTGTAGTAATCTTACTATTTTCTCCATTTCAAAGATGGCAATACTGGTGCAGAGTAGTTAATGTTACAGTAAGTGGCACTACCAGAACTCATATCTGGGCAGTTACTACCCGAAGCTTATATTCTTAGATACTTAATATATCCTATCAAATAAATGTGAAAACACAGGGCAAAAGAATGAGTTTCTTAAGAAAATCAAAGGTTTATATTACTTTCTGGAATCTCAGTAAATGGTTCAAGGAAGTTTAATTGACCTGCCTTACGTGAGGTGAGGGGATGGAGCAGGCACATAATGTTCTAGGGATTTCTGTTGACATTCATAAGAAAGCTAGACCAAGACTCTTAAATGGCCACAAAAGGAAATGGTTCAGTGAATGCTCTAGATCCATCTGAAAGCTCTCAGCTGAGATGGATATGGATTTTGTCACTCCAGCTGGCCGACACTTCAAGTTCTTGGAGGTGTATGGGCAGTATGCTTGTCTTAATGAATGGAAAGTCACAAACACTGGGACTGTCACTATACAAATAACGTTATATAACTAATAAACTACATACAACCCAGGAAGTCTCTGGAATGTCTTCCTCAGTTACTGTTCCAGTGGAAATTAGTGAAATTCCTGTTTTTTTCTGAATATATTGCCAAAAATAATGCCTTATGGAATATTTTTTCACACTGACCTTGGCATATAATCTATAAAGTAAAAAATCTGGCTACAGAGAACATATCTGGGAAGCAAAGTAGGGACATGAAATCTACCTGTGTAATTTTTTAAATTTAGGCTAAATTTCATCACAAGAAATACAAAAGGACTGTTTAAAATCTTTTATAGTGTTCAAACTTAATTGATAAATTTGCTTGGTATGTAGACCATAGACTTGGATTTTAGATGTCATATATACACATATGTCTTCAATGTGTGTTTGTATATGCATATAACAGAGACTATAAGAATACATTTGTTCTGTAATGGCATTTGTCATTACTGCTATACACAGTTGGCTTTCAATAAATGGCTTTTCCTGTGCAGAAACCCAGACTACTTATTCATTCAGCTTCCATAAATCCTCAAGTTGGAATCACAGTGGTCTTGGGGACATTTACAATTTTATGTTTTAAGTACATTTATTCTTTATTTTCTTCACTCATTTGTCCAGCAAGTTTTGATTTGGTGCCTGCTAAAAATACCGCAATGAAGGAAAATATAAAGTGTTTGCACATTGCACCCCCTGCCAAAAGCTCACAGTTAATTTCAAAAAGCTTGGACAAATTGTAATTATTAAGGCTAGCTCAATGTATTATGTCAAAAGGATAGCATAGAAAATAAGCAATCTAAGTAAAAGTAAGATCTACACACTTGAAAAAAAACTCCCACTTTCTCTAGTACCTGTGATTTAGGATCAGAACTGGTTACAAAGAGAGAAAATCACTTTTAGGACCTGTCTCAGTAGGAGTTGGGAGTTGGAAATAAACTTGGCATTCTGGATAAAGGTTATTTTCTATGCGGAGGAACAAGAAATATGGGCATCTCGGATGCATGTCTCAGGTGTTAGAACTTTGCTCTGTATGTTCCTGAGTCTTTACAGTAAAGAAATGAAGTTATTTCATTTGTATCTTAGGAAGACTTCTCTCTGGCACTATGATGGCTGATCCTGATGACCAACTTGACTGGATTGGGAGACACCAAGGGGATTAGTAGAGTACACTTGGAGGTGTGTCTGTGTGTGCGTTTCCAGAGATGATCGGCTCGTGGAACCACAATTGACAGTTAAGACCCACCCGAAATGGGGCAGCACTGGAATAGACCTCAGAGGCCCATGTGGAGCAAAGGTAGAAAAAGGAGAGCGTCATACAGTGCATGGAGGCTCTGCTGTCCCTGAGCGAGCGCTCTGCCCCTGCCACCACGGAACTCAGCCTTTGGCTCTTCAGCCTCTCCACGGAGCTGCGAAGAACTCGCCAGCTGCTCCCAGGCCTTCAGCTGGGGCTGTAAGTTCATTTCTCTTGTCCTAAAGCTTCCAACTTCACAGACTGAGAAGCTCCTGGTTTCTCTGGCCATTGAGCATGCAGACAGACAAACATTGTCGGGTTATCTAGTCTCCAGCCCGTAAACCAGACTAAAAAAAAAATCACTACATACATAATATTCTCTGTATATACTAGGACATTTTTCCTATTAGTGTTCTTTCTCAATAGAGTAGAGACTAATACAAATATGTGGGATGACTTGGAGATGGAAATGACTAAGAAATTGCTATGTTAAGACTGAAAAAGCCTATATGTCCATCATGAGAGCATTGGTTAAATAATCAAGATATACATGATAGGTACTATGCAGTTCAGGGTGAGGAAGGGCCTCGATGCTTGCTATACAATAATCTTCAAGACATAACTTTAAAAAGTAAGGTATGTATGGAAGACATACAAACTTTCGCCATGATTTCTTAAAAATAAAACAGTTCATACTAAAAAAAAAAAGCAATAAATAAACTGCTATTTAAATACACACCACCACCATTATCTATGAGCTGCTGAAAACCGTAGCTTGGCTATCAGCCCAGGAGTAAAGAGGAAGAGGGGGTTGTGAAGATCTGTTAATAGAGGAAAAGGCCGAAGCGGCAACTCAGATGCAGACAGAATAGCAATAGGAATCCGCATGCGCCCTCAAGATCGGAAGCCCAGGGGCTGGAAAACCAGTGCTGAGGAAGACGAGCTTGCGAAGCTCGCCTGTGACTCACTCTGGTTCGTTCATAGGCCTCCACTCCACATAGTGATACTGTCTCTGCACGTTTTTCAGCCACTCCCTGAGTATTTCCGTTGTATTATCCACATTGTGATCAGTGGCTGCCCTGCATGAGAAAAGGCACAATCTGATTCAATCACATCATTAAAAAAAAAAAGGAAAAATCCCCAAGACCCCAGATTGACTAAGAGGAGAATGAGGAGTCCTGGGAGGTGGAGTAGGGAGAGCTATGTCTTTAGTCATTCTCATGGACCACACTAGACAGGACGTCTGAAGCGAGGGGTGCTACTTCTTATCTTCATGCTGTTAGAACACAAAGCGGGGCTCAGCCGACTGTTGATTCCACAAGCGGTTCTACCAATACTCACGAGAAAGTGCTGAACGGGAGTAAGTACAAGAATGGATTACCCCAGAGAACAAACTTGCTGTCCAAGATGGACGCTCATCTGACTTTACTAACACTTACTCTTGTCTAAGCAAAACTTGAGTTTATTTTCATTTCAAATCCAAGTTAAAATCGCAACAAAATATTTAGTCAGGACTGCTTTTGTCATTTGTATGGAGGGGAAATCACAACATTTCCCAATGTAAAACTCAAAATCTAAGGTAGCTTCACCTATTTGGGACTGGCTTTCCCATCACTTACCCAAAGTAGAGTATCTGCAAAATCCTTCAAATAATACCTGCAGATGTATAGATGTTCTACCTAGATAGTTGAACTAACATGTACACTTAAAGGGGAGCTTACAGGGCACAGAAGGATGGCTCAGCTATTAACAACACTTGCTGCACAAAGATAAGGACCAGAGTTCGGATCCCAGCACCCACATGAGCCAAGCATCCCACAATCACCTGTAACTCCAGCTCTGAAGGACCTGATATCTTCTTCTGGCCTCCATGCAAGCACAGGTACGAACACAGGTGTTCGTACACTCAGACAGACAGACAGACACATATAAATGAATCCTTTTATGTAAGGCAGCTTAAGTAACTTCTAAAACCAAAACTATTTTCAAGCTATATTACAAAATAAAACCCAGTTCCATGCTACAGATGAGATTTGCAGCTTATTTGCACAAGTTTAGTGTTAAATAAAAGTAAAAGAGGAAAGAACAAAGGAGTTGGGTGAGAGAGAGAGAAAGAGAGAGAGAGAAGAGAGACACCGAGAAAAAGAGTTGTGGGCAGACAGACATGACTGACATCCTTAAAAGGCAGCAAATGCCTAGAACTTGTTGGCAATCCAGCTGCTCCTCCATGAGGGAGAGACACTGAGACTGTGAGCAGCTGGCCCCTGAGAGCACAGCCTTGATAGGAACGAAGGGAGAGCACTTCTGCCATATATGGCAGTGGGTTCTTGCTAAGTCTGCTCCATAATGGATTTCTCGTTATTTTCACTGGGGATTTTATCCCCAACGTAATAGAAATAAAAAATCTTTAAGACGCAGAATGTTCAGGAATGTACAAGAACACAAGAAGTTGCTAGACAAAACATAGCCAATAGGGAATATATTTCTGTAAATATCAAATAACTGGAAGCTGTGTGACTTTAAGACACAGGTATGGAAAAATGGAGGATGGAGGCATGCAACTGATATTTGGAAAAAAACTTATCTTTTAAAATAGATATTTGAAAAAAACTTAAGACTAGCTTTGTTGATTTATTTTATACAAGGCTAGTGGGATACTGGTTCAATATCAACAAGGTTTTCCAGAAGTTTCTTATAGTTTTACAACGGGAGAAAAGGAAAATCAAAATATTACTCTTTGTGCAAAACAATTAACTACCTTGGTACAGTAATTCTGCTAAGTCTATGAAGTCTGACCATCTTCTCCATGTAAGTCTAAGAATATTCTCTGAGTTCTTTCTTGATTAAACCCTCATTACTGAAACTCGAATACTGATACAATTCCAGGGTATTTCTTCAATTATGATTAACTTAAGAGATCAAAAAGGCAAGTTAATACAATTCAAGGACAGAGGTACTAAGGAAACGTATCACATCAATAAAAACCAAGTCAATTTGGAAAAGGCGAGATTACGGAGTTAAACAAAAGTTTAACGAGTGCTGTTTATTGAAAGTTTAATTAATGCTACCATTAGAATAAACTGCACAGATTTTTAATGCTAATTGACTTCCTAGTTCTGTGTCATGGAACTTCGGTGTTAGAGGTGAGTAAGTGCATAATAACATATTCAATAGTGAAGGTGTAGAATCCAGTGTGGAGCTCCACCACGTCAGAATGGACATTCAAACTGATTAAAAGGTCATTGAGATACATAGACTTTGGGTCTGGCTAGTCTCGGTGTGTGATGTTTTCTATTTGCAAATTTTGTTTCAAATAATGAAGTTCATAAAAATAGGTATTTGAATTAAAAGCAGCCTTATTAAAAACATCATTCAAACGCTGTGCGCACCAATGGCCAACTGTGAGTCCTTTCCAGCGTCTTCTTGCTAGTGATGGGAAGCAGCTTCTTTCTTTGTGAGGTCTAGAAGGGACGGCCACCCACAGGCCCCTGGGCACTGTGCTGCCTGGAGAGGAAGCTGTGTGAGTGGAATAAAGGGCGATACCAGGAACACTTAGGACACGGACAGGATTATATAGGAGGCTACAAACACCGAGGGGGTAGGAAATGGTTCCGAAGGAGGTACGGAAGCACTTGTGTGCGTGCCCAGAACTGTAGCGCATCAGCTACAGTCAGATCCACTATGACACGGGGCCACAGGCCGCAACAGGTAGCCACAAAGAGCGCTAGGACATGGAGCCACTGTCTCGTGAAATGAAACATATGTAGAGTCATTCCTGGACCGGAATCAGATTGACAGAACACCATCCTTCACTCACAGGACTGTAAATGAGAGTAAATTAAAATAAAAATCCTCTACCATGATATTAGCCCAAAGTTACTAGAGTTCTGTTAAAGTAATGTGGAATAATTTCCTCATTTTCCTTGGTGGTTGTCTCTTTATCACTCAAGGATTACATGCTCTTTGTCCTCCTTCCATACGGAAGGAAGTGTTTCTTAGTCCTTTTGTAAAATTGGGTAAAATACTAAAGGAAATAAATCTTCCCGGTCTACAGATGAAACAATCCCCAAATCTGCCTAAATGTCCACTGCTGCTCTGGAAAAATACTCGTATGGACTCTGCAGAGATACCCATGTGTAACTAAAAATGGAAGCACGGGATTAAAGCATCCTCCTTAGAAACGGTTCTCCTCAGCTCCTTCTCTCGGTGGGTAGAGCTCTCTTTGTTCTCAGGCTTCCTCAGAAAAGAGCAATTTCCCAGCTGCAGCTGAGAGAGAAGCTTTCCCACTGACTTTTGATGTGAGGGGTCCGTCTCTCCAACAGTGAGTCCCAGAGGAAGAAGAATGGTGCTGGACCAGCCCAGCCCATGGAGGAAGCCTTTCATCTCCCACTAAAACCCCTCTAGTCCCTTGGCAATAGCCAAATACACAGAAACCCAGGCAGACAGGTCTAGCTACTGCTTTTCAGTTCCTTTACAACTAAGCGTTTCTGTGAGTAATAATGAAAGCATATGGGCTCAGGACTGTTCAGAGAGGGCTGGGGCAGGAAAGAGGCGCCAAAGGCCCAGATGCAGGTTTCCTGGGGGAAACACGAGGCTTCCATTAGCGGTTCTATTTTCATAGTCCTGCACAATAATGTGCCGGTAAGGGGCATGTTCCGCCACAAGATTCCATAAGGAACTGAGCACAAAGACATCCATCTAAGTGCAGTGCTTTTCATCAAGTCAGTGAGCCCAGCACAGCAGATGTGTGACTCCCCTTAGGAGAAGCTGAGGCATTCTGGGTATTTTTGCTGCTGTTGTTGTTTGGTTGGTTGGTTGGTTGGTTGGTTTTGCTGTTGTTGACTTTTTCCCTCTCTCTCAATTTGAGAGTCCCATCAAATCCAAGTAGAAAGTGAGAACTGCCTTGAGGCTGTTATCCTTTTCTCTGTCAAGATTAGAGATGTAATGGGGCCTCCTTCAGAGACTGTGAAGAAAACCCAGGATGTGGAGTGGGATGCGGCTCAATGGTAGAACACTTCCATAGCATACACAAGGCTCTGGAGCCAAGCCCCAGAGTCAGGAAAATGAAAACGCACCAAGTGAACAACAACACAAATCCTCTGTGATGCAGCAGAAAGCGGGGACACCTGGACAGGTGTTCCACAAATAACCTGTGGCCACTAAACCAGGCACTGCCAGCGAAAACACAAACATGGTACCGTGGTCTAAATGTTCCTCTAGAATTCAAACTTCAGAGGATGAGACTAAGGGTCAAGGTGATAGCATAAGAGGCAGGAATTTGGGGGGCTATTCCCTCATCATGAGGGTGGGCTGGCCTTGGAAGGAAGGTGAGCCCCACGGGATCCTCCTGCTCTTTGAGGGTGCAGCACCAAGCTACCATCCATGAGGCAGAGGTGGAGCCCTCATCAGAAACCAGCTCTATCAGCAACTCGATCTTGCACTTCCCGGGCTCCAAAACTGAGTCTTTTGCTTACAAGTGTTGTAATCTGAGATGTTTGGTTACAGCGGCTCAAATCAAGACGCATGGGCTTGCTGGAAAACCAGGTTCCGGGTCACTAATCTTTGCCCACCCCTCCCAATCGCTCTGACTTAGTGTAGAGCACACGAGGAGCTCAGCCCTCGAGCCTTACTCCTTTTTTATTTTGAAGACCAGTCCCTTAGTTTTTGAAGACCAATATCTTAGGTGTCTATTGCTATAGTAAATACCACGACTAAAAGCCACTTGGGGAGGAAAGGGTTTATTTCAGCTGTAACAATTCATCTCCAAGAGACGTCAATTTCAGCTGTAACAATTCATCTCGGAGAGACGTCAGTCAGGTCAGGAACTCAAGAGGGGAACCTAGAGGCTGCAACTGAAGCCGAGGTCATAGAGGAACACTGCTTGCTGACTAGCTCCCCATGACTGACTCAGCCTGCTTCCTTGTACTACTCAGGGTCACAGGTGGCAGCTCCCCCAACAGGCTGGGCCCTCCCACACCAATCTTTAATCAAGAAAATGCCCCGCACACTTGCTTGCGGAGACTCTGATGGAGGCATTTTCTCAGTTGAGGCTCCTCTTTCCGGATAACTCTAGCTTGTGTCACGTGACAAAAGTCCAATCAGGAGAGTGATAGCTGACAGTGATTTCTCTTTGCCTCTCAGGAGCACTGAGACCCTGCAGAACTGAGACGTATCCCTCTTACATCGTAGGGGAGCTTTGGCCGTGGAATGGCTTCAAGTGCTCAAGGTTAGACCCTCTCTGTCCATCAGTGACTCTGCTTATTTTTTCAGTATTAAAGTATTTTAATTTTATGAGTTGCTTTTGCCTATGGCATTTAAAATATAATTTTATAAAGCAATAATTATAAGAATAAGTGAATGAACACCGTGTATAAAGATATAATTTGTGATTAAAAACAGCATAAAAAGGAGAGATAAAACTATTTAGGACCAACATTTTCATGTACTATTAAAATGACATAGCAACCAATGTGATCTAGATAATTATAAACTGAGCTGTTAATTGTAATACCCAGAGAAACCATGAAGGGAACAACTAAAAACCACACACTGAAAGAAATAAAAAAGGAATCAAAATATTAGTCTAGACAAAGTCATCTCATACAAATGAGACACCCTGGAGACCCGAGTAACTAAAGGAGACGCCATCACGGAAAACAAAAAGGAAGCACACAGGATCACCTGCTTCCTCACAGCAGGCTGACACAAACAGGTGCACCACCCACATGGCTCCGAGCGCCACGCTGGTGACACCTAACGCGGACCATTCACCTCCTCTCTGGCCATGTTTCTAGTTCTCGTGTTCCCACGCTTTCTCACCTCTAGCTCTGAAAGTCAGAAAAGGTTCAGGAACCTTGACATCCAGAAAGGTACCCAGGACAAAAGCAAACACTCGCTGGAATTATGACCGACAGCGCATTCACGATTGTCTTAGCCGAGGAAGTTCCTGGACTGATGGGCGCATCACCACTGGGAGGTGGAGGAGAGCCCAGGGGCCTTTGAAGAAGCCTGTCTGTGGGCTGAAAGGGCTTCACCAACGGCAGGTGGGGGCAGAACTCAGATTGACCTGGCGATAACCAGAAACAACAACAGAACTAACCCTGACAGCTCCCCTTGTTCCAGAAAGTTAGTTCTTATTCCTAAACGTTGGCTCTTCAGTGATAGCCAGCTTGAAGTAATCAGGACGGGCTCATTTATTTTAACCACAGTCCTTCTGCGGCGGTTAGGGCTAAACTCACATTGGTTAGCAGGGGGCCACTGGAACCGTATTGAAGCTAGACTGGATTCCTCAGCTATTGAGGGCATGGTACTCTCGATCACTTCCATATGCACTGGGCCTCGGGGAAAGTCTAGGCCCTGGCAATACAGAGCACCAGGATTGCAGCCAGCCTCAGAAAAATGGCATCTCTAAATAGCAGTTGTTCTTTGCTGCCTGAGAATCTGAGCAATGTGTTCTCCAGAGGCTCAAGAGAACGGTGGTGGAATGGACGCCGTTAGATAGTCAGGGCTTGGACCATTCCCACTGAGTAGTGCCTGGCAAAAAGTGAATTTTCCAGGTTGAGATTTCAAACATTCAAGTTCCCTCTGAAGTGGCTTTTTCATTCAGTAGTGAAGACTTGTTGGTGGAGAAGACAAAAATCCCACCTAAAATAAAACCCCCCTTTTGGAAATAACTGATGAAATTAATATTCAATAAAGGTCATCCATAAAGCACCCCATCTTCATTCTGATCCTAGCAAGAGACTCCCCAGAAGCAGACCCACCAAAGGGAGGGACATGCTTAGCCACTGGGGAAAATACACGCATTGTTTCTTGCCTCCTGGTTACCCAGTAGTGTTCCAAACATCTAGAACCCATCTTGATGGGTGGAAACTAAATATTGATTATAGATTATAGATTACAGATACAGATGTGATTAAGGATACAAATACAGACTAGGGAACTGGGGAGTTCTCCCAACAAAAGCCTTTTCCTGGGTCCTAATAAACTAGGAAATGAGATAAATTAATTTCTCATGAAACTCTCCTTGCCAACAAAATAAATACCTGTGCTCTCAGTACCATGTTCAGTGCACCCCTTCATTCCAGAAACAACCACAGACATCACACTGAAGCCTGGGCAAGCACTCCATAAAGCATGCAACCTATGTGGGAGTAGCCAACCAAGGTCTGCTTTGACTTCAGGTCCATTCCATGCTTGGGTGACCAAGAACCTGAGACTAGATAGTCCAGGGACCTAAGGTAAAACCAAATACTGCTCTTCTGCTAAGGGAACAGGGCAATAAGATGACTCCTAATGACATTCTGCTGTACTCATAGATCAGGGCCTTACTTAGCCATCCTCAGAGAGGCTTCCTCCTGCGGCAGATGGGATCAAATACAGAGACCCACAGCCAGACAATATGCAAAGAGGGAGAGACCTTGGAACACTCAGCCACAACCAAGATATTTCCACCATATCCCTCTCCTCAGGGTTCAGGGAAGCCTGTGAAAGAGGAGGCAGAAAGAGTGTAAGACATGGAGGGTGGGGGACACCAGGAAACAAGGCCTTCTAAACACAATAGGACCAAGGCACATAAGAACTCACAGAGCCCGGGACAGCAAGTCCAGGGCCTACAGAGTCCGAGGGCTGAAAGGAGAAGTGGACACAGGCCCCGCCCCTAACCCAGAAGCCATCTCTAAGTGATCACGCCTAACAAATGAAAATTTGTCTCCAAGGGAGTCTCACTGGGGAAACAAATCACCCTTAAGGGTAGGCCACCTGCCCAGTAGATGCCAACAGAAAATGAACTCAGTGGCATCTCTGGAGGTTGCTTATCTCAAAATGTCCTATCGGGGATTTTCCTTTATTTCTTTTTTCTTATTTTCTCCTTTTTCCCCCCTACAGGTCCTTTTGCATGCATATTATGGCTTTGAGTTTTGTGTTTCTATGGGATTCCCGAGTGTCCAGATGAGTGGGTCTTTGCATCTATATTTGTTCCTTGTGCCTTTTCTTGGGGTCTTTTCCATCTGTCTGTTTTTTCCACTTCGTTGGTGATATTTTGTTTGAGCTCTAACAAATAAAGCTTGCCTGGAGATCAGAGTGTGAAGTTAAGCCACTAGTTAACCATAGAGGCCAGGCAGTGGTGGCACACACCTTTAATCCCAGCACTTGCTTGGGAGGAGGAAGCAAGATCAGGAGTTCAAGGCCACCCTGGGCTTCACGAGATTGATCTAGTCTAAAAGAGAAACAGGGCCAGGCAATGGTGGCTCACGCCTTTAATCCCAGCGCTAGGGAGGTGGAGACAGGAAACGATATGGCTGGGCCGAGAGAGGAATATAAGGCAGGAGGAAACAAAAGGTTGCCTCCCCACCCCCTCTTCGGTCTGAGGATTCCTAGAGGTAAGAAGTCTCTCTAGTGGTTGACTCTTTCACTTCTCTGATCTTTCAGCATTTACCCTAAAAACTCTGGGTTTTTATTTTTAGGACCAATTAGAAACTGTGCTACTCTATTCTTCTATTTGTTTTTGTTTTATACTACATTATATTGTATTATATTATATTATTATACCATATTACATTATTTTATATTATAATCTCTTAGATGCCTGATTGTCTTCTAATGAGACACAGGAATGGGGTGGGAGGGGAGGTCGGGAGGAACTAGGAGGACTAGAGGGAGGGGAAACTGTGTAATCCAGGTATATTGCATGAAAAAAAAATCTATTTTCAATAAAAGGGAAAGAAACATGCAACCCATTAATCAATCTCAGTCCTAAATGTCATGAATTTTGCTCATAGAGAAAAAAATTTTCTGCTGAAAATTTTTACCTGTAAATTCATAAGCCCGGTGTTATTACAATGAAACAGATGTAAATTGATTGAAGTGTCAGGAGGGCATTTCTGGATGCTTTGGGGATGAGCATGATCTGTGTGTTAAGGACTTAACCCTTAACCCAATAATGATGCCATTTATTGCTCTAGTCCTACAATGAACTAAGTTATGTATTACTTTGATTTCCTCCACTTTGGACTTTTCTTTCAGGCCTTCTGAGCCCCAGCGCAACTTCCCCATCACACTGTCCCAACAGTAAGATGCACATGAGACACCTGCCATATCGGGTAAGGGATATTAATCTACACAACCAATATGATCCCCTCAGTATGAGAGGATGGAAATTTCCCAATGGGAAACAAGAAAAATGGGCAGACTCATCTGTTCACTGCAAGCTTTGCTTGGGTTGATTCATCACAATTTCCCTTCGAGTCAAAACCTTAGAATTCTATGAAAATATCAAGTGCATTATCTGAGACAGGACCGATCTGTTTGGCACTTGTGTAAGTACCTTTTTTTGCCTTTTTTACTCTCCTTTGTTCCTTGTTCATTCTTATCCCCACCCATTTTCACCCACGCTTCGTTTTCCTTTCTTTCTCTCTGTTCTGGATTTTTTTTATTTTTTATTTTTTTTTAGTATTACTAAATCCTTTATTGTGTAAAAGTCCTCTGAAGACAGGGATGACACATTCCTCCCTTTGAAGCATTGGTCCTAAAGAGATGCTACAGTGGATCCAGGTTGTCTCCTGGAGTCTGGTACCCCGCCCTTCCGTTAGTCAGTTCAACCTGGCTTAGATGCCTGTGTCTGCTATTAAACTTCCACTGGTTTGATTTCTTTCTGTTATCAGATCCGATCCAGAGGATAAGGCCTATCCCAGTCCCTGTCAGAGTTGTGGTATAAAGTACCGACCAAGTGAGGATCTGATGAGTGAGTGAGTGAATGGGAAATCTCAAGGGGATATTCCATGCAAACCCCACACCTACGAAAGCTGAGCATAAACAGGAATGGACTGTGAGAGGAGGGCTGTGAATGAGAGACCCCCGCAGCTCCATCTGCTTGGAGCCATGAGGGACTTCGTTCAGAAGAGCTAGACTTTCGAATTGTCCAAAAGAAGTCAGCTGTGCAAGCCTGAGAGAGAAAAGTCTGGTAGCTTTTTGTTTTTTTTTTTTAACCTATGAGAACTCTCAGGCTGAAATGCCATGAAAATATTCCAGCCTGGCACGACTTCTCAGGAAACCATGAACCCAATACAAAGACGACATTATTTCAGTTCTTGGTAGCCAGGGCCCATCCATCTACTGCTCAGGGCACATAGTTTAGTAATTAAGTATTTCAAATATGCCTAGGAGGGGACAAAAAAATACCATTTCTCCACTTGCATCATCACAGCAAGCATCTTCAGTGCGAAGGGAAAGCTACACACAGGTGGAGTGCTCTCACGTTCTTCTGCTGCCGTTACAAAACACTCCGATGAAAAGCAACTTAGGGGGAGAACAATTTTGTTGGCGTACAAATCCAGGTCATAATCCTTCGCTGAGGGAAGTGTGGGCAGGAGCTCAGGCAGGAACTGAAGCAGAAACCATGGAGGAACACTGCTTGCTGGCTCCTTCTCAGGGTCATCCTTAGCTAGCCTTCTTCCAGGACTGCCCACCCAGGGCATGTGCTGTGCCTAGAGGCTGGCCCTTCTGCATCAATTAACAATCAAGACAACCCCACCCCACCCCAACACACACGCACGCACGCACGCACGCACGCACGCACGCACGCGCGCGCGCGCCAGACATGCCTGCAGGCCAATCTAAGCAAGACCATTTCTCAATGGAAGCTTTCCTACCAAGCTGTGTCAAAATTGACCATTAAAGTTACTAGGACATAGAGCAAGGTCCAAATAATTCTGCCAAACAGTCTTTACTGGGAGAATTGATGGGAAGAGAGTGTTAGTGTGGATTTGATCAAAACATTGTGTCTATGTATAAAATTCTCAAACAAAAAAATGGAGCAAACACCAGGGACTGTGTCTACTTCCAACAATATGTCTTTGCCCACTGACTGGCAACTAAGACATCATCTCTGCTGCGCAATTTTTAAGTAGCCGTTCTATGTGGGTGTAATTTAGATACCCAGCATTTGCCTTTTGAAGTATACTATCCGGTGACTTTAAATACTTGAATAGAATTGCACAACCGTCACCATTGTCTGATCCAAACTACTTTCTTCGCCCCAGAAAGAAACCCCACATCTATGAGCACCCCTCCCCTCTCCCAGCCCCTCATAACCACGATTGCACTTTTTGTCTCTATGGATTTGTCAATTTAGTATATTTTGTACAAATTAAATTGTACCACGGTGCTCTTTTGTGTGCGATTTATTTCACTGTGCATGTTGCCAAGGTTTCTCTACCTTGTAGCACATACCAGCTCTTCATTTCCTTTAATAGGCAAATAAAATTCCATTGCATGGGTCTTACGTTTTCTCTGTCCCTTCCTTAGTTCATGGACATCTGACTGCTTTTGTTTTTCAAGCTTTTTATGGGGATGCATTTTCATTTCCCTTGAGTATTGCTGCCCCAAATTTTTATGGGAAAAGAGTATACATATCTACTGCCACTTACGGAAAGCCTAATGTAGTTCAGGCACCAAGCTGCATGTTTTATGTGCACAACTCTAATCTTGAAGGAGATTCTATACTGACATTATTATACGCTAATCTTTACAGTAACTCTAAACTGATATTATTATTTCCATCTTGTGTGTGTGTGTTGTATGCACGTGTGCATGTATGTGCAGGGACACTCACACCTGTGGGTGTACGCCTTTTCCATCTTACTTTTTAGACAAGATCTCTCATTGAATCTGGCCTTTTCAGCTGGACTGGCTGGCCAGCAAACCACTAATATCTCCCTGATCCTGACCTCCATTATAGTCATTACAGGCATTTGAGGCCATTCTTTGTGAGTGAGTGCAGGGGATCTGACTACCAACTGAGATATCTCTCCTGCTCCTGTTGTCCCATCTTATAGATGAGAACCTTGAGGCTGAGGGACTCTCCCAAGGCTTGCTCTCTTTTTACTTGAATTTTCTTTCCTTCTTTCTTTTTTTTTTTTCCAGACACAGTTTCTCTGTGTAGCTTTGGCTGTCCTGGATCTCGCTCTGTAGACCAAGCTGACCTGGAACTCACAGAGATCCACCCGCCTCTGCCTCCCGAATGCTGGGATTAAAGATGTTCGCCACCACCGCCCGGCTCTTTTTACTTTTAATCAACCCTTGATTTTCTTAACTGTTAAAAATTCTCAGCTTCCTATTTGGAGGCCTAGGACACTTCTTGTACTTCACAGTATCTTGGCTTCATGACAAGAACAGATGCAAGGACTCAGAATCTCAAGGCCAGTTGTGAGGACACAGGGAGTGTCAGGTCTTCATGGAGGAGCTGAGTGGAGAAGCTGGAACAGGACCTGATGATTAAGCCCCAACGGGACGGACGCCAGCACAGCCTGGTGTTGAGGCTGGGTGATGGCCACTGGTGTAAACAGCCAGGCCTAGGGCCTGATGGGGCAATGCCATGGCAAAACATGGAACATGTGGAACATGAGGTCATGGTAAGCTGGAGCCAGGATGACCACAGAAAAAGCGCAGCCCAAGGCCTGGACTTGGTGAATGAAGCAACCAGCAGGAGGGCTTCATCCCTGGGGGCTGCTCTGAATGAACTGTGTTGACATTGTAAGAGTCCTGTGATGAAGAATATCAGGAGGCTGTGCAGAAAGTCCGGCTCTGATTCATTTCTTCATGGAGACAACGGCAGTTAAAAGAGATCGTGAGTATTCTGGTTACTCATAGAATTGAGCTACTTGACTCAATTATTTGACAAATCATATCCCTTTAAAAAAAAAGACTTTTATTCTTCTCTCATACTTTACACCCTGACTCCAATTTCCCCTCCCTCCACTCCTCTCAGTCCTTCCTTCCATATCCCCTCTCCTCCAGGTCAGCTCCTCCTGTTTCCCTTCAAAGAAAAGAAGAGAAAAGAAAGAAAAAGAAAAAGAAAAAGAAAAGGAGCAGGCCTCCCAGCGACATCCATCAAACATGACCTAACAAGATACAAGAAGACAAGGCACAAACCTTCATATCACAGCTGGACATGTTGGAGGAAAATGGTCCCAGTTTCAGGCAAAAGAGTCAGAGACAGCCTCCACTCCCATGTTGGGAGTCCCACAAGAACACCAAGCTACACAACCATAACGTGTATGCAGAGACCTAGCTCAGAGCCATACAGGCCCAGGATAAACCATGTCCTCAACAGAATCCATCAATCAAACAAACAAACAAAAAAAACAAACAAACAAAACCTACAGAGATGGGGATATGGTTCCACCATCAACTGGCTTGACCATCGGAACCAATTTACTTGCTCTGTCTATGTCTTGTTTTTCCATCTGTAAAATAGGGTAATAACAGGTAATGTATGTCAATAGTTTAGGGGGTTTTCATAAAATTTCTTTGAAAATTGTCCTTTTTCTGTGACTGTCCCTACCATACACACATGTCAGTGCACATGCATACATGCACACACACATACACACACACACACACACACACACACACACACACACACACACAGGAAATAAGACACCTTGTTAAATGGATTTTAAGATACATATAACAATATTCAACATAAGCAGTTAAGGTAAATAATTCAGAGTTATTATAATTTACTATTGCTAGACAGGTCATAGGCCATAAGAGAGAATACTTCCATTATTTTGCTAAATGAACAAAATATTAAACTCCCAATGACTTATCATTATCTCAATAGATCAGTGGATCTCTCAACCCTCATCGGAGAAGCTTCTGTTTGCAGTAGATGTTGATTAACACCGGGACCCCCAAGTGACCAAGGGTAGAGATCAAAAGACTGCAGAATGCTGAACCATAAGTGGAACATACATACTGTACCCCTCCTCCCAAGCCTCATGGACCATGACAAATGAGGGAGCAGGAAGAGTCTAAGAGCCAGAGGCAGTGGATAACCACAAGGAAACAGCATCTTTTGGACCAGCAGGGGAGCTGTACAGAACTCACAGTGGTCACAACAGCGTGCATAAAACACAGGCCAGACTAAATCTCCCCGTGAGGATGGGAGTTGGACCTGCAATCCTACAGTGGAGATATTGGCCTTGTCAGCTGCTGGGAGAGGGAGAGACACTTTTCTCTAAGTGTGGTCTCTGGTAAGTTGACCGTGTTCCAGTGGAAGACTATATCTTCCAGCACAAATTGGCCTTTATAGGCTGGAATAAAAGGACACAATGTTTGGTGGATAGGGAAGAGGGAGTGGATCTGGGAAGAGTTGGGTGAATGTGATCAAAACACGTACAACACTCTGAAAGAACTAATAAAAATAATAAAAGTATACACTCCCATTTAAACACAGGGAAAAAAAAGAGAGAGAGAGTGGACTATAGGCATTCCAAACCATTTTCTTTCTTCTTCTCAGTAGAATTTAACTTTGGCCGGGCGGTGGTGGCGCATGCCTTTAATCCCAGTACTCGGGAGGCAGAGCCAGGTGGATCTCTGTGAGTTCGAGGCCAGCCTGGGCTACCAAGTGAGTCCCAGGAAAGGCGCAAAGCTACACAGAGAAACCCTGTCTCGAAAAACGAAAAAAAAAAAAAAAAAAAAAAAAAGAATTTAACTTTGACACTAGCTATTCAAGTTAAAGACTACATGCTGTGAAGTAGGGTTATTGGCTCTGCCCATTCTCCACCCTTGCATTAAACCAATGCCTGGATGTGCTCATAGGACCTGCTTGAAAATACTTGTCTGCTGGTTCCCTTCTTATCAAACCCTTAACCTAACAAGAACTTACAAAAGCACCATGTAGTCCCCTAGTTCAACAGACACCATGATATCTCTCCTTTGTGCTAGGATCAGAGCAGCTGCTGAGAAATCCTATTTTGTCACTGAAACCAAGGTGAGGGAAATCCCTCACAGTTCAATAGGAAATAAATGTGCTTAAGTATTTGTAATTCTGGATGTCACTGGCAGTCACTGAAGGGGAGGGGACGCCTGGAAGGGTGTGGGATGGGCCATGGGAGACTTCTTAAAGAACGAGGAGCCCAAAGGAAATGTGAACAAGAGCAGATATTTGGCAGGGAAGGATAGAAGAATTCTCCAAAGACGAAAATGCGTGGAGAGACATGAGATGGCATTGGGGACTAAATGCAAATCTGCTGGGCTAGGACGTGGCAGTCAAGGAGGTACAGCAGAGCAGAAGTTTGGGGTGTCAGAATGTCACAGAGGACATGGGTTTAGGAAGCAGTGGTGGTGTGTGTGTTCCTAGGTCCTTAGCATCTTACCGGACTTGAAATAGTACATTGTTTTCAGAGTGTGGTGTTGTCGTCTTTGAATTCTTTAAATGAGGAGCTCTAACAGTGTGTGCTGTACTGGCTGACTGGACTCCATTGCCCTGTGTCCTTCATGTCCTGAGCAGTCACATCTGTGGACTCAACCACCAAAGATGGAAAAAGCTTTTCATAGACGTGCCTGTACCCAATATCTGCAGGCTTTTTCTTGTCATTATCTCCTACACAACATCACAAGGCAAACACGTACAAGGGATGTGCCCTGTAACAATAGATGTTACAAGTAACCTTGAGACAACTCCAGTAAGTGGGATGGTCACGCATAGGTCATGTGTGCAAAGGTTATGTCACTCTACAGTATGTGGGATGATTGCACAGATCATGGGTACAAAGGTTATGTCATTCGACGTGAACACCTGTGGATTTTAGTATCTTCCAGGTCCTAGATGTAATCTCTTTTTTTTTTTGTTTTTGTTTTTGGTTTTGGTTTTTTGAGACAGGGCTTCTCTGTGTAGTTTTGGTGCCTGTCCTGGAACTCACTCTGTAGACCAGACTGGCCTCGAACTCACAGAGATCTGCCTGGCTCTGCCTCCTGAGTGCTGGGATTAAAGGTGTGCGCCACCACCGCCCGGCTAGATTTAATCTCTTGTGTGTAGCAAAAGAGTGGCCATTTTCTACTTTTATTCTTGGGTTCAGTAGTCACATAGGCTGGGAAAGGTATGAACTCAGACTTTCTGACCCATTTTCTCCACAACTTCATTTTTATCTTCCAGGTTAAATATCCGATTCTTCTATTCAAAAACTATTCCTGGTAAATAATAACACTTAGCACGTGTGCATGTGTGTGCATGTGTGTGTGTGTGTGTGTATATATACATGTGCATATGTGTGTGCATGTGTAGATGTGTATGTGTGTGTGTTGTTGTTGTTATTAAATGACTGCTAATGGAGAAACAAGCATTTCATTTGGTTAATAGCCAAATGAAAATGTGGTGGCCACGATTGCCAAGGCTCTGTACTTAATCAAAGGAAACATCAAATCTATATCAGGACAATACCAGCCCTGTGCTGGATTTTGTTTTAGCCACTGACCTCACTCCTGCTCCAGTCCTTGCTTCCCCATTGATAGAGTTAGACCGGAAACAAGAACAAAGGGAAGAAGTACCTGATTTGCAAACTGAATCTGAGGCTGTTTTCCCATCAGACAAGAATTTGGCTCAGCTGACACAAAGCCTGTTGTCTCCATCCCAGTGACAATATGGCAGCTAGCTCAGGGAGGAGAGGGAAGCGTCTGCCTTGAATTTACCTGCTTTAAAAAGTTGGAAGTCTGGCTTTCCTGTGTCAACTCATCTGTGGTTTCCACGTCTGGAGGGCAGACTGCAGTTGGCTGCCCCTAGATACATATCCATATTCTTTACCCATAGCCACTCACAAGTTCAGGAGTCCCAAGGGCTGTTTTCTGAAGAGTTTCAAGTTCTTTTATTCACAGTGGTGGTGTCAGAGCAAACAGGAAGCTGTGCTAATGATATTTTCCCTCCATCTCCATTAGGGAAAATTCACGTCAGAGGAAAGGAACAGTGTGTACTCCTAGAGTGTTTTCAGGGTCTGAGTGTCTGTGTAAAGGGGTGTGTGTGTGTGTGTGTGTGTGTGTGTGTGTGTGTGTGTGTGTGTACACAGTTCTTATGTCTTCGACCGTTGTTAGAACTCACTGCCTTCTGCAGAGGGAAACAAACAGAGAAGACCAAGCTATACACTTCTTATCTGCCAGACTCCGACCCAGAACTCTTAGAGCAACCCCTTTATCCCCACAACTGCACTCTCCTGTAGCACCCTTTTAGCTCCACGATACAGAGGAGAACAATCAAGTCCACAGAGGCCTGAAGTCTCAGCGATAGTAAGAGTCGGAGTCAGCCTTTGCTCAGGCAGCTGGCCTCAGAAAATGGTCCCCTGTGCCTTACCTAGAGACTGTACTTTGGAGGGACATTCAAAGCAGAAGGAAATACTTGTAACTACGTGGGAGGAGGAAGCTGTAACTCTTCCCTCGGAGTGCTAGGTGTATCAGCAGGTGCTGGGTTGTCAATACCTCAGTCACAGGGAACTTAGTTGTTAGAGAACCCTCGTTAGCCATCCCTGTTACCTCAGCGACCAGTGAAGTGTTCATAATTTTGAATGAAGTCTCGAAGAGTCAACAGTGCTTAGGAATAGCTGGCCGGCTGCTCTTCTTTAGGCTTCTTGAACAATTAGCTTTGTCTTCTCTCTTCAAGTAGGCTCAAAGATCTTTGCCCATTTGTTGCTGCTGTTGAGTTTGGTTTTGCGTGTTGTTTGTTTTTCTCAGAGTTTTGCTACGTAGCCTAAACTTGGCTCAAACATGAAATCCCCCTGCCTCACCTTTCCAAGCACTGAGGTTGTAAGTGTGCACCGCCAGGCCCAGCTTAGCGGCTGCTTTAGTTGAGAACCGCTTAAGGAGGGGTAGGACATTTATTTTTGGAAAACTTGTTCTGGATTTCATTTGGTGACTCCGGAGGTTAGGTCCAGGATTCCCTATCCTAAACTTCCAGGTTAGTAAAGACTCCCTGACCTCCCCAAGTGGGTCAAATACCTGACTTCAGGTTTTTGACACCAACTATCTCCTTCCTTGTTGTGAGAGTGAATGATTTATTTCTCTACTTTTAGTATGTAGTCTCCACAAGGACAAGGATGTGTAAGGTGTCCATCACTGACTGTATCTGCCACTGCGTCCTAACGCCCACAAGAGCACCTACCAACACAAGTTAAGTGTTGCTAAACTAATTAGTGAATGTAAAAATGCTATATGTGGCATTCTTTTTCTCTCTAAAGACAAACTATACGAAGATTTCACCCAAAGAAATAAAGTCTCAAGTAAAATAGTGAAACGTCTGTGGGGGGACTTCCTTCCTGTTTAACCAACCCTATCTGGAAGTCTGACTTTGAAGCCAACTCTGGAAGGAGGCTGGGGTCTGGTGCTGTTCGGTGCTGAGTTGTTGAAAGGTTTTTGGAGGAGCCCCACCACCTGTCCAGGAGTAAGTGGAGAAGGTGATCAGGTAGCACCCCAGGAGACACTGGGCCAAGGCTGAGTTCAAGCAAATGTGGCTGCGGATGGTGGTAAACATGGCAAGAGGTGAGTCATCCTTCTTCCCGGTCCTCATTAGGGTGTGTCCGCTCAGCCAAATTAGAAATCCAGCAGGACAATTTGGCACTCACCATTGTAAACAGAGTCCAGCTGAGCTAGTTTAGGAGAAGGCAGCACCTTCACTTTCAGGCCATCCTAGGACCAAGAAGGCTGGTGGGAGCCTTGACTTCCCTAGCCCAGGCTATCCCGTGCTAAAGGAGTGTTTTAGAGACACAACAGAAGGATAACCAGTTGGTGTCCAATTGTCAGAATTCATTTCCCTGGAACTTCCCGGCTAAGTTTTCAAGTGTCTGTCTCCAAATTACATCCTGGTGGGACATTATGGAAGTCTTTTACCTCTGCTCCCACATGCTATGTGTGGAAGAGGGATGGGGCTCCACCAGAGCCACATTCAAACTTACTGACCCCACTTTCCTCAGCAGAGAATCCAAAAGGAACCACATTTCACCACACTGCGACCTGTATATGGTGACTGGCAAAAGCCCTTTGGTGCAGCATTCATACAAGGTTCTGATAAATGAATCTCATGCATTTTGTTTTTAATCCTTACAAATTCCAGGAAGTAGGGTCTTCCGTTTCCTGGATGAAAACACAGTCACAAAGCTGCTTTGTGAACATTAAACATCCTAATCTGACTGAAAACCCCCAAATGCTCCAAAATCTGAAATATTAAAAAAAAAAAAAAAGTTTGGAGCATTTTGGACTTAGGGATTAGGAATAAAATAATTCAAATATTCCAATATCCCAAAGACTCAGTGTTAGGATCCTGTCCTCCCTCCTGCACATGCACAGCTCGGGGTCTTGCGTCCTACATCATCAGGGGGCGCTGACCACTACTTACCGGAGTGGTCACACAACCTTCGCCTTAAAAGCCAGATGCAGACCCCACCCTCTCTCTCTGCTCTCTGCCCTGCTCTGCTTTGCTCCCCTCTTCCCCCACCCCACCATCCTTCTCTCTCCCCTCCCCATTTTCCCCCCTAATAAAGTTCTGAAACCTAACACTGGGTTCTGTCGTGACCGTGACCTTTCCATGCGGTAGCCAATGCCGCTACCAGCACCGTTTATCATCCTTTCACTCAGAACCTAAAATATTCTGATTCCAAGTATTCTGGATAAGGGACACTCAGCCTGTACTGATAACCCTGCCTAACTAGTCTGTAAATTAAAGAGGAATTTTCAAAAGAAGTAGATGTAGACATTTCGTTTGAAGGCTCAAGGGCAGCAATAACCCAAACACCAAGCATAGAATTAAATGTCTCACATTAGCCAAATTTCTTAAAAATAGAAACTAAAGTCACCTGCACCTGATTTGATGCTGTCAGTAGATAACGTTCTCTACAGGGGGCTGAATCTTCCAGGTTCAGTCTTGACTAGATCACGCCGCTCCATAACCATCAATTTCCTCACATATCCCCAAATTCACCACGAAGAAACAAGATGGGAAAAACAAAACCATGAAACATGAAAAGCAACTCTGTGTGTGTGCTGTTGCTGTTGCTGTTGCTGTTTGAGACAAGGATTTGCTGTGTAGCCCCAGGCTGGCCTTGAACTCTTGATCCTTCTGCCTTTACCCCCCTCCTGAGTCTTGGGATTACAGTCATGTGCCACCACGCCCCACTAAAAGTCATCATTTTACACATAAAATTTCCAAAGCCTTATAGCAATAACTTGCAAGCGTAAGTAGCTCATGAATAAGAAATGTATGCATTATAATCCAATAAAGGACATTTGGCCTTGATTCAGTAGGGATTAAAAATCCTCCAAACAAGCAGAATTTTTAAAAATCTAATTTATTTGCCAAATGATACATAATCTAAGGATCAATTCCAAATGCATCTAGTCATGTCTGAACACAGATGAACAACAAGCCCCTAGTAAATGTTTTAAACCCAGCCAAGAAGTATGCAGTCGAAGTTAACTGGGGTGGTGGGGTAAGGATAGACTCCCAGGATTCTTTGCGGCATTTTCCCTGGCAAGATTTTTTTGCAAGTGAAGTCTCAGTCTAGAGAAATCAGACCACACCAACCAGCCAGAGCTCCAGGGCTTCTTAGAGTGCTTTGCTGTGTGTTTGCTCTCAGGTAGAGAGTGTGTTTCCTTCCTTCCTTCCTTCCTTCCTTCCTTCCTTCCTTCCTTCCTTCCTTCCTTCCTTTTTTCTTTTTTGTTTGTTGTTGTTTTGGTTTGCCTATTGTTTTTCTGAGAAAAGGTTCTGCATTTTCTTCACAATTTTCAAAATTTAACACTTGACTGACTTAAAGCATTCTAATTCCTGTAACATTGGTAAATATGTCGTTTTCATCTTCAGGTAGACCATTGAGAAGTTGCTTTTCAGTGCAGCAATTTCACATATTTATAGGGTACAGGGTGATAGTTCAATACGTGCCCAGTCAGGTCTGTGACTTAGCAAGACTGTCACTGTAGCGTCAGGTGGTGACTCTGTCTTACAATGTGTTGGAAACATTTTAAAATCTTCTCGACTGGCTACTTTGACGTATGTAACTAATTGTTATCAATCATAATTATTGCCCTGTCCTACACAGAAGCTGCACCCCTGGACTCCAGCTTCTTTTCTTCATCCCTCTTCCTGCACCTACATGAGGTGTGGAGATTCACAATCTTCCACTGGTCTCTTCATTATCTAGCTTTTTTTTTTTTAAATTCAACACTTTTATGATGATCTCTTTGCTCCTAACATTCAACTTTCTGTTACTTGTCCTCTTGATAACGTGTATTTTTGAAACTTTTCAAATATACTGAGTGTTGTTCTTTTTAACTCTTTGATCTGAATTAACTGATTAAACCAACACTGGGATTCTTTTATTTTTAATCTTACCGTAATCTTATAGTATTCTTTTTAAACTATGATCTAAGTGGTTTGACCTCCATTATTTAATAAACTGCCACGCTTATGAGATATCAATTATAAATGATGCAACATATTTGCTGTGTACGCAGCAGCCTTCTACAGATAGCATAGACTCCAGGCTCAAGAGGAAGGGGGGATACAGGATCTCCCTCACCATTTGTATCACTGATGCAGCCTCAGGGAACTGACTTACTGTGCCTCCCATGCCTCTGACCCTCTTAAGTAACAGAAGGAAAGACAAAAAGCAGAACGGCCCAAGGAAGCCGGGATGTTTATCTAATGATACATGGTTTACAACATACATAGACAACAATTGAGTTTCAGTGCTCAATCAAGAGGCCTGGAAAGCAGGACAGATGAGATAAAACGTAAGTCAAACTATGACTGAGAAGATGAAATGAAAGAGACCTAGCCTTAAGCGTTGGGTACTGAGCTCTGAGAGGGGGAGAGCACTTCTCTCTCCTAGAAAGAGGCACATATTCAGACTTTCAAGTAGGCTGGGACTTTACCTTGTTAGAGGCGCCTGCCTGGATGGGAGGACTGTGGGACAGTTGCTGCCAGCACTGGCTTCTCTCACACTAACAATTGTGTTAGAAGGTTACAGTGAGAACCATCTGCTCACAGAACTCGAGTTTGGACCCACAGCAGGTATCTGAGAGATGACCTATTATAAACATGATGGTCTGCACCCAGAGGGCACCTCCACTTAGGCAACCAAACTATTAACTATTCAGCCTTTTTACATTCTTGAACTTTACTGTTGAAACAATTTTGATGGCATAGTGTTCAAGTTCAGAGGGACACAACACATATCAGGTCTTCAAAGGAACAAATTAGTAACTGAGAACAAATTCATGACCTGGGTCAGCAGCAAGTATCAGAACTTTCTCTGAAAACAAGAAGCACAACCAAGCCTACCACCAACCTACCACCAACTACCACCAACCTACCACCAACTACCACTAACCTACCACCAACTACCACCAATCTACCACCAACTACCACCAACCTACCACCAACCATCACCAACCTACCACCAACTACCACCAACCTACCACCAACTACCACCAAACTACCATTAACTATCACCAACCTAGAGTGAAATTTCAAGCAAATTAATTTACCACTCAAGTTTATTTTCTGTAGAAAAAAACTGTCTTTTGCTTTAAAAGGGTGTCATGACAAATTTAAAATAAAAAAGATTCATTGGAAAGTATTCCATAGATAGTGTCGATTGTTATGTTTCTTATTGTACTTTGTATTATACAAAGTGTATCCATATATTTTAAAAGTAAAAGGTAAGAGAGTCTATGCCTTTAAATAGACTTAATATAAAAATATGTAAATAGATCTAGTGTTGGAGAAGTGGTTAGGATTTGTAAGTTTACATAAATCATCCACATAATGCCATGGATTATTTTCATGAAATAAACATAAGAGGCCTAACTGTTATTTTAGAAAGGCCAGGCAGGCATAATAGCACAGAGGCAGGCAGATCTCTGTGAATCTAAGGCCAGCTTGGTCTACATAGTGAGTTCCAGGACAGCCAGAGCTACATAGTGAGACCCTGTCTCAAAAAAACAAAACAAAAAAACAAGCCGGGCGGTGGTGGCGCACGCCTTTAATCCCAGCACTCGGGAGGCAGAGCCAGGTGGATCTCTGTGAGTTCGAGGCCAGCCTGGTCTCCAAAGTGAGTTCTAGGAAAGGCGCAAAGCTACACAGAGAAACCCTGTCTCGAAAAACCAAAAAAAACCAAAAAAACAAAAACAAAATTAAACAAACAAAAAACCCCAAAACAAACAAAAAACAATAGAACACCTACTAGTTTAAGTAGCTGTCTTAGAAATTCACTGTGTGCCTCCCCAAGTTACTCATCCTCCCTCTCAGCCAATAACAGCTGATCTGAATTATTTGCCGTTGATTTTCTTGCTGGGTGTCTGTCTGTATGTGCATGTTGTATGCACATGTGTCCGTGTGCGCGCTGAGGCCAGAGGATATCTGTTTTTCTTAATCATTTCTCCATCTTCTTTTTGAGACACTGTCTCCCACTGAACCTTGGTTCACCAACTGGCTATACCGGCTGGCTCTCCAGTCCAAGGGCTCCTCCTGTTTTCACAGTCCCAGGAGTGGCATCATAGGCTCGGATCATGGGGGTACAGGGAATTCAAACTCAGTTCTTCGTGCTTGAACAGCGAACATTCTATGTCTGAGCCGTATCCCCAGGCCCCTCTTGCTCTTCAACAGATAGATATATGTAACCCCAGGCAGACTACATCTTCATTTAGACTGTTTTTGAACTTCATAGAAAGACTTACACTATATCTATTTCCTGTGGCTCTAACATGGACATCGAAGTTCATACACGTTGATATTTGCATTTACAATTAATCCTTGTCTGTGCTATAATGCTTCATTGTATAACTATATCATGATTTAGTAATCTACTTGATTGTCACTTGGGGTTTTCCCAGAGTTTTGCTATTACAGACAATGCTCTTCTGACCTCTCTTGCTGTACGACTCTAACTGGACGTGGTGTTGTTGGGCTTTACATTTTTTTCCATCTTGTTGGGTAAGAAATGATCTCTCACTGTGGTGTTCATTTGCATCATCTATTCACTGAGCAAGTAGTGGGCTGTCATATATATATGGGCATTAGTGCTTCCTGTTTGTGACCATACCACCCTGGGTTTACCCATTCTTCTACTAGGTCCTTGGATGGTTCTTGTTTATTCACAATTTTTTTTTATTCTCAGTACTATCCCTCTGTTGCATATATGAGTTTTGTGGGTTGTTTCTACTGTTTACAGTGTCTTTGAGTTAAAAACTTCCCCTTAAAATAATTGTTTTGATTTATGAATAATGAATATTCATACATAAACCTTGCTCTTTCAAATAAATCCAAGATCATGAATGATCTTGAGGGTTTTGTTGTTGTTGTTAGAGTTACATTAATTCTGTTGACCAGCCTGGAGAGAATGTGGTTACTGACGTATCCTCCCCATGAACACCTGTGACTCTGTGTAGCACGAATCTTAAAAGGTCTTATTAATAAAATCAAACCTGGAGCCAGGTATTGGGGTGAATGCAGAAAGATCAGAGAAGCAGAACAAGCCACAGCTAACCTCACCTCGCCAGTTCCTCAGCTGATCCTGTTTCCTCAGACTGGAAGCCTCTGAGTCTTCATCCAAAATGAATCTCAGCTGAACTGCTGCTCAAAAGCCTAAAAACTTAACCACCTCTAGTTTCTGGTCCTCATGCTTTATATACCTTTCTGCTATCACTTCCTGGGATAAAAGGTGTGAGTCACCATGCCTGGCTGTTTCCAATGTGGCTTTGAACTCACAGAGATCCAGATGGATCTCTGCCTTGGGAATGCTAGGATTAAAGGCGTGTGCTACCACTGCCTAACCTCTATGTTTAATATTATGGCTGTTCTGTATTCTGACCCCCAGATAAGTTTATTGGGGTGCACAATATATCAACCACACTTCTCCTTTTTTGTCTAAAATTTTAAAAAGCTTATAACTAATACAAGGAAAACTATATCTAATAAGTATATACAATATATACAGTCAAGATTACATTAACAATGTCTATTCCATTAACATTTGACAGACTCAGACAAAAAACCTCCATTATATATATTAACAATATCCAGTCCAGTAACATTTGATAAACTCAGACAAAATAATTTCATTACTTAGCCTATTTAAAACAAGTAGTTCCTTTTTAAAAGTAGATTCAATAGTTGACCTTTTTATCTTAGCAACTCTGTGTTTATTTCAGTCCCCTTTAAAGATTTCAACGCATTTTAGATTCTTCATGAAAACATTCATTATTGTGTTTGGGTTGTTCTTATGTGCCCTATGACTTGGAGTGCTATTGTAAATGCCATCTTTTAGCTCTGTGTGTGTGTGTGTGTGTGTGTGTGTGTGTGTGTGTGTAGCTCTCTAGTCCCGGTGACTTGAGGGCCTGAGGTGAGATTTCTTGACTCCAAAAGTGTGAGACCAGTCTGGTGAACAAAGTGAGATCACATCCCAGAACAAACAAGCAGGGTCTGAAGAGGTGGCTCAGCAGTTAAAAGCGCATCCTCCTCCTCCTCCTCCTCCTCCTCCTCCTCCTCCTCCTCCTCCTCCTCCTCCTCCTTCTCCTCCTGTGGACCTGAGTTCAGTTCCCAGCACCCACACTGGGTGGCCCACAACCTGTAATTCCAAGCTCCAGGAGATGACTTCCCTCATCTGGTCTCCATGGGCACCGCATTCAGGTGCATGTATCCCTCATATAGACATAGACACACTTTAAATTAAAAAAAAAAATCTTAAAACAAACATAAATAAATAAGATTTTTTAATGAGTGTACTTTCTGGTAGGTGGTGGTAAATAGAAGTGTACTAGATTTTTATGTGCACATTCTGTGAAATTTTCTGTCAATTCTTGTAACCTTCCTACAAATTCTGCTGGCTTTTCTATGCAATCATATCATCTAGGAATAATGATTATTTTATTTCTTTTTAAACCTATAGTCTTTTATTTCTTTTTCTTTTTCGGTCATATTGTCAAGGGTATAACATTTGGCATACTGCAAAATAAGAGTGGTGTTCTAAGTAGAGGACATGAAATTGGGTGGAGGAGACCATTGGAGTCATATGGGGGATTGGAGGGAGGAAATGGGGGTATATATGATTAAATTTTATTGCATACATATATAAAATTCTCAGAAGTGAAGAAAAAACTTAAGATTTATTATACTAATGGTATCCATCTCTTGTTTCTCATGCTAAAAGGGAACAGTTCAGCTTACCATGAAATATTCTGTCTACTATAGCCTGCTTTGATGTCTAGTTTTCCTATTGTTTTATTTTGTTTTGTAGATAGCATTTATGAGTTTGATTTTCTTGCTTTCTTAGACAGCTGAGAGGTTCATTTTGAATGATTATTGAGATATAACAAATATTTGTGCATCTTTTGAGGTAAACATACAGCTGTTTCCCATTCATTTGTTCCTGCCACAAAATGCATTTATGGACTTTTTAAAACTTCTAATTCTCAGTATAAACCCAATTTATACTTAATGCAGTATCACTTTGACAGTTGGATTTAATTTGTTAGTATTTTGCCACCTAAGTGCATGGGTAAGATTATCCAGAACTTTCCTTCTAATGTTGCTCTAGCAAGGGTTTAGTATTGTTAATCTCAGATAAGTTGGAAAATATTCCTTCTTTTTCTAATGACTCAGTGAATACACATAATATTGCAAAATTAACCTATATGGTCTTTCAGATCTTATTTCTTTCTTTCTTTTTCCTCCCTCCCTCCCTTCATTCCTCCTTCCCTTCTTTCTTCTTCTTGATTTCTTCTTCTTCTTCTTCTTCTTCTTCTTCTTCTTCTTCTTCTTCTTCTTCTTCTTCTTCTTCTTCTTCTTCTTCTTCTTCTTCTTCCTCCTCCTCCTCCTCCTCCTCCTCCTCCTCCTCCTCCTCCTCCTCCTCCTTCTCCTCTGTCTTCTCCTTTTTAGTTTTTCAAGACAGGGTTTCTCTGTGTAGTTTTGGTGCCTAGTCTGGATCTCACTCTGTAGCCCAGGCTGGCCTCGAACTCACAGAGATTCGCCTGCCTTTGCCTCCTGAGTGCTGGGATTAAAGGCG
Organism: Peromyscus californicus insignis; assembly: GCF_007827085.1. Lineage (NCBI taxonomy): Eukaryota > Metazoa > Chordata > Mammalia > Rodentia > Cricetidae > Peromyscus > Peromyscus californicus. The sequence goes on along the minus strand of NW_026294436.1, from coordinate 37,793,502 downwards.
TGCGCCACCACCGCCCAGCAATTTCTTCTTTTTTATTATTTTTATTTTTCCTGAAACAGGGTCTTATACATCTGAAACTCTTTTGAAACTCACTATATAGCTGGGAGTGACCTTGAATTTCTGGTCCTCCTGACTCCATCTCCTAAATGCTAGGATTACAAGTATACCATCACACCCAATTTTATTTGGTGCTGGAGCTTAAGTGAGGGCTGAGTGCAGGCCAGGCAAACATTCCACCAACTAAGCTGAGTCCCCAGTTCCCTGATGATTATTTTTTTGTGGGGGGAAATTTCCTTTTGATTAGGTTTCTTTGGTGTTTATAGGAATACTTGGGACTTTTCCTCATGAGTCAAATTATATTTTTTCTTTCTAAAAACTTTTAATATTTTATCTAACATGTAAATTTACATGTGATATTGGCTAGTACAAGCTTGTTAGTTGTGTTCTTGTATTCCTGTTAATTGCACTGTTATTTATTCTGTCCATTTTGTACTGTGTTAAGATCAGTCTGACCAGGATTTTGTTCATTTTTAAATCCTATATTGGATCATTGATCCTCTCTACTGTTTTTAGCTTCTTCTATTTCATTAATTTTTGTATTTATAATTCCTTCTTTCATTGACTTTATTCTGGATTTTTCTCTTGTGTCTTAAGACAATGATTTTTCTCATAGCTTATTTAGTGGCTGCCAAGCCTCTCTGTCTTCTAAATCTTCATTATTATCTATTTTTTGATCTTTGACTGATTTTTTGACTTTAACTGCAATATTTGAGTTCACTTTGTACTGGTCATTTCTGTCCGGTATTACTTCTCAGGAGTGTACCGTTTCATCAATTCTCTTCTATTTTAGATTTGCTTTTGATATATATGTAATTCCTGTGAATTCCCATGTGTGTCTGAAAAGAATGTGTTTTTCAGCTGTGATTTTAAAGATTTTTTTCCCCCTTTTTGCCTTACTTAGGTCTTCTTCATCTGTTTTATTTTTTCCTCTTATGATAATTAATGATTAACATAGAAATTAGGATGTATTTCTAATGGCAAAACTTAAATTTAATAAACATTTTTATCCTCTCCAAAGGAATACCTTTGGAATAATTTAATTTCAAGTCAGCTCGTACTCCAAATAAAACATTATTGTTACACCAAATTTGAGTTCTATCTTTATTTTGAAGACCCTAATTAGACGCTTGGTAGTCTCTGAAGTCAAGAGTCTGGTTGCCCAGCATGTTTACCACTTTCCCGGCTCATCATTGCTTTCTACACCATAAATGCTCCTTCTGATGTTGTTTTCTTTGTTCCTCAAGAAGATAGGAGTAGGTGATTCCTTAGTCAACACTCGGGTTGGATGTTCCCTCAGGTTCCTGACTTAGAAGCTTGCCCTCCCGTGTGGTGGTGCCGGGAGGTACATGGGTCCCCAGGGCTTTGCGGGTGAGTGCAACACAGTCGTTACCTGAAGAATAGATTCATTATCCCAGCACCAGGCTCCTTATAAAAGGGCAACACTGTTCTCCTTTGCCCCCACCTCCCTTCTACTGGGATGATGCAGCAAGGTCTTTATCAGATGAGGGCACCCTGACCTTGTACAGCCTGACCTCTGAGGCATGAGGAGTTTGAGACGTGAATTTCTGTTCATTAGAAATTATTCAGACAAGGGTACAAACAGTCTCCTACTAATAATGGTTTGACTTCGTATTTTTTTCCTTTGACATGGTGAAGAGCAGCATGCGTCCGGCAGGAATTGTCCTAACTTTTCTTAGTAGCAGTATGTGGCTGATGCACTTGAGATGCTGAGAGGCAGCAGAGAGCCATAACATGAGAAGGGAAATGCCTGAAACTCTCCAGTGCATAGCGTGGCTAAGCTGTGGTGTACAGGAGGCTGAATGCACTAAACACTTTTTCAACTAACCATCTTACAACTTAAGATGGAGTCATCTGAGTGAGCTACCAGGTAAGCCGAGGATCATCTGTATTCTGTTACCTCAGCACAAAACATACAAAGAGAGTAACTATCAGGAATCAACTCTGTTTTGTTTGTTTAGTGTTTGAAAAGGTGTCCAGTTGACTCTGTTGAAAGGAAATTCTGCTAATATAGAATTTTACAATCTGAGGACTAAGTCAGAAGAACAAGCTCGAAGTTATTGTTGGGAATAACCCACAGGTCTAAGAGTTTGGACCTCATGCTTGTAGGGTACAAAATTTCATTTCTTTTATAATGGTTCTTCTGAGTAAAGCTTCTCATTGACAGCGGTTAAAACCCCGGCTTTGCCAGTCCATACTTGTGTCTTATCCTCCTCGGCTGATTCTGAAAGCTCTCGTTTCTGCACCTCACTACAATAGACAGCACTTGGCCCCCCAGAGTCCATTGTGGGAGTCCGGCCAGTGTTCCCTTCTGTCCATCCCAGGCTCTTCTCTATCCCGCCCCACATACTGCACATCGAGAACC